>NW_022995372.1:8073231-8698182 GCF_004354385.1 Drosophila innubila | reverse complement strand
AAGCATGTAGCATCTGCTCGACGTACTGTTTGTGACCAATGCTTATGCTGCCCGTCCTGCCTTCACGATCAACTTCATGCCCAAGAAATGATTGAGCTGGCCTCCATCGACTACGTCAAATTCGTTTGCAATTGACGCCTTGATGTCCAGTAGGTCTTCTTTGGTTGAGCTAGCAATTAAAAAATCGTCGACATATATAGCAATTATATTAAAGTTACCTGCCCATTGCGCTAAACACACACTGCTGACACATGGAACAAATCCAGTTTGTTGTGACTGAATCAAGTTTAACGTTCCACTCTCTACCGCTCTGCTTTAGCCCATATAGAGATTTCTTCAGCTTCAAAACTTTATTTGGGTATTCGTCACTCACGAATCCATCTGGCTGCTTCATATATACATCCGAGAGCTCACTATTTAGGTAAGCAGATGACACGTCCATTTGATGCAGAAACAATTTATTCTTCACAGCCAGTGCCATGATCATTCTTACGGACGAGTATCTCACAACTGGAGAAAATGTTTCAAAATAGTCGACACCATAAAGTTGTGCACCCTTAGCCACCAATCTGGATTTGAAGCGCTCCACATAACTGCCTTTTGTCAACCTTTATGCCACCCATTTGCAGCCTATAGGTTTCTTCCCTCTGGCAAGTCAACAAGCTCCCATGTTTTATTGGCTTCAAGTGCGTCGATCTCCTTCTGGATTGAGGCTGACCACTCCTGTTTCATCTTGGACTTGTTAACATCATTTATAGTTGCTGGGATTACGACGTCCTCTGCCTTCAACAAGTTCAGCATGTTGAATTTCTTACGGTCGACCAGGCTTGCCGGTTTTAATCATCTTTGGGCGTCGACCACGAGCTTCACTTGGTGTAGATGGCTCTGCTTCATCGCTCACAGCACTCTCATAGTGCTCGGTATCGGTACCTTCAGTGATGCAATCTTCTTCGTTGACCTCAGCTTCTGACTCTTGCTGAACATCCTCTTCTTCGACGTCCTCGTGACCCTCATCGACTGTCTGCTGCGGACGAACTTGACTCACTTTCATCAATTAGGAACATATCCTTTACGTCGCTTGCAGCCACCATAATCATTCTCCAGAAAAACGACATCTCTGCTTTCGATCACTTTCTTTGACTCTGGACAGTATAGTCGATATGCCTTTGCTGTCATCGAATAACTAACATATCGTACGGTACCCGCTCTAAATTTCATTTTGTGCGCTTTATTTAGAGCAATTGCCTTAGAGCCAAAATGCGTAAATGTGACACAATTGGTTTTTTGCCAGTCCAAACTTCATACGGCGTTTTGCAGTTTAATGCCTTTGTCTCTGACCGATTCCGTATGTTGCTGCGTACGTCCTCACCCCAAAGTGATCGTTAGTTCCAGAGTGCACGAGCATACTTCTGGCCATTTCTACCAGTGTGCGGTTTGCACGTTCAGCAACGCCGTTGTTGGGGGTGTAAGGTACTGTCAGTCTTTTTATACCGTTCTCTGACATAAAATTCTCAAAATCGCGACTCACATATTCGCGGCCATTGTCGCTTCGAACTGTTTTATCTTTTTTCCGCATTGCCTCTCCAGAACACAACAAAATCTTTGAACATTCAATATTTGGTCCTGTGTTTTTAAAATACACAAATGTATATCGCGAATAGTCATCAATAAATGTAGCGAAGTAACGCGCTCCTCCAGCTGATTGTTTATTCATTGGTCCACAAATGTCTGTATGTATTAAACTCAATACTTCATTCTCACGATTCTCCGCGGCTTTTTGGAATGGCTTAACACTCAGTTTACTTTTCGCACAGTTTCACAAATATCGCCTTTCAAGTCAATACTTTTATTGATCGATTTTTTCCATACACGATATTTTCATTTGCCATTTTTCTTAAACTTGCCATGTTTGGTGGCCAAAACGATAATGCCCTTCCACAAATCACCGCTCTGTGCGTTTGAGAACATACAACGGTTCATGCTCGCGTCAACAATAAACAGATCACTACGTTTCTTTGCCTGCAGTATTTTATTATCTTGGCCGTTCTTTATTACAGCACATTCTTTGTCAAATATCACTTTGAAACCTTTTTCAACAGCTTTTGATATTGACACAAAGTTAGCTTGCAGCTCTTTAACATACAACACATTCTTTAGTTCAATGCAATAATTTCCCGAATTAAAGCACACTGTGCCAATACCGTCGGCAAATATGAAGTTCTCTCCAGCAAGCAATATTTTCTCTTTGTGCTCTTTAAAATCCACAAACCATGACCTTACACAACACATGTGAGCAGTGGCACCACTGTCTAGACACCACATTGATTTTGTCATATTGTCATTTTTTCACATTCGCGAGAATAGCAAACGATTGTTTCTTTTCAGCACTTTTATCCTTGCCTTCTTCATTCTTTTCCTTCTCTTTACACTGCGCAATAAAATGACCTTCGGCACACATCTATAACACTTTTTTGAATTTTTCTTTTCTTGCGAATTCTTTTTTGCCGTGTTCTTCGTGCGCGACACAAAACTTGCTGTACACTGTTGCCCGTTGCATCGTTGCTCTTTTTTGTCTCTCCTTCCTCAATAATTTTGATCTTCAGATCAGACAGGACGGCAACTCTTCCCTATTCTTATGGCTACAACAAAACCTTCAAACGATTTGCTGAGCCCCGACAGCAACAAAATTGAGAGAATGTCTTCAGAAATTTCCATGTCAATTTCTTTCAGCTTATCGACCAAATCCGAAAACTGATTCACGTATTCTTTCACTCCCGATTCTTCAGATAAGCTTAAGCGAAGTAATCTTTTGAACAACGATATTTTTCTTGCAGGTCCACGCGGTTGGTACACAGCTGCGAGCTTCCCTAAGCTTTTTGCTGTTACACTGTTTTTATAAAGTTGATTTGTGACGCCTTTACACCCAGCAATATACTTGCTAATGCCTTTTCGTCACGTTTATCAAACTCAGCTTTCTGCTTCTCAGTGTCACCTTCGTTTTTAATGAGTCTGCCGCATACCACTGACCACAAATCGTTCTGCACCAAGACGCTTTTCATTTGCACCGACCACACCGCATAGTTTTCACCATCCAACTTATCGATGGCATATTGCCCGTGTCCATTCATGATTGTTATTTTAAATTAATATTACTTTTTCACACACAAGGCCCTGGGCCCATAACCTGTTAGATTTCAGGAAGCTTGTGTAGTAAAAAACAAGCAATGGTTTTAGGCTTACATTTATTATACGCGTGTGCGTCTTATTCAAAGCGACGATCGCGAGAGAGAGTTCAAGTGTATACATAAAAGAATAAGAACAATGCAGAAGAGGTAAACTTATGTGACCAGGTTTCAAGATATAATGGTTGCCACCAAATAATACATATTTCAATAAATATAAACAAATTTCATGCCAAAGCCGTTAAGTTAAACACACAAAACGTTTTTTGAGCCTGTTTGATCCGACACAAAACTGGTTATTTGGCCATATCTTCATTAGTACCAGTTAAAAACACATTAGAACTCTTAAGAAAATCGTTTCGAATTTGTGAATTTTGTCAAAATCATAAACCTATCAGGCTTAAGCAGAGCCATATATGTATATGAGTTAACAAAATAAAATCAAATGATAAGCTAAAATTGAAACCTTATCGAATGGTTCTCACAAGTGGTAGACCAATGACGTTCCAAACCATATCGATAGACATCTGTATTGCGGAGCTGTCACGTTTATTAAACAATTTAGTTACCAAGTATACATACTAAGAGCCTTAGATAAGTGTCGAAACAGAAAATAACAAATGATTTCGAAATGCTTGTCAAATAGAACTGAATCTTGTTTATAAAACAGTTCATTTTACTGGAACTTAATGAAGTGACGCTTGTGTATCTTGTTTGTAATAGTATTCGGCGATTTGACGTCAATGCGGCTAAGATCTATAGTTTTTATATGACTAATGTATTTTATATATGACTGTGTACATTATCTACTTGAAATACTGGATAAAAAATGTAGGCAGGGCTTTGTTTAGACTTAAAACAAAGTTTTATAGTTAAGTCATGTATCAACTATCGATCAGTTTAGAAGCCGCACACGTGTGAAAAAATAAACATCATTTCGTCAATATATTATGCTTCAATTAGTGTAGTGTTAATTATTGATAATTGAAGAAAATGAATTTATTAACAATAAATCAGCAAACTGTTGCTGAGGACCTGATGTGACCCAAGCAATGACAAATTTTAAACGGAAATCGATAAATAATTTTGGCAAATAATCAAATTATTTTAATTCCAATTGGCTTTGAATCGGATCTGAGAGTTATAATGAACCACGTGCTTAACAGACGTTAGTAAAAAACAATATTCTATCAGGTTGACTTACTGACTGTCTCAGTAGCAATATCAGTTTGTCAATCAATCAGTTAGTCAGTTTATTTAAGTCTGTGCTGAGGTGTTACTAATTATTTGTGAGGCTGCAAAACTCGATGCGATTGACGCTTTCTAGTTTAAGCCGGTAAAATGCTGCCTTAAAGTCTGCGCCGCAGCTGGCGTCGCAATCGGCGTCAATACGCATCTAACACAGGCAACAAGTTGTTGCAAATTAAATTTAAATAAATACTAGCACATACAAAACTATTATTATTCCTGTTACTTAAAAAATAATTCAAAGGGTATATTGTGTTCGCTGGAATGTAAGTAACAGGGAGAAGGAGTCATCTCCGACCCTATAAAGTATATATATTCTTGATCAGCATCAACAGCCGAGTCGATATAGCCTTGTGTGTCTGTCCGTCCGTTCGTCTGTCTGTCTGTCCGTCCGTATGAGCGCCTAGATCTCAGAGACTATAAGAGATAAAGTAACCAAATTTGTCAAACAGATTTCTATACCCCACGCGGATCAAGTTTTTTTCAAATTTAAGCAACGCCCTTCCGCCCCCACAAATCGCGAAAAACCAACACACCCATAGTTTTAAGATAATACCGTTTTATGGTAGTTAATCGGACAAGTAGAACGGCAGTTATGGCGATTAATTGTTTTTAAAGTTATACAAGTAATTTCTTTAAAGTACTTTTATACATATTGAAATGAGTAACGGGAATCCTATGGTCGGGAGCTCGACTATAGCCTTTCACACTTGTTTTTCATTATATTTCTTGTTCTTCGGCTTTCTGTTTTGTTTCAGTATTCTTTTGATTTAGCCAAACCACACAGCTGTTTTCCGATTCAGAGCAGTACTTCTCATTAATACGAGAATACATACATACATACATCTACACATATTTTAATTTTAAATATCATAATATATCCACACTTTTGTGTGTGACAAATTGTTAGCATTCCGTAGCTGGTATTATGGATGGCCGGAAAGTGTCGCGCCCGATTTTAAAAAACACCGACAACGATGTGTGCTCGATTATTTCTTCATCTTTTTGCGTGATAAACAAAATTGTTAGTTAGTAGATACCAGTTCAGTGCGGTCGCCAGATGTGCCATTTGTTTGAATCGTCGCACAAAACAAAGAAAACATGTAAATGTATCAAGATTACCAAAATTTTGTTAAGAAAGAAATGTATGCCAATAATGCAACCTATTAATACTTCTAAATAAAGATGCATTATTAAGAAAAAAATAAAAATAATAATAAATCAATGGTTACTTAAAAATCAAGTACAGGCCTATCTTAACAATGTTTTTTAACAGTTTTTAAGAAACAAACGAATGCTAACTTAATAAAAACATAAACCTAGTTGAATATTTTAATTTAGTTATTACTAAACATTACATCAATATCTTAATCTGTTTTAAAATCGCTTGGAATACTGCCCGTTAAAGATTGCTTTGGATTGTCTCCGAAATTTGTATGTTTATAGTAAAAAAATAAAATAAAATGTTCAAAACAAATGAAAAAAAACATAAACAAAATCCATTTTATACAATCCCTTAATTAATTATTTGTTTTTCTAGTATTTATGCAAATATTGATAGTAAAATTTAAATACATACATATTAATTTGACTACAAACAGTCGAGTCTTTTGACATCCCATAAAAACTGAAATGAATACATACATTAACTTAGTTGTTTTAGGTGAATACAACACTTATATTAAGACGCTATATTTAAATTCAAAAAAACACAAACTTAATATTTCACATTGGCTAAAGAAAATCGTCAACATTGGGCTCAGCCAACTGCCAACTAATTTGATAAGTTTCTCTCAAACAATTTTTGGTGTGGAGCAGTTGTAACCAGTTCTCCCAATATCAATGAATGCAATCACAACAAAACAATACTACACAAAACAAAGCAGCAGCACAACGAATATTGTAATAAAAAAAAAGAAAGAAAAAAATACTACTTAATTGCAAGTTAAGTAAACAGCCTGTAAAGAAAACTAACTGATAAGATGCCAATCGAGGCGATGTCTGAGCGAACAAGGGCGATAAGAATACAAACGGAGAATATCGATAAAGTCAACAAAGATAATCAACGTTTTAAAACACACTTGATTACCAGTCTATTGATATTGTTATATGGAACTTTTCCCTTATACATATGTATGCGCTCTTCTTCAGGCTGTCTGTCGCACTGTGTCACCAATACAATGATCATTAAACTAAATGTGTAATTAAGTAATTGCTAGTTAAAGTGGACCTAAAATTAATATCGCTAAATAAAAATATTTTATTATAAATATATGATCATCTTATTATTATTGATATTCTAAACTGTTCACTTATTGTTCGAATTTAAAAACTGTATTTGCACATTTATTATATATAATCTATAACTTGTATTTAAATTTGAAATTTTGTAATTGCTTGTTTAGAGTAGCTGAAAGGTCGCTAAAATAAAATGATCTTCATTAAAAGAAACAACAACTTTAAAAACTATAAATAATTTAATATTAATATTTAATATTTGAACATATTTATTTTTTGTGCTTATAATATTTTTTTTTTTATTATACTTGGAGAATTTTATTATTTTCGCTCATGTATTGATCCACTGTACATGCTCGACGTCGCTGCCGGCGCTAATCGCAGCGCTGCCGACGGCAGCAGCGGTAACGCCAACGCTGCCTCGCTTTGAAGATCGGCCAGTTAGCAGTTAGTCTGCAATCGTCCGTGCTTGCATCGAGTCGATAGAACAGAGCTTACATAAAATTTACTGTGTTGTTGTTAGCACACGCTTTCAACCTATCGCATAGTTCGCTTTTTATAGTGATAAACAAATCGAACGCGCAATTTGAACAAACAATACGCGATCGGTTCAGGTGGTTTTCGGTTAAGACTTGCGATTGGAGCCAAAATTATGGCCTACAAAATGAAGAGGAATTGTAAGTAGAGTGTGAAAAAAGGTTAAAATTCCGTTGAGTCGAGTGTATTAATGTGGTTGCCTTGAAGGCTAACATATTTTTAAAAGTCAAGCTCAAGTGTTTGTTTTAGACGTTATAAAGTGTCATCGTGTAATTGACAGGTTTATCATTAAGACGATAAACAATAATCAAGGACAAAGAGTGTTGCAAGTCTCACTCATCAGTTCTACATACTTAAAGATATAACTTTTGTTTAACGAGGGCTATTAAGTTTATCCAAGCACTTGTATTGTAAACTGTCACTCCGTTTGTTTTTGTATTTTATAATCCAGCAATATGTGAATCACTTGATCTTGAAAAGATTGTGCACTTGGACAGTGGAAAGTGGTTTAATATTAACATTCTGTAGGACTGGGCTCGACCCAGTTTATACCGGCACTTGGCAGACAGTCTGGAGGGTTTGTCTATCAGCTGGAGAAGCTTATTATATATACTTAAATATATATACAGCATATAGATAAGCATTCTAGATTGTTGACAGTGCTGTCGTTTACTCACAAGATGTTAAGCTGATTTATAAAAAACACTTACAGGGCTCACATTTGTTCTTGATGTGATTACTTCGTGCTCAAAAAATAGATTAATAGAGTTCTGAAAACGTATGTGCTATAAGACCTGCAAATTATACATAAAGATAAGATCAGATATTTTGGCATAAATTTTATCTAAATAACTCAGAGTCAGACAACTTCGAGACAAACTTACCTTAGTTTTTATGTGTTTGCATAACACTTTTTGAAAATGTTTAACTGAATTCGTAATAAAGTCAAAGGCGCTGACATTAAATCACAAACAAAAATAAATATATAATACATATTATTGGAACCAATTTCGTTATTAATTTATTTGCAAATAACTTAAACAACTAAATTTAAGGCAAAACAAATTTGTCAACTTAAACGATAAGACTAAAAAAAAAAAAAACCCAAGATGTTCAAATAAATGCAATGATAATCAAGAAATGAAGAAGATTTAATACTCTTGCAATGAGGTTTTAAATCCTAACGTATTAATGTTTATTAAATAAAGATTTAATGCGTCCTACAACAGCAATAAATTCCATTGAGCCTGGAGTTACATAATTTAAGTTTTTAAGATTTGTATGTATCCTCTACAATATGTTACAGATATCTTTACTTAATTTTACTGCTCAACTAGCGAGAGTATATAATAAAAATACATATTCGATTACATTTATGCCTGACAAAACAAATGTTTAATGTTTCCAACTAAAATACACCCTGTAGACAAAATATCTTTTGCGTTTATTCTCCGATCGATATAAAATTTAATAGTACAAGTGCAGAAATATAGGCAGATGTTCAATCGGTGGATTAATCTTTATAATCATAATTACAATGATCACAAATTGACTGACATACTGACCGGGTCAGATCAGTGAATCTGTAATGGAAATGCCATTTTCTGTATAATTCGAGGTATTAAAATAACAAACACAATCCATCGAATAACTAGACCCAAATGAGAACAAAAAATATTTTTTAATCGCGTGTGAAATGGAGACAAAACAAACGTATATTTTGAAATGACAGTGACACAGGGCAAGCGAAATTCGAATAAAATGTTTTGTAGTATACACGTAAAATGTGAGACATGGCGAGTTGCCTGTTTGGAAATTTGTGACAGACTGTAAATGTGACTGTGACTTCTGGCTGTGATCTAATGTCATCCCGCAAAGCATTTTCGACCAACTCGATGACGGTGTCAACAGTTGTTTGTAATTTTGTAAAGTTGTTTGTTCTGTTCGATATTATCTTTTGAGTCAACGGTCAGTTATATGGCGATTTTAATGATGTGTTTAAACTACCAAATTGCATATACAGTACCGGTTTTTGTTTCTGTTGATGATGTATTCTGGTTTTTTGTTATTTTTAATTTTTTCTGCGGATTTACTTTTAAAGCAATTAATACAAAATACAAGTGATTTATTCAATAATTAACTTTGTTAATTCAATCATTCAGTTGATTCAGGCTGATAAACCCATTCATTGCTAATTGTCTGCTCAATTTCATTTGGCTTTTACAGACCCTGGAATATGAACTCCTCAAGTGGGGACGATGAGGCGCCAAAGGATCCGCGAACAGGCGGTGAGGATTTTACTCAACAGTTTACAGAAAACGATTTCGAGGGTAAGTTCATAAAATGTAACTGAAGTACACAACACGGCGTAAACGCAATACATTGATATGCGATTAACTTGACTCCAAGTCTAATTCTTTATGCAAAGTAAAACTTAAAACGATTCTAGACACGCGCGCGCACCTAGAGATTGTAATTACAAAACCAACCAAGTTGCAAGCTCACTCACAAATACAATTTACTAATGTTCGTGCAAAATGACAAAAAGATCAGTTAAGCCGAACAATTATATAAAGAAAAGACAACGTCAAGTTAATAAAACTTCCTAAAGTGTAAAATTCTTTATTTTTGTAAAATATAAATGTTTTTACTCGTTCTGCACTAAATTAAGCTTTCTAAATATAGCATAAATAATATTTTTATTATTTATTTTGTATGTATTGAATTTGTATTCCGCTGCTAAGTAAAAATAGTAATATATTTATTATTATTGTGTTAACTGGGTACTTAAAAAAGTAAATACCTGATAGAAAACCTGATGAGCATAAATGATTCAATAAACATTGAAAGTTTTACGCCATTCAAACTAACGAAAATTATGAAAGCACTCAATAAATTTGTATAAACACATATTTCCTATTATGAAGTGGGCTTCAAAGGTTCGAGTTTTATGCAAAATTACCAAAATAAACTAGATATTGGGTTATAGTAATATTATTTCGGAATTTGTTAGACTAATAAATAGTTTAATTATAAAAATCAATACTTTTATTATACTTTTCCATTTTTATTGATTAGTTATTATTATTTATACTAATTTATTAATCCACCTTAAATTTAAGTTTTATGCAAAACATAGCACCTTCATTGTTTTCTTCACATTAATTCCACATAATACCAGCTAAAACTGCTCCACACTTATCCGTAACCATATATCAGATTGCCTTGCCCAACGTTTCCTCTTAGCTAGCTCCGCCGTATCCGCAGACGAATTAAATGCATTAACAGCAGTCAGTAAAACGCCCACCAGACCTTGTGTCATATATACATATGGAACACGCTCGTATATCTATAGCCATATATATGTTATGCACGCGTCCAGGAAAAAACTGAGAACACGAGATGTGGGGGCATTAAAACAAATTGTTACTCATAATTAATTTAAATGGTGATCAAGTTGAGATACAGCTGCTAGTACTGAGATCAGATGATATTACAATTAGTCAACGGACAGACTTTGAGTATTATAAAGTCAAAAATGAAAATTGTCATAGGACTAGGGAATTACGAGTTTCACTTAGCATTGAGCCAGAAATTAGTGTTTTCATATATTTATACACTGCATGTGAGCATATTAAATTGTAATTAGGCATACAAAGCACCGGCAGTCAGTCAGTCAGAAACGTCCGGCGATGAGTCAACGTGGCGTATGCGTAACAAGTGACTTGCCTTGATTGAAGGCTGAACAAACCAAAAACTGTCGGCATACATTATCAACTTATAGTCAGTTCTTATCAACAGTCGCTTTTGATTGGCAATGAAAACCAAGCTGACCGACATTTGCACTTTTAATTCGAATAATACATTTCCCATTGCAAATGGAATTATGCATGAATTTAATTTGTTGGTTTTCTTTTCGTTATAATTTTAAATTGTTGATGTTGTTGTTGTTGTGGTTTTTATTGCTGTAATCGATTATGACACCTGCTCAATTTATATCCACGCATGCAGGACACCGTGCGCACACCGTTTATGTGGGCGTCCACGTGCCCGGAGGACGTCGCCATTCGACGCGACGCCGCAAGCATCATCACAGTGCAACTTCATCGGTTGCAGGAACTGTTGTTGGTGGCAATGTCACTGGATCGGCCAGAGATAGCATCGGCGACAAGCAACAGGAAGTAGAGCGTCCAGGTGGGTGTCGCCACAAGCAACCCAATATGTATTTAGGATTTATATAATTGCGAACTGGAGAAGGTCAGGGACAGCAATCAATGTCACAACATCAGAATGATAGCAAATTACAGGATGTAGAAATTACAGTCATTGGTTAAATCAAAGCTGTTTGTTCAATCACTGGAACTGAGAGAAATTGTATAAGAAATTCTTCAAAGGATAGATAGATAGATAGATAGATAGCGAGATACTTTCGTTGGAAACGCAACAGATGAACAAATAAATACTCTATTCAATATTTTTAAATATTTAAAAGGCGTGACCTTTTGTTTGCACAAAATTATTCCAATATAATAATATAATATCTAAAATATTGCTTAACGTTGAATTCTTTCTAAAAGAAAGTCAGATAAATGAAAGAAAAGTTAGTGATAGAAAAAATTATAAGAATAGGATTAATATCTTATTATTATTATCGAAATTTGATTTCTAACTAAATTCATATTAAAAATGTAAACAGCACACAGAATTTCTATTACCAATTAATTTAACAATTATAGCAAAAAACTAGAATAACTTGAGCTAGAACTAAATGAATAATCACAAATTTCAATCTTATATATTTGTAAAATAACTATTATTTTTTGATATGCAAGAACAATTTTGTGTCATCGTTAAACCAAGAAAGTTTTAAAACTGACAAAAAAAAACGACACTGCTCATTAATCGACAAGTAGGGTCATATCGACAGGGCAAGTCTTTTGCCGTTTTCATTTTCATTTCACAACACGCAAGAAGAAGTTAACTAAACTATATAGCAACTAAGTGACCATATGGTCCAAAGCAATGCCCACGTGAATAGGTCGAAAGTATGAGGCCAAATGTTTATTGAACTTATCCTGTTATCTTTTCTGACCTCTCTTAGCAACGCCGCCCGCCCAACGCGTTCAGTTTATACTGGGCGAGGATGTGGACGATGGCTCGCATGTGTCGCACCCTCTGTTCTCAGAGATGGGCATGTTGGTAAAGGAAGGCGATGAAATTGAATGGAAGGAAACAGCACGTTGGATCAAGTTCGAAGAGGATGTCGAGGAAGGCGGCAATCGATGGTCTAAGCCACATGTAGCAACACTCTCGTTGCACTCACTATTCGAGCTTCGTGGTCTGTTGGCCAATGGCACCGTTATGCTCGATATGGAGGCGAATAATCTGGAGGTGGTCGCCGATTTGGTCTGCGATCATATGGTAAGCGGTGGCACACTGCCCGCCGGTGTCAAGGATAAGGTAAAGGATGCGTTACTTCGTCGCCATCGTCATCAGCATGAGTATGCAAAAAAGTCTCGACTGCCCATAATACGATCTCTGGCGGATATGCGTAATCAATCGTCATCTAGAAGTGAGTAGAAGTTTGAATTGAACAGATTATTCTAAGCTCATCTCGTTCGTTTGTCGCGCATCATCATCATGAGTTAAGTGTGTCCATTCGTTACTAAACCTTCATATTGTCTACTAAAAAATATCAAACTTGATTGGGTTGCTTAGACGCAACCGGGCAGTCATTGCATAATTTGGACGAATGCCGTACAACCGTGACGCCGATCTATGTGTCCAGTAAGGATCAGCGTGGTTGTTATCTCGCTGTTCCCACAGGTATTAATTCACATTCGCTGCCGCTGCCGCTGTCACTTCCACGCACCACCAATGCTCTAGAACCACACAAGCTGTATAGAGAGCACCCACAACCTAGCAAATAAATACATAAATTATATTGAAAGCAGATACCAAACTACTGCCCCGTTATACAATAAAAAAAGACTCTTCTTCTAAGATCGTACTCGTATCTATGCCAGTTCGATTCATGCATTTCATCAGCAAATCATATTGCTCTCAAACTATCATCAAATTATTCACTCGCTAATCTAGTTAAGTATGTCACAAACCAGTATTGTGCAACGTCTTTTTCAAAGCGTTTTCTAACGGGAATTCTAACCAACGTTCGCTCTTGCTCTTGATCTTTGCCTCTTACTTTCAAATCGCTCGTTTGTCAAAATCAAAAGCCGACATGGGCGCTATTGGCGTTACCACCTGGTTCCATGCGGGCGCCTCGCCCTCGCATCAAGGACAATCATCGCATCAAATGCCAAGTAATCGTCTTACTAGAACTATTCAAAACTTTTACTTCTTTTGCGTAAAGTGTATCCTACCATAGCACGCTCTTAAGAACGTTAAGTAACTCTAGTTTGACTGCCTCTCTCTCTCACTCTTTCTCTCTCTCTCTATTTTTTAACTCTTTAAAGTACAACTTCTAGTTTATTTTAAACACTCCTGACTTTTTCTAAAATTTTCTCCAACCCTTTTTAATACTATCTTAAAATTATATTACCCGTCTCTGAACTATGTAAGATCGCCAAATTGTGCTGTCTATTCACACAAGATTTAGAGTATTATCAGATTTCGGATTGAATATACATTTGTACATCAGATGCAACAGAATTGACGCGAGATTTTTAGATATCCTTTCCCTTTTCGTTAAATTGTTATGTTTATCAACTATAATACAACAACAATTTACAGTTGAAGAACAGTCTGGCAACGCTTTAATGGCTACAACGCCGCTATCGCTTACCGCCAGCGAGCCTGGACCTTCTGGCAATACCAATGGCAGTTCCAATGCCCTGGGAATGGGAATGGGACGTTTTCTAACGGTTCCCGGAAAACCCAGCAACAGAACGCTTGGTAAAAACCAATTTAAAAAAGTTATCGTTATAGTTCGTTACCGTTCGTTTGCGTGATTTATTTATTGTTTCTAACAAAATTAGCTGCTATGCAAAGCGGCACATAGTTTTTTCCGTTTGGTAGTCGTAAAAAATTAAAAGTCAATAGATGAAATAAATAAAATTTGCATGCGAATTGATTAAAGAAAAAAAATTTGGACCTATTCGAGTAAGGAAAAGTTTTCAGAATTTCAAAGGAAATATTCCCAAAATACATTAAAGAGGTGCAGAACAATTGATAGTATCGGCAATCTTATTAAGTTTTTTCTTACAATTGTATTACCAAATGTTTCACTTTAAATTATGTTTATCTAAATTACATACATATACAATGTAGTAATAAGATACAAAAAAAACTGTATTTACTATCGATACTTTTGCAGCTTTACCACCCACACCAGCACATACGCACACACATATATGTACGCTTATCAGTCATAGAATTCAATAATCTAAATCTCTGCATGATAAACTTTCATTTCTAATTTCGACCTGAAATTTAATTTAAAACTAAACTTTTTGCACTTCTTTTGTACTTTTCTTTTGAAATATATATTTTTTTGTTGTTGTTGTCGTTGCTATTGTTGTAATGCCAATATCCAATAAATACCACACAACACCAACAACCCGCACGTCTGCAACCAAAAAACCGAAACCCAACCCGAAACACTAACCATGTGAATACCGAATTCGACTAATGTAGAGAAAAAATCACATTCCAAAAAACTGCGGCCTGCACAAAATCTGCCTGTGATCACAGAGGATATGGTTAAGAGTCCCAGCAGTCAATCTATGGCCAGGCAAACCAGCGGCACCGAGTTGGCCGAACAACAACATAAGGGAAATACGCACTTCATGCGAAAAATACCCCCTGGTGCCGAAGCTAGCAACATTCTAGTGGGCGAGGTGGACTTCCTGGAGCGACAACTATCCTGTTTCATTCGTCTCAGCCAGGCAGCGGTCATGGGAGATTTGACCGAGGTGCCAGTGCCCACCAGGTGAGTCCACAACTTTAAGCTGTTTTTCGAAACAGTTTTTATTGCGAGAGTCAACATTTGAAATGTCAAGAACACACACAATGGGCAACCAATCTTCCATGTACTCAAGAAAAATATAAAATATTTTAAAATGTTAAATATCCTCGCAGTTCTTTATGTAGATTTTAAGACTTAACTTTTTTAAAAAACAAATTAATCTAATAGTATATTATGTTGAAAAGAAAAACTAATTTTGATAAATCGTCCCAATACTGATGATAAATTGAATACATTGAAATGTAATATAGCTATACTACGATTAGGAATTTTATTGAAAAACAAAAGAAACTTTTAGATTGGACTGCAAGGAATTACATATAAAAGTTCCACCCGAAAAACTGCAATCTAAACACATAAGTTTTTTCTTTTTTTTACAGATTCATCTTTATACTACTGGGTCCACCGGGTAGCCAGAGTAATTTCCATGAGATTGGACGAGCCATGGCTACACTAATGTCGGATGAGATTTTCCATGAGGTCGCGTATCGGGCAAGAAAGCGGGATCATTTGCTCGCCGGCGTTGATGAGTTTTTGGACGCAGTGACAGTATTACCACCGGGCGAATGGGATCCAACCATACGCATTGAACCACCAGCTGCAATTCCATCACAAGAAATACGCAAGCGACCTCCAGAGCTGCCCAAGGAGGAGATCGATGAGGAGGAAGAGGAGCAGCGATTGCGGGAGGAGTCAGGATTATCGAGAACAGGACGACTTTTTGGCGGTCTAATTAATGATTTTAAACGGAAAGCTCCTTGGTATTTGAGCGATTATCGTGATGCACTTTCGATGCAGTGTGTTGCCTCATGGATCTTTCTGTATTTCGCTTGCTTGTCTCCTATTATTACCTTTGGAGGTCTGTTGTCTGAGGCGACGGGCAAGAATATGGCAGCAATGGAATCGTTAGTCTCTGGGTTTGTTTGCGGAATGGGTTATGGCTTCTTTTCCGGTCAGCCGTTGACAATTTTGGGTTCCACCGGTCCAGTGCTGGTCTTTGAGTCAATTGTCTATGAGTTCTCAATATCTCAAGGATGGGACTATATGACTTTCCGGTTCTGGATCGGCATGTGGGTCGCCGTCATTTGTGTCGTTCTGACCGCGATCGATGCCAGTGCATTAGTCTGTTACATCACACGCTTCACCGAGGAGAATTTTGCAACACTTATTGCAGTTATCTTTGTTTACAAGGCCATCGAAAATGTTTTCGTCATTGGCAAAACCTTCCCGGTAAACCAAGGCATCTATAATTGTGTCTGCACACCGCCGCTCCATAGCAATGCCACTGTCTTTGAATTTGCGAAATACAAATGGGACTCCTGTGAGGTAAGTAGCTCAATGCTGGTAATTTAAAATGGACACTTTACTTTTAAAAAGTTGTTAAACACCGAATTTTAACATGGAAATTTAAAATCGTCAATGAATTCTTAAACAAATATATTTTTTTACTACATTGACAGTAGATCCCAATTCAATAAATAAATTTTGTAACCCCTCTATTTTCTTCTTTTCAGTCATATGGTGGCATTCTAAGTGGCACTGATTGCCATTCCCCACCCACCGAGAATGTCTTCCTTATGTCTGTGGTGTTATGTGCAGGAACCTTTATCTTTTCCACGATACTCAAGGAATTCAAAAACGCGTTATTCTTTCCATCGATTGTGCGACAATATATTAGCGATTTTTCTGTGCTGATTGCCATCTTTTCCATGAGTTTCTTTGACTATTCATTGGGTGTGCCCACACAGAAGCTGGAGGTGCCACATGAATTGAAACCCACATTGAGCACACGTGGTTGGTTTATACCACCATTCAGTGAGAAGAATCCTTGGTGGTCACCTCTAATTGCTGTATTCCCAGCACTGCTTGGCACCATTCTCATTTTTATGGATCAACAAATTACGGCTGTGATTGTTAATCGCAAAGAAAACAAATTAAAGAAGGGCTGCGGCTATCACTTGGATCTATTTGTTCTCTCCGGTCTGATTGCCATCTGCAGTATGATGGGTCTGCCCTGGTAAGTAATACCGTAATGTATGATATCATATGGTTTTCTAAAAGAATACTAAAAATACGACTATTACGGGAAAAATTATGAACACAGAACTAGAATTAATTAGAAAATATATATAAGAAAAAAATATGAGAAAGGTAAATTTTAGAAAATCCGAAAGTTTTGCGATTTTATATAAAATCTTTCATTAACAAAGAAAATATTCAACCGAACATCGAAGAAATCAAAGCCTTTTTTTCTAGAATTAATTAACTATATAATTCCATGTTTTACGTAAAAACATCTTTGAGCTGCTAGCCTGAGACCCAAACAAAACTTTGAAAATGGACTTTAGTATTTAAAAACATTAGTTTTTGCTTTCCTTTTTTAAATAAATAAAATGTATTGATTTCGGTTAGGATTATTTGCAGTTTGTCGGTATTTGTTTTTTGAAATTATAAAGTTATTGGGAAGCCCAATTTAAACCTTTTTTTTTTTCGTATTTTTCTCTTCAGGTTTGTGGCAGCCACAGTGCTGAGCATTAATCATGTGAATTCATTAAAACTGGAATCGGAGTGCAGTGCCCCTGGTGAAAAGCCACAGTTCTTGGGTGTACGCGAGCAGCGTGTGACACACATTATGATTTTCCTGACCATTGGCGGTTCGGTGCTATTGACACCGCTGCTCGCATACATACCGATGCCAGTGCTCTTCGGTGTCTTCTTATATATGGGCGTGGCCTCGCTCAAGGGTCTGCAATTCTTCGATCGTATTTTGATTATGTTTATGCCAGCCAAATATCAGCCAGACTATATGTTCCTGCGCCAGGTGAGTGATTTTAAAAGAGCACAGGCGAAATCTTTTGAACTATCTAATAATTTTATTTTGTAGGTTCCCATCAAGCGAGTGCATCTATTTACAATTATTCAACTGGCCTGTCTCATCATTTTGTGGCTGATCAAGAGCTTCTCGCAGACTTCCATATTGTTCCCACTTATGTTGGTCGTCATGATTGGCATACGCAAGTCTTTAGATTTTGTCTTTACGAGGCGTGAGTTAAAAATTCTCGATGATATAATGCCGGAGATGACGAAACGTGCGGCAGCCGATGATCTGCATCAACTGGACGCTGAGGTGGGCTTTTGTCAAAAATATTTACCCTGTTTCGGTGGACGCGGTAAGCGCGAACCGAAGGGCAGCCTCGATGGTGGTTTGGACGGCGGTGTCGGCTCCAATGCCGTTGCTCTAATCAAGTGCAATACCTCAAATGCAAATGAGAAGGAATTCGAGGCACAAAGTAGTTTACTCAAAAAGTGAACACGCACTCAGACACTGCACAAAGCAACAAAAAAAAAAACCTCCACACACTCTCTATAGAGAAACGACAAAACACTACTCAACAACACTCAACACTTCACTTTACGAATAGAGAATGAATTGCGAGTATCTGGTCACACTCGAACACCGAACAGTGCTGCCCATTTCGTTTGCGTTTGCAGTGCTGCACAGTCCACCACAGAACAATTATTTTGTGTCTAATATTGTTGGTATTCTTCTTATAATGGAAATTATTTTTAGAGATTTTTTTGCATTTTGTTGTATAAAAATGCATATATATATATACATACTTCTTATACATACATATACATAAAGGGTTCCATATAACTCGAGTGGATATATTTTATCGTGCTTTTAACAGTATTCTGTAAATGTTTTTCCTTAATTTTTATACCGTAGCATGCAATTTTTTGCATTTTGTTAAATATTGTTTGTTGATTTTAATTGTTTCTAAATGAATTGCTTACAAACACCTTATATATTCTTATGCTATTTGCTGTATTTCAATATTTTCAAAGACATAATGCTCAATTATTATTATTATTATGCTATTTAAAACAAAACTAACCCTTTTTGTACTATAAGCTATCTGAAATTCTGTTTTTTTCTTATGCATATTATTCAATTGTGAAATGTGTTATCTCTACTTATTATATATATATATATATATCTATACAAATTACAACTATATTGTATTTGTATTTAGTATACGCAAATATGTTAATAAAACTTTAGCTTAAGTAGTCTGCTCAAGCGTTTACTCAAACAGTAAACGCACATGTTACATAATTTTATAGTTTACAACAAATTGTAGTACAAGTAACTAACAAACAAATTACGACACCTAGAACAATTGGCGAAATAAAAACAAATTTGTAGCAATATTTATGTAAACTTACAGGCCAACACCCAACAAAAATAAAACAATTATTTGGCAAAAAAAAATAAATAAATACAAAATAAGAGTACATCTAAAATTTAGACTCCAAATTATTAGCAAAAACATTTTCAACGGCTACACCAAATTGGCTCGTAGATCACTAAGCACTTTTACTCTCTCACGTTAGTGCTATCTCTTTCCTGTACTACCTCAACTTCCATTTATTCTCTTCATCTCTCATACACATTGCGGGTTGTGAGAAACAAAAAAAAAAATATGCCATGCCTGTCTTATATATTGAAGGACAACCATCATCAGCATCAACATCAACCGCCCAGAACGAATGATGCCTACAATTCGAGTAAACCCGGGGCCGGTTCGGATGCCACAACCATTCATATACCATTATCGGGCAGTAAATTGGGAAATAACGGTACGGGAACTGTGCCACCGGAAGTTAATCGTACTGCAGTCTGGCAACAGATCAACAAGGATGGAATTTCCGAGCAATTGATCATACCCGTCACCGTTAAAGTGCGTCAAATCAATGGCAATCAGTAAGTGTAACAGATGAAATAAGAGTATGAGTACTCACACTCGAGGCTAGCCGAGAAACAATTTATGCCATGTCATACTCTCATGAGATCCAAAAAAAAAAACGTATACTATGTTTCTAAGAATATATTATTTTGTATATTAATATGTATATAGCTCATTTATTTGATGACAGTCATAACTCATGCAAATAATGTTTTTAATGCATAAAAACAAAAAAAATCTTTGTATTCTCATGCAAATAATAAGAAATTTTGACACAATATAAAGCATGAGAAAGCTGATTGAAACAATCATCCAATATCGCGTTTTCCGATTTATGACGGTTTTCAAGTAATTGAGCGATAGTATGTAAATGTCATTCATTTTGCATTCGACCATTCGCTCCTCAGTTCCTCGACAAATGCTGCTTTATCTCCACGCCTATCTCCCATGCACGAGGCCGATGAATATAATGAAATGAATAACAAGACGACAACCATGCCAACCACGAATCAACAGAAGATCAGCAACTGTAAGGAGGCATCTGGCAAGTTAGATGCTGCCGTGGTTACCACACAGTCCCCAGCCAACATAACTCCGGTCTAAGTGGGTCTAATGGCACCACAGCAATACCAAGTTCAAGAATTACCAAACTACCTATTTATCTATCTTATAGAGAGAGAATACACAAATCATGTAGATTGAATCAGGTTTAGGACGTTAAGATTTACAAACATACCAACATTTATCTATCGAAGTGTGAATGTCAAATATACATACCAGTATCATAACTATACATACACACTATATACCTTTTAATTAAAATACTTATTTGTAGTAGTTTTTTGAAAAAGTTTAGCTGTGCCAGTAGTAGCATTTCACCAAATGCCTAAATAGTTGACGGTAAAATAGGAAAAATAAAAGTAGATTATGTCGAGGATTTTGGGCTCAGGTACACATTTTACAAGTATTATTTTTACATATTATACAAATTCTATCTGGCTCAAAGGCTAAATGATAGAATAGAAAAATACAGCAATATGTAAACACGTTTTTTACATGAATTTTATAAAATACAAAGATGATCTCTACATGATCTATTGTCAATTCGCTGCAATATAAACTTAATCTATATCAAACTAAGTATAAAAACGAAAAGCTTAATTGTTTGGTTTTGATTTTGCTTTCATTTTGGTCAATTTTTTTATTGGTATGGGTCGGATAAGCTGTGATCTTATAGTAGTGTGAGGGTATTTGGTTTAGAAAGCGTTTGGGAATTAGAGAAAAGCCGTCTTGAAAATCTAGCAAGAATATGATATAAAGCAAAAGCAACATCAAAGAAAACTGTAAACAAATGTATTATAATTTATTCATTATGCTAAGTTCACAATGACCTAAAATAAACACACATCTACATATACATTAAATTTACCTATAAATATTAAATAAAAGTAAAAATTAACTATGTCAATGTTTTATTTTTGGTGCCCAACTAGTTCTAGCGTATCTCATTTGTTACAGCGTATGTTGTGCATAGTTCTCAGTGTGGCACATTGCACATACACAGCACAAAAATAAATCTTGGTATATGCCTGCGCCCATTAAACGAATCAAGCATCTATCAATCAGTCAGTTAATCAACCATCAATTAACTAAAGTAAGCTCATCTGCATCGTGTTGATGTCTTAATACCACATAGAATGCTATCGCCTGTAATTCAAATTGTCTTTTAGTGTATGCATACTGACAGATCTGATCTAGTGTCTACCTAGAGTCACTGCTCAATATTAATGACATACATTTCATATTTGCAGAACCCAAAACTTGATACGAAGAAGCAATTGTGGCGTGGATATCTTACATCAACAACAGAAACATCCGTTTGAATCGATGATTTAGCTTATTGTATTTGTGTAACTCTTATATGTCTATTATATACATATATATATACATATTGATGTACAAACCACCTTTACAGTCGCCGTCCCTTAGAATATCCAGTGCGTTTCATTGCACGAAATTTCAGCAAAAACAAACACACACAATCAAACATTTTATTCAAATACTGGGACGTCAACATATCATCACAGAAATTAAAACCCTCAACGAGAACATTCCAATTTACCTGCTCTTAAAATTTGTTATGAATAAACGTTTTAAATGTGTTTCATGTGCGTTTAAATAGCGGGCGCCAATATAGCAATCGATTGCTGAACTATCAACATTTTCGCTGGGTTTCGCTTTCGCTCTTTTACAGCACTCTTTTCCCAATCAGCTGTTAAACAATCGATTACACGAAATTCTTATCACTACCATTATGTGCGTTTCACAGCACTCTTTGACCAACCAGCTGTTTTCCGTTGCAGCAGTTAGCGCGTGTTTTTAGTAAAATTTACTTAATTTTAAATTAAAAAGCAGCTAAAATGTCGCTTATTACGCGTGTGCTAAAGGGAAACCTGCCGCTGCGCATCAATGCAATGAATTCATTGCGCCAGGTGAGTAATTGGCAGCGGACTTCTTCATTTTCCGGCATGCTTTAAGCGGCTCATTATGTAATTGCAACTAATCCTGAATTTTATAGCTGCAATGCGGTTACAGCTCGCATGCCAAGTATGCGGAGCATAAACCCATCGAACGTATCCGCAACATTGGCATCTCGGCGCACATAGACAGCGGCAAGACAACGTTGACGGAGAGGATTCTGTTCTACACTGGACGCATTGCGGAAATGCACGAGGTGCGTGGCAAGGATAACGTGGGCGCCACCATGGACAGCATGGAGTTGGAGAGACAGCGTGGTATAACCATTCAATCGGCGGCCACTTACACGCTGTGGAAGGACACAAACATCAACATCATCGATACGCCCGGTCATGTGGACTTCACCGTGGAGGTGGAGCGTGCTCTGCGTGTCCTGGACGGAGCTGTCCTGGTGCTATGTGCCGTCGGAGGTGTTCAGAGCCAGACCTTGACTGTTAACCGGCAAATGAAACGATACAATGTACCCTGCTTGGCGTTTATCAACAAACTGGATCGCATGGGCTCAAATCCCTATCGAGTGTTATCCCAAATGCGATCCAAAATGAATCACAATGCGGCCTTTATACAGCTGCCCATTGGCGTGGAGAACAACTGCAAGGGTATTGTGGATTTGGTACAGGAACGTGCCATTTATTTTGAAGGCGAGCACGGCATGGACATCCGTCTAGATGAAATTCCACAGGATATGCGCACCGAGAGCCAAGAGCGTCGACAGGAACTCATCGAGCATCTGTGCAATGCTGACGAAAGTTGGGTGAGCTCTTCCTCGAAGAGAAGCCATTCACGGAGACGGACATCAAGGCAGCTCTGAGACGCACCTGCATTAAGCGCACCTTTACACCCGTGCTCGTGGGCACGGCCCTGAAGAACAAGGGCGTGCAACCGCTCCTGGATGCAGTCATAGAATATCTGCCCAATCCTGGGAAGTCGAGAATCTGGCCTTCATTGAGCAGGAGGGCAAGGAGAAGCAGCAAATTGTGCTCAATCCGGCACGCGATGGCAAGGATCCCTTTATGGGACTGGCCTTTAAACTTGAAGCCGGACGCTTCGGTCAGTTGACCTACTTGCGTTGTTACCAAGGAGTTCTGCGCAAGGGCGACAACATCTTCAATGCACGCACCAACAAAAAGGTGAGGATTGCCCGCCTCGTCCGTCTGCACTCCAACCAAATGGAGGATGTCAGCGAAGTGTATGCCGGTGACATTTTTGCTCTGTTTGGCGTAGACTGTGCCTCGGGAGACACCTTCACCACGAATCCCAAAAACAATATGGCTATGGAGTCGATATTTGTGCCGGAACCGGTTGTGTCCATGGCCATCAAGCCAAATAACACGAAGGATCGGGATAATTTCTCAAAGGCCATTGCACGATTCACTAAGGAGGATCCCACCTTCCATTTCTTCTTTGACAACGATGTAAAGGAGACTCTCGTCTCAGGAATGGGTGAATTGCATCTGGAAATCTACGCTCAGCGCATGGAGCGTGAATATGGTTGTCCAGTGACACTGGGCAAGCCCAAGGTGGCATTCCGGGAGACACTTGTGGGACCCTGCGAATTTGACTATTTGCACAAGAAGCAATCTGGCGGATCGGGTCAATATGCACGCATTATTGGCATCATGGAGCCACTGCCTCCCAATCAGAATACACTGCTGGAATTTGTGGACGAAACGGTCGGCACCAATGTGCCCAAACAATTTGTGCCCGGCGTGGAGAAAGGCTACCGTGAGATGTCCGAGCGTGGCATGTTATCCGGCCACAAATTGTCCGGCATTCGGTTTCGTCTGCAGGACGGTGGCCATCATATTGTAGATTCCAGTGAGCTGGCGTTCATGTTGGCCGCCCACGGTGCCATCAAGGAGGTCTTCCAGAACGGTTCCTGGCAAATACTTGAACCCATTATGCTTGTGGAGGTCACGGCGCCCGAAGAGTTCCAAGGTGCCGTCATGGGGCATCTGAGCAAACGACACGGCATTATTACCGGTACCGAGGGCACAGAGGGTTGGTTCACCGTCTATGCTGAGGTTCCCCTCAATGATATGTTCGGTTATGCCAGCGAACTGCGGTAGGTTGATCAAAAAACAAGAAAAAAGACATATTTAATTTTTGACCTATATATAAAGCTGTCAAATTGCCTCCCACACCTCCTTTAATTTTTTTAAGTTTCTTGATTAATTTATTAATTCTGTTCATGAATTTTATTCACTTTGTACTGCATTTACAGCTCAAGCACTCAAGGAAAGGGTGAATTCACCATGGAATATTCACGTTATTCGCCTTGTCTGCCGGAAATTCAGGAACAGATAGTGCGGCAATATCAGGAATCCCAGGGCATGTCTCAGCCAGAGAAGAAAAAAAAGAAAAACTAATTTCTCGTCTAGCTTAATTTCTAGTGTTAAAGTCGAATAATTTTAATTCATATGCAAATCTTTAGTTTTTACT
Source organism: Drosophila innubila (assembly GCF_004354385.1). Lineage (NCBI taxonomy): Eukaryota > Metazoa > Arthropoda > Insecta > Diptera > Drosophilidae > Drosophila > Drosophila innubila. The sequence goes on along the minus strand of NW_022995372.1, from coordinate 8,673,262 downwards.
GTGATAACCACTGCGTACGTTACCAATGACAATTTGTACGGATTTTTGTAAATTAAAGACCAACTAAACGCAATAATTTTTCATATTTGTTCCAGATCCTTATCTTCTTGATAATTTTTCTTGATTTATAAGCTAGAATTTAGAAAATTTGTGCAGAATTTTTGTTAGAATCTTGTCATATTTTTAATATTAATTTAGAAAACAATTTGTAGCTTCTCCCCCAGAGCGTTGACAAACTTCCAATTACAATACAATCATTTATCTTTATTTTTATCAATTTCATTGGATCTGTCATAATTGCTTTTATTCATTTTTTTTAACAATTGTTTGTTGATTAAATTTACAGACTCGCCGTTTTTGAGATCTTTTAGCTAAACCAATTTTCGAAAATAGCCAGAACTAGCTACAAAATAGCCAAGTGACACATTGTATAGGGGTTTTTTTTCTCGGTATTTTGTGACCTTACATAAAACTTTGGTCACACTACAGTTACACTGTTCATTATCAGTGCCATTTTGAGTGTAACATTTGCCATTTAGCAGCTATGTTAACTCCTAGGTGTTGTTGTTTTGACGTCGAGCCAACGAGAAGCACGTCGCGGGTGAAATTAGAAGAAAATAAAAGATATTGAGCAAACCACTGACGTTGCGTGTGTTTCGGTTGCGAAAAAAAATGCGCAAGAGTCGGGTACAAACAATATGCCATCGATACTGAAGCAATGCTTTGCCAAAAAACTAATTAAGTAAACAATTTAGTTTTCCCGGACGCGAAATGGAAATCTAATCAAAGAGTCTAACAAGAGAAGTAGGAGAAAACGAGAAAAGTCAGACAACAAATTAAATCGACAACAAATAGTGTGAAATGGAAACGGTGTGCTTCTTCTTCAGCTCGTGTTGTAGGTGTAGTGTAGGATATTGCTTGAAAAGTGTGCACAGGAAAATTGCTGACAGATCGTAAAAGGCGCGCGTCGTGGCAATTATTGGAAAATTCAATACAAAACGGCGCGACAATAACAAAAAAAAAGAAGAAATATTTGCAAAGAGAGAAAAGAAAGAAAGCAAACGCAAAGCAGCTGTCTTTCGATGTGTGCATGTGTGCGTGTGTCTATGTACGAGTGAGTAAGGCAGAAGACAACAACAAAGAGAAAATCAAACCAAATTACACAGCAACAATAACAACAACAACAAGAGCAGTGTCTACAACAACGGTAATAAACAGCAACAAAAACAACAACTACCTACAACCGCTGACTTCCTCTTTGGGCATTTGCAAACGCATTTACACACACTTACCTGAGTGACAATTACAGCTACAATTACAAATACAACGCAGCATCATCAAATACAAGCAGCTGACAGTATTTCTCTCTCGCTCTCACGCGCTCACTTGTCTGCTTTGGTCTGCTCTGCTGCTTGGGCAATTAATGAACGCCTACGCTGACGTCGCCGTCGCTGTCGCAGTATAATAATGCGAAACATCCAAAAACTAATAACAACAAAAGAAATTCGAACAATAAAAAGTACAGAAACAACAACTTCCAGCTTTCTTCTCAACTAGTCAGACACCCGCAGTCCCCTTTTGCATTAAAGGAAACGCGACCTCGACAACAACAACAAAGAAAGAAACAAATAAATAAATAAACATATCCGTCAAATTAAGTACAGTTTATAAGGCAACGAAAACACTAACATGGATTGGATCATCAGCGATGAATTGGGACTAACTGTCGGCCATGTTGTGGGCTGGGCGGCTGCCTCGGCCATGGTCATTGGCGGTGTTATACCCTATGTGCCGCAATATGTCGAAATTAAGAAGACACAGGACGCCGAAGGATTTTCCCTGTACGTCTGCCTTGCACTGTTGGTTGCGAACTCACTGAGGATACTCTTTTGGTAAGTCGGCAACTACAATAATCCTGAAACTGTGGAAATACTATGAGAGACCCTGTACTTATACTGTGAAGCATAAAGTTGCCATTTTAGCGAATTTTTTGCCAGATCTAGCAATTTTTAAAATGCGTTCGACTCGAAAGCCAACCATTTTTTTTGTGATGAGTGCATTAAAGCAGGACGCATTTTCAATATATATTTTTTTTATTTCAACTTTTTTTTTAAATTTTTTTTAGTCTTTAAAATTTTAACGATCAATAATCTGGAAACACTAACTATAAATTTATGGGTTTTTTTTCCTTAAATAACTTTTGGGATTAATATCCGACAATAATGAAATTTTTAGGTTAGATACTCAAGGCTTATTATTTCAAATTTTTGGGAACGGTTGGATATTTTTAAAACATAAATTCGTTTACTTTAAATGTATAGGAACCAAGTTTCTGAGATTTATGTGATCCTAAAAACGGACATACTCAGTTGTTATATTATATTATATATATACCCTTTAATTTCCCCAGTGAAGCCACCCATAGTTACGATTCTATTCATATTGCTATCTGTACCACTTCTGGTACTCATAAGCGCAGTCGCTTGCTTATCAGTGGGTTATCGGACAGCGTTTATAACACGCTCGAATGATTACATGGCCTGTGTCTAGCCATGTCATGATTCTAAGTCGATATTTAGCTCCAAGCTCATTCCTTAGATTGTACAAGTTAATTATATTGTCCAAGGCTTTGTTTTTTTTTTTGGACGAGCATACTATCTTTATGATGGGGTGTTTTTGTTGTTCGCTTTAGCGACATCAGCATTAATAGCATTTAGTTTTGGCTATGGAAATAATGACGCAAATATTACAATGTTTTTTTTAGATGTTTATTCAATTATATACTCGGAAAAGTAATTTTCTAATTAAATAACTTATAGTTACTTACATGCGAATATAAAAAACTTTTACACAATCAGCGGAAATGCAAAAAAATGCTGAGCTGTATATTAACTCGAGTATTATCAGAAATCACACGCAATACTCGTGATTTTTAACCCTTAGAAATGATCTCGATACGAAAGTACATTATATTTTGTATACTGTGCTAACTCTGACAAATTTAATTGGCTTTTTAGTCAATGAATCATCGTTTATGCAAATGAATCAAGGTCGAATCCAACGAATATTAATTCAATTTGAAGAACTGTGAAAATGGCTATCAATGTCAGGGTTCCTTCTGACCGAACCAGTTTAAACTACAAGCACTTGGGGCCCAATCATTCATGCACTAAATCATATTTACGACTCAATAAAAGTGAGAGACAAACTTTTACTCTTATTATAATATTTAAGATCATGATATTATTTTCCTACTTTGTTCTTATAACAGATTAAATTATTTACAATATTAGTTTAATGTGACACATTAATATTTGCACATTAATTTATGTATCTGCTGAAGTCTCTTTAAATATCTCAAAAAAGTTTTGAAAAGTGTTGTTTATTATCTTCAATATTTTGTATTGCCTTAAGTGCTGTTTATTTTCTTGGACATTTTGTATTGTCTTAAGACTTAAGCAGATCAATCAGTTAAGTGATGTATGTACGTATTATTTCTCTTTCATGTGTCTGCACTCAGTAAAACTAATTTTTGCCAAATACAATAAAAACTAAATTTGTCCAAAACGGGTTTTTGGCTGTTGTAGAGGCAGCTGATTAAACTGGAGGCAAGCAACTGTCTGAGGTATTCAAGGTCAGACACTTCCGCCACCTTCCACCTGCTCTTTTATTATTATCGCTTTTTATTATGCATTCTTAATGCCACTTCCGAAGCTTAAATAAATTATTACAAACTTAGTGCATACACATTTACCAGGCTGCAGCGACCGGCGAGTTGCAAGTTGAATCAACTGGTGGCAAGTCGTCATATTGTCTGCCGCAACAATCAATAATTTAATTGCTTAGCCACAAACTCTGTACTAGTATTTGCCAACTGAATCAGCTGTTTTCAAATACATTTTCAATACCACTTGGCTTCAAAAGAACCACATATGTATGTGTATGTGTAATGTACTGTGTATGTTAACCTTCTCCCAAGTAAGCGTATTTATAGCGTGACTCTGCGGGTGGCAAGTTGTGTCACGCGATTGCGTTGTGCCACAGAGGCGCCAGCATTAGAAAAATTATGATTATGCCACAAAGGTTGATTAATAAAATATGAACAAACAACATTTGATTTAAACAGCAGTAAATTTGTTTTTATTTTAATATTTAATAATTTGTTTATCTTCTTTTTTATGTATTGTAACGTATTTGAAAAACAAAAATGTAAAACAAATTTATGTTATTGTGTTAATATAATAACCTAAAAAATATCAGAATTATCAATATTTTTAGTCACAGCTTTTGAAATAAAATCAATTTTATTTATGAACACATTTGCTTAAAAAAAAACAAATTTCAGAAAAATGTGCTTGCGTCATTTTTTCAAATAGATCTCCATATCATAAAATAACAATTATTGTTTTGTATAATTAAATGTAATTTCTTAAAGAAAGTTGATAAAACTCCTTTAATTCTTGAGTAGATAGATTGGATACGTTAATTTGTTTAAGCGTTATGCATATCATTATCGCTCTTATATTCTTTGTTTGCTCTTTAATAATATAAATTTTTTTTTTTTCAAGTTTTATGTCAGTTAAAATATGTATGAATATGATTATTTACACTGAGCACTATAAGTGATCGCTACAATATTTAACATTCAATATTATGGTATTGTTGGCTCTCATTGTAGCATTTTAGAATACAAATTAGCCCTGTGCCAATTGAAAAACACACTGACAAGTTAATTATCTTTATTCTGTCTAATCGTCGTCACTTTGGCAGCCCCTTTCAACTTACCTCCTCCTCCCTAACCACTGCCGGAACGGTCGGCCAATTTGTGGTACACATACAAACACGAAACATTTGAATAAAAGCCGTAAATTGTGTTGTAGTTTTGAAGTGAGACCTGCAAGGGGACTCACATTTATGTCTCAGAAATGTGCCACAATAATAACAGCAACTCATAAAAAACGTATAAAAAATAGAAGTTAATTACAAAACATTTGCGTTTTTGTATTGCAGTGATCAAAATGTGCACGAAAGTTTTGGGAATTCTATTTTGCGAACAGAGTTAGATTATCGTCACTTTCATTGTCATTTATACTTTGGTGTTAGCATATTAAAAATGTTTGTATGTTGTAGTTTAATTTTACAGTCACAGTTGGCACACAGCTCTGATCCAACTGCTCGACGGGTTGAGTGATCTCATCGATTCACTCATATTAATCACCACAAAAGAAACGAGACATTATAAAGAGTCCCCACAGAAATACCCTACATTTCTCATTTTGCAATCGACTACTATTATAAAGATTAAAATTATTATTAAGATTAACCAATCGTTAATCTATAAGTTCCCAGCTGAACATAATAATAAATAAATAAATATAAAAATAAGCAATGAGTATGTCTAGACTTTAATTCATAAATCATATCTTGGATTGTGTTAGACTTTGACAACTGATTGTTTGGTATTTGGATATTTACTCGTGTTCAGGGGCGTCAGATTTCTAGTAGGAAACCCAAACAAATTCACGCTTCGGGTGTGACTCAACTTGTGGTCGAACTTGTGGTTTGAAAATCAGTCCGTGACTAAACAAGTAGCTTATAATAAATTTGATTGTAATATTATTCAATAATATTAACAATTGGTGTATGTACAGCAATTTTAACTTTTTCTAAATAGTTTCATTAGCCAATTTTAGAGTTGCTATATTATTTGTTTCTCCCACATCTGCGTAAATATTTGAACAAATTGTCATCGAACACAATTTAAAATTAAAGTAGAGAATGATGAACAACGAAATACCATAATTTCACTCTTCTACAGTAAGACTAATTTTTTTTTATCTTCTAATAATGATTATAACTAAGTTTCTTATAATTAGATTAGAGTACTAGCTACTCTGCCATCTAATGGATAAAGTTAATTAATATTTATTATCTAAAACTTCTTAAATTTTCTGTAAGCTTAATATTGAGAAAACATTGTATAACTTTCGTTTCCTTATAATTTATTCATTAATTACTTTCGAGCATTGGTTTTACTTATCAGAAAGAAGTTTGACCCGTATATTTGATCGAGAATAAGTATTTTTATGGGTTTCTCTTATCAAATTGTGGTTCCATTAATTTTTATACTTAATTTTTCGGCGAATATTCAAACATTTCATTTTAAACATCTGTACTGATTGAGAATTGAGCATTTTAATAAATGCAGAAAATGCTAAAAACTATTACATATTCCCTATTGAGTGAAGATTCTGCGGCTTGATAACTTTCCAGTCAAAATTCAGAGTCTGAATGGGCAGCCAAGTGTGGGCATATAATTCAAAATCAATTGTAGCCCTTTGGGACCCCCACCGCGGCCAGACATTAGGCAGAAAACCATTAAGAAAACACGCACAACACTCTGCTGTAGTTGAAGTTATAGCTTGGGTTGGAGCTGAAATTGAAATTGGGACCTCAGCTGGGAATGGGTTAAGTGAGGGGTAAAGTGCTGGTGATAAATGCCAAAAAGCCTCCAAGCGCAACGTTGATAAAGCCGGCGCTGCATTGGACCATCGTCATCAAGGCTGACTTAGGACTGAAGTCTTGACTGTGGTCTTAGGAACCGACATCGGTGCAGAGCTCGGAGCTGTAAGCTTACGCTTACTCTTACGCGACGATTGAGCAAGGAATTTTATTCATGAAATATTTTCAACAGCACGCAGTCGGACGTAGAAACAGGTTCAAGTTCTAAAGCACTCAGGTAACATTTTACAGGTGAAAAAAAGTTTTTTAGCTTACATTTTGGCGATTTCTGACAAAACGGCTCTAACGATTTCTGTTAAATTTTAATATGTTTTAATACGTACAATTTATCATATAGCTGTCATAGAACCGATCGGGTCAAAATTAGGTTTTAGTACGAAAAAACTTTATTGTTTTATGAGAAATCTTAACCAAACTAATACAATATGCATTTAACTTGGTTTTATATATTTTAGAGTTGCTATATTATTTGTTTCTCCCACATCTGCGTAAATATTTGAACAAATTGCCATCGAACACAATTTAAAATGAAAGTAGAGAATGATGAACAACGAAATACCATAATTTCACTCTTCTACAGTAAGACTAATTTTTTTTTATCTTCTAATAATGATTATAACTAAGTTTCTTATAATTAGATTAGAGTACTAGCTACTTTGCCATCTAATGGATGAAGTTAATTAATATGTATTATCTAAAACTTCTTAAAACTTCTGTAAAATTGTGAGGTTTTATGTAAAAGAAAACATCAGTGAAATATGTAATCTTTATCTTTTGAATGTATGTCTAGTTTTAAAAAAATAAAATACCATATTATAGGATATCTCCTGACACAGGGTATTAATATCAAGTAATGCGCCCTCGAAAATTTTATTAAAATGCCCGCCGGGTGTAATTTTGTAGATATACATCTCTATATATACATACGGGTATATATGTTTATATTTATAATAAGTGTGTTTGCATCTGTGTATGGCATATGAATATAATTTTTAAGTACACAAGTCTCCACTTAAATTTTTGAGTGCAGTTACCAAATGTGGCTAGGTTAAATGCCGCTTTAGTTGTGAAAAGCCAAAAGGCAAACAATTTTCCAACTTTATATATTACAGCAATTTGATAGAGCTGTTTTTGGGCATTGGGGGGTTCAAGGAACCACATGCGGCATTCCAGAGTCATGTGAAAGTGCCTAAAATGTCAAGAAAAGGGAATCAAATTTTAAAAAATTTCAACTGAAAGTATAGTTAATACAATTGTAAAAGCTTAATAGCAAATAAATTTCAAAAATGAATCTATAAATGAATATGATATAAAGCTGAAGTAGAAAAATTTGAATCTTCACAATCGATTACATTTAGACCTCTTGATCATAAGTAGTCGAAATTCCGAAAAATCCATTGAAATAATCTGAAACTTTTATGACATTCCGTTGACCGCTTCCTTAACAGATAAGCTTGTCTTTTAGATTCTCTCCGAGTACTCTCTATGTAATCTAGTCACAGATACGCGCCCTCATTCATTTTTAACAATGCTTGTGTAGAGCTACAGCAACAACAACAATAATAATTATTATTATTAAGAATTCACTTGAGTTGACAACGACGGTTCTAATCGCCCACATACAAACGTACACATAACGTAGTCACTCCATATAATAGAGCGTTTGGACTAGATAAGTAAAGCCTCGTATGACAATTAATTTATTTACGTACAAATTATCAAAAAGCTGACGAATAAGCTTTTAAAGCAATGTATTCAAATAATACGAGCTATTAATGATCATAAAAATGTATATCAAATTGAGTTGAACGTAAAAATGATCAAAAAGCTGAAGAAGATTTCTAAGTAATGTATTCAAATAATACGAGCTTATAATGATAAAAAGAATGTATTGAATGCAACAATTAGGTATTGTCAATTGGTGTAATTATTGAATATGAGACCGGAAGTTTCATTAAACAGACGACTTAATTTTAATCATTAATTAATAAAGTTGGAAACTAAAAACTACATTAGAATAAAATGATATTCTATAAATTTATTTAAGGTTGTTTGAGGAATAAGTTTAAATGCTAAGCTAAAACCTGTTTTATTCTCATTTGTTTCACAATTGTTTTTAAAAATAAATTTTTCGCAATGCTGACATTTTAAATTATGGATATGTGTGGCACGCTTTACTTATCGCATCATAAATAATAATGCCTCAATCATAATAGCAGACAATCTTATCTACCTTATAAACGGAACTCGAACAGGCATTTATTGCGAAAATAGAATAAATAAGAAAACAAAGCGGTTATGTTATATTTATAATTCACACATTTGACCCACTTATAGGTAGCTTATTTATTTTTAATATGAGTATATTGGTGGGGTCCCAATATTATTAAAAAGTCAACAAAATGACACTGAAAACGCTTGTTCGAGGTCAGTGTTGGTGGGGACTTAATTTTTATTTTGGACCGAGACCCAAAGAGGCAGCAAACGTTGCCAAAAATTCTTGTTTGACCATTAACTTTGATGCCTTTGTTGTTGCCTTTTGCATGCAAATTAGCCTTTAAAAAAAAAACATTTCTAACCGGATGCCGTGTAATAATAATGATAATGATGGGTTCTACATGAAATCCGCTATATATATTTTATACTTACTACATTTAATTTTAAACGCGTGTGTTGGCTCTTGACTTAGAGAAGTGCTAGTGCTTTGTATTTTACTTATGTAGGATAGGTTAGGCATATCGTATGTCGAGTTTTATCAAGATTATTATTGCCCAATAAACCCATAACTATTGTACATTATCTGTAATTTATATAACAAACTGCACAAGTAACCAAAAAGATTACAATTTAGCTGGCATATAGTATTCTTAGTTTTATTTTTTTCCATACTTTTATTTTATACTACTGATTATCAGTTATCAGTGGTTTCAAAGAATTATATATGTTTATACATTAATATAGATAGATTGAAAACATTTGTCGTGATGAAAAAACATTTTCTTTGGTTGCAACAATCTCTAATCTGTTTTTTGTTCATCAATTCTAATGATTTAATCAACATTTAGTAAGAATTCTAAGCGATTCACAAGCTATGAAACTTTACAATTATTTCCTAATCACAAGCAGGCTTTAAACTGTTAAACGTGACCCACTTTTGGGGTTATCTGAGTTTAGTATTTTCAATCTGCGGTAGAAAATGCTATCATTTAGTTTCGGTTGAGAAGCTTTTAAGGCGTCCTGTCTTGATAGTCTACTGGGTGTGGTCAGTTGGCCTAACCCAAAGGTCAACTTAGAGGGTATCGCCGACGCGCTTATCCACAGGTTTGCCCCGTTTTCTGTTTAAGATTTTTGCGTAATTAAAAAGCTAAAAGCTAAAAAAAAAAAGAAAATGCGAAAATAAAACACGTCATGTCTCGTGTTTGGGGACAATTCTTGGACATTGCACAAGTGTGGGTTGCAGAATCATGAGTAAAGCTCAGCAAATTTTGTTCATTGTGTTGGTCAAGACGCTTTTCTAATTGAATTTTAATGCTGCTGGCTTCGCTGTTTTTTTCCAAGTCCCTAGGGGTGTCATCCAAGGGCTTAATGTTTAAAGGTCTTCCTGTGCAATCCGTCATGTAACGACTTTAAGGTCTCAACTGATTTCATTTGCTTGCGTTTCGAAATGCGGCCAGCCCATAAAACAAATCGAAAAATCGAAACAAGCGCAATAATAAAAACAACAGTTGCTATACTACTTACAGATACGGCAACATCAGCAATATTAAACAGACCTATTAATTGCTGAAACCATTGAAACTATTTTCAGTGCTTACAGTTTTGGTCTGTTTCCAAAACTGCCTTCTATTTTGCGTATTATTCCTGTGTTCTGCCACATGCTCAAAATGTTTAGTAGAACAAAGCTTTTAATTTGCCAATTGCCATACAGAATTTCAACTTTTGCTTCATTTCTGTGTTTCGCAACATGATTAATAGAGGTTTTGGTATGGGGAACCATTAGCATATAACATATTGAATGTGACTGTTACCACTTATTTTTCAAATGGAAATTTGTATACCAGTTATGGGCAACATAATCAATTGATGTTTTATTTAATATACACTATATAGCAATTGTTTTGAAGTTATGGCTAATATATTTAGAGCAGAAATCAAACCGAAAGAAATATTAAACTATTTAAAATCTTGAGTTTTCGAAAATACGAGAGAGAAACCCTTTGCATAAATTTGAATGTTGAATAATTTTAGAGGCCAACCCATGATCAAAATGACACTCCGCTTGAATATCAGTTCAGTTTTTAAAAAGAATATATGTTTGAAGTTGGTCAGACCTTTGACCTAGCAACTTTGTCAAAATGGTTTTAATTTTGTAATAACATGCAGAAAATAACAAATTATTATTGGAAAAATGTAAAGAAAACGTAGCAGTACAAACGTTTCGGTTTTCATTTCTTGGAAAAGAATTTATTTGGATTAAGGTTCCGGACTTAAAATGAAACGGCTTGTCTCGGTTTTCGGTTCCGCTATTATTCCCTCATTTCGACTGCTTTGTATAACAGTTTGCTTTTAATCCCAAAAACAAATTTGTTTGTACGGTAAAATTCCCTTTGGCAAATCTGATTATGCTAGTCTTTTCTCAAAATGCTCCTAAATATGTTTGAGAACAGTTTTCTTAAAGTATCTTTGAGATAGCGACCTTATCTATGGCATGTGACTCATGTAGAACGCAGGCAAGTAAATATTCCTCCTATATATGTATCTGTATACCATATCTGGCATTGACTTGCTAACAGTATTTTACGCCCATATGCATATCAGAGTACGCTTTTTTATCTGTTTTTGCCGCAGCTTCCAATCGGGAACAATTGCGAGATTGCCTTTTATTTTGTGCACTTTTCTTTGTGCCGTCTTGTTATTTCGACCTTTGTTTTGCTATCGGCTTATGCCTGTTCCGTTATCCCTTACGTATTCGGCTGCTGAGTCGTAAACTAAAGTGGCTAGCTATCCGTTCAACGCCAATGTTGCTGCCACGCCAACGATTGTTTCTAATGTCTGTATATCTTCATAGCAACGCAACGCCAACTAAACCAAAGTAAAGCAGTTACTAAATATCGGATTGCAACGGCTTATTTATAGATGTATATAGACTATTTATGACAGCAATACAGTTTGCATATCAATTTATTTTTTTTTATCACGAGTATTTGTGGATTACAAAATTTTGAGTATAACAGTTATAATTTTTGAATAACAGTTTTTTCTTATGCCGAGCCAAACCATGCTGTTATAACAGTTTCATATGAGTATAACAGTTAGTATAACAGTTTTTATAAAACAGTTTTTTTCTTATGCCGAGCCAAACCATGCTGTTATAACAGTTTTATATGAGTATAACAGTTAGTATAACAGTTTTTATAAAACACCTAATGACAAACATCGAAATCCTTTCCATTAAATTAAATAAAAGCCATTGCATTCAGTACAACCTAGTTTACTCATTCATTCATTGGCTCACTACAAACCCAGTCAAACTGAGTCGCTTTCCACTTTTACTCAGCGGACCTATTCACTAATAATTATGTGCATATACAGGGCTCATCATTACTGCCTTATTTACAGAAATCTTGGCGGTCACAGAAGCTGACGCGACTTAAGTAGAAAACATATAATAGATGTTCCCGCTAAATAAGCGCATTCAATGGAACATATTACGGCTCTTGCATTCAAGCTTTTACTTTTACTCGAGTAAGTGGCGCTTTTTGGAGGGCTGTAGGCGTTCAGTTCTTTAGGAGGACCCTTTACACGGCGATGATGACACGCTCTCAATTGGTTTGAGTGCTGCTCCTGCCCAACAATGAGTGTAGCCTACATCCAGGCAAATTAAATTTCTAGGTGTGTGTGTGTGTGTTTATGAGCAAACAAAACGATGCCGCACACACTTGAGCAAACACTGCAATAAAGCTGGCACAGTTTTAATTATATGTATACACATACGGGTGTATAACAGACGGCATCCTGCACAGACAAAGCAGCAAAGTGGGAAGCAAACACACAAATTGCCTAAACTGAATGTTCTGTGACTTCATTTACCAATGAGCTCAAGTAGCTGGAGAAAACAGAAAAAGGTGTCATGAGCACGGCAAGAATTATATATCCTTAATTTTTAACTATGTTATAATATAAGTTAACTTTAAGTAACTGTTTTTTTAATTAAAATATCCTTAAAATTTAAAAAGTTTTTATATAAAAGTTATATTCTTGATCGTCTTTTAAGTGTTCCACAGTTGGTCACAAGATTATAACACTTTCTGCAAGATATACAAAGAAATAATATGCTTGAATTTTATTAAAAAAAATTTCATCAAAATTAAGTGGCACTTTTCGGCATATATAGTAATCGCAAATACAAGTCTTTCAGTCAAATTTTTGTGGCTAATTGCACAAATTGACATTATAAATGCGCCTGAATGTTCCGCAAATGTATGTGGCAGGAGAAGCAAAAGCTTACAAGAGGAGGTGAGTGTGGCATGCATAACTGAAATTGTTTGCATTTTATCGGAAGCAAGTGGAAACATTTCATTTTGCAGTTCAGGCCCGCTTCACAACAGTCTGCCGTTTGCAATTTTATCGATTTTTTACGACTAACACACACAAAATTGCAAAATAAACTGACTTTGTGTGTGTGTGCTTTGATGTTAGTTTATTTACGCCAATTTAAAAGCAAAGCCAGAAACTAAGTGAAAAACTAAGGAAAATCAGCATTTAAAATCTTAACGTTATGATTGCTATTTCTCTTTCATCTCTTTTTTGTAGTATTCTCTTTAAGGCAGCTTCTCTTTTTCTTACCTTCTTGTTATCTTAACTTCCTCTCTTGCATTCAATATACATTTTCTTTATTTTATTCATTCGTGTTTTTACCATTTTTATATGTTTCTCCGCAGCAATAAAATATTTACAGTTTTAATATTTGTTGCCATCGCAAAATGAATAAAATATACAAGACCAGAATTGTTAAGGAAATGGAAAATAGGAGTGGGTATGATTGTGCGGGGTAGGTATTTGTGCAGCGTGAATCAAGTTATGACTGGATGTGTCAACAACGTTGCACATCGCAGTTGTTGGCCAAGTCAAGCCAGCGTTAAATTTGATTAGAGCGGTTAGAAAGTAATGCAACTGATATATACAGATTCATAGAACATAACTGTTATACAGAGAGACAAACGTTTTTAGTAGTTAAACACAAATAAACGTGTTTTATTCGATATAATTATTGTAATTAAAATGTATACGATTGTCTTTGATGACTATCAAATCAAAACCAATTGGGTTGTGCATGCGATTATTAATTTAATTATGCTGCAAGTGTTGTTTTTGATTTATATTGCATTTTTTGATTTAATTATTATAATTATATTTCAGCAAATTTTTATTAAATCTTACCTATATTTAGTTCTTTGGAAAACTTAGTAATATATATATGGCGCTAATTATAATTTCAATTATTATATTTAATTCTATTGTACAGCACATTATTTGCTGTAGGACAACTTTATTCGCTGTCAAAATCGACAGACAACTCCGTGGTAATATCTTAGTCACAATCTACAAAACAACAGTCCAACAACAATTTGCAAATATGTATTTGCTGTGTTGGCCATTTATGCATGTCATTTAGAGCTAGTTGTGTTGCCAATTTGCGTGGGATTGGCCCCAATAATGAAACGGCATTAAATGGCAGGACTTATAATTCAATTTTACTCTGCAAACGACATGCCAAACAAAAAACCAAAACCAATACTAAAATGCCAAACTTGTTATCGTGTGGTTATGAAAAATATAGTCTACTTTTGGGCGCACCTCATTTGACTGCCACGTATCTGACATTTATGTACAATAATATATTTATATATACATATTTACGCATGTAGCAACATTATAATGGAGTGTGACAGAACTGGAAACTTATCGCAGACAGACAAACACAAAGCCAAGCATTTAGAGCGCTTTTAATGGCACTTCCAATCGTCACAAACAAATCACCAACTAATGCGTAGTCGGTTGGCTTTTTGTTGCCTTTTTTAGCTTAACTTATGTTGGTTTGGTGCTTTGCCAAATGTTCAACACGTTCCAGTTCTTCCTTTGTTGTAGGCCCGACACTTGTCGTCTGTCAAATTTATGACAGTTTCACTTGACGCCGACCCTTAGCTCGAGGTTTAAAATAAACTTATATTTCTTTTTGCCGCCTTTTAAAGCGCAAAATCAATTTTCTACCCAAGCATATTTTGTAGATTTTACGCATACATAAATCATAATTTTCTCAAAATGGTTGTCAATTTATTTCGTTAAACATATTTTATAATTAATCATTGTGATTACAGTGTACAAATCTCTAAGCAACTGACGATGTCCTATTATAAATCGTTTAAGTACGATTTAACAAAAAGCCATGAACATTCTTTTTTTTTTAAGACTTGTTTTAAATTAATAATAACTTACTTTAGAACTAGGTATTCAAAAAATGTATGAATCATTTGAGAATGAAATACAAGTACAGTGGATAGCGGTTAGAAAGAGTTTTAAAAATTTTAAAATGTTATTGATCCAATTACACTTATTTAAAAAAAATGTAAAAAAAAGCTTTTTAAGACTTTTTATTAAAAATTTAAGCTAATTATTTTGATAAAAAAAAGTAAAAGTGTGGCTTTCTAAGACATTGCAATTTTTAGGGTTGTATGGTTATTAAGTTATTTTATATTTTAATATTGTAAAAATTAAGACAGAAAAAGAAGTCTCCCTCTCTCATTTTTATCTATAAAAGTTACCTTACATTGATTTAGTGACACTGTGCATAGTATATACCAATTATAGTGCCATTAACTAATATATGATATTAATCTTTTGCAGGTTTTCCAGCCGCTATGAGCTTCCATTACTGGTGCAAAGCGTTGTCATGAACGTCACCATGTTCCTAATGATCCATCTCTGTGTGAAGGTGAAGCGCATGAATGCGAATACGCGAGAGCACACGCTGAGGGGTAAGTTATATTGAAATCTTCATTTTGATTCATGCTCACATTTAAATTCTCGGCCAACATTTTGACCTTTAGGTGACGACGTGCAGTTGCCAAAAGTGTTGACGGACACGGATATCGCCGCCTCGGTTTCCACGGATGCAGGCGTTTTGAAACGTGCTCGTTCCAGGCATTATTTGAATGGTAAGTCGAGCACACAGGTCAACAAATTTGAGGTGCAGCTTTCAATGAAAAGTTTTTCGCGCAATTCGTTCGTGACAGCGACAGTTCGTTAATGTAGACGCTGCCTGACATGTTATAGCCACAGTGTACAGTACGGTAAAGCACACAAGACGCGCCCCGTTTCAATTTCAATCGACGCAACGATTTCTCCTTCTATTTTTATTATGCTTCTTCTATTCTATCTTTATCTTTACGCGCCATTTACAGTATTTTAGCATTTGCTCATTTACTTTCACCTTTATCAATCGACCCTCGCAAGGCAATAAGATAAACTGGGTTAGTAGGCGGAAACAAAGGCCGTAAATTGATCAATGAACAGGCGCCTGCCTGAACTAATTATAGGGGCACGCCTTAGGCTTCTTGACCCTACTGTGTATGTGATTGTGTGTGTGCATGCGACGCTGAAAAGTGAGCAACAATAATAAGGATTGCTTTTCAAGCAACTGAATAACTTGGTATGCTAACAACTATTTAACTACATATAGTAAAGTTAGTTCTGTACAACAATTGTCCTATAAAAGTTAACGATCTATAACAATTTGTCAAGGCTGAAGTATTTTTATTATTTTATAATATTTATAATAATTTTTATATGAACCTAAAAATGTTTCAAATAGTTTTCGAACGATAATAGTAAGTTTTCTCTTAAGTTAGCATAGGTTTTGAGCTTTATATCATTGGCAGTGTAACAGATAGTTGGTGTATAACACTTTTGAAAACATTTTTTTTTTTTCTGTCTTAATTATATTCCTAAAACAGTAATGACTTTAAGCCTACATTTTAGATATTATAAATATATATTCGGGTATATACTTACAAAAATAGAAAATTAGTATAATATTTCTATTGAATATATTTAATATTTATTAATCTTATTTCTTAACAATTTCAGATCTGGATTTCAAGTACTTTTGGAACTGGACAGACTTTCAATCGTATCTGGACATGATGCTCGTGGTTTGGGCCGTTGGCGCTGCCATCACATATCTCATGCTACCCGTTCACTGGTTTATGGAATCCATGGGCTTTGTGGCCGTCTTTACAGAGGCCATGCTGGGTAAAGCTTTAACAAAATTAAACAAATTTAATGAATTTTAATAATGCCCGATACATCCTATTTTTATCATGCAGGTGCACCGCAGTTTCTGCGCAACTTTAAGAATAAATCAACATATGGTATGAGCATACACATGGTGATAATGTGGACGCTCGGTGATATGTTCAAGACTGGTTACTTTATTGCAAGAAATGCACCATCGCAGTTCTGGATTTGTGGCACGCTGCAGGTATGTATGTTACTTTTAATAAAGGTTGCTAATCGCTAATATTTGAGACTTTGACTCAAAAAAAGATATCACAAATGACTATCCAGAAACTCTTAAGTTAATTTCACAAACCCAGCATTTCAAAAAAAGACTAAGTTTTTGTTAAATTTTTCGAGTTTTCACAAAAAACCGTATATAAAAAATCAGGGAATCAAACCGAAACAAATATAGGTTTCGGTTCCGGTACGTCCCAAAATAACTATTTCGGTAAAAGGTTATATTTCGGTATTTTTCTTTCGGTTCCGGTATCAGTACCGGTACGTAACAGTACAACAAATCAATTTTGAAACATTTTAAAATGTTAAGATGTCGTTTTATAAGAAATATGACATCGAAATAAATAGCTAGATCAAAAGAAAAAAATATTTTTTAACGAATTTAAAAATATTTGAATGCAGAATGTATTTAGAAGCCAAATCATGATCAAAATGATATTCCGCTTGAAAATCGGTTCATATTTGATCAATTTATGACAGTTTAAAGTTGGTCAGACTGCAGATCTAGCCATTTTACAAGTCCAAATTTTTGTTCAACTCTTTATGATTTAAAAAAAAAATGAAAGGTCTCAGAATCAAGTTCAAAGTGTTGTTTCATACTAATTGCGATGTAAGGAGTTGACTAAAAGTGTAAACTTAAGATTAAAAATTTTGAATTTTCAATATTTCAAAGGGGGGACCCTTAGCATCAAAATCGAACCTTGGTTGATAATAATTAAATTTTCTAAATTATTAAAATTTAAATGCTAAATGAACTTAGAGTCCAAATCATGATCAAAATTACATTCCATTTGAAAATCGGCTTAGTTTTGATCAAGTTATGACAGCTGAAAGTCGGTCAACTCTTTAACCACAACCGTACCAACGATTCGGTATATTGTTTTGACAGAGAATTTATTTCGGTCTCAGATCGGGTACTAAAAATTAAACTGTTGGTTTCTGTTAAACAACAATTTCAATTTCAATTGAAATTTAAAAAAATTTAAATGCTAATAATCGTCAAATAATAAATCATAATTTAAAGGAAGATTTTTTTAACAATTGGGACTTTATTTTATTATAAAAAAAAGTCAAAAGAAACAGAGAAAAAATTTAACTAAAGCTCGAACCAAACAGTAAGATTAGGAAACTATAGTTGAAAAACTATGCGATTAATTGAAAGAGTCATACATAATTTATAATCAATCGATCAATTTACAGGTCAGCCTGGATATAGCCATATTGCTGCAGGTGTGGATCTATCGCAACAATACGAAACCGCGTGATTTGAGACGTGGCGATTAGCAGTTTGCCCCCGAAGAACAACAACAACAACAACAACAAAATCAACAAGAACAACAACACGAACTTGAACACGATCTGCACACTTCGCATTCTGAGGAGCGACAATTATCGCAACCGATCACATTGAGCAGCAGCGGCGATGATCACCTGTTAACAGCTCGTGCCGACAATGAACACTTTAAGGTGCTGGATTTTGGTCAGTGTCATGACAATCGCGCCTTTCAGTACCATCATCACAACAACAACAACAACAAGCTGCTGCCACGTCCCGGGGGAAGTGGCAAAAGTCAGAGCCAACTGGATAGCAATCCGACGGCTGCAGTGGCCATTGCTCTGGATGCTTTAGAGGTGGTCATTGTACATAAGCCCAATAATCCAATGCTTTCCAATGGCACAAAAGGTCCACGTGCGTCACGCATTTGTTGCTGCCATCGACGCAAGCGTCACAATGCCACACAGACATCTGTGGAGCGTTGCTGTTGCATGAGCAGCTGTCATTGTGACCATGTGACGACAACGCATCATCATCATTGTCATCATCATTGCCATCACCATCACTATGAGACAAAGCGTCGTCATCATCATCAAGAGTCACATTCTAAGCACGGTCCGCTTCCAGTTCACCACAAAAACAAAAAGCATCAGCACCACAATAAACCACTGCAACCCAGCAAGTCTTCCGTGGACACAAACACAAGCGAGGAGCATCGTCCGCAACTGCATTCAGCTGCGATTGCCATTGAGATTGATGCGGCAACTGTTACGGAGAACAACAGCAGCACAGCGACTTCTAATTTTCCATATAAGGTGGCAAGCGAGGGTGGCGGTGCGCCCATGAATCTAATACCGCTGTGTGAGCTGCATCGTCAGCGTCGACGTGGTTCCCTTAACTCCAATACCACCATCGAAACGGATGAGTTGTCACGCGACGACGACGACGACGAGGATGATGATAATAATGATGTGCGTTTGTGCATACAGCCGGAGGATGAGGAGCAGCTAACACCCGCTATTGGCAGCAGCTCCAGCAGCACAGCACGCGCATTTGCTGGCGCCGCTCCAGCTCGCAATGAGTGCGTCCGGATTAAGCGTAAACGTTTTGTGCCCAACGCTATGCTGGATTATTGCAGCAGCTGCTCACGTTGCTCCAGTTGTAGCTGTGATCAGGCGCGCACCAGCTCCTGCAGCAGTTTGGACGAGGATCGGGCACATGCGCTGACCGTTTCCGCCGACTGTCATCGCTGCTTGACGAATGAACAGAGCAGTTTGAAAAGCTTTTGCTCCTGCCACACAAACGCCTGTTGTTGTGGTCGCTGCAGCAACGACGATGGGGATGCAGATGAGGAGGAGTATGCTGGCGATGAGGATGATGATGATGATGATGACGAGACCACTGGACAGCGTGAATCCTTCTGCACGGCAGCGGATCATACAATTGTGAGCACGCCAACGCAGGAGGAGATGCACAGCAGCACTTTGACACCACTAAGCACACAGGAGCACACGATGCGCAGTGAAATAGCCGATGATCATGATGGCGATGGCATCACCGATGCGGATGCCTCATCGCTTAGTCAATCCGCCGAGTACTTTTCGTTGTCATCCACAGTAGGTGGTGCAGCAACCACTGCCAAAGAGGAGCAACCACACTGCAGCAGCAGCAGTAGCAGCAATCACAACAAGCATTGGAGCAAACATATACGTCTCAAACGTAGCTCTTCGCCGCTGGACTCGCATTTATGACGAAGTGCTTCGCTGGTCGCCTGGCCAGCAATCGATGTTAACGCATTGTTGCAGCAAACCATCCGCAAATCGGCGGTGCTGCAGGATACACCTGTCAAGCGTCGCATGCCACTCACACCCATATTGCCACGTCCACCGGCTGCGCCAACAGGTAGCAATGATAGCTCCACCGCCACACTCACCCTGACGCCCAGCGTCATCACTGTGGCCAAGCAACCGCAACTGACATTGACCACTGTTACCAGTCACAACGGTGTTACCAATACAACAAAATTCTCACCGGTTTTAGGTGATCCGCTCCAACGTCGCTCCACAGAGATTATACTGTAAACTGGCCTCACAACTTTACCTCTGGTTGGCTGTGTGTTGTTATTATTAAAATACATTGAAAACCCTTGCAATTTCATCTGCGCGAATTATTTTCGACTTCAACGAGAAATTAAAGCTGATCATTATGTTGTTATTCGGGGGTTCCCCTCAAATCCCTATGTAAATTATATTATTTGTCAACTTTTTTTTAGTAAATTAGCTATAATTATATTTCGATATATGTACATGTATTTTGTGTAATATTAATTTTAGTTCGACAACGTGAATTTAATGCTTCCGTTACGATTTTCCTCTCGAGCAATTTGCCAAATGTTTATCTGATCACTGAGACATATCCAATAAATCTTATTATATTGTATTCTGTTTGGCAAATGCTTGGAGTTCTTTCAATCGATAGCAACGACCTTGTTTCAATAATTTCGTACAATTTCTTAGTCAATTCCTCTTAGCCAAGTAAGTTGAAAGCATGCATAATTATTGTATAAACAAAAAACAAAGTTAATCTCGATATTAAACAAAATGATAAGAATATATTGTAAATTTATGATTTTATAGCGGAATTTATTAGCTAAGGTCTAAAATATGTGCAAACTAAAATAAAATCAAACGACAAACAAGATTATCATTTTCTTTTTATTTATTTCATACACAATTGGCACATGTTTACTTTTTAATACTTACCAAACACAAACACATCAATTAATAATTACTAAATATATACATTTATTTAGCTACTTATATAGAGCAAGTTTCATACATCTAAGCCAAGTATATAAAAAGAAACTAATATCTAAAACCAAACGCAGCCAAATATCTTCCTTGCAATGTTGAGATTCCGTTAAAAATGCTACACACAATTAAATATATGAATAAATAAATCAATTTTATTTTTAAGCTAAACTATAATTCAAGTGCTTGATAATATTTATGAAATATTAAAAAAGAAAATAACAAATTTAAATTTTCAAATTATCACAAGTAATAAAATAATGTGTTGAATTTTACGTAAGAATTTGTTGATTAGTAAGTAGCAAGTATCTTGTTTACATATACATATGTATATCGATTATAATGATAATATTATGTACAAGTATCAAAAGTCATAAGTTGCCGCCTGTGACAGGCTTAAAAAATTAGTTGTCCACTTTGTCTAGCATATTATTTTTAATAACTCCAATTGTAACGAATTACTTCTAACCAATACTCATCATAACTATACATAACTGTTCTTCTAATACATTTACGACTAATATCTAAATTTGAGCGCATTTTAAGAACTTTTATCATCTCGAAAAGGGTTAACTACATATTCTATTCATAAAATATTCGTATATTAGTAAGTATATAATACAAAAGCAATATTTGCATAAAACTTGAATTAAATAAATTATACCAAATACTAATAAAAAACAGTGTGTCTTATTTCATTATCCAGATTATTAAAAAATTATATTTAATGTTATTATTATTGAGAACTTATAGTAACGGACAATTTTCAAATGCATCAGCGGCAGGACAAACAGTTGTTTTAGCATGAGTGGTATTTTTCTTCAATTAGCAACACTGTTATCTAGAGCTGTCACAATATGATTTAAAATTTAAATGCCAACCAAGCCTGCCAGACCGGATTTTTTTGTTGCGACATGACTATAAAATCAAGTTAGCAGCACTGCAACTATATGGCTGTTTCTGAATGGAAAGCATTCGAAAATCAGCAGAAATTGCGATGCAAAATAGCTAAAATACTAACCAATAATAAATTTAAATTTAAGTAAAATTAAGGAAGGCACTTTAATGGAGGTCTGAAGCTCGTTCCCCAAAGGGAAGAAGTAACAAATTTAATTCTATAAAAAATATAAAAAAACGTCAAAATTATAAGAAAAATTTGAAAAATTGTAGCCTCGAAATTAAAAAACCTTAAAAAAGGTATATATTTTCTGTTTTTAATTTACCTTATTTTAAGTTTAAAAAAATTGAACCAGATCGGAAGTTTTTACTGGGTGGCAACCTTCGGCAATATAGCAACAAAGAGGCACTTCTGTACTCTTTCTCTCTCACTCCTTCGTCTAGTTTTTGGTCGTGTGTGTTGCAGCAAAGTTCTGCTAGCGGTTAAAACAGTTGTTTAATTAGTACTTACTATAAAATTTTTTTTAGATAAATGAACGCGACGGCAATTGCTACGAGCAAGACGAACTGTAATTGATTTAATATTTGATTAAAGGGAGAGAAAAGTTAAATCGTCAAAAGTAGAAAAACTTTTTGTATGTGTATATAAAACAAAGAAAATTAGTTAAGAACAGAGGAAACAAGCATATTGATAACAACACTGCGACAGAGGAGAAAGAGAGCAATTAAAATTGCAACTGCAATTGCGCTTGGTAAGTGTTATACAGCCAAGCAAACACTATAAATAAATAACTGTGTGTATACATACATGTACGAATACATGTATGCATGTGACTGTGAGAGTGTGCGTGAGAATGCCGTTATCTATCCCTTAGTTGGCGGTCTGCTCTTTTGGCCTGCGACTGTAACAATTGTCAGCATCCACTTCCCAAATATAAGCTTTCGACTTCCCACCAAGTGAATGAACAGTGTTCTTTAACAATTACATGATGTATATTATATTTTTTTTATATTCTATTTTCAATAATAGCCACAACGAAAACAATATAATATCTTCACTTCTGTGTGTGAGTGTGCTGTCATTGACAAGCAGCTCCCCCTCCCTCATTCTTTAGCTGCTCCAATGTGTACTTATGTATGGAAATGTGTGTGTGTGTGTATTCTATGCATTGCACTTTAGCTTTTGACATTGCTTTTTGCAGCAACGTTACGAGCGCTTTAAAAGCTGCAGCAGTTCAGTGGTGGGGGCACACAATGTACGTCCATTGAATTTCAGCTTTTCATTGAACTTGATACTGAAAATTTTGAGTGGAATTGTCTGCAAGATCGAAGGCCAAGGCTCAAAGCTTTAAGCTAGGCGTGTCATAGTTCTTAAATATTCTATTCTCCGAAATTGCCTACAAACTTGCACCAAAAAAGATGTAAACAAAATTGCAAAATCAAAAAAATAACATTGTGGCATATTAATTTTTACACTCTACATTTCTTGTTTGCCAACACAATTTATTTACTTAATTTTTGTTGTTTACATTTAAGAACTTCTTATGCAAGGTCCGGCTTGGCATTAGTGGCAATGTTCAAGTTTTCTTATCAGGTTCAGTGTTGTCAATTCGGCTATTTCCCCGCTAGATCAAGCGGGTTGCAATTGGCAATGAAAAATAGCGGCTACCGGAAATTATAGTTATTTTCCAAGCAAAATCTAAGCTTTAAAATACATGAATTTAAAGCTTTACGATGCCACACTTAAATACGATCAATTTGATCGATTTTAACTATGAAATCAATTAAATCGAGTCTTATACTATCACTAACGAGGATTTCACAATTTGTGAATTGATCGCGAGTGTTAGGTGAAAATACCTTAAATATATAATCAAAAACAGCGTCATGCCTGGATGCAAGACATAATTATGAAGTACCAGCAGTATGCTTCAAAAAGATAAGGACCCATCAGATCTAAATAAGTTCAGCTGCAGAAGACTATATTATTAACAAGCTTGAGAAGTTTTCAAAAATATTGGATTAAATCAATACAAAATTCGTTTCAGTACTCCACCGTTTTTTTTTTTTTTAGATACCCACACAATTTTCTGGCTATTTCTAGCTTTATTAAAAGGCTAGTTCGTCTTTTTTATGACTCGAAAAAATGGCAGCACTGATTCAAGTTACAAATATTCACTTCAAGCAGTGCACTTAATTATGTACATATGACCCCAATTGAAATCACAAATCTTAGGAGATAACTTTAACTGTAACAGATTTAATTCTAAGAACAAAGAAATCTGTAAGCAGAAAAGTAAAAAAAAAATACAAGGAAAGCTCAGCTCAGAGAATATAGATTAAATTAACTTTATGAAGTAAGTTATTTATAGATTAATTAACTTTATAAGACTTGCGGAGCGTACTATATTAACTAATACTTAGGTTAAGGTCATGTGAAAACAACATTTGTTTTTAATTATGTAAAGCGATTAATTAAAGTTCACTTGAATTTGTCGATATATAGAATAACACAACTTTTTGTACGCTCAGAGTATTATTGGCAAAAAGCGACGATCTTAGGTACTACAAAAGCCAGGGGCTCCAAATTTGGTATGCAAGTTCCTGTATAATAATAGCATATCGAGCTTATTTTTAATTTTGGATGTCTCGCACGGTCGAAAACCTAAATTCTATAAAAAAAATTTACTATTCTGTAAAATTTATAACGAGTCAATAATAAGCTCTGAAGAAAGAAACAATTTTGCATAGCATTGAATCAAGAAGTCAACTATGACATCTAATGCTTTAATGTGTTTTCATATGTTGTTAGGGTATCTCAGAGCCTGGGCCTAGAGTATCTCGCAGTCGAGCACTCTCGACAAGTATAATCTGGAATATTTTAATGTAAGACTTGTACATTACCCTTGATTCTCACTTATTTTATTGTTCGAAAAGACTTTCTGAAAAATAAGGATGAAAATACTTAAAAAATCAAGCGGCACGAAATGTGCCAATTTTATTTACTGTTGACATTTGACGCCCACACGCGACGCGAAGCCAAGAAGCCAATGTTCCTTTAATTGTGTTTGTGTATGAGTGTATGTGTGTGTTATTCATGAATGGAATCGAATGCGTCGAAAAGAGGAATGCGGAAGTGCCAGCAAGTGGAAAAGAGTCAGCAGGCAGAGTAAAATTGTATGCTATCTCCGTTTAGCTTTTGCTCATTCAACACAAAGAAACAAGGCGCTAAAGACTTGTGTTGTTGTTGTTTCTATAATTATTATTATTATAACAGTTCATGAATAGCCCAGTCATCAACTAGGTGAGGGGCGGAAAGTTCTCTTTGCACGCTGCGCATTTAAATCGCAGTTGATTAGTTGCTGAGCTGTGAGCTTTTGTCTATAATATAAACTTTTCACAATGTTTGTTGCATTTTATTTTCATGAATTTCTCGATTTACACAGTCGGAAATTGATTATGCATGCCCATCCTTAAACCTCTCTTCCTTTTCCCTTATATCAGGACTATAAATAGCAAAATGGTACCGTCCGATTAGAAGGAACTTCAAGGGATTTATGAATATTACATGAGCTGTTGAATGAGTCTAGGTAATTGGTGATAAACAATTTCTATCAACATGAGCCATACGTCAGCCAGGTGGTTTCAAGTGCTGTCCACCCCAACTACGAATCCTTTCTATCCTGCAACATTGACGTCAGCATGTAGTTCCCTAGTGGCAAAAGAGTAATCAAGCTGCTATTAGTTAAGACTTAAACAAGTGTTAAGTTGATTGGATTGAGTAGAAACTAAGGAGACTTTCTATTTTTGGATAGCACTTTTTTTTTACGAAAATGAGTTGAGGCAGGAAATTCTTAATATAATACTTTAATATTTTTCCATATCAATTTTATAATTAATCAAATTGTTTTACTTTGCTGTTGCATTTCTTGTTAGCTCTTTACTTATTAAGATTTACTTTAGTTTCTAGACTCTTTCAGCCCCTAATAAAATAATATTGTTCATACAAATTGAAAAGTTATTTTTTAAGCGTTTAATCTTAGAAAAATTTAGTTAAATTTCTCCCGTTTCAGTTTTAAAAATTTGGAAAATACTTTTATTTTTTAATAACTCTTTTATAACAAGAATGAGAAAGCTTTTTCAAAATTTTTGGATCTTGAAAATACTTATTACATTTTATAGTATGCTTTCCTTATTTATTGATTTTAGGATTAACAAAAATACTTTGCTGTTCAATTTCTTAATAGTTTTCGTTTAAGTTATTTATATATAATGTCAGTTTTATAACTAAGCAAAATACTTTGTTTATTATTTATTTTACTCGTTGAAATTGGGTGCTCATTCAACACCTTGAACCGCTTGCAGTTCATCTTCTCTTTAATGACCCTCCAGACGACACCCAATCGAGCTGACATACCACTTCACATCTGACATGGGCCATAATCGAACCGCTAACTACCCCAGATCCCATTGTCGTCATCATATGATACACGCGTCAGCACGACGCCCAAGTATTGTTCCTCTATATGGTTATTGGTGTTGTCTCTCGTTGAAAGCAATTTCTGAAATGGCTTCCGATTGCACAGCACACGCGCAACGGGGCTGTTGAGAGACCCATCGTAAAAGAAATATATATATGTATGTATAAAAGGATAACTTGCATCCTTTTCTCGCACCAAAATGATGATAAAGACAAGATAGAAGGCAAATTGTGTTGTCTGCTTCTGGGCACTGAGGCCTATCTACGTGCCTAAAGCAAATTCAAATAATATAAACATAACAGAAATGCCTCGATGTGGAAGGCGTAACTGGCGCCACACATAAAACTGATAAATGAACAGAGACATATCAAGGTCAAAGTTAAGCATACATATGGAAGTTTAGCATTGTGAAAAAATATAATACCATTACGACTCCGCTCGGATCAAGTTTATACCCACTTTTCTACTACAGATTTTTCTTCTTAAAACATATTTTTTCATTATTAAAATTTAAATTTTTAAAAAATTTTACAGGCAATAAATTAAAATTTTTTGTAATGTACTGAAGCGTGAAAAGAGGAGCACTTCTTATATTTTTAGTGAATAAACTTTTTTATCGCAAAAATAAATTACTAGTCACACCATTAGACATTTTGACATGGCAACCGCAGAAAACAGTCATCGAACCTGAAATGCTTTACAAAGCGTTAAATTTTGGTTAACAGTCAACCAGGAAGCGAATGCAGCAAGACAATTTAAGAAAGTTGATTAATGCGAATGCGAAAACACATTTAAAACCGAGCTTAATTCAATTAGCTTATATAAACCATTGTACGGTAAATAAAAGAACAAAAGCTGCAATAAGAGCAGCAACAGCAGCCGATGAGCAATGAGATAGAGTAGAACAATGGAATGCCAAAAACTAGTGGGCCGGTGCTACAGTCGAGCATACTCGACTGTCGGAGACCCCTTACTTACGATGGCAAAAACTAATAATGGAAAAAATTAAAAAATATTTAGTTAACTTAAATGCATGTTCTATCATATTGGTTGCAATGTCTCATAAAACATACAAGTTTTTCATAATAAGACTTGATTTTCGCCCGATCGGTCCTATGACAGCTATATGATATAGTGGTTCAATTTGAACCAACTTTTGACAGGATATATAAAGCCAAGATTTATTTATATTCTATCAGTTTGGTTACGATATCTCAAACCACAAAAAAGTTGCTCATACAAAGACTTGATTTTTACCCGATCGGTCCTATGACAGCTATATGGTCCGATTTGAACCAACTTCGGTAAGGATGTATAAGACTAACTTAAATGTATATTCTATCAGTTTGGTTACGATATATCAAAAAACAAAAAAGTTTCTCATACTTAGACTTTATTTTCACCCGATCGGTCCTATGACAGCTATATGATATAGTGGTCCGATTTGAACCAACTTTGGACAGGATATATAAAACCAAGTCATATGCTTATTGTATCAGTTTGCTTTAGATATCTCATTAAACAAAAAAGTTTTTCATACTAAAACTTGATTTTCGACCGATTGTTCCTATGGGCGCTATATGATATAGTGGTCCGATTCAAAAAAGAAACAAACTTGACCTGCCTGCAATATTGAGGAATCTACATAGCAAACTTGGTGTCACTAGCTTTTAAATTGCTCTTATAATTTGGATATGAAATTTTCTTTTTCGATTTGTGGGCGATAAAGGGGGCGTGGCCGAATTTTGAAACAAACTTGATCTGCTTGCAATATAGAGGAACCTACATACCAAGTTTGGTGTCTCTATCTCTTATAGTCTCTGAGATCTAGGCGCTCATACAGACGGACAGACGGACATTGCTATATCGACTCGGCTATTGATGCTGATCAAGAATATATATGGCGTCTGCCACGCCTCCTTCTGCCTGCTACGCACATATTCGTTAAAACAAACCCAATAGACCTCTGTGCTTTTTTTAAGTACAGGGTCGAAAAATGCACATCAGCCGCTCCCCTGCTCCGCGGAAGAGAAAGGGTGAGATTGATTAAAGTGGGGAGAGAGGAAGCTCTAGAAACCATAGGCTCGTGGTCATAGCAACAACACCACCAGCTGACTGTCATGAAAGGCGCAAAGTGCAACACAGAAGAAAATAAAAACAAAAATAAACAAAGAATCTGTTGAGCAAAGAAATGCTCCTTGCTCTCTCATCACTCTTTCTTTCACTGTCTCGTAACATCTTTGCCTACATTGCGAGGTCAGTGCTTTTAATGAGCAAGTTTTATTTAAAACTTTTCAAGCCGACGACAGTGTTGATTAATGAAGCGTGTGCAAAATTGTGCATATCATTTAAAACGCAATTAAAACTCACTGCAAGCAGCTACTAAAATCGATATTAAGCAAATTAATTGCAAGTAAAAGGAAGTTTCACTGATATTCAAATTTTACGCATTTAAAAAATTAAACTTTTCTATCAAAACTGCCATGTTTTCCTTACTTTTCCCTTGACACTTTTTTCAAAACTTCAAACTGTCATAACTTTGCCAAAACTTAACCGATTTTGACTAAATTGACTCTGCATCAACATTTTACTCACCTAGAAATTTCCCTTCTTTAAGTTTTCACTATCCAATTTTTCCATATTTTTCCCCATGACTACATTGGGAGTCATTTAAAATTTAAATTTTAAATCCATTCAGCATCTACATATACATTATTTATTTTCAGGAACATTTAATTTTTTTTGAAAAATTTTCGATTTTTTAAAATATACTTAGTTTTTGTAAAATTGTAGCTGAAGTGGCAACCGTGCATTTGTTTTATTGTTTTTTTTTTTAGTTTGGTTTTGGGCTCGTGTTAGCTTGGAGCTTTCGTAATGACGTTTCGCGTTTGCGCTTCTGATTTGCATGCAACAACAACAACAATTCGGAATATGCATGCCAGAGAAATAACAATAAACGTTCATACCAGTCAAAACAAACACACACACATGAGTACTTATTATGTACATACATATGTATACAAATGTATTTATTTTATATGCAATGCATTAAGGGTAACAATATTTTTAACTGAGCTGCTGTTAAAGTGACGATTTTCCCACGCCAGTGTGCCTTACAAACACGTTCTTTTCATATGTACAAATTCTATAGCAAACAATATAAATAAATTAATTAAAATTTTCGAAATAAACCGATATGAAATACAAAATCAATTAATATATCTCAGATACACCAGATACAATCCAATAGACGTACATATAAGCTCAGAACACCCTGTATTCATGCTTAATGTCATTACAAATTGAACTCAATTAAAAGCTTATTTAACTATAGCATTACTCTTAACGGTCCCACATGTTAAAACTGATTTCGCTATCTACATGGTGTGAATCTAAAATTATCTTCAATTTGTTAAATCATATAATCATATACATATTTTGCCAGGATAGGTCAGTAATTGTGGGTTAAGGGGGCCTTTATCGATTTCTATGGCGCCAGATAAGATTAGATACCAAATGAATTATGTATAAAATAATAGATAGAGAAAGAACAGAAAGTCACAGCTCAAATTGCCAACCCTTGTGCCAATTTGTCGTCCATTAATTCCCGAGCTGTCAAAAAGCCCCAAGCAATGTTCAGTTTTTTATTTGCCAAACTGAAATGTAAATATTTGGTTTAACTAAATGAATGTAACAAAAGAATTCTCTTGCAGTGTTTTAGCTGAATATCAACGCTGCTTGATGCCAAAAAGGCAAAGGCCAAAAGTCTTCGTAAACAATTCCTGCACTACTCTCTCCTTCTCTTTCTCTCTCTCTCTCTCTCTCTCTCTCTTTTCCTTCTGTCATCTGCTGCCCACATTCGACAAGCTTGTCTTGTTTTCAGTTCTTTGTGTGTCTGTGTAGAAAACTTGTTTCCTTCATCGTCTGTCTTTCCAAGTTGCCTTTTCATATTGAAAGCAAAAGTATAAATAGTTATTGTCGCTGCTCAAGTCGTAAGTCGTAAGGAAATATTCAATAAGCAATATGTATCGAAAGCTGAACTAAATCGACCTTTGATGAACTTCTTCCTTTTAATGACTTTTAATAAGTTTTCTTGTCTATTTCTAGTCAAACACCCAACTAAACTGTGCCTTTTTACTGTAGTTGGGGTGATGGATCCATTAATCTATCATTATTTTTGACTATCTTCGAACCAAAGAATTTATGGAATCTCAACTTTTAAAAAAAACGTTTTTTTATTTACTAGACAAGAGCTAAATCAGCAGAATATATATAGCTTTCAAACCGAGAAATAAAAACTAAGCATTAAGGCTGCAAAAGACTTTAATTAAATTTATATTATTTCTAAATACTAACTTTTTATTAGAAGGAGAAGAAGTGAACTGAATTAACAACGCATTTTTAAAATTGTAAAGTTTTTTTTCAAAAATAATTAATTTTTCAAGTAAACAATCTTTCTGATCTTAAGAACTGCTTCAAGTTAATAATCCTTAGACTATAAAACAGTTTTATAAACTTAAAATTTATTTTAAGCAAATGGGCCTAATGCTTAAAAATAAACTTAAGCTTACTCCCCTGCTTTTCCTCACATTTAAATGTCTCTAAAAAGTCTTATAATCGCTGGGAGATTAACAAAGTGTGGGAGGTAAGAATCCAGACACTTTATTTAATTATAATAAACAATTCGCATCGCATTTTTAATTCATTATACGTTTGAAAAAGATGGACCTTACTTTGAGATTTTTAAGCTTGCGGCCTTTTACTTTTTTCTCGGCACTTTATAAAACGAATAATAATCATAAATATGAGGCATAATACTAAACGCTGCTCTGGCTGGCTTGTGGCATCAAGTTGAACCCACCTTCTCGCTGTCAAGGTAATTATGGGGCAAGGGCAACAATTTAGGTCCATGGTCATCACCTAAGCTTGGCACCCACGTGCATAAATAAATTCCACAGCAGAACCCACACAGCATCCACTTTGCAATGCGCCCGGCGTAAAACTTTTGCCATAAAATTTGCTTGTCGGGGAGATCTTCTTACCCTTCCTTGGTCTTTCCTCGATTCCTCCATGCCATTATACCCTTACCTTCGTTTGCCTAGCAACTGTTGTCTGCGTCGCCATAAGTTTTTTTTTTATCGTCGTTTTCATTGTCGCTATTT
The DNA here is from genome assembly GCF_004354385.1 of Drosophila innubila. Classification (NCBI taxonomy): domain Eukaryota; kingdom Metazoa; phylum Arthropoda; class Insecta; order Diptera; family Drosophilidae; genus Drosophila; species Drosophila innubila. The sequence goes on along the minus strand of NW_022995372.1, from coordinate 8,641,539 downwards.
TTTTATCTTATTTTTTACGAGCTTTTGTTTTTGTTGGCTTCGAGTATTTAACATATTCTTCGCTGCTTTTGTTTTTTATAAGCTTGAAAATGTTGTCAAGGATTCTGTCGAGAATAGTGTTCTTGTCTTTATAGCAGAGTTTTTTTAGTGCTCTTAAGAAGGGTAAATAATTTGTCATTTATTAATAAAAATTAAATAAAATAGGAATTTAGTGTGCAACTCATTCAGTTAGCTTAACTTACCACCTACAGCTTACAGGGTATATGCGCAGTCGACCAGTAAGCGAATATTTCTTTTTACGCTTGTGATATTTATTACTTGCAAGGTCATTTGCAAATATGAAATGGGCGTAGGTCAGGGACATTTTTATGGGGCAATGAGAGATTAAGAGCTTGTTTTTATGCGCTGTAGCAGATTTTGGCTAATTATTTTTAATAGAAAATGTATTTCTAAACTGGGTCTAAAAAATATAGTAATAGAAATGATTTCAAACTATATAAACTATTGTTTATTGAATCCAATTTTAAAATTTTTTCTCTTTGTCTTTCGGGTGATGCCTTGTATTCTCATTTTTTTGTAATAAAATTTACTTTCGATCCACTAAGTTTCATGCATAGTCCATTCCACTTACGTTCCACAATACATTTTGGGTCTTTTCTTTAATTGCAGCACAATTGCCGAAGCACACCAAGTAAATTATATAATAAAAGACTGAAAAATTATACCCACACAGACAGACACACACAAACACACACTGCAAAATACAATAGTTACAATTAACGAAACTAAAGCCACCGTCTGAAGAAAAAGCCAACACAGCAAGGATGTCATCACGTTCCAAAGAAAGAGTTGTTACCGCGTTTCGCAAAATCTTCCACAAGTCCAGCAATAATAATAATAATAACAACAACAATCATAACAACAACCACAATATTAATAATAACAACAACAACGAAAGGAGCTGCGATAAGGTGGATGGCGCCGAGCACAGCACCAGCAATAACAACAACAACAACAATAACCTTAACAACAATTCGGTTACTGAAGCCGCAGCCACCTCAACATCATCTAGCACAGCAGCAGCAACAGGAGCGGGAGGAGGAGCAGCAGCAGCTGGAGCATCCATTGAAATTGCAGCAGGAGCTGCTCAAGCAAGCTCCAAGAATGCCGTTGTTCGAGTGGCAGCCGAGCAAGCCGTATGCGATTCACCTGGCAAACGACGCCGCCAGGATCACAAGTAAAAAAAAAACAAAAAAAGAAAAGAAAGAGAAGTTATATTCGGAAAACCGAAGATTAATTTCCCTTTGAAGCTTCAGCCCCAATAAAATCTCAATAAAATATATTTATATTTAATTTAGTTAAAATATTTTTAACGAAAAAATTTACTTTAAATAAATTTTATTATCAGGCGATAATATCATAAATATATCATATAAATTTCCACAGAAATTTTATCAGAATGTTTAAAATACCCTTTTAAGGTTAGTGAGGTAGATATTTCAAGAAATATAAAAGTTTTAATCGCTAAACCTTGTTTTTTAAGCTATCGTTCCTACGGCAGCTATATCACATATTAGGCTAACAAGTAAATTAAGTTGTGTGGGAATGTTTAAAATATCATTTAATATACATACCTAAACTTGTTTTTGGATCAATCGTTTTTATGACAGCTATATGATATGAAAATCCAATCCGGATGATTCTGTGATATGTCTGTAGTAAAATGACGAAATGGTACCCAGATTTACAACATAGTTTCAAAACTGAGAAGAAAGTTTGTAGAGAAATACATAGATGACAAGATGACTTAGTTTTTTGATTTTATCAAAAATGTATATACTTTAAAGGGCCCGTATCATAGTTATTATACGCTCTGCAAGAGTATAAAAAGGAACATATTAGCTTATCCAACTTACACTGCTCTCTTACTTTCCACAGAGTGGCACCGTCAACTGGACGACCGTTAATTACAGCTCCCGATCAGACAATAAGATCGCGTCGTCTGATGAAAGAATACCGCGAAATGGAACGCCTGCAGTGCAAGAACGATGCCGTCTTTACGGTAATGAAACTCAAACAAATCAAATTCATAGATATCAGAATTCAATTGTATTACACTTTGTATTGCAGGTGGATCTGGTCAATGACAGTCTCTTTGAGTGGCACGTGCGATTGCATGTTATCGATCCGGACTCACCGTTGGCCCGCGACATGGTGGAGATGAGTGTGTCGGCCATTCTGTTGCATTTGAGTTTTCCCGACAACTTTCCCTTTGCACCGCCATTTATGCGTGTCGTGGAGCCGCGCATCGAGAAGGGTTACGTGATGGAAGGTGGCGCCATCTGCATGGAGTTGCTCACACCGCGGGGTTGGGCCAGTGCCTACACTGTGGAGGCGGTCATCATGCAGTTTGCGGCCAGCGTTGTAAAGGGTCAAGGTCGTATTGCGCGCAAACCAAAGAGTACAAAGGAGTTTAGTCGGTGCGTCATTGAGCTGAAATTTTATGTTGAACCGGACCTTTGTTAATTTATTTTTTGTTTGTGTTTTTTCAGACGCCAAGCGGAGGAATCATTCCGTTCACTGGTTAAGACACACGAGAAATATGGCTGGGTTACGCCTGCTTTGGCCGACGGTTAAATTTGGACTCGCATCTTGATTTACCCGCTCAAAGCAGCTCTTACGTTTGCCAACTTAGTCAACTATAAATACAACTCGATTTCCATTTACATAAACGCCGCTCTTTACAATATTTACTACAAAATAGTTGTAGGTTGCTTTTCCAAAATACTGATTAGATTATTTCTTGAATGTAGTCAAGTAATATGTAATGTGTAAACCATTTCAATTGTCGCAAATGAATACCATCCAAAAAAAAAAAAAAAGAGAGGAAACGTCGGCGTCAAGTAAAAAGAAATTAGCTTAAAATGTAATTTAGCTGTAGTCGTCAATGCAAATTACGCAAAACAAAACAAAATTATTTTAAATTAAAATTATTTTACGAGTATTATACGAATTGAGTAAGTTTTCAAAACCACTTATGTTCCGCATATTATATTACTTAAAGTTTAGATTACTTCTTGCAAACTAAATGAAAACATGTTCAACTGTGTTATTTTAATTTGTTGTGATTTTTGTTAGGTTAACAATCAAATTACAGCTCCGGCTAACATACAAAAATATGTATGTTAATGGTTCTTAAGTTTTGCATATAGTAAATAAATACAATATATTTCTCTGTGTGTCTCTGCATTGCATTTTTCATTCTGGTCTTTTATTTATACATTGCATAGAATGGCAATTGAATTTTCAAATGCGCGCGCACACAGTGCTGCTCAACGTCAAAATAAACAGCATTGCGGTCAAGCATAGAAGTGCGACTCTTCAGACGCAGTCGCTTAAATTGACGCCACGCGATTGGCCTACAGACGTTTGTCAACAAATTCAATTGCACTCCCACTAAGAGAGTCTATTGTGTTACAAATTTACAATTGGAAACAAGTAAATAACTATTGCGTATAGTCCAAGATCGTAATTTAATTCAATGCTCGCTCTGCTTTTAATCGGATGTCTGAACGTGCGTGGGCAACGTGCAGCGGTCGTTATCCAACACTAGGAAAAAACTAAAACGGGCTGCAGAAAATTAGAATCACAGGACATAACTTTGTAAGTAAATTAAAGCATTTAGATAAGTTGTTGTGATAGCAAAGGTATGCTAAAACCTGCCACATATTGTTGCTCAACTAAATTATGCACAACTTGCATGAGCTGGCTGTAAATAGGCAGCGTAAAAAGACAGTAAAAAAACACTGGCAGTTCACAGCGCACGCAGTTGCTTGAGGAAGAAGAAAAAACGATTGACAAGCTGCGACGGTGACGCCGACGACGACGTCAGCGCCGACGGGGGCAGCGACTGCGACATCAAACTGAGAATTGGCGGCTGTAAGAGAATTTTGAGAAGATATCATAACTTGGAGCCATAAATAAACTGCGACATATGCATTTCGAGCTGTCCAAGTGAACCGAACGAACCCAACAAATATAAAACTGAACCAGCGCCAGCTGAGTAAGCGTGTATGTGTGTGTGAGCGAGCAAGAACGAAATGTGTGTGCGCTGTTGTTGTTGTTCTAGTGAGAATGTGGGTGTGTGTGTGTATGTGCGAGTTGACACTATACAAATTGAAACCCACAAAACATAAAAATACCCACAGCGAAAATAAATAGTAAATACATAGTTTTTATTTATAGAAACAATTCAATGGATACGAACGCCAGCAGCAGTAGCAGCAGCAGCAGCGGCAGCAACGATGATCAGTCGAGTAAGACGTCAACAGAGGGAGAAGCAGCGAGGGCGACGTCGACAGCGACAGAAGAGTCTGTGCCTATGGATACTTTAGAGCCGCCCAGCGCCGGCGGCAGCTCCAAGACATTAAAACGCTGCCTCAGCGTTCCCATAATACGCACGCTGCCGGGCAAAGCGACGCCGATGACAACGCGCGCCGCCGCAGCGGCAGCAGCTGCGGCCCGGGAGCATGAGCAGACACCAAAGAAGAAGGAGCAACAAGCACAGCAACAACAACAGCGTTGTGACTCTAGCAGCAGCAGCAGAATCGATTGCTTTGGCAAAAATATACACATAAGATCGCAGCCAAGTTCCAGGGAAGTTTCACCAGCTCCCATGTTTAATCTGTTTACGCCACGAGCGCGACGCTACTCTGCCAGCTATAGTCCCGGACTTGGCGGTGCGGCGGGCGCAGCGACAGCGGCGGGATCGGCGTTGTGTCTGACGCCTCGCGTGTCGCAGCTGCGTCAGGAGGAGTGCGCGGATCTGAACAGCCGCGAGGTGAATCATGAGCGGGAGGTGCATCGCGAGATCCAAATCTCACAGAGCTGGGAAGATCTCACCTTGGTGGCCGAGAACTGGTCCTGTAAATCGGATGAGTTCTCCAATCCGCTGCAAGTGGTGCTGCCCCAAGTAGGCAGCAGCAGCGGCAACAGCACCAGCTGCTCCAGTCCCAGTCCCACCAGCAACAGGGCGGGCATGCGTCTGCCCTACTCCCCCTCGCCGACACGTCGCACATTCACCTCGCGCCGCTCCATGTCTCCCATTGCAATGCGTCCCTCGTCGCTGGGTCCCGTCAAGCGCAAGTTCGAGCTGGACGACAATAATCCCGGCGTAAGCAACTGGAGCGTCTACTCGCCACCGCCGCTCAAGAAGATCTTTACAGATAGGTAAGTTCGAATTTCAGAAAAATATTAGAAAACTCCACTGAAATTTCAACTTAAAATTTATTCTTAAATCGCAACTTGTGACTCAAACTTAGTGATGTAAATTCAATCTTTGGATCAAGTTTTATATCGAAATAGAAAATTGAAAAAACAAAGTATCGGGTGGTCGATGTATCGAAAAATAATTGATTAAGTTGCAAATCTTGCGTTTTCTCAAACAAAATTAACTGTAATAACAAAGCGTATTGTCATTTTTTTTATGTCAATTATTACGTTCGTTAATCAAAAACTTAACGTCTAATCTTAATACTGAAAAATTAGCTTCGATGAACAAGCCCCAATGAGTTGTCGATTTTTCTAGGAAATCGACTTAATCAACTCGATAGATCATCAAATAAAATAATCGAGTTAAATTACTCGAAAATCGCTTCCGCAGATATCGAGCTGTCGATATTTCGATGTATTTTTACATCACTACTTAAACTTTTTTAATTAAATATTTAAGCAAAATACAGACTATTTAATTTATTAGAACTTTCATATATTTTTTATTTATTTTCTTAAACGTAAATCCCTTTTGCAGCATCAAAAATCTAATCAAAATGCAAAGAAAACATTTCAATATACATAAATATGTTTTTTTTTTAAATTAAATAATACATATATTAATTCACAATAATACCATAAGAAAATTTGATAAACGCAACGTGTCATATGAATGCTATTAAAAATGAATCTAGAAATGGTTTTTAAATTCAATAACCTGGAAAATTAACTTACATTTGTCAAAATTAAATTAAAAAAAAAATGTATTAAAAAAGTCTTGCAAGTTTCACAGAGTTTTGCGTTTTTCAAATTTAAGATATATATTTCACTAAATATAGTTCAGAATGATTGCTACTTAGATATAAAGAGAACTTTTAGAAATTTGAACTTTATTCTTGTTTTTTTTTGCCCATATCTAAGTTTTATTTACGTTTTTAGTTTTATTTGATTTAACAAATTAAATCTGGTATTCAATATCAATCTATTATAAACTCGTATGTCTTTTGCAGTCGCGGCTCTTCGCCCGTGTGCCAATCGCCGTCGTCGGTGTGCCCCAGTCCCGATTCGGGCACTTACGATGGCCGCATCACGCCCAAGCTGTTTATCTCCAAGTTGTGCACCAATAACAATGCCGCCGGCAACAACAGCAGCGGCTGCCCCTCTCCCGTGTCTGCTTCGCCGAGCAGCGTCCTCACTGGCAACGGCTTGGATGCCATGTGTCTGGCGGGGAATAGCCAAAGCCAGAGCATTGATGAGGGCATCTCAATACCGGAAAGCGAGCCAAACACTTGTCGCAGTCGCACCTCCTCTATATTGTCGACGGCCTCGTCGAGCAGTGCACTGGGTGGTCCCCAGTTGCTGGTCAACGATATGGTCGATGATGCCACTCTAATGGATGATGCCAAGAGCGAAACGTCATCCATTGGCGGCTGCTCCACCATCAGCATTGAATCTTCCTCCTGCGACAGTGGCGCCAAGACGGCGGCCACATTTCTCAATCGTCTTGCCGTCGATGATGGCGCCGCCTCCCCGCTCGCCCAGAAGAGTTTCTACATCAACAAGCAGGGCTTCTCCGGGGCGAAGAAGTTTATTGTGAATCACGAGAAACTCGGCACGTCCATGGAATCAAGCAAGCCAAGCAAACTGGATGTGCAGCAAAAGCTTTAAGTGATCCATATGATCACATTGTACCATAGATGAACAGCCGCATCCGCCTGCTCCTGATCCTGCTGTTACCAGATACTTATAGACGTAGTTCTTATGATTATGGCACCAATTCAAGCGTTAATTCTAATACAGCACCCACCCAATGTCCCGAGCTTTACTCAGTTCGCCTTAGTTGTAAGCCTCGTTGTAAATAGTTAAGTTGTTTCTTTACACATTGCATATCATCATTATCTTTATATCTAACACTTCCATTCCCTTTATCATCTATAATTCGCTCTTTTATATAACTAGAAACATTTGTTTTTTTTTTTTTATATTTGTGCCCGATCTTTTATGTTTATGTCCCAATAAGCCGTTTTCTTTACCAATTACTTTTGTCGTTTATATAGACGATTGATATAAATATACGATATTTGCATATTCTTATGAGGGATAAGTCACATAGTTTATACATAGCATACATATGTAGCTATATTTAGATATATTTACGGTACACTTAGTTGTTAGCCCGCTTAGATCATAGTACCAATCCAATTTTGCCAAATATGTTTCTTATAATTACTATACATACATACGAACATGTGTATGCTACGTATCCAATTCATAATGGATATCTGCGTGTATCCGATCATTATCTTAACTTTGCCTAGCGATCCAACTGTGTATCGTGTGCGAATTTATTATAACCTAGCTTCAAAATGTATTTTTTTTTTAAGAATAGACACGAAAATACATAATAAACAAGTTTATTCTATAAATTATGATTGAGTTGTATTTCTCTTTTAAAAAAAAATTTTAATTGATTTATTTATTTAAATAACTAAGTTTAAATCGACGAATTTAAATATTGCTTATCGCAACAACTTTTAGTTGCTACTAAGATCGTCAAATGTTGTTGAAAATGGTTACTTGAATGTCTTCCGAGATTATTATCAAATCGTGATGATATTTTTAGAACGCTTCCGGATATGTGCCGAAACTGAAGTCTCTAGCTTGAGAATACTCTTGTAAGTTGCTATTTTTTTTTTTCGAATTGTGGGAACGTATGGAATCTGCTCAGGATATACAAGTAGATGGGATCTCTAGCTATTATATTCTCTGTGATCTACATATGTAGGTGTTCATAGCGATAAAAAGATGTCTATCTATTTATTTTTTATTATTATTTAATAACAAGGCTGCAAACCTCCAAAATTTTGTTAAAGGTTCGGTTTGGCGGCTCGAGCCATAGAGCAAGACATCGGTTCGGTTCTCGAATTGGTTTGCATACACCCTGAACCCAAGGTTTGGGTTCGAACCTTGGTTTCCTCTTATACAAGAAAAATATTTTACTGTTTTACATTTTGAACTAATTACATTTTTTCTTTTAAATAAATCAAATTTTGATGATAAATTAGATTTATTTGAAGATTTAAATATGACTTATTTTAATCCGAAGTCTCAAATAATTGCGTAATATTAGGAAGCCATAAAATTTATGTAATTAATTTTTTTTCGAACCGAAACTTTTATTTTGGAAAGCGGTTCGGTTTAGGTTCGGGCTCGCAAAGTAAATAATTTCAAGGGTTCGGTTCATGATCCGGTTCGGGCTGCTTACAGACCCGAACCAAACCGGTTCTACGTGGTTCGGTTCAGAACCGGTTTGCAGCCTTGATTAATAAGAATATAGTATAAATATATTTACTTATACATCAGGCTGTGATATCATATCTGCCCCAAACCCTATATGTATGTACATATGCACAATGTAAATTATACATATGTGTGGATAGTATTCGTACAGAAAAAGTTCGAACACCTGGCTGGGAGCGCCGAGCATTGCTCCCCACACTGGAAGGTAGGGGGCGGGCAGACAGTGAGTGTCAACATGAGATTCCCAGCCTGGGTGAGTGGGCGGTTGTGGTTGGTCTAAAACAAGTTTCATAGTCGATTTATACTTGCAAGCACGATCGCATCGCTCGGTTGCGTTGTTCTTTAGAGGAACCAGGGGCATGCAGGGGACGGCAAGAGAGGAGAGAGAGCGAGAGAGGGAAAACAACAGTGTGTCGTGTGCTCAACTTAGTTTTAGCCACCCACATCAAATGTATACAAATGAGCAATTGGCATATGCCAACACAGGTCACTCTCTCGCACACTCACGATCGTAAAGGGCCCCCCTTTTTGCGTCGTTGCTCAACACTGTCAACAGGCTGACGCAGCTACTATACAGCTTTTGCTGCCAACGCCTGCGTCGTCATCAGCGCCCAAACAACAACAACAACAACAACAACAACAAACAGCAAATGGCATATAATTAAAGTCTGTAGTTGTTGTTGTAGTTGTAGTTGCTGCGCTAAAAAGGAAAGAGATTAACAAGAAACCGTTGCGCACGGAGCTTACGCTGCTCGGCAGCAGCTTCTGCTGCTGTTCGCTGTAGCTGTTGTAATAGTTGTTGTTGGTTTTCGTTGCTGTTGTTGTTGGGAGCACGATTCGCTTCGCTTCGGTCGTGCTTTAATGGAGCTTGCCGTTTTCGCCCCGCTGTCGTCGGCGTCGTCGACGTCTGCTTCAATGCTCCTCTGCTGTTGCGTCGCTGCTCGAAGTAATCTTGAAAATCGTGAGTTGAGTTAAGTTGAGTTTCGCGCTCGCTTGTTTCTTTTTTTTCTTTTTCTATTTTTTGCGCTGTCACTTGTGCCGCGTTTGTTGTTGTGTCTTTCGGTTTGCCCTGCGCATTTTCTTTGTTTTTCGTTTTGGTGCCTGAAGAAAAATCAAGTTAACAGCCAACGCACGCAACGGCACAGGGTGTGGGCAGGGGCTGCGACTGCGACGGCGGCAGAGACAGAGGCAACGAGGAGCAGCTTGCCGGGTCGCCAACGATCGTTTTGCTTCTTTCTTTTTTTTTTTTTCTGTTCAATATGCGCGTGCAGTAAAAATAAAAAGCCTGGAGCGCAGACGTCGACGTCGCTGCTTTTTTCTGTTGTTGTTGCTTCGCATCGCTGATTCAGACTGAGCAGCGACAGAGGCTGGGCAGCGAGCTGACTGCAAACTCGACTTTTGGCGTTTGTCGAGGTTGCTGAGCCCGGCCGAACGAGCCGCGAATCCAGTTTCTTCTTCACTCGGCCTCGGCCAACAACGCGAAACGGCCACGGCAAAAAAGAGAAAAAATAAAATAAAACCAGCGCCAGTCACAAATTAATTTTTGTGGTGTCTTCTATTGTGTTGCTTTGTTGTTAGCGATTGTTGATGTTCTGCGGCAAGGTTCGTTATTGTTGTTGTTTTTGTTGTTAGTGTTATTGCACAAGGATGCAAATGTGTGCAGTGGAATTAGCTTAATAAGCATAGCATATGCGCAGGCGCACAAGCTCTCTCTCTCTCTCCTCTCCTCTTTTTATTTCTGGCTCTGTTTTCTATGGTAATGATATGCAGCTTATACAGGCGCACAAGCAAAAGCTCTCTCTCTCTCTCTTTGTAATCACTCCGTGTCTTTGCTCTCTTTCTATCTCGCTCTCTTTTCTTATGCTAACAAACAGTCTCAAAAGCTCGTTTTGTACTCACGCCGACTTCCTTTTTGACTCTCTTTTCTTTGCTAGGGCATGGAGCTTGCGTCCGCTGGCTGCGCCGACTGCTGCAGCGACTGCGCCAGCACCGCCCCCGCTTGCTGTACGACGGCAACGGGCTGCTGCGACGCTGCCTGCTGTGAGGCAAATTGCCAGCTGCTGCCGCCGGATCCCATCAGCTATGAATACCACGAGCCGGAGGAGAACTTTGTGTCCATTGACGATGCCAAGATTAAGAGTTTGCTGCTCAAGATTGGCCAGCAGCAGCAGCAGGAACTGCAGCGTCAGCAGCAACAGCGGCATCAAGAGCAACAACAACATCAACAGATAATCGGGCTTTTGGACGATGATGAGGCAACTGTGGAGCCGCCGTTAATGATAATTGGTCCAGCGCGTAGCTTGAAGCCGATAATGCGATCATCACCAGATATACAACTCATACCCAAGCAGTTGGAGCCACAGCGAATTGTGGCCAGGATTGAGTTGAGTGATAGCGAGGAGGAGGAGGTGGAGGAAGACGCATCTAGCGAGGATGAGGATGCTAGGGATTTACCCTTAACGGCCGTTAGCTGTGAACTGAACGATCCCAGCCAGATAATCGTACTGCAGTCGGATGACGATGAGCAGCAGTCGCTGACAACGAAAGCAGTTCCCAAAAAGCGGCCAACAAGACCATATATTAAACGACGTGGTCGTCATTTCTACCAATGCCAAGCTTGTGGCAAGAAAGTGCAATCCAACTACAATCTGCGTCGTCACATGATGATACACACAGGTGAGATATACATATATAGTAAGAGACACAGAGAGCGAGCGAGAGACAGAGAGCTCCAGATGCTCAACAGGCGTGTCTCAAAACACGACTACATACAAAATTCTATCTAAAACAACAATATTTTTCTCAATGAATATACCTGTATTTACTATAGATACATATTTACGTACATGTGTGTATATAAAGAGTCTGTTGAGACCGTTAAATTTATCTTTTTTTCTGAATAATCCCATCCATAGATCTGTCGTCTGTATAGCTTTTACTTAAATTGAAGGATATTAAAAAAAATAATTTTTTTTTGTAATATTAAATTTTTGTAATTAAATAAATTTTTATTTATTTGTTTTTTAAATTTATTGCTTTAGAATTAGTGATTCTAACCGAAACAAATATCTGCTCCGTTGCGTCCCAAAACAACTACTTCGGGAAAAGGTTGTATTTCGATTATGTTCTTTCGGGTCCGGTATCAGTACCGTTATGTACAAAAATCAATTTTGAAAGTTTGTAAAATGTTTTGGTGTTGTTTTATATTAATTTTGATATATGAAGTTGATTAAAGATTGCAATTTAAGATACAAAATGATCAATTTTTGAATACACCAGGGGGACAAGGGCATAAATTTAAATGCAGAATAAATTTAGAGCCCAAACCATGATCAAAATGAAAATTCGCTTGAGAGTTTGAATTTGACCGAACTTTGACCTACCAGAGATCATTTGAGATTCCACAATTTATCAGTCATAAACTCAATTATTGACTGATAGTTCCTGTGGAGGTTAAAATATATTGTGATTCAACTAAGATTGAAAAATTAAAAATTATTTTTGCAGCAAATGTTATTCAGTCACCAAATTAATATTTACTTTTTTTGCAATAGGAGAGCGTCCTTTTCCATGCGATTTGTGCGAACGTCGTTTTCGAGAGTTCAGCGATCTCAAAAAGCATCGACGGCGTCACATAAACGATCCGCGCTATATATGTATGATATGTCGGTTGCACCCACCCATGGAGCAGGACTCTACGCGGTGTGTGGAATGCGAGGGAAAGAATCTGTTGCTCAATCCTTCCGAAATGGAGGGCAACCTGAGTGCAAATGCTGTGGAGAATGAAAAAGAGGAGGACAAAGAGGCGGAACAAGAACAGGAAACAGATCAGGATCTCGAACAGGAGGAGGAACCGATGGATGATGTAATTATGTCGCCTCCAGTTGCTACCACAATTGCATCGTCACCTCCCATGTTGCTTGTGACTTTAGTTCCCCCTCTTGCCACGCCCACACAACCCCCGCCAAATGTGGTTCCTGCTCCTCCGGCACGTCCGCCAATGCCACGAAGCTGCAGCAGCGCCAACTCATCATCCTCGCTGAGCAACGATGCGGCACCACGAGTTCAAGCCAGGACATCGCGTAATCGACGATCCTATCCCTGCCCCCTGTGCCATCGTCCCTTTGGAACCCGCCACAATCTCAAGCGACACTACATGATCCACACCGGCGAGAAACCGTTCAGTTGCAGCAAGTGTCGCAAGCCCTTCCGGGAGTGCTCCACACTCAAGAAACATATGGTGACACATGTGCGAGATCGTTGGTACAAATGCCTCCGTTGTCCAGCCAAATATCAAGACTATCTGCATTACACGGAGCACAAGGCGACACATGGCTCAGATCCACAGCTAGAGACGGGCTTAAACAGTCACCACAGACAGCGTTCCTCGGATAGCGAAGATGGCGACAGTTCTGTCGATGATTGGCTGGAGTGCTGTGAGTGTCAACGGCGTTTCACCCAACTGGACGCATATACGGCGCATCTGAAGCAGCACGACTTGGAACTGTACGGCATGAGTGTCGATGATATAGACGATGAGGATCAGGAAGTCGATGTAGCCTAGTTACCCATATATAAGCATTCCAATTGTTGATGCATTCCAATCTAATAAACAGTTGATAAGCTGTTCAACAGCAGTCCTTAATGGAATATATTCCATACACGAATTAAAACTATTGTACTTTAAAAAAATATTCCTGAAGTATTCCCATTGAGCTGTTTGTGGCTTCTATAAGTTAGCTTAAGATAATAATTAATTTTTTATGATAAATATTAATATATATTTTGTAAACGTATTAAGTGCACAAGTCGTTTAAAAATGTGTTTAAATATACAAGAAAAAAATTCTTTAAAAAAACAACATTTAGAGTATTTCATGTACTATCTTTTAAGAAAAGAAATATGAGATAACAATTATTCGTTTCTCTTAAAACAATAATACAGTGAACTATCCATAATGCCTGTTGTTTAATTGGACTAAAGTAAACATTAACTAAACATAAATAGGATCAAGCGTAAGAAAAATGACTAAGTGAAGCGCTTTAAGCACTGGTCAATCGAGAGAATTCACATTCGATAATTTTCCTATATATCCAATAACACGGGCTTTGTTTCCTTGGCGCATTTGAATACCGACTGCATCATTTTAAGGAATCCTGTATCTTTTGGCTTTTCCAAGCCACGTTGAACGCGATTTTTCATGACCGAAATAAATTCTTTGTTGCTTAGCTGATTATCATCTGTGAAGCAAGAAAAGTAATTAATAAAGTGCCTCAAATTTGGCATAAATAATAGTACTAACTGTTCTCATCGAATATGGTAAAAACAACGTCGACAACGTGATCGGATAGATTTACAACTGCCACCGTTTTGGCCACATGTTGCAACGTTTGTTGATCAATCGAAGCACCCGCAATGTGATAAAAAGTCAGTGCGGTGTCCACATCATTGATGTTATTCAAAAAGTGGAAGAAGTCGAGATAATCTTCCTTGGAGATACCAGTGCCATGATCACGAAAACGACGCTTGACACGCTTCAATTTCTTCTGCTTCTTCTTGGGCGGATAACCCGCATAGGCCAAAAGCAATTCGGCAAAGTCCGCTTCTGTTATTTTGCCCTCCTCATTGGGTTCCTTGCGTTCAAACTCCAGCGAGAGTATTTCACGCTGTAGTTGCTCTTGAAAGTCTAAGAACTTTTCAATAGTCAGCTTCTCATCCATATTTGGTCCAAAGAAGTACGTTATCAACGCCGAATTGACGCCCTGACAAAAGTAAAAATCACTTTTAGACCAAGCTCAATATAATATTATGAAAATTATTAAATATATTGAACAATGGGAGCGTGCAGGTGTTTGAACTGGTGCAAGTATTACATGAAATTAAAGTTGGGTGAGGAGTGTGTTTGCGAAATGAGATCTGTTTGGTTATTCACAAAAGTACCTTCAAGGACTGTAAGTAGTCAAAAAAGGAAGTGAAGTATTATTATATACACAGTTACGAGTTACGACACGCATTTAACGGACACGCGTATACAATAGGAAAGAAGCCAAGAGATATAGAGAATATACAATATAAAAGATACTTTAGTAATCCAGCCACTCTCAACATACGTTTACTCGTTACACAGATTTATTGAGAGAGCTCAAATCCATTGAAACGATGATTACCTTAAATGTATTTCCGGTATTTGCATGATCCCGATGCCGTGTCCCTATGCTCGTCTGTTGACGCACAAGGGTTGCCACCATTTCAAATTCCTCGCAATCCACATCACCGTCGCCATTCAAATCGAACATTCGAAATGCAATCTCAAAATGACGACGGGAAACTGTAAAATTAAAAAAAATTTAATTAAACTGGGAGTTACAAGGTTTAGTTAACTTACTGGATAACACTGTGAGCAGAAATATGTAATCGGAGAAGGTGATGAGGCCAAAGGATCCTAGCTTGTAAAATATGCTGTTCTTCTCCAACTGCAAGTTTAACTGTTCCCCCACGGACTAAAATCGAAAAAAATATGTTATTAAATTGACTGCTTTTTTAAATAATGGTATAAAAATAAATTCGAATATATTACCTTAAGTTATAATCTTTAAAAAATGATGAAACTTAAAATTTTTAGGAAAAAACCAATTTGTTTGGTATTAAATTAGAAAAATTTGCAATGTAAAGGGGTTCCTGAATTTGAAATTATGGTGGTTTGAAGGTGGTTTTAATTATATTCTGCTTACCTTTGGATCATAGCGACGATATTGGTCCAAACCTAAACCTGTAAGTATCAAAAATTGTTTAGTAAATTCGTTTTAATATTTATTTATGACTTGTTAGTTTGAAGACTGCTATGGATATGATTTAGAAGCCACATACCATCTGGTTGTTTCATGCCTGGCGTCATGCTAGTCAAAAAATCGGTTGGTGTCATGAAGACCTCATGGCGATCATCGGAGACCGGCACTTGGATCGTGGCAAAGTAGCGAAATACTTTATCTGGCGTTGAGAATTGCCTGATGCGATTCTCATATTCAATTATCTAAGCGAGTTGTTCAGGAAAATTACATTACATTTGGTATTTATGTTTATAGCATTTAACGCAGGCAGTATTAATGAATTGTAAAAGTCAAAAAAAGTAGAGTAAGCAAGCGTTGGGTCGAAATAATGAGCAGGATCGTGTGTTAGTATTTACAGTCTAGTTTCGTATGTAAGCCAATAACTAAATTACCATCTGGCTGCTTTATGCCCGGATAGATTGAGCGTAAGAAGTCCTCGGGTGTCATGCATACAATTGTTTGTGTCGCATCCTGTAAACGCACTGTGGCAAAATAGCGAAAGATTTTGTCTGGAGTTGAGAATTGCCTGATACGATTCTCATATTCGATTATCTGGGGTGTGTGTGTGTGAGTTGTGTTGTGGTGTGTAATGGCAACGGTGAGCAACATAAAGAGAAATGAAAGTCAGAAGAAAACTAAAGTAATCAAGAAAATATATCGCGTATATAATTTACAAAATAGTAAATAAAATAACATAAGTTTATACAAATATATATACACTGAAATAATAGTTAAAAATTTGCTTGTTATATCCTTGCAGAGGGTGTTATAAATTTTGGGCATCGTGAATTAAAATTATATTTTTTTAAACCACATCTTTGGATTTGAATGATTTGTTTATCATTCATTAAAAGAGACAAAAATAACAATTATTATATGTCAATGTTATTTTTTTAGCTCAAATATATTAAGCATAGTCTGATTTGTTAAAAAATACTCAAAATAAATTATAATAATATAATCATTATAATATAGCCTATAAAAATTACGTTCGCTGACAAATGTGTATCGAAAATCACAGATTTTATATTTAGTATTGTCTTATACCTCGTGACCAAACATATATACGCCATTTAATACAGGACTCTGCAAGGATGGCAAATCTTCGACATGCCGAAGATAATCTTTCTTTAATTCTATTTTGTAATGCGGTTAACATACTTTGCGATCGCGGAAACCGACTTTTTCCTTGACTTTCTTTCCATCACTGAGATTGAGACGAGCTTCCTCCTCATCCTCAGAATCATCGCCGTCTTTATCGGAGCTGCTGTCGCCATTCACACCGGCCGCATCGGAGGGACGCTGACCCGCATCCGCGTCTACTTTTGGTATGAGCAAGCGTTTCACTCTAAAAATAGACGCATTTTATATATTGCTTGACCTTACATTTTGGTTCGATCAGACTCACTTGCCCCAGTCCAGCACCGAGATGATAAACAAGCTGAGCACCATAAAGTGAAAATATTTGGTCAAACGTGGTGTTTTCTCCTCACCATGGCCAAAACGCTTGTGATCCCGAGTTTGTTGCAATTGCGTTCCGCATGCCGTTAAAGTTGTTGTTGTGCTCGTGTTTGCTTTATTGAAGTTGTTGTTATTGTTTGTCAATGATGTAAATGTGCGACAATTCTGTAGAGTCGGCAATGCGGAACGTCTTGTTAACGCCGCCAAAGCCTGTCGCGTTGCCAAAAAACGCACCACAGACATTTTCACACTGTTTTTATAATCGTGTATTTAGTTCTTTTTTGCACTGTTATAAATAAAATAGATGTCCAAATGCAACCATGCAAATATTTATATTGTAATCGATTGCAACAAAGAGTCCGATATGTTATTCTACCTATCGATATATGACACGTTTATGAAGTCGCATCGTGTGTGTGCTACAAAACGATGTTTGGTCAAACAAAATGGACAGATATTTAGTTATTGCTTAATTCACCTTTACTTAAACGAATTAATAATTAAATTTGTTCAACTGAATACTTATTTAGTTGATTAAAATGATCAGTTGTTAAATTATATTTTAAATTCGGCGCCAATGAAAAAGTACTACACTACAGTTGTACTGCTATATCGGAATGAACGATTGCAGTTCCATTTGAGCAACACATTGGCTATTGCCAACTCAGCTATTTTATAGCTAGTTCCTGCTGTTTTTAGGGCTCCATTGTTAGAAAAATTTGAAAATTTATATTACCCGGAAATCTGGCTATTTGAAAAATTAAGGTTGATTTTTAAAAAGCAATAATATCGGCAACAAAGTGCGCGAAGAAGACGCAAATTTAAAAGTTAAAATATAAAAAGTTTATTAAATGTTCGAAATCGAGTGAATAAATGCTTACTGTGACTGAGGCTTATTGTCTTCTTTTCAATTGCGTTTTAAAATTTAAATGTTAGCGCATCAATCACTCAATCAAGACATTACTCTGCACTTGCTTACAAGCACGTGACTTCTCTGCATGGGCGTCTTGCAAATTGAAATGCTGATTGCATGCAATGTCCAGATTGAGGTATCCACGATACTCACACAAACAACGACAACGATGCAATTTTATTTTGATTAATGTAACACACGCCCAAGTTGGCGCCTGTTGATGTATTTATTGGGCGGTCTTTATTTACAGCACTATAGTCTCTAATAATAATAATGTTAGCTTCGGCTGTTGTTGTGGGTTGACAGGCATTAGATTGGTCAACGGAAACAATTTGCTTGCTGCCGTTATATTTATGAATAGAACGCGGATTAAGCCAAATAAAAGTATATTCAAATGCAGATCTTGACGACTTATTTTTATCAATTGATTTAAAAGTTAACAAACTTTTATAAACTTTCAACATGTTGATCGTGCTTAGATTACTTGTTTTTGCTTAAAAGTTATAACTGCTATCAAGGTCGATTTGGCCAAGTTGCGTGCTGTGTCGTTTTTGTTTGTTATTACAATTGTACTGATCAAATTGGGACAATTAAATCTGCATTAGTTACGCTCGGATACGAACACCTGGGAAATTCAAAATTCGAATTTATGTGCGACTCACAACTAAATCATTCGCATGACCGAAACACAGCGACTTGTTTAGCATTTGTGCAAATTAATTTCTCATTAGCAACGATTTCGTATAATTGGAAATGCAAACGCATCGACTGCGTAATATCCATGCGAACCAGAGCGGACAACGGCAGCTGTAATGCTGCCCGGGTTTGTTGACTTGAACAGGTTTTTGATGCTGCCTCATCGGAGAATGGACAGTAGATAGTGTACAGTGGACTGTGTATATTGGACACGCTTCCAGCAGAGTCGCTTTTATCAGTTGTCGCCTGAATTGCCTGTCGTTTGCCTCCATGGCATGCCCATCGCCCATAGGGCCTGCTAAATCAATGCAATTAATGTCACTTCCTCTGCATTTAATGTCTATGTTTTGTATTCGACTCTGGCGCCATTGCCCATAGAACTGTTCAATTTAAGCCGTCTGTGGCATTGCTAGGCATTTTAACCAGTTCTGCAATGACTTCTAATCGCTTAGTAGGGCGACAGAAGCTTGGCTAATGGGAAATAGTAAGTAATTGCAACCAAAATGCATCTTTGAGTATTCTAGCTAGCTTAATTCGTTTTGTTAATACAGGTAACATTCTTTATGAGCAACCTTTACACAAGCAACATTCTGTTATAGAAATCTCTGCATTAGCAATTTTGCAATTGCTTTTCCGTTTAATTTAACAACTAAAGAGCTTTTAATTGTTAAACAAATATAACGCTACCTAAACTCGGTTCAACTTCGCTTATTCGCCTTTTGAATGCTTTTTCAATTGTGTATCCATCGAGTGTATTTGTACAGGCAAACATGGGGTAATTTAAGGGTCTATGTCAGTTCTATGTGCGTTTTTCCTGTCAAAATTGTTATAGTGTTTTTTGTTTTTGGCAGCAGCCTAGATGGCAAAGTGCTGTTAACTTTTATGACGCACCTTTGTTATTGATGCATTTACCGACTCATTTGCGTTTTAATTGGCCATTTATCGGATGGTCGTGGCATCTGGTGAAATGAGTTTTTAGTGTATTCTCAACAGCTGTTCTCATGGTAATGGCCAAGTTCACAATCAAGTACGAAGTTCCGGTTCAAGTCAATGGCAAACAATGTAATTGGCAGGGGGCCCCTTTTAAAATTAGCCGACTGAATTGTGAGTGCAAGAGTCCTTTGTAGTCCTTGGACTCGGTCACAAAGTTCGAGCCAAATACAAATGCAATTCAACGCTGATGGCGATGGATCCTTTGCCTAGGCAAGCATTTGACTTCCGCTTTACTAAGCAAATGCACTTTGCATGCTGGCAAGGAGCAGAAACCGGAGCTCAAATGGCATTGAATATGTGTACACACACACACACGCACAGAAATTGGAACACAAATTGGTACACATAATGCGTATGGCTAAAATGACATTTTCGGTTAGCTTGCTTTGTGTGCTGCTCGTCATGAAGTTCCTCTGCAACCTTATTGAATGCCAACACACAAGGAGGAAAATAGAGAAAAACAGGGAGAAACTCTTCAAATCCCAACAGCTTTTAATTAATCAAGAGGCAATCCATTTTGACGTTTGAAAACTCCAGTCAATATGCCATTGCCGATTGCTGTGTTAACCCTAGACCAAGTTTTTCATCGACACTTCCGTCCTAGCTTATCAAAATCTCAACTCATTTCACTTTTCGCAATTTCCAATTTTCTCTATTCTCTTTGCACACTTGCAACCTTCTGCGTTCTACACATTGGTAGTTTTCTTTTTTGACTCTCCCTTTATTTTAACTGCATGTTGTGTGCATTGCGTGTTTGTTTAAAACTTGTTTATTTCCAAAAAAAATCATTAATAATGTTAATGACTGCGTTTAATTTTCGTCTTTTTTTTTTTATATATTAGCCTATTAAATTATTATCCGAAACTATGACAAAGCTAAACCAATTTTGATGAACATATGTAGTCTTTTTGACATCTTAAAAATTTCTTCACTTGAATTTCATTTATTTTATACATTTAATTTTTGCTCTCAAATTTTTTTTTTTTTTACTTTGAAATTGTTTCCAAATCTTTGGACTAACATTGCTTTGTCAAAACTTAGCCGATTTTTATGTCCTTTTGATCGTTGTTTTATGTCTAAAATCTTAGTTTTCGAAATTAAATTATTTTCAGGTTTCAATTACCATGTTTATACAATAGCTTAAGCTGCTTTAAATAAAAGCGAGTTACCTTAAAGCACTTTTATAAACAGTTTTTTCATGCGATTTAACGCTAACAGTGATTTAAGCGTAGCTGGCTTTTTAAACCCGTCGCTAATATTTCAAGTCGCTTTAAATTAGCTTTTGAACACTTATCGCTTTGAAATGTACTACAAAAGCAGCTGTCTCTCATATACAACTACTAAGAGCCAATAAAAACGCCAAGATTTGCCAAATAGTTAATTAATACAAAATAATAGCAAAATTATTTCGAAACTATAAACACATAATAAATATGTGTTGTAAGACAAAACGATTTTAGTTTCTGCTAGTAAGCTGCTGTATAAACATGGTAAATGTACGTGTAATTTTGTTCATTGCTTGTCTTCTAACTAGATTAGGCATCTAAAGTTTATTTATATGGCACCTTCAGTACCTTATAGGTACTTAAAAACTTTGTCTCTAAAATCGCTTTTCCGTCAATATTGCTGTTAAAGAAATATTAAAAGCTTCAACTGAAGTGGCAAACTTTTTGTTTAGATAAATAAAACTTAGTCAGAATTAATACAAAGCAAGTAAATATTCATCTTTTAACGCAAATAATTTCCGTACATATTTCGAACCATTGCACACTTGGTCAAATCGCAAAATATTTGGCATAAAGTCGAAAAATGCAGATATCGAGTTGAAACTTGGTATATTTATTAAATATAGTGAGCAAAATATGTAAACAAAATCACATTGCGGATCCGCAATCTTCATGTAAAATGGAAATTGCCATAAAAATTGAGATTTTTATTTATTTTTGTTAATGTAAAGTAGTCATAAATATGAAAACATAAAAATATTAAGTGAATTGTGACTAATTTTAGCTGGTCAAAACTACATATATATTCGGAAATTGTCGACCAAATGTTCAACAGCGTTGCATGAGAGAACTCAAGCTTACCTGCAAATTGAAAGTATCGAAAAGGCAGCAAAAAATAATTACATACATTAATTAATGGACACTTTCTTCTTTATTTGAACATACATTACAGATCGCAGAAGCCCGCAGAAAGTTAGTTTGACTGCACAGAAGACGAGCATTTTTCTTGAATTTTCTTAATTTTTGGACAAAATAAAACAATATACATAAATAACAAATAGGAATTGTTAAAAAATAATTTTTGGGTTATCCATTCTACATTCCCTGACTTCCAATATCCAATATTAACAATGAGTTCTGCTCAAAAGTGTGTAAATGACAAGCGCGCAAAGTCCAAAAAAATTTCCTCCAATTTTATCAATGCAAACAGCTGACTAAACACCTGACTTTAAGGCCACATAAAATTTGCAAGGTTGCAGTATTAGCGAAAATAATTATCATTTATTCACAGAAAAAGTATTTACTTTGATTATGTTATACTAAAATTTGGTTTTATTTACATGAAATTATCGATTTTATGCCAAATATTTTGATTTGGCCCAGTGTACATTGCAATATGTAGTTATAATTTTCATAGAACAAAACAAATTTCGTTTAAATTTGTGATGTATACATCTCAATGCGTCATGATGACCAACGGACTCTTAGTGCACTTATGCGTGACTGATATCAGTGATAAGGTAAACACAACGTGATTGCAGTCTAGCCAATCAAGTTACAATTTATTCAATAATATTGTATTGGTATAGGGGAGGTCTTTGTTGATGAATATTGCAATCAACGGAGGGACAGTTGGGCAATAAGGTAGATTGCAATTTGCAATGCTTTGCGGTTTCCACTTGACGATGAACAGTATCAATTTAATCATCTTCTATCAAACCGGAAATAGGCTGGTTCAAATGGATTCAAAGAGGAAATTGGTTATTGCTCTGGTTCGATATTTGAAGCTGTAAATTACGATAGCTTAAACTTTATCATCGCTTTAAAAGCCAACGGAAAAAAATGAATTAAGTTTTTAAGACCTACCACAACCTACTTATCAAATATGAACCACATGCAACCGAAACAAAAAGTCGCTTTAAAAGTTTGATAAAACTCTGTCGGGGTCCACACTCCCGCATCTTCCGGGGAGTATTATACAAAAAAGAGAAAGAAAACAAAACAAATTTGCGTTTGTTTTAATTTGTATTTACATGGCACAGAAAGAGTTTAAAAAGCCAGAAGTGCAGAAGGCAGAAAATGGAGGAAAACTCGCTTCCACACGCGGCATGTGTAAATATTTTGAGTTAATTAGCTCAAGTGACTGCAAGAGGAAAAAAGAGGGCTTAAAATGTGCTTAAAGGCGTGTAAAAAGTGCGAAGCTCATTTTGTAAAATAAACAAATTAATTATATTACATTCAGGCGACGAAGACAATCAAAGTGATGAGCTACGAGCTAAAGACAACAGTTTGCTTAGAGCTTAGGGTAGACTATGAGATACTCTACACATATATGCATACAAGAATAAGAATATAATTAAAGTGCGTTGTGCTGTAATTTAACCTTGACAATAACAGTTAGAGAGTATCTTTTAGTCGCATACCTGCTTACTTGTTTACCAGTGTGTCAGGGTATTGAAAAGGACTTTAATACGCACCAACATGCATGTACACGCAAACCATCTGAGTTTCCAGAACTTAATTTCCGGTTTGAACTCCATACTGTGATTCCGGTATCAGAGAAAATCTCGTAAATTTCATTTAAGTCCAATATAATCTTTAATTTCATTTTGAGTGATTATGCTTTTTAACGCAATCAATTGATATTGGTAGCTATGAATGCAAACCAATGAAGGACACTCTTCATTTAGTTTAAAATCCATATCCTTAAAAAAATTTCTGTGTCATTTATTTTGTTGTTCTTTACTGACAGAAATGTTGACCTGACAATTTTCTTTAAGCCCAATTACATTCAAGAACTATTTATCATATGGTTAGCTGAATTTGTATTAATCACTTTCGTTTTTATTTTCCACATCCAGCAAAGGAAATGCCATTTTCTTTATTTTCACAGCTTGATAATACTCTCATTTTGCTCATTTTCAATGGATTTCTGAGTATGAAAAGAGAATTGCAATCATTTTGAAAATATTTGCATATGCTGCGCCCCGAACCGGAAACGGAAGCTAACAACGGTCGGTACCAGCTCAATACGGAAGAATACAAAGGCAAAAATTCGAATGGAAAGCATCAAAAAGCATTCCAATAAACTGCACATTCATCTCATCACACAAAAAAAAAGAATAGAAATATGCTTTGGGGCAGTCTGTGACTCGTTGCAGATAGTTCAATTCCATTGTGAACAAAAGGTTGAGAGATGGAGGAAAATATTAAAATAGAAATAATTCCTTTGAAGACATCCTTTTGTTGCACGTGTATGTTACGGGCTGTGTCAAAGTCAATTTATAAAATGATATCAGTTCATTGCAAATCGAATTAACAAGTTCTTAAAATTGTGCCATTTTTTTTTTTAACAAAATATGTAATACATTACATTTATTATAGATTTCTATTCTTTCATTACTTTTATAGATTGCAGTTCATGCTTCACATAGTATATTACGCTCAAATTGGTTGCAATTCGAAGTCAAAAGTATTAAACTCCATATTTTACTAAAGACAATAACATTCTAATTTAGGTTTTTATTAAATGCACTAAAATCAAATCTGACTGCTTACAACATAAGATACAGTATCTCACAATTGCCACAACAGCAGTTTGGACAATTAACAGAATTTATTAAATAATTTGCATAGCCAGACGTTACTTGCAACACTTGAGGTGTGCAAAATGTTGCACTTAGCCTGAGGCTAGCCACAAGAGAATGGAACACAGATAGTCAGCTGTTGCAGAATTACTACGAAAACTGTTTGCTTAGCGAGCTACTGTATCACAGATAGTAAAGTCAGATAAGATGCAAATGAATATTTTGCAATGTAAATTAGAAACCAGAATGAATTTGTGCTTATCACGATTTAAAGTGTGTGATATACAGGTCGAGATATGATAATCGCGATAAGCTTATCAAAATAGTATTTAATGACAACGTAACAACCAATTGTTATCATGAGCTAAAGAAAAGATACTTGTAGCTTAATGGTCACCTAATGCACACAATGATATCTAGGCGGAACAGCCGAGATTTCTAGATAATCAGCACGTAAAGTTGGATGTTTAAAAATGTGTGTTTTCTTGTAAAATATAATGCCATAGAGCGACAAAATTAAATTTAATTAAATTTACATACAAAATAAGAATAGATAATTAAAATATTTTCAAAATGATTGTCGCATGGGAATCGTTTTACTTTGAATCAAATTATCAGATTACTTAGGAAGTTTAAATTGTGCTTTTCTGCTTAAAATAATTAATTGATATGTACATTGAAAATAAACTATATATATAATTTGTTATTGTAAAATTAACACTTGTGCATGTGTCATTCAAGTTTCAACAAGATATCACAAAAAGGTCCTGAGATATGTCCACGTTATGACAGCAAGCAAGAGTTGGATGATGGATGCATCAGAGCCAGACGTTGCCTGTCGTTCCTTTATATACTCCAACAGCTGCTGTTGTTGTTGCTTTTGCTTTTGTTGATGCTGTGTCGCATCCATCAAAAGCTAACAGTGTCCTGGAACAATGGATGCGTAAGAGTCCCAGTGACCGGACATAATGGCAGCCACTGCCAAGCTGTGAGGTAAACTCTGTCAAAAGCCAGTTGGCCAAGCCTTATGTTGTGATTTATATTGATAGAACGATAAGCTGTAGCTTCAAGCCGGATCTTCACTTCATGGGATATTGGAGCACTTGACTGTAATGAATTGGGGCCTCTGCACATTCCAGTCCCTTCGAGTCCGTCCCATCAATTTGCTGCCATTGTAGTATTTGTAATGCCGTTTAGATGCCAGAGTTGTTTTATCTGCTGCGATGACATTTTGTCGTTAGAAACTCCTGTTTCCCATTAGCAATTTAGAGCACATAGGGCCTTATTGGATATAGATAGCAACCCTGTTCATCCAGTAAGCTGGAACTCCGTTTAGAGTAGCCAGATGGCGGATTCAGAATATTTGAAATCTGAACGTAGCACACGGTCATGACATTGCAACAACGCTGGCAGTGTGCCATGTATTCAGATAGATATCATTAGAGTAGCAGCTGTGCCCGCTGTTTGCGTCAAATTGAAGTACGCTCGTTGGCAGATTTGCATTAGCATCAGCATCCTCTCCAGTCTCCGCCCCTTTAACTGGGCTTCTCAATGTTCGAGCATCATATGTGGGCCTTAGGTCTGTGATGGATATATTGCTGCGCTTGGATAGCAACCCTGTAACGAACACATCATCCAGTCGAAAAAAGCTGGAACTCTGGGCTGCCCAATAGAGACGCCTCACCACATCCGGGAGTAGACAACGGCAAATCCCGGACAAAATGGCGGATAAAAACGATCAGAATATTCCCTGAAACTGACACGCCACTTGGAGGAATAGGAACGTAGCACACGGTCATTTTCCTGCTTGGCACACAACAGCAGCTTCTCTTGCTGGTGCAACAACGCTGGCAGTGCAGCAAGTGGCAGTTGCATGTGGTGCAACAACAGTGGCGTATTCAGATAGATATCATCGTCGACTTTGAGTAGCAGCTGTGCCTGCTTGCAGTGATTTGCAAACCATTTGAGAGCCATCACATGCTTGTAGGTCAAATTGAAGTACGCATCCAGGAAGTTGCCCTGCAGCAGATCGCCATGAAGTGCATGTTCCTCCCGTAGCAAAGATTGCTGATCAGCATCCTCCACGGCACCGAAGAGAAAGAAGAGGCGTAGTGAAGAATTCACAGATATTACAGACTCTCCGCCCCAAGTTTGTCGTATAACTGTGCGCTTCTCAATGTTCGAGGGGGCTGAGTGTATCATGATGAGTGTGTGGACATGTGATTCGCATGAACGTTGATTGATTAAATAATCAAAATTGTGCAAATCGATTAACTGTTGGGGCTTTTCACTGTACACATCGCTGATATCCACTGTAGTCACTTGTTGTGACAGTATCTGAGGAGGATTCGGCATGAGCAGATAGATAACCAAACATAAATTCAACCATAAAATCAAACAGCGGATTGAATGTAATTCCAGCATCATAGTCCATTGATTATTCACTATCATATTTATTTTTTTTTGTCAGTTGATCTATACACTACGCTTGCTCAAAGAAAACTACTCTTTGCAAGCGATTTTAAAATGTTATCTTTTAAATTCTGATAACAGAGCGGACCGATCAATCCGAGAATATATCGAAACTTACTCAGCTGATAAGAGCTAATTGCATTATTCTCAATATATTATAATAATTACAATAATTGACTGTTGTTATCTATATGCAGGGGTGCAGCTAGCTATTTCGGTGCCTGGGGCAAAAAATATTGGAGGCCCCCTCTTCTAAATTTGTTTATTCCTTCTGTTAAATGAATTACAAAATCTCAAAGCATTGGTCTTCTGACCTTCGTGCCACTGAATTCTTCAATAGTCTTCTCGTAGCTTTTTGTGCTGGCTTTCTCGTGATCTATGGAGATAGTCATTAAATGATTTAGTCTGTCTTCGCTCATCATAGATCTAAATTAATTTTTTAATAGAGCTTATATGCTGACAGCCCTTTCTTCAATGGCTTCTGATAGAGACAAAACGAGCAAAAGTCTTAAGGAG
This sequence comes from Drosophila innubila, assembly GCF_004354385.1. Lineage (NCBI taxonomy): Eukaryota > Metazoa > Arthropoda > Insecta > Diptera > Drosophilidae > Drosophila > Drosophila innubila. The sequence continues at coordinate 8,614,277 of NW_022995372.1, read as the reverse complement.
ATACATATCAGAGGTAACATATTCTCGTAGCCATAATTAGGAATTAGGTACAGAAGCTACAAAGCGTTGGAAGTGTTCCATTTCATTAATAGTTTTATTTTCCTTAACACTCCAATTTTCTTAAATAGTTCATCTTGAACTAAACCGTCTGGGTGAGTTGTTTTTAAATCATTTACCGCAGCTTCAATATTGTGTCTTTACTCTTGCAAAAATACTACAAATTTTAAATGAATTTATCTATAAATTGGAAGGAGATATAAATAAACTTTTAACGCATAATTGTTTATTAATGTTTAAGCTTCAACATTCATTTTTATTTTATTTTTTTAGGGGGTCAATAAAGCTGGAAGTCACTGTATGTATAATATTTCATCCACTTAGTCGGCTCTCCTTTTAATTTATCTGGTAACTTGACGGCTTCGTTTTAGAAAGTCGCATTGTTAACATAAAAAGAGTTATTTTTTTTTATCTTGGCCTTTCGCTGCAAATCAAATGTAAGTTACGTCAATTTCTTTCGCTGAATATCGTTTTTGTTGAAGCGCATAATTTGCATGGCGATGCAAATTGCTGAGGCTTTTTATTTAATTGCTGACATAATAACAATTTCAAATTTAAATTGAGCAAAAAAATATAGCAATTACTAAAGTTTCATTCCCTCATATGTTATTTCAAAAAATGTAGTAGTAGTAGTAGTAATAGTAGTAGGTTTTATTAATTAAATTATTAAAAAAATGTATGGAAACTTTAGTGAGATCAATGAAATTAATCAGCTGTTGGATATAAAAGTGGAAAAAATTTGAACTAGCAAGATGGTTAAGTAGTATTTCCTTGGCTGGTACTGAGCCTTTAGTTCCTTTCTATAAATATCACAACATTAACTGCCAGTTTTTCAATGTCTGCTTAAATTTTAAAAAATAGATAAATTCATATTTGTCATTGATTTCTATACATTTTATGTTAAAATAGCATTTGTATAGTTATCAAACCACTTAAATAGACATTGAAAAACCGGCCCTATGATTATAAAAAATTCTACTTGCCTATATTTCAAAGATCCTGAGATAAAAGCACCGTTTTCTGTTTACCTTTAGCTCATTACCATAGCACTGATTGATAGTTTTTCAATGATTGCATGCTGGCAATTTTACCTTATAAGGGGTTTCCTACGCTTCTCTTCAAGGGTCATTGAAGCGTAAATGTCAATTACCAATTAAATAATTTTTATGCTCTATTTCCGCATATGCAAATGACCCAAAAAACGTAGGCAACGTTGAGGTACAACTAATAATGAAAAATGCTTTGCATTTGAGAATTGCTCCAAACACTCAAATTAACTCAATTTGTTAGCTAGTGAGTTGTTAATTGACCTTCAGGTTGGTGCTTAAAAGAGACTCTGAGTCACCGAGAAGTCTATTGACACCTACTCCTCCTATCTCAATGAATGACTGCTCCAATAAACGCAGTGGAAACCAGTTTTTCTTTTCTTGATGCTCCGATGACATTGAAATTGCTCTTCCATGGCCTGATCACGAATTCCCCTGCACAACAAGTTTCTTCGAGATGATGATAATTTTAATTGGGTTGCTCGTAGTGGCTGTCGCCCTGTAATTTGTAAGCTTTATCAATTTATCAAGATGCGGGCCTTACGTATGTTTGTGCATGTCATTAAAATTCGACATATTCTTCATCATCTTCTTTTGTTTTTTTTTTTCGTTGTGTTTTTTGTTTTGTTTTTCAAGTTATTTTGGTAGCTGTTGTCAAAATATTGTCAAATAAAGCACTTGTTATTTTTGAATGGTTGTTTCCTTTATAGATGGAGTTTTTACAGAATGAGCTGACCTTATGACCGCAACTTGATCTGCATTTTCCATTTGCGAACATTATTTTATTTAAATTGGGCCTATTTATAAAGCACTTTCTTCTTGGTGCTTTGCCACAATTTGGTTAACTTTGTCTTAAGCATCTTGACCATTTACTATTGGATGTGGCCAAAAACTTCAAACGGTTTTTTTTTTATCAACTTCGCTTATCGCGTGTGCTTGCAACTTTTCTTTAATTGCAGCTAAGTTTGTTGGTCTTTTGTGAAACGCTTTGAAAAATCTTTGAATCCGAGGCACTGCCAACAATTGCCAATTGCAATCTTCATTATGTTTATCTATTGCATTCGGTTAATGCGGCCTTTCATATTGGCCGCGACCCGCCAGGCAACCAACAACAGCAGCAGTGATTGTTGGCCACGTTAATGGTGCTGATTTGTTGTAGTTTTTCTGCATAGTTTTAAAGGGGATAAGCCGCGGGTTAGATCAGGCCAAACCTCAACAGATTTTGGTCATTTCCGCTGTTGTTGTGGGTTTTCTTTTTTTAAATTTTGGTAATACGTTTTTAATTGCCACCGCAATTTTGCACAAATAAATTTAGCAAATGTCGAGTATTATGTAATTTGACAATTGAATCTTGTCATTCTAGTGGACTCTACTTGACACTCACAGCTGCCACTCACCGTTCATCACTTAATCAACTGCTTGCAGCAAGTGAATGATGTCATCGTCAGTCAGTTGGGTTTGCTTTGCATACCCTGTAGAAAAAATTAAAAGTCAACTGGGTATTTTAATCAAACAACATTTAATAGAAATAAAATTAAACATTTATAATAACATTAATTATAATAATTATTTTGAAAAACAAGTGGGAAAGGCTATAGTCGAGATCCCGAACATAGGATACCCATTACTTACTTCAATATATATAAAAGTACTTTATAGAAAATACTTGTTTTGCTCTGAAAACTTTTTTTTGCCACAACTTCCATTTTTGAAGTACCGGGTATAATAAAAGTAATTTAGTTTATTTATTTCATAGCTGATTATAGGGTATCACTTAGCTGATATACTTGCACTTGTGTTTCTCTTTTCACTGTCGGTCTGCTGCTGTTGCAGTTTTTCCATTATTTGTCTATCTGTCTTTCGATTTTGTGGCAGCTTTTTGCTATTTGCTTTGCATATTGCCACACACTCTGGGTCCACTTAAATGCTGCTTCAGCTGAAGCAAGCCAAGTTAAGCCCTCACTGACAAAATGTGAGCAGCTGCTAGCCAAGTGCGAAAAAGTGTTCAAATGCGACTCAAATGTTTACATTTGCTGCCTTTGCATTTGTTTCGCCAATATAATGTCAGTTAAAGTGGTCAAACTAACCTCAATGTTGATCAGGTGGTGGCCGTGTTATTACATTAACTGAAAAATCAAATATGTCAAAAATCTATTCCTATTTGCCAATTGTTATACGGTATTTACATTCAATATCAACATTGCATTTGTTTAAAATTAAACACAACATGAGTAAGTAAAAACTAACCCTGTTACAAATTCATAAATAAAACCATTATATTTGGTGATAAAAATATATCAGTTTATGCAAACAATATTGGTTTGAATATTTGTAAACTGCATTTACATAAGCAACATTTCATTTATTTTTGTCGAAATGCTTGACCAATTTATGCAATAATTGTATAAATAGCTTGCCAATGGCATACACACAAATATGTATACTTATAAATTGTTATTGATATTCGCATGTCTCATGTTTCGCATGCATCTCATTTTCTTTTGTAAACATGCTATTTTTTTTAGTGTATGAGTACTTTTTTTTAGTTTATAAAATTTTGAAACGATGTTTTTATTTTTAGCCTTTTCATCGCAGCCTACCCAAGTTAAATATTCTTAAATATAGTTAGTGTTCATTTTATAATTCTTAAAAGGCACACCTAAATCTAGATGTCAATAATTTAATGAGAGCTCGCTTAGAGACCACATTTTCACTTTTTATTACTTAAGTAAATTTGGCTTTATCTATTCTTATAAATAATAACAATAAAACAACAAAAAATATATGAAAAAAATACACAAAAATACGAAAGTAAACAACTGCATATATGTTAATTGTTCAAAATATGAAAGTTAGTTAAATATATAGTTCGAATACACTTTATTTATGTTAAAGTACAACACATTTTTTTTTCTTCGCATTACAATTCATTACAATTTATAAAAAATTAAATCGAACCAAATATTCATATTTTGTTTACAGAACTAAAAGTTATTAAAAAATATTAAATACCATTTCGTTTGCATTTACACATTTCACTTTAAATACAATAATCCAGAATATTATGTACATAATAAATAAAAATATTGATTTAAAAAACTGTTGGAATTGAAATATCAAGCATGATATTGAATTTTTATTTTAAATGAATTTAATTTGAGCAAAAGTAATAAAAGTAATGAATCGAATTTTTACTGGCAACAAAAATCGAAAAAATATATACATATTTAAAATACACACGTCATATTAAAAGATAAATAAAGCGAATTGAAATAAATGTCAATTGGTATTTGAACGTTTAATTGCGCTGGTCGAAAAGGAACGACAAAAATAAAATGAACAAGTAGACACTGTAGGAAAAGAGGAGGGAAACAAAAGAGAGAATGGTTAAAACGCGTTAATAAAACTAGCATAAAAACAAGTAAAACGACAACAACAATAATAATGCGGCAGCACAGCACCAATGAGAATTCAAGTCACAAACCCAGCACAAACTAAAAACCATTGGCAGACGCTGTCAAATCTGGCGGACTGACAATGACAGCCAAAATAGGAGGCAACAGCAAGATAGAGAGAGATAGATTGAGGGAGAGAAAGAAATAGAGAAGGGATGGTTGACTGTAACAAGTTCCACAGCTAAATAAATTGTTTTGGTTACACAATTTTTTGGTGTTATGCGCGCCACTTGACTTGTAAATGGGCAATGGTTTCTCACACAGACAACGACAACGACAACAACGACAACAGCCACAACAAAGGGAATGAGAAACTCCCATTGTTGACCCAGTTATGAGCCACAAAACAGTCAACAAACAAATAAAACGCTGGAATGCTCGCTAATGACAGCTGCTCAGCTCCTCAGCTCAGCTCAGTTTCTTCTCCACGGGTGTTGAGAGTTTCGTGACGCTGAAAAGTATGCTATGGCAAATATGCTGACATGAGGAGAGGGCCGCATAAAAATTAAAGATATATGTACCAAATGCTGACCATAAAATGACGGCACACCACAACAACAATAACAAAAGCAACAGCAACAACTACAACCACAATTCAGAGCCAGCGTGACGCCAACGAAAGTTTCTTGTGGAAAAGAAAACTTTGCTTCCCTCCGGAAATATTCGTATTCGTACTCGTATTCGTAAATTTTGCAAAAAGCTTTTAAGCAACGAACTTGCCTGATGCCCCGATAAGAGTACTTGGGCATTCATAAATATGACTTTTTTTCTGGGGTCCTTAAATACATTTCCACGAAAGTGGAACACATTAAGCAACAGGATTAACCTAAGTGAGTGGATAATACAGAAAATAAAAAGAAAGAAACGTAAAAAATGACTGATCCGGACATAAATCTTCAGCATTTTAATAATTTATTTAAAAAGTCTAGTTAAATTGTATCTGAGGGACTTATCAATGACGTTAATTATATATTAAATACGTGGGCCTAAATTAAAAAATGTTTTATTTGTAACGTTTAGCTATAAGTAAGACAACTTTCTTAAACCAATATTTCTTACTAAATATTGGCAGTACAAAAAATTGTCTTTCGAATTTTTTTTAGCCTGGCAAATTAAATTTTCGATAAACACCGCCAAAATGTAAATTTAATTTAGTGAGTATTTTCATTAAATAGCATTCGGGAAAAGTTGAACTAAGCTAACAATTTTTCAGCTTGTTTAACATTTCATTAATTAAATTACTGGTACCATCAATTGATTTATTTTAAAACTCTCTCTAATCCCATCTACCTAACTTTGTTTACGGACGAAAAGTTGTTCGTAATACTTTTATATACTTTGCTTAAAGTCTGAGCAAATTGCCGCCGGTTGGTAAATATTTGCCATCATTAACAAACAAATTAATACAATTTTTCGACTTAACGCAATACTTAGAAAATCTGTTTACCTCCCCCTTATTGGCTTAGCTGCTGCATTGAGTGCCTGTTTTGTCTATTTGTCTAGTAATTAAAAAGTATAAAACCAGCAAATTAAACGCACCAACTGTTAAAAAAGTTTTTTCTTTTCTCTGCCGCTTTTGCCTCTGCCGCTGTCGCTTGCGCAAACTTTTTTGCACAAACAAACAGGCGTCGCGTCGCCGCACTTAATTAAATTAGAAAGCGCCCAGTGCGCACAGTGGCACAATTCCAATAGCATGCGAAAAGTCACATAAACGAGCGACAGCACAAGTTAAACTTGGAATCATTATGAACAGCTTGTGGAACGCTAGATACCCTTATGGAAAAATTATGGAAACTATCCATTTTATTAAAATATTTTTACTTTTGAGTTTGTTATAGTATTAGTAGTAATAATGTATTTTTTCAAAATATATCACATAACTATTAAGGCATTAACAAATAATACATTTAGAAGAATAGAAAATAAATACATGAAGCCCCAACATGCTTGTTGCTGGAAGTGAAGAACATCATAACGCGCCATCTCAGCGCAAGAGATAGCATTGCTAACCGCTGTCGCTTCCTCTCCAGGTGCCAGATCCTTCCCCATCATCCTCTGGTCATGCTACATGGTCGCTTGCATAATCGTCTCTGAGCCCATTTGCCTCTCTAAGAAATCGTGCTAGGGCTTGCCAATTTCTGCCATTCAGCGTTTCTATTATTTCCTCCGACGTCAATCGACTTTTTCCCAAATGCAGTAAACGTATCTCACCTAGAATAATGAATTTTTGATATTAGTTAAATTTAAGATAATCAATCTTTTTGAAATTAAGAAAAATATATATAAAAATATATTATAAAATATATTTTAAAATTGCACTTATAAATTCATTAAATCATTAAAATATCGAACCAAATGTTTTACATTTTAATGGTGAATAATTTATTTATTTAATGATATATTCAATTTTAATAAGCACGATTAAATGAATTATTATCTAAGACCCTTTAGTTATAAAAAGCCTTCCGTTAATTTAACTAAATGTTCCACATTAGTTTTAAGTCCTCGCTATGATTTTTTTCGAAAAAGATCTGTTTAAAACAGTGTTGTCCAAAAGTATGATAAAGTAGGCTATAAAATACTTTTTTAAAGCACACGTGATATAAAAAGTATTTTATTGACTACCCTGGACACCACTGGCTTAAAGTATTTTCGGTCAGCATAAATAATCTGCTAACTGTATAAAAATAGATAGCCTATCATATGGAAGGGTATTTGAAAAACAGACGTCTAGGTCGAAGTCGACGGAAATCAGCAAAACTAATGCCAAAACTTTTGCGAGCTGGTGCGGGAGGCGTGACAGCTGCTCAGTGTGGTCGTGTAAGTTGTGAGGCGGGCATGGCTGGTAGGTGCTTCGAAGGGAGGAGAGGAAAGGGGGGAGTTGTCGTATGCTCACAGTGTTCACTGAGCCGTAGAATGGCCGAGGATTTTGTGTATTCTTTCTCTGTTGCAGTCTTTTTGGCGGAAGGCGTGTCTGGCTAAGTTTATCAACTTAATTAGAGGCTTGATTACGTTAGATGGTGCTTAGCTCTATCGTCCTGAACGATGAGCATTTAATTTAAATGCTAGGAGAGCCCAGATTGCGGCCAAAACGATGCCGGCCAGCTCTTTGACATTTTAAAGCCAACACCGTCAGCAGCCGCCAGTCGAGTCTTATCGCCTGCACGTCGCTTTCGTTCAGCCAGTCAGTCAACTCTTGTATCCTACCACCCCCGACTACCGACCCCCGACCCCCGACCCATTTTGGTGTTGTGCTCTACAGTTTGTTATCAGCTTATGGCTCCCATTTGGTTAGCAGCCCTTTAACTGCTGGCCATTTATCGTAGATTTGATTTATGGCGCAATTAAAAATTTGCACGACCAACAACGAGCGAGGGCGTGAAAGGAGGGGGATGCCTAGTTGAACGGTGGGCGTCGGTATAGGCGTGGCAGCTCACACGATCTGCCCATCGATGCAAAATTTATGGCAGCGCATTTATTGCCAAGCGGCGCGAAAAAATTTAAATGGAGCTTCCTTCCGCTTGGCGTCGCCTTAAACGCGACAAACGACTAACTGGCGAACCGACAAACCAACGAACCGACGAACTCAGAGACCCTAGAGACCTCCACATGAGATTCGACATCTCGTTTTTGATGCAAAACCCCAAAAAGGCACTCGTTAAAGTGCAAGTTTTTAGTGTGTTGGCATTATGCTGCCAATGCGAGGGTCGCTCGAGTAATAACAACAATATTTTGTTGAAAATGTTGAGTTGAATTTAAGAAAATTTAGGTTTGAGTCTAGTCGGAATGCTAACTTAGAATACAATTGTAATAGTTCAATTCAAACATGGTTAATTTAATAATTTAATTTTCCTTTATAAAATGGCAAATTCTTAACCACCGAGAAATTTTTATATTAATTTAAATGTTGTCGACAACTTTGACGTGAATAACTATGATTGTTCATCGTTGTTTATTCTTTACTCGAGCGATTTAGAAATGACTAGAATTTATACTTTATGTTTATTATATCGACAAACTATGGGAACATCCCACGTAATCATTTGAGTGTCGCCATTGTCAGCTCTTGCACGGATCCTTTGCCTTCAACTGGCAGCTGTTTTCCTGCACTTTGTGTTATAGCTGCCTTATGGCGGCTTTTTCACTTGGACTTGTGTCAAAATCCCACACACACACACACACACGCACACACAGATTACATGCATTTGTATTTGTATATATGTATGCATGTGGGATGTAACATATATACATACATCTTTGTATATGTATAAGCCATGTCATTTTGCTGGCATCGTCAGTGCAACATGTTGCCCGGGCCATGAAATGTATATAAATTTCTTATGCGGCCTGCCAAGTCGTAAAACACGAGGTTAATGTGGTAAACGTTGGTGAGACTTCTAGTCAAGGGATGAGTTGTGCTGGGTGGGAAACGGGGCAACTGGGGAAGGTAAGAAGGCAAGAAGGTTGTCCAGAGGGTGTCAACGGGTTGAAGAGTATTGTAGTGAAGTGGGTTAGTCAACATATTGTTGTCATGGCAAACTATTAGGGCTAGTAAGTGGCATTTAATGCTGTTGCACGTTGCTGTTGTTGCAAGTTGAACTCCCTTTCTCTCTATCTCTCTCTCTATCTCTCTCTTTTCCTCTTACACATATTTCACTGTCAAGTTTGTTGCAATTGAAGAGCCTTTAAAGTCCATCGTATTTGTGTGGATTATTGTGGTGTTACGCAGTCCACAGCTGCTGGCAAAAGTTAAGTATACGCTGTTAACCCTTTATGGTCGTGAAATTTTGCTTTATGACTGCCACAGTAATTATTATAAGTTGACAAATCTTTGTGGCGCTTATCACCAGCCAGCCAAAAGGCACAAGCAAATCCTAAGCCTAAGTATTCTGAAATAAACTGCCAAGCTCAATCTTTATTTCCTCCTTACTTCCCTCTTTCTCTCGCCCTCGCCCTCTCACTCGCCTGCTGTCTATTTGATTAACATGCGCACACAAATTCAGCTTAACTTTTTTTGCGGTAGGTTAGGGGTGAAATTAATTTGTGGATCTCTATATAAACTTCTAATTGGCAGCACATTCCGCATACCGCGGGCCCTCATCGACAACAACAGCAACAACAGCGACAGTAACAACAACTAGGGCAGGAATAACAACAACAATGTTGGCAACAATTTCGTTGCATGGACAAAGTTTGACGTTCGTTCTGTATGCCAAAAAGTTCTAATAGATTTTTAGTTTAGTTTTATCCGTTTAGCTGATTTTGTTTTTGTATTTTTAAAATTGTTCTCCCTATTTTCATCCATTTTGCCTTCATCAGTTTTTCTCATTTTACACATTTATTTAATGTTTTTACTCAACCTCTGAAACTCTTAAAACTTATCATTTGTAGTTATGACCAAAGTTGGTTTTAAAACAATGTCGTTATTGAATATGGGCTACATTTAAAAAGCGTTTGCACATGTTGTAATTTGTAAAAGATAATTGTGTTTTCATGTTATTTAATTTGTACAAACCAAAAAAATGTGTGTATTCTGACAAATGTTAATTCAAGTTGAAACTTTAGTTGTATTTAAATGGGGTGCACAATTAAATATTTGGCTTTTAAAAGGTTTGACTTTAATTTTTTGTGAAATTAAAGTCCGAAAGCGATATTTAATCTAGTTTCTTAACAGAACCTTTTCAAATACTAAACTGCCATTTGATATATCTCATATTGCCAAGGCTACAGTTGAAGCTATATCATCGATCAAGAATCTCTATTATTAATAGAGTTGAAGATGTCGATAAAATTTTAGGAGCCATTGTAAATTTATATTGATAAATGTTGTCATGGTCAAACGGAAATTGTATTTTTACGATTTTGGTCAATGGCCATTGCCAGGGTTGCCGTAGCAGCAGGATTTGACAAAACTTTTGCAGCAGTCAGCGGTGCCACGCCTCCAATGGCGCCTTTTATTGGTGCATTTGGCCTTCGGGACGATGTCAAACGTTGGCAAATTTCTATTCGATTTGTGTAACGAGTTTTCTATAAACATTTCACTCTTAAAGTTAGCAGCTGACAGTTATACACACACACACACACACACCACATACACAAAAACACATTGCATTTACTTTTATGGCATTGCGCTCAGTTTGTAAATGGACTTTGGCTTTGGGCATTGGGTTGTGGACATGTCCAAATGCGTTTTACAGTTGTTGGCATGTCTGTGCTGCACGGTCATGACAGTGTCGCAATCCTGGCAGCTCATTGCGACAAATGGCCGACAGGAAGTGCACTTTCCAGCTGACATTTCGATTGCCACTGGCATCAAGCAGCCCACAACTTGCAACTGTGTCGCCATTTTGTGCCTTGCCACTCGACGTTGACATTAAGCGGCGACTTAAAGCCAACGCTTAAAGCCACAAGTTGGCGGCTTAGTCAGACAGCTCGTCTCGTTCTGATCACGTACTCATCGGGTTGCTAGACACGGTGGGAAGAGGGGTATCCCCATGTTTTGCTTTGGAAATTGCTTATTATTCTTATCGCTCGGCTCGAAGTCGTTCAAGCTGCTGCAAGTGATTGAGTTGGTCAGTCGGTCAGTTGGCCTTATTGACGCTTTCATTGAATTATGTTTTGATATGAAATATGCCTTAACACAATATTATCACCCACAGCACAATTCAGGTTTATTCAACTGTAGCTGACCACTGGCCGCGCATAAATCAACTCGGATTTCGTTTCGAATTCCTTAGTTTCGACTTCGAGTATTTACAGGCAATTTTCAAGCAAATATTTTTTTTACCATCCATTGTCGATGTCCATTTGCACCCTCGCCTCCTCCCTACTACCTCCTCCTCGAAGACTAAGCACGGAAGCGTGACCCAAATATTTGTTTGATTTATTAGCTGGTTTTATGTGCCATAGAAAAGTTGTTGATATGCCTTTGCAAACATTTAGGGCATTGGTAGTAGGTAAAGATGTTTGTAACGTTCCGAGGAATTCAGTTTTATTTGGATATAAATAAGTTCCATATATTTAATTTACATATCAAATTCATGCCACACTTGAGAATGGCTTAAACAAACTTGAAAATACTTCTTAAACGAATAAAATATTAATTTAAAGCTTGATATGTTTTTTAACAAGTTAAAATTCTTATTAATTCTATTCTAAATTAATTTTAATAAGAATTTAGCAAGATCAATACATAATTACTAATTAATTAGTAATGAAGTTTAATCTAAAATTTTTTTTTTAACTGTATATTTACTAAAAAGTCATGATTTTATGTAAAAAGTCAAGTTAAATTTTTTTTTATTTATACTATTATTAAAATAATAATTGAGAAATATCAAACGTTTAAAATGTAAGACATTTACATACTATAATATTAATTTTTAGAGTATATAGACTTCGATTTGTTGCATTCGCATATTTTTTATGCGTTTTTTTCAATGCTTTTCTCGCATTCTTTAAAATGATGTGCGACAGTTCGCACAACTTCTGAAATGCCACTGACAGATACAAAACAAAGTTTCTATTCCCCAACTATTTGGTGTGTGGTTATACAAATTCTCACCTAATTTTTGGCAGTCAGTATTTAAAGTTACCTTACGAAAGCAAACAGCAACAAGAAGAGCAATAACTAAATGAAGTGCTTGCAATGAGGAAGTGAACGGCAAAGTGTCGAATTGTATCTTAAAGATACGCGCACGTGCAGTTGCATCTTAGGCAGTTGTTTGTTTTGTAGCTTGTTGTTTATTTACCTTGTTAGGGCCTTCGTGTGGCTGAGTGAATCCGCTGTTGCAAGTGCAAGTGCCTCTTAAAACTTTTACGGGACACACGTTACGTAAGTTCTTTTTATGTTTTTGAACCCAACTTGGCCACTTGAATTGAATTCAATTGCCAAAAAGGCGAATTTGACGTTGAGCTGTTTGTGACTTTTGTTTTTGCTCAATTGGATTTGGGCTAATTCAACTGTCAATGCCTAAGCCCAAAAAATGTTCATCACTTTTCTAAAGAAATTTATGACCTGTCCAAAATACAAGATCTTTCGGCATTTGTTACAATTTGATTTGGTTCCGATTTGCCCATCAACGCAAACAATTTGTCACGCTTTTCTTCAATCGAAGGGAATAAGAAAAAGTCGTATCAATGTCAAAGTCATCGACGGGCGGCAATTTGGCCAAGAGCCAACCCGAAACTTGTTGCCCACATATTTCCCAACAATTGTATCTCTTGGGTTCGGTTTGCTATCTTTGTGATATGCCTACACTTCAATTATGCAAAGCTTGTAAAGGAACCTCCTGCTGTCCGGCCACAATTCTTTGGTTTGCCTTACCAACTCGGTCGGTCTCAGGCTTTAACCCATTTTCCGCAATTCCTCCAGACCCATTTGCATTTTCTATGTTGCATTTATTTGCCTTTTCTCAAGTCAATGTTGCGTGTGGCAGGTTCACAAAACGATTCTCAATGCTTTCAGCTCTTGGCATGTAACATAAAACTGCGGACTAATAGCAGCTAATGGAAATACAGCTGAACGCCTTTCGCATGTCTGCATTTCGATGGATGAGTCATGGGTTAAATGTCTAAATGAAACTCGTATTTTGACCTGTGGTCAATGCGCACTCTTTCTCTATATTCAATTTGCTTTGAGCTAACTTTTGTTAAAGTTGCATGCATAAATGTTTTTATTGTTATTTAATGATTTTTTTTAAAGCAATTTTACTTTAATAGTTTTATTTAGCAAAGGAAACAATTTTTTTAAACTAATTTTTAGTATCTTGTTAATGGGTTCGAAATAATATTTTTCAGTTTAAATTGTTTCGAAATATAATATTTATACTACTTTTGGATAGTTTTATGAATGTCTGATTCCATTAAAACTTTATTATTGTTAAACAATTTTTATGTTAGTTCAAAATTTTTTAAATATATTATAAAGATTTCTGACAATTTTTAAAGTATTTCTTCAATGACTTAAAGTGTTTTCTGTTTGTCACTCCATTTTAAAAGCATTTATCTTTTATCATTGAACATTTTTACAGATTGGCACATGGAAGTCACTATAATAGAAAACAAACATTAATTGTCTTTTTAATATATATACATACATATAGTAGTAGTAGTAATATATATAGTATGCAGATTAATTGCGGGATTTTTTTTGTCATTTCACTCTGCAAATTGTTACCACATCACTATGGTAAAAAGTCCGAGCTTTCGGCATAAAGTCCAATTATTTGTTGTTCGAAAACTTAAAAAAATCTTGATTTTCTAAATCTGAATAATCAGGAGAGAACGGTTTGGTTTGGTTGGCATAGTAAAAAAAAATGTAAGTACGCAAAATGTTAATCAAGGTATCTCAAATAAGTTGTTAGATGAGACTTTTAGTATTTGTGTTTAGTTGTGCAAATCTGCAATGTGTTGTTCACGTGTTATCTTAACTTAAGACTAACAAATTGATTCATGAATGTTTCTTTTGCATAGTGAAGAGTATAGATAAGTTTCAGTTGAATTGTGATTAACGAATCGTCTAGAATCAGATGTCTTTTATAACTTCTGCCCGTTTTTGCCCCTTTTCTTAAAAAACTACATGTTGCAGATGTCCATTTATGATGAAAAATCGTATTTTTCTTAAAGTCAGTATGGGAGGGGTTCAAGGCAAGGTCAAATAAAAAAACAAAATATAGTACAAATTCTACTTTAATTTGACAAACAAATATCCAAAATTTTAAGTGTTTTGCTTTACATTTACATTTAGATTTAGTTGAAATTTTTTTATTGGTTGGAGAGGGAGGGGGTGAAGATAAGATTCAACTAATTAACAAAAAAAAAATCTTACTATCCACTTTAGTCTAACTAATGCTCATGCTAAATTTTTTGTAAATATATTACACTTTTTTTATAGTCGAATTAGGGGGGGTAAGGTGAAGGCGTTGTGTTATTTAAAAAAAAAAAAAATGTTATGCTACATTAGTCTTACTGAGCTCCATGTCAATTTCAAGTCTCTAGCTTAACATTTAGAATTTTTGCCAAAATCTCCGACTATTTCTACCATAGTGCACTGTCAAATGCCTAATGGCAAGCACTTTTGATCATTTCGACATAGCGAGAAAGATGCTGACAAATTGGGAACAGCTTTATCATGGCCTAAAACGAAAGCACCTTATGCCACAACTTGACAAGTGACTGTTGAGGATTTCAATCAGAGTTGCCACTGCAGTTGCTATTCCAATTGCAGTTGCAGTTGCTCTTGACGATGATGATAATAATGATGTCTTCATTGCTAATCACTTGACTGCTCCATTTGCCAAGCAGCTGCAATGCAAGTGGCTTTAAGCCTCAAGCGAAATCGCTGGCAAATGAGTTTGATTTTGATTTATGCAACTGCAACTGCAACTGCATATGCGATGCTCCATTTCTAATAACTGGACTCTCTAGGCACCCATAAATCAGTTGCCAGTTGCCGCCTGTCAACGTTGGCGGGCCGAAAACGCAAAACGTGTCTACCGTCTAATCACTGGCATCAACGGACTCTCAGGCCGTTCCAGATGCTGTCACCTTCCGGAAATGCCACATGGTATCGGTTAACTGCTCACAGGCTCAAAAATGCTCGACTAGACGACACCCTGTTGCTGTCGTACATAGGAGAGTTTAAGGTAAGTAATTTAAATTTGGTGATGTAAATCCAATCTTTGAATCGAGTTTTATATCGAAATATAAAATCGACATAAAAACGAGTTGCAAATATCGAGATTTCCCAAAACACCTTTTTTGAAGTGACAAGAGAAGAAATTCTATTTTGCCAATTTCGATGCAATATGAAAACATTGGAATTCGATTTTGTTTTGACAAAGTTTTGATATTTTGACGCTGTCACTGGGAAAGTATGGAAAAATTAATAGTGATGAAAAAAAAAAAAACGATTTTCCAATTTTAATGC
Source organism: Drosophila innubila (assembly GCF_004354385.1). NCBI lineage: Eukaryota > Metazoa > Arthropoda > Insecta > Diptera > Drosophilidae > Drosophila > Drosophila innubila. Next base: position 8,598,789 of record NW_022995372.1, on the reverse strand, counting down.
ACAATTAAATTAGAGATGAGTTGTTGATTTTAATGAAAATGGATATTATTTACTCGATTGCTCATCAGAAATTTAATCGACTCTAAGTTGCTCAAAATCTCTTTTGCGGACATCGAGTTTTCGACTTTTTGATGTATTTTTACATCACTAATTAAATTTATAGAAATATTGAATTTATATTATTTCTCTCGCTTATATATCACACTTCTTAACGCTTATTTTCTTGGCCATATAAAAGCCCTTGCTTACACTTTTATAGCCAAGTTTTTGTTTTCAAGAGTGGAAACTGAAACTTTTTAATGAAATGGCTGCCAGAAGATGCATTTTCATAAAGCTCACGAGTGTGGGAGCAGTCCTATGAGCATCTACATAGGACTGTCTCTACAAAGTATACAATACGTATCTGTATCTGCATCTGCATCGCAATGTGGACACGGATACGTACGCCCCTCTCCCAGTGGAGGCCTTTGCCACCATTCGAATGCAAATTTGATGCAAAAATATGTGAAATTTTCGATTTTAAACGACGCCGTGGCTACCGCAGTTGCCACTGGTGTTGCCACTGTTGCTTTTGCTGTTGCTGCTGCTGCTGCTGCTGCTGTTGTTGCCACTGTTGCTGTTGCTGCTACAGCGTTTTTGTGCTCAGCTGATGCTTCAGTTGCTGTTACCCTGCAACTGGGGCTGCCTCACAACAATTTATGGCGTTTGCATGTCTGAATTTATCTGCTTGTTTCACATGCAAATGCAGCGGAGTTCCAAACTCGTAATGTTGATAAAAATGAAAACATTTTACAGTCCAGCGTTGCTTGCCACAGAACATGGCAACTAGGAGCGCTTGTAGAATTGCTCTTAACTGATTTCTGTTTTTCGCCCGCTTAAACGAAACCATGTCAGTCTAAGGCCAACAACAGCAACAATAACAACAACAGCAGCAGCAACAGCAGCAGCATCAGGTAGCACTAGAATTACAATGGTTGTCACAGTTCACATTATGCTTAAAAATATAGACTTAACATTTTCAATAGCCATGGATATTATTTCAACCTCGTTATAAATTCTTTCCGGTTTTCAATTGCATGCCAGCTGAAATTTTTTATAATTTGCCTGTTTGTTTCTTTTAGTGAGTGTGTCATTTTTTTTTTCAGCTTACGTATAAAACATTGAAAAAACCGTGGCAGATTTGATTGATTTTTGTTTATGTTCAAGCAAACTTATAATAGGTGTATTTAGTAATATTTTTATATATCATGAAACAATTTGCCTAAAATTGAACAACAATAGACATATCATATTCATATCATAAAGGATCGGTCAGAAATTGAATTTGGTTGCAAGGTCATCAAATCTTCGGTGTGTTGAATATAACATTTATTTTTTGTTTTTTTAATCATTGCGTATGCGAGCATCGATATTTCATGCCCATTGTATTGTGGCTTCTGCTCTTTCATCATACGTGTTCATTCATAAAAATTGTATATTTATTTGCATGCACACACTCATACTTATATATGTACGTACATTCACACATACATACTCACATGCAAACAAGTAAAGAGCCCACAAATAAATGGACAGAATAACCAACATTCACATTTGGATTGCCAGTTGTTTCTGTGATTGTGTATGTGTGTGCGAATATCTGTGTGTATTTTGACCTTGAGCTATAAGTAGAAGTAGAGACAGCCAATCCAAGAGAAAAAGGCCGAGACAGACTGATAGAGAAAGAGGAAGACAAGCAACCCGCCAGTTGGGGCCTACATACGTGTATGTATGTAGTTTTGCGACTGTTTTAATATTCCTTTAAGAGCTTGAACTTTTTGCCGATGATGACGACTCTGGTTGCTAGTGGTAGAATATCTCTGACTTCAGCAACGACTCCTCGTTTGTTATGTGACCATTTGGTCGATGTTGCCTCATGTTTTTCCTTTTACCGGGTACTCCATAGCTGGCAGTGGCTGCCTCTGACTTTGACGTGGACTCTGGACTCCGTGGCAACAAAACTGATGCTGGCTCAAAAGTTGCCACGGTGAGCGGCATTGACTTTAATGTCTCGGCCTCTCACAAAGTCTAAGCTGCAAGTTTTTTGGCTTAAGAGCTTCAAATTGACAAAAGCCCGAAATTAAAAAAATGATGTACTTCAAAGCGGAAAAATCTTAAATTTGTTGCAAGTAACAACTACAAGATATTATAAAATTTAAGTTAAGGCTAACAGTACTTTTCAATTCGTCTGCCTTTTGATTTTTTTTTTAGTGAATTTGACTTAAGAATTCAAGAAAATTTTCAAAACTTTTTTTAAACATCTTTACTTTTGAAAAATGTTGGAAGTTTGCACTTCATTTATACACAAATTTGCGTATCTTGATTGATAATATGTAAAGTTATTTCGAATTAAGATTGAAATCTCTTGCATCAAATTGAGTTCTAGTTGGGATCCAAGTCAAGTTTATTCAGTTGACAACACTTTAGTTTTAGTGTTTAGGTAGCTAAACTTTCTCATGACTGTGTAACAAGCTAAGAGTGTTGCCCCCTAAATTCACCCAAGTTGCAACCTGTTTGCCCGAGACGCCAGCACTTCCGGAACAGCATCTGCATGAATGGGTTACATTGTCGCTGTGGTGCCACAAGATAATGATGATGATGTTGATGGGGCGGGCTGGCTATGCAGTTCATCCAAACTTAAGCCAAACGGGGAGCACTAAACATTCATCTTTAAAAACCATTTTACTCGACACAAAGCGATGCGTTCTTTCTCAAACAAAGGCGAAGAGAGAGAGCCCAGAAGTGGAAGTGGCAAGATACTGAACAAAACACACAAAATACAACACATAACAAGTGCTGTTTCAGGCAAGGCAAACTAAGAGATAGGAGAAGGAGAAGCAGGAGTAGAAGAAAAAAAAAACGCGTAAAACTTTTCGCACAGACGCAGACGTGTTGGCCAGGATCCGGAAGGACGGAAGGTGATGGAACAGCGGAAGCTGTCGCCTTCTAGTGCTGTTAACAAGGCACAGCCAAAGTCAAAGGGACCATAGGACCTAAACAAGGAAATTGTAACCCGACAGATAGCGAGACGCGTATAATGGAAGCCCAGCCATATTTTTTATATTTTAACGAGGCCAACAACAACGTCTACGACGATGAGGACTAGAAGCATGGCATCAATGGCAAACCATTTGTCCCAGGCCCCAGTCCTTTAGAGTTTGTCCTCCTGTTGCTTTTGCTGTTATTGCAATTGTTGCAACGTCCAGTTGGTAGATTGAGGGCGTGTCAGTAGCTCAGAGCGCAACATTCTATTGGGTTGCATTTGTCATAAAAGTGGCTACAAAGTGTGCCAGGTAAAAGTGCATATTGTCTAGGACACACCTCGCAATTCCATAACAACTTGACTTTTAAGCTGAACAACATTCTGCGTTTTCTAGATTTGACAAGAAAAATGTAAAAAAAACTAAACAGAAATATCAGCCATGTCCTATAAATCTCTAAAAAGCCAAAAATAATTGTCTGTGTTCCAGATTCAAGAAACCAAGATCCAATAACCAGATTCAAAAAATATTTGTAAAGAGATTTAATGAAACTTGAACGCTCGATAGTACCGATTTAAACCAAATCTGGTCAGAATGTACAAAACCAACATAATTAATGGATGTCTTAAAAAACAAAAAACTTTTTCATACTAAAAACTTGAATTTCTTCCGATCGGTCCTATGACAGCTATATGATTAAGTCCACCGATTTGAACGAACTTCGGCCAGGATGGACAAAAGCAGGTTAATCACTGCGGACGGCAGTTCGCGTTAGTGACGAAAGCAGCACGAAGGGTGCGAAAGGCGACTAACTATATATACAGCTAAGTTGGAAAATTTGCTACGACTGTCCGATCAGATCGAGTTATATACCGATCGACAGGTTTAGTTCTAACTTACAAAATGGCGTACTAAAACTTTTTCTAACCAGCCTGGGTCATGAGATACGGGGGTGTAAGTGGAGGGAAAATTTTGATAATTGCAGCTTATGGGGCCGTTGGGGCTTTTGGTAAAATTTTTTATTTTTAAAAATTCTAATTAAAAATACGCGTCGATTGATACCTCAATCACCCAAATCCGATAACTGGTTCAAAAGATAAATAAATTTGAAAATTTTAGTGGACTTCTCAAAATGAAATGAAAAGTCAGTTTGTTTGTCTGTTTGTCTGTTTGTCTGTTTGTCTGTTTGTCTGTTTGCATCAAAGCGCTAAAGAAGCTTAAATGTAATGATGGGGATTGATTCCTTTTCAAAAATCTAGAAATGTTTGTTCTACGACTTTTTCAATTTGCTAGTTTAGCGGAAAACGCTAAATCCGCCAAAATTGAAACCTCAACAGTTTCCAAACCATAGAAGCTACAGATATGTTCTATATATCATTAGAAAGGTGTGTTTGAGGGCTTTTAGGCGTACCTTTAAACTTTTTTCTAAAGTACTCAGGTAACATTTTACAGGTGAAATAAAGTTTTTAGCTTACATTTTATGATTTCTGACAAAACGGCTCTAACGATTTTGTTAAATTTTAATATGTTGTAAAACGTACAATTTCGTTTTTTGGTATATGAAACATAAATTTTGGTTGAGGGTTCGGAAGATATTACCTGTTAATGAATAAATACATTTTTCTATCGGTCGAAAATCACGTTTTAGTACGAAAAACTTTTTGGTTTTATGACTTTTTTGTTTTACTAGATATCGTAACCAAACTAATAGAATATGCATTTATTTAAGACTTATATATCCTGAACAAAGTTGGTTCTAATCGGAACCACTATATCATATAGATGTCATAGGACCGATCGGGTGAAATCCAAGTCTTAGTATGAAAAACTTTTTTTTTTCATAGTAAATTCGGGGTCTCCGACAGTAGAGTATGCTCGGCTGTAGCAACGCGAGCAAAGCGAGCAGGGGGCGGAGCCCGCTAGTTTTTCTTTATAATTTAAGAAAAAAATTTTTTAAATATGAAATACGTTCAACAACTAAATTTTTTATATTTTACTATTTGCTTGCATTAATGATAAAGTTACAATGTTAAAAGCAAAAGCAATTGCAAAATTTTGATATCCATTAAAACCTCTAAACGAGGTAAAATTAGAAATTTTGATATCAATTTTGTGACGACAAAATTCAGTTTAATCTAAAATTTTAATAAAAATATAAATTAATATAAAAAAACGAAAATTGGCATTCGGCACTGCGCAAAAGTTATTTTATGTACAAAGAAGATCACCCTTTTACTCACAGTGCACAATGCCAATTTTCGTTTTTTTACATTAATTTATATTTTTATTTAACATTTTTAGATTAAACTGAATTTTGTTCGTCACAAAATTGGATATCAGAAATTTTGGGTCTAGAAATTGCTTTCGTCACTAGACTTTTACCTCGTTTAGAGGTTTTTTTTGTGGGATTGCATATTCTATCACTTTGATTAATATATCTCAAAAAACAAAAAACTTTTTCATACTAAGACTTAATTTTTGATTGAGCGTCTCTATTGCAGCTATATGATATAGTAGACCGATTTTAACCAAATTTGGTCAGGATGTATATTACTAGCCCAGATGCATATTCTGTCAGTTTGGTTCTGAATCTCAACAAACAAAAAACTTGTCCATACTAAAACTTCATGTTCGATGTATCGTTCCTATGGTAGCTATATAATATAGTTAATCGATTTTAACCAAATTTGGTCAGGATGTATACTACCAGCCCAGTGTTTGGTTCTGATATTTCAACAAACAAAAAACTTTATTTTCGATCTATCGTTCCTATGGCAGCTATACGATATGGTGATCCGATCCAAAAATAAAAACAAACTTGATCTGCCTATGGTATCCAGGAACCTACATACCAAGTTTGAAGTCTCTAGCTATTATGGTTTCTGAGATCAACGCGTTTAAGCAGACGGACGGACGGGCGGACGGACAGAAGGCTCAATCGACTCGGCTGCTGATCCTGATCAAGAATATATATACTTTGGGGGGTCAGCCACGCCCCCTTCTGCCTGTTACATACATTCTGGCAAACACATTATACATTTTTTTGCCCATTTTCAATTTACTCAGGTTAAAAAAACAGAATATTCTTTTAGGACTTGAACCTTCGTAATGAAACAATCTCGAGTACTGAGTACAAATAGCTATTTCAACAAATTTTCAAGTTCGATTTAGCCGTGTTAGCCTGTGTTGCAGTTGATTAAACTTCAGAAAGCTCAAGCCATTAGTTTGGTGTTTCTCTAGATGGAATAACAACGCCAAAAAACTGCAACCACAAAATGTGTCTGGCTCAACAAAATAGAATCCATATTATAGATAGACAAATACAAATACAAACAAAAATGTGGATAGATTTGGAGAAAGAAGAAGAATGGAACAGATGAAACAAAAAAAACAAAAACCAAGCGAATGACATTATTTCCATCATTCTCGCTTAACTTGTTTACAGCTCTTGACTTTTGATGTTGCCAGTATTCAGTTGCCATTTGTGCTAACACTTTGCTTATTTTTTAACTGTTTTTGTTGTTGCCTGCTTTTGATAGATTGCCATCTATCAGCAGAGTTTCCACAGTCAATTTAAAATGCTAATTGATGTCTGTTCTTTTGGGCGGGCTTGTCAAAGCAAATTGTATTCATCAGATACGTGCTTCTAATTAACCACAAAATCACAATTAAAGTTTAATTTCGTCGAGAGAGTTGGTAAACTGTCGGAATTTAAAATTGAATTAAAGTTTGCAAAGTTCTCTACTCATTGACAGACTGTAAAAAAAAAATATTATAATCAAGTGCGGTTTTTATTTCATTTATTCGAGTTAGTTTAATTCTAATAATTTATTTATATAGATCTAATCATCAAACTGTAATCTAATTAATTAATCTACCAAACTTTAATTTATTTAAATTTGTAGTGGTGTTTAACTATTTGTACAAAGTGTCGCTTAGTCATTAACCCTTTTAAAGTATATTTATAATTGCATTTCTCTATTGTTTTGCTTTCCAATCTGTGTTAAATGTCAGTTCAAATATTTATTTATCTAATGTATCTGTCGATATTTCAGCTTGCTCATTAAAGCAATTAATATTTGTTATTGTTATTCTTCTTCTTGTTTTTGTTGACCATGATGCATAAACTTTGTGAATTTATTTATTTTTTGGGGGCATGTCATTTATGGGCGCGGTACTTTTAAATAGTTTAAGCCCATAAAAAAAGTTTTAGAAAAGTTAAAATTTTTTATGGAGCTCTGGAAAATGTCCACCCGCAAAGTTCCCTCGAAATGTGCTGGTGTGAGAGAAATAGAGCAAGAGAGCAAGAGAGAGAGCGACAGAGAGGCTGTAACTGAACTTTTTAGTCAACTTAATTAGCAAGTTGATTATTTTTAACGGCTAATCAAGCACATGCAATGATTTCATTAGATGCCTCATGCCAGACTTTTCGAATTTTGTTGCAACATCCAATTTGAACTCAAGTGATGCCATGAGGTTGATGCAAACTTAGTGTTACAATTTGCAGCGGAAAGTTCGCTATGAATATTTAATTGCTGTAAAGTCAATGAGTGGAAGGGGAAGTGTTCGGTGGCAAACTGTGCAGCATTTGGCTAAGAGTCATTCAAAAGTTGTAAACGTTTCAAATTAGCTGGCATATGGTACGATTAAGTGGCAGATAGTTTAAATACCAGAAAACACTTCTAACTGAACTTTTCTACATACTATTTGAAGTTCTTAAGCGCACAAGAAATTCGAGATGGGTATTAAAATGATCGATTCAAAAAATTCAAAAAACATGACAGAAATCAGAGGCTTTCTAACTACTAGCTTATGTTATTTTTTAAATATTTACGGTCCTTGTCATTGATATATGAGGGTTAACTTTTAAATGTCTAGTTTACTATCTAAAATAGATCTTTTAAGTAAAATGTAGATGAATAAATTGTTCTGAACAAGTTTAGAAATGAACATTGCAATTATCAACATCAACAATAAAGGGTAACTATTAAGCAGAACCTTTTTATTATGACACCAACTGCGAGATACATTCGCAGGCAGAATATTTCATTGTCTGTGAGAAATTCTGAACCGGTTCTAGGGCCGGTTTGGCATGTTGCTTAACTCGAAGGAGAACTCTTTGTTTCTGTTGCATTGAATAAATTTTAAGTACAAAGCAGGAGTAGCAAAGAGAGTTAAGGTATTAAAAAAATAACTGCATGGTTATTAATTTTACAGAGTTAAGTAGGTGAACTCACCTTTTCTTAAAATCGCATGTTAATATCTGATCTGTCGAGCTCGTTAGATGAGTTGATTTAGCGAACGAGTTATTAAAATAGTCTGAGCTGTTAATGTTATTTATAGTCTTAACATTTGCAGTTATTTGCAAATAATTTCCAGTCTATTATGCGCATCTGATAACAATTTTATTCATGTCTTAGGCATTTAATCATGAAATATCTTAATTTTGTCTTGGCAACTGTCATTTGGGGCATTTGTTGTCTCATTTAAGATATGCAGCGTCTCAAATGAAGCGTTAAATTCAACACATAATATAAGTTTTATGAGCTAAGCGCATAGCTTTATAGCTCTATATTGCCCCTCTACGCCCTGCCAAGGCCTATCTTCCCCTATCTTAGACTAAACGCATCGCAACTAACTTGTTTGCCTTTGAGCTTACAACAATCATACAACGTTTAAAATAGCCACACTGAGAAATAAGAACCGAGAAAAGAGAACCAAGAACCGAGCACAATAGGAATAAAGGGAGAACTGGGAGGGACATAATTACCTTGTTTATATGTACGCATAGAAGGTTCCATATCATGCTCGTTATAAGGGGCAGCCTACCTATGCATTTAGTAAGAAAAATTTGATAGTTTGACAAATCCTATTTGCACGCTTCACAGGAAAATCAATTTTCCGTTCAGCCTTTTGTTTGCGCCTTTGGCTCGCTCCCCTTTCTTGATATTGCGTCATAAAAAAAAAATATACTTTTTTAAAACTTCGTTTGGGTTTATGGTAAGTCCGTCTGGCAACCCTTTTATCATTGATCATGCTTTCCGGCTACGACTCCGATTTTTATGGACTTGCTAAGATGCATTCGCGCTTCCTGCTGTCCTCCATAAAAAAATAAAAACGAAGAAGAACATATACTCTGACTCATTGCCTGCAGCTTAATGGCAATTAGTTGGAAAATTTGTGAGGCTACCGTTGATGGTGGTCGATTCCATTTGCGTAGTTTTCTCTTTTCCACTGAAATCACACCCGAGATGCGCCAAAGATCTAAATGTTGTCTGTGGTTAGGGCGCAAGTTCTTGGGCAACTTAAATGTCTGCTTCAGACTGAGAGTTGAGCACATTGCCACACTATGATTATGTAATTTTTGTTGTTGTTTTTTTTATTTTCTGTTCTGCCCACATACGTTAAGTAGACATCGAGTGGAGGCAGCCACATTCAATGCAACATATCGTACTAGAAACCCATTGACAGCCATGTGGAAGGAAGCGTTGCTGATGTCGTTGGCGTTTACTGAAGATGTTGTTGATTCTCTCTATGGTTGGCACGTGGGCGTGTTGCTGCCACTTCTGGTACTAAGTTGTTGCAGCAACTTGCCGTGCCCAATCATCAATCATACACTGTGCAACCAATTCCAATTCCAATTGCCGAGCAACCAAGCAACAACTGATCAAAATTCAGGCAACAAATGCCGGCAGTGTCAGTTGGAACATGTTCGATTGTCTGCCATTGCAACATGTTGCTCGTGTAAATGCCTAGACAACATGTTGCTTATCTCACGCTCTCGCTCTCTCTTTTGCTTTTTCAAAACAAATGCCGGCAGTCGAAATATTCATTTGTACATTTGTATTGCTGTCCAGCATGCGCTCAATGCTGCGCCGCTCTCTTTTGGAGTGCAACATGTTGCTTGTGTAACTGTCTAAACATGTTGCGCTCTCAGTTACATTGAAATTTAATATTCATTCAACAATTTAAATAATTAACCTATTGGCAAATAAAATACATATTGTTAGAATATATATAATACTCTTTATAATTTTGGGTAGCACTCAATATATATTGTTTTTTAACATGCGCAGTTTGAGTTGTTGATAATAGTTAATTTTTCTCAGTGTACACGTATTGTGCTCTCAACATTGCGTCGCATCAGTTCAGATTCAGTTGCCGTTTCAGATTCAGTTGTTATCTGTAAGTCGATTCATGTCGTCACATGTGCGGATTAAACGCGTCTATTTAAAAGCATCTATTTACACAAAGTTCATTCTCGATTTCCTATTCTCGCGGTAAACAAAATAAAGTCTTTCACATTTAAGGCAAATATAATTAAAAAATCATTCGAGTATATTTTACTCATTCAAATGTGTGAGAATCGCGAGCAAATAATTAATAAAACAATAAAATTAAATTAATTGTGACTAAAAGATGCATAAATTGCTTTTAGTAAATAGTGAAAAAGTGCATCAATTAAAAAAAAAAGAATGAATTGTGAAAAACTTAAGTGAAAGTTAATTGTAAAAATTTAAAAATTTTGAGCAATTCGAAAAACAAAAACCAAAATTTAAAAAGATACTAATTTTTTACAAATAAATAAAGCTGATGTAACTAAACTAATAACAAAACTAAAAATCAAATTTGTGAATAAGTAGAGAAGCAAATAATTGTTAAGATATTAATTCAGTTCATTAAATAGATTTTGTTAATTGCAATTCGCAGAAGTGTTTATCAGGAATTTAATGTGCGCAATTGAAGTGTCTCAGTGATGAGTCTCCGAGTGATTTATGACTGAATGGGAAAATGCAGTAACAAAAGGAAAATGCTTTAAATAAATAGGAGCGCGAGTATAAACGTGAAACAACAAAGAGAAAAGCGAATGAGCAAAGAACAACAATAAAAAATATATAGAACAAGAAGGAAATTTCATAACAAAAGTGTAAAGAAAAACGCAATCAGATACATTTATAGGCTACAGTTGAGGATAACTAATTAGATACGCTACAAGTGGAAATGGCAATGCCTCCAATTCGAGGCGGCAGCATGGCAATGTTGTTGTTGCTGCTGCTTATGGCAGACTTGAGCTTCACCGAGGAGCATCCGCATCGCTATTCCCATGATGCGACAACAAGTGCTCCTCCTGCAGCCAGGATCAGGCGAAATCAGCAGCGATTGCAGCAGCTACAACAGGCACAGGATGGCAATGACATTGTGCTTGATATTGGCAATGGTGGCAACACCTATCATCATCATCATCACTTGCGTCATGAGCAACATCTGCGTGCCGAGTTGGCGGGCAATGACAACAGGCAACCACCGGCGGTTGTGAAGCAACCCACGCAGTTGGAACTGGAGCAGTTGGCAATGTTGCCAGGTCCTGGCCAACAACATCATCTGCGTCATCACAATCGTCATCATGCTGCCTGGGAGCAACGCGTCTTTCCCGCATTGCGTCATCAGCAACATCGCTTGTCTCCACCGCTACCAAAACCGACAACAACAATAGCACCGACCATAGCAACAGCCTTGCCAGCAACATTTAACTCCAGTGTAACGGATGCTCCGCATCTTCATCCGTTGTCCAATTCAAGCAGATACTTTGATCGTGATGGCATTTATGCTGCCTGGATGCAACCACGTTCCACACGTGCTCCCAACTGGCAAGAGCTCGTTGACAGCTATGAAGATGACGACGGCGAGGATGACGATGAAGATGCTGACGATGAAGATGAGGATTACGAGGATGACGTTGATGAGGCAGCTGCTGCCGAATTGGCCAAACAAATGCCACGCTACTCGCTCTTCAGTCAAAAGCTGCCCACAATTAGCTCCAATGATAAGGATTACGATGCCTACGATCAATTGGATGCGGAATCCACAGCAAGCAACAACAATAACAAACATCCAAGTGTATCGGCTGGACATTCCAAGGCAGCTGCCAAACGCAACGTCTTTGATTGGCTCTTCAAGCGCGACAAGGAGAAACCTGCAACACTGGTCAAGATTCAGCCAAAAGTGGAGGTAACCACAGAGAAGCCCAAAAGCTTATTGGATGACAGTTTGGCCGATGAGGAGGATAACGATGAAGGTAACGTCGACGCCTTCTCCAATGAGCAATGGAATAAAATTGAGCATGAGCATCATTTGAAACAACAGAAGCATCAAAAGGAGTTGCAAGCATTGCGCGACAAAAACAAAAATACTCCGCTGATAAGAGGAGGATTGAGACGAGGCGGCATTGATAATGAGGTAAGTTTGGCATTGCGCTCATTCCCTCATTGTTGCTGTTTTGTATATTGTGTGTATTGTTGTTGCTGAGCAATGATGTCATTAGACATTGTTATAAATTCATCGCAGCGAACGCCAACTGATAAGTCGGAGAGCGGTGAGCAAGCTAAATGCGTGGCATGAAATAGGCCACAAATTACATTGGTTTATTGCCAACTGGTCAACCAAATAGACAAACACACACACACACACACACACACACACACACACACACACACACACACACACACACAAACACACACAGTCAAACAGCTTCATTCAATATTTACACTGAAAGAAAGGAATGTGATGTTATTTATGATGAATTGCGAAATGTTCATACATACTATGATTCATGGCATTGTCTCGCATCATTTCCCGCCTCTCCATGACTTTTTTTATTCAAATAAATCTAGATCTAACTAAAAGATTCTTCAAGGAGAAAAAGAATAAAATAAAATTTAATATTAGACATTTCTTGTTGATTATAAAATAAAGTTTTTCACAGTCGAGGTAAATATTATCAGAAAATTAATTTTAAATTTGACATTTTAATATATATTTTAAAATGTATTTTAAATGAATATATTTTTCAGCCTCAGCTAACTTAACCTTAGCTGCATATTAAATAAAAGCCCATTTAATTTGTTTTTTATAAAATTAAATAATTAGACGACATCGATTAGAAATTTGACAGATACTTATTAATTAAATTGAATTGCATAATATTTTTTAATTAATGAAAGCCTAACACATTAAGATTTTTGTAAAAGTTGTTGGTTAATTTATTTAAGATAACTTAGTTAATATCAACTTAAGGCAGTCTAAAAAATAAATTATTTAATTAAACAAAGAAATTACAATTAGAAAATATTTTTTAATTTTTTCCAGATTCCCTTAAATAAATTTAATTTATTTACTATTATTTTCAAATTTTTGTAATTGCATTTGCTCCGATTAGTTTACTTCAGTGCATAAAATCTGTTATTAACAAATAGGCAATCGTATGTCTGCATATACATATGTATGTATGTATGCGTACTGACCATGGCTAATATCATTTGAGTTTTGGCTTTCAATACGAGTCATAGCAACAGCAACACTGTCAACAACAACATCAATCAGCACATTGCTCTATTTTCTTGTTAAATATTTACAAAATTTTGTTAAAGGGCCAACGCTGATTTCTAGACTGTGTAGCTGTCCAATTGTTTGTCCAGTTGCCAGACTGGTCGAATGGTCGAATTGTCCGTTGCGGCTGGCTAATTGAAACAAACTGCTATAGCCAAAACTACAACAACAGCAAAAACAACATAATGTTGCATTTTATTTGCGCATTTTGCACAGCTTTTGTTTTGTCAGCTTTTAATTGCATTTCGTTCTCATTTTCATTTGATACATTTTCCATTTTACTCAAGTTTCTTTGCACACCTTCACCTAATTGTTCAGGGCAAATTTAATTAACCCAATGCAAACAATTGTCTAGTTAAAGGAAAGTGTAACTTGAACGATGGCAACAGAATGAAAAAAAAAAAAAATAGTCAAGTGCTCTCGTTTTTAATCGCTGCTAAATTAGTTCTCCTTTTTTAATTGTTTCTCAGAAAAAGCTGACCTATTTTACATTTTGGCTTATAATGAAGAAATTTTAGTTCATTGCGCTAACCTTTTTTTTTTTGGTGTTTGATAGGGAAGCGCCTATTTTAAGAATAATTAGACAATTATTTTTCGGATATATTTGTATAAGAAATAAGCAAAAATGTAAATAAAAATTAAAATTTTCAGATATATTTGCAATGCACACAGAAACTAATTAATCGAATCATCAAACTATATTAAGTATTTTATAATTCGAATATCAATAAATTTAAGAGTACTAATTTTTGTATAAATATAAAATTATTTTTTTTTAATTTCTATACTTATAACATAATTGATACCATTTTGCTAGTTTAAATATGTTGTATGGTATATTGAACAAATGATTTAACCGAAAAGTTGTTTATAGACTGTGTTTTGTATTAAATAAATTAAATATATATATATACGAGTATCTGCAAGTACCTTAAACTCAATCTGATTTAAAAGTTTCTTTAATTTTAGTTCACAATTGTCAAAAGTGTCTATAGTTATTATCGGTTAATTATTATTGCATATTGTGAAATAAAAGCAATAAAGCGTGCTATAAAAAATCAGCTTGAATGAAACGTTAAATGCGATGGCATCGTAAATTAAAAAGCACTCGAAAATATTGTAAAATAGCAAAATAAACAGACAACAACAATAACAGCAACATCAACGGCAGCATGCAGCAAAACAGCTGCAACAATAACAACAAAAGATATAACAAGAGTGAAAACTGTGCATGTGTGTGTGTGTGTGTGTGGAAGTGTGTGTTTGAGTATGGGATACCCAAACAAAAAATGTGGCATGAGTCGCCTTTTGCGACAGGTGAAATTGGCGCTTTGCCATTGAAATGACAAGGCGCACAGTGGTTGTCCCTTCTTGCACCGCCCCTTCACCTCCCCCGCCCTCTTTGCAACTGGTATAAAGTGACACACATATGTACGAGTATTTACATATGTCTGCGGATGACGCCGTGGCGCTTTTGTTTCCTTCCTCCCGACTTTCCCACTTGCAACACCATCAACTCAACCTAGCAACCACTCGTAAAATGTATCTCCATGTTTACATAATACATTATTTGCATGTTGTTCTCATTGCAGTTGTTGTTGTTGATTTTTTCTTGTTGCTGCACTTAATTGCAAAGTTGGTAAAACATTTTTTAACATATATTCAATTTGATGTTATTGCGTCCCTTATTCTGTTCTGTTCATTAATGCGCCAAGTGCGGTTAACCAGGGCGTATACGTAATTTTGCAAACCCATTTTTTTAAACAGCGATAAGTGCGTAATAAATATTATAAAAATGTGTTGCAAATTAAAGTTTTAGTTAATTACACACAGTATATACTAACTTCGGTTGAGGGCTGTTTTTACACATCATGGGTGAAAGAGAAAAACGTTATCTGTTAAAAATATATTTTTTTGGGCTAGTAGTTATCTGAAGTACATACCATCTTGTTAATTTATTTTATTAATTTGAGCTTTCACACTTTTCAATTTTCTACGAATTTAGCGTTGGCCTGCTTTAGTTGCATTTACTATATAAAATAAATGAAAATTTAAATATTTTGTGATTAAAATGTAAACTAAAATTTTAGTAAGCTCAGAAAAGGTAAAAAGCAGCTAAGCTGGATTTGTTATACATTGCATTGAAATCTGGTAACTAAGCCTTTAAACTGTTTGGACCACAGCTGTTGCTATTGTTTGTTTCTGTTGCAGTTTACCTGACAACAACAACAATGCTACGTTAGACAGCAATAATTCCACAATATACAAAATACATTTTACAATTCAAATGCACTTTTGAAGACGACAATTTTTTACTTGCAAAAAGGTGTTGGAAAATTTGCACGCAGGGAAATGTTTGTCAACATTTTGTGTAATGTGCAGTGTAATTTGCAATGCTTTCTAATGCTGTTGCAACTACAGTGTAGTTATTTGTATTTGTATTTGTTGTTGCAGCTGTTATTGTAGCTGTTGCTACTTTCCTGCTGCAGCTATAGATGTTGCTGCTGTTGTTGCTCTTCTCCCGCTTTGACCTTTTCATATAACGCATCACACACAGTGCTGCCCCTGTGAAGGGGGCAAACACAGCATGTGCCACGCCCCTGCTGTGCTGTCAGCTTAGCTTCAGATTTGATTGTTGTTGCTGTTGGCGTTGTCACTTTATATTCTTGCATTTGTAGCAAGCTCGTATCTCGCTGTGTTCATAAGCTTTTAACTGCCTTTTGTGTGCTAGTCTTTTCTATACATCTTCCTTTTTCCTATCGCAACTTCCCCGCTATGCCTCCTTCTCTTTCTTTCTCTCTCTCTCTCTGCTTGGGAATTGCTGTTGCAACAACTGCATTAGTTGCTGCTGAATGCCAAGCTGCGCTTAGCCTGCACTTCAATTGGCCCAGCGGCTCAGAGTGAAATGAAGACCGACCGCAAAGCGGCTGCCAGAACGTGGAACACTCCTCGCACAGCGGCAACATTGACCTTGAGCTACTCACAGCAACAGCAGCAACGACAACAACAGCTACAGCGACAACAATAACACAAGCAACAGTTTCTTACAACATATTTGTTGCATGTTGCTGTGTCGCTTGTGAATGTTGCTGCTGTGCTTGCTGTTGCTATTGCGTGCTCTTCTTCTCGTTGCTATTGATTATCCTGTACTGCCTCGACTGCTGTTGCATGTTGCTGTCATGTTAGCTCTTGATGTTGTCATTTTTCTCTCAGCTTCTTTATTTCAATAGTCGCGTTGTGTTGCTGCTGTTGTCGCGTCGCGTGTTGTTGCCGTTCTCTGTTTTTGCTCTCATGTTGATGCTGTTGATATTTGTTGCTTAGTTTCACCCGCATTTTATGTACATATTTTCCTTGCTGTTATTAAGAATTCCATTTATTTGCCATGCTTTTCGAATAACTCTTGGCTTTCATTAGCCGCTGTTGCAGCTATAAAACAGCAGCAACACTCTTATATAACTTTTGACCAATGCTTCACACACACATATACATACTCGTTGAGAGAAAATATATCTCCCACTGTTTCAATTGCACAACTTTTGCTTATTGTCTCTTGAAATGGTTCAGATTGCTGTGCAATTTTGTTTCGCTTCCATATTTCGACATTTTTCGTTGGCTTGGCTCTGACTCTGGGGTCCCATAATTTATGGAAGCATCTAATATAAATTTCAAGAAATTACTTGCTGCTCTACGAGAAAAGCAATATAAATTCTCTCAACTAATTGGCAACGTTTCCTCGCTGGCTTGCATTTTTAGCCAGATTGCTGTTGCCACGCTTGGTTGCTCTTGGTCCCAACTCGGACGACCTCCGAATGTTGCCAGGGGCAGCATCTTGAAGCTTCTTAATGACTTTATTAGACAAACAAGTGAACTGAAGTAATGCCTCCTACTTCTGCCCGTACTCTCTTCCACCTCCCTCTGTGTATATTGA
This sequence comes from Drosophila innubila, assembly GCF_004354385.1. Lineage (NCBI taxonomy): Eukaryota > Metazoa > Arthropoda > Insecta > Diptera > Drosophilidae > Drosophila > Drosophila innubila. The sequence goes on along the minus strand of NW_022995372.1, from coordinate 8,581,455 downwards.
GAGCCACACATGTTGCAATGAATTCTTGGAATGCCGCGAAATCTTTTGCGGCGTCGGCGGCTTCGTCACTTTATAAATCATCTTACACATGCAAAGAGGGTGAAGAGAGGGAGGTGGAAGGGGCACACACAGTGCGACGACAGTTTTCTAGTTAATCTGACAGAAAACTGTTTGTCAGACAATGGCGAAGGCAAAAAAAAAATGATAAGTATCTTTGTATCTGTTGGATGCATTCGCTTGTTGTTGCCATCTACAAATCAGTTACAGCATTTGTGTCAGTTTGCATTTTATGAGTATATTAGATGCTTTGAGCCAAAGTTGCGTTAGGAGCAAAACATTTGTCGAGATTGGGATTTATTATAATAAAAACAAAAGAGAGATGCCGACTTTGTGATGATGTTTTAATGATGGACTTCATTGAAATGCATTGCGTTTTGTGTCTGCGTTGCGGTGATGAATTGGGGTCAAGGTGGCATGATGCATTGGCCATTACTATTACATTATTACAGTTAGAACTCTATTACGATCAGCGATCACGTGGCAATGTGATAAAACAGCAGACAATAAAGTCACATAAATAAAACTTACGTGACTTGCAAGTTGAAACGCAAAGTGTAAGTCATGAAGTGCGTGATGGTCTCTGCTTTGGTTGGGGAACCTACACAGACTATGGGCTATACGAATTTCTTTTCGAATTAACACTTGCTCAATTGTCCAACTATTATGCAGTAATTCCATGGCTTTATCAAACAATCTTTGGGAACCCTTAGCATTCACATCAAAGCCCAGATCCGGAGGAAAAATTTGACATGATTTTTTACAAGTTTAAAGTGTTGTTTCACACTAATACCGATTTAAAGAGTTGATTAAAAGTAAAAATCTGAAATTTAAAACTTTCAAAATTTCAAAGCAATAATATCGAAAGCAAGATCTATAGAGAAAATGTTTTTTACAAAACCAATTAGATTTGAATGCAGAATGAATTAGGATACCATTTTGACAAAGATTAAGGGTTTTTTAGACCCCGTACTTAAAAAAGTACAGGGGTCTATTGGGTTTGTTTTATATTTTCTGTTGCCAGTTTTGTTATTATTATTCTCTGTAAAATATTATATATTTTTAGATACAAATTCTATCAGATCACAGGTTGACTTATACTTAAATAATAATGAGTTAGTATTCCTGATAATCGCAGACATATACCCAATTTCAGCCATAATTTTATGCTTTTAAGCCATTTAAACCCCAACTGAAAGGTATTTCAGCGTAGTGTGACACATTCTCAACAGTTGCTCAAGGCCACATGCAAAACTTAAAATATAGTGAATGTTTTGTAACCAAATATGTACCCCGAAAATTCCTCCATTTCCACCGCAACACTTTGAAGTGACAAACGGCAACAAGAACAACAACAGCGACAAACGGCTGGAAAATATTATGGCTGTCAAAAGAGCCCAACAATAAATCATGACAGCTAAAAAAATATGTGTGTGTGTGAGTGTGAGTGCTGTTGACCATTTCGCAATCGGCAACATTCCCCATTGCCCATTCCGCAGCCTATTCCCGTTTCCGCAAACGTCAAAAAACAAATATGCATGCAAGTTGAACTAAAATTTTAACAGAGATTTTTAGACAACGGCCATGACCTGTTGTTGTTGTTGTTGTTGTGGGTCAGTCAAAGCAAACAACAAATTTAATGAAGCCCAAATAGACAGAAAACGGGAAAACCGAGCACACGAGCATTCAACTATAAACTGTAAACTGTTGCACAGGTAAACTCTAAATACCTGTGATTCCATTGTTGTACTTGTTATTGTTGCTGCATTTGAATTCATCAAGCGCAGCGCATAAATCAAACTAAATAAATAAATAAAACTAAAATGCCAATTGGGTTCCCTTAAATGTATCTCTATTCGAAGAGCGAGAAATCAATCAACCTAAACCTTTTCAATGTCACCTGCTGTGGCTGAGTTACCTGTCAGTTAAGGCCAACGATGAATTGCATCTGTTGTTGATACTCTTGAGTGCTTGATTTTATCAACACCCTTATATTGGAGAAAAAAGGTCAAAGGTTGCTTTGCAAATGTCTTTATTCAATATTGATGCATTGCTCCGTCGGCTCTAGGTCCACTTCTTGTTAGGGGGGTCATTAAAAATGTAACATAAATCTTGCTGTTGCCCACTTGACAGACACGCTCAAAAGTGCTGTCTCTGCCTGCCTGTGTGTGCGTGTGTGTGTGTGTCTGTGTGCTGCTATGTGTGCCACAGAGTCACACCAAATTGCTGTGCCATTATATAAAGTAAAAGTCCCGATTAGACGATGACAACAACGTGACACGCAAAAGGGGCAAAATGAGAACCAAAAACACACCCACCTGACAAAATGTATAACTGTGCATGCGTATGTATGTGTCTGTGCATGACAAGTGTCACCCAGTTTCATATGACTGCACACTGGTTGCAAATGCATATTCTTGCATTGAAAAGCTACCCGCAAATATTTTTTCCGATACAATCGTAAAGCGGTTGGAATTTATGTCACATGGAGAAGGAAGCATCCCCGACCCCATAAAGTATATATATTCTTGATCAGCATCAACAGCCGAGACGATATAGCCATGTGTGTATGTCCGTCTGTCCGTCCGTGTGAGCACCTAGATCTCAGAGACTATAAGAGATAGAGAAACCACACTTTTACCAGCAGACTCCAAATGCGTTTCTGCAGGTCAAGTTTTTTTAAAAAACTTTTTGACACGCCACCTTTAGCCCGCTCAAATCCCAAAAAACCACCATACCCACAGTTTTTAAGGTAATACAGTTCCTAAGGTAATTAACGTTATCTATTAATATTATCTAGTAGCTCACTCAACCGCAGCAAGATTGGACAAGTGGAACGGGAGTAATAGCTAACCAAAGTTATTAATAAAGTTATTATTTCAATACAATCACCTAAAAGTATGCAGTAGTTTTTATTAGATAGTATTTTGTTTAAAGTACTTTTATATATATTAAAATAAGTAAAGGGTATTCTATGGTGGGGATCTCGACTATAGCCTTTTTTCATTGTTATTATTTTATTAAACAAAAGATAATACAGATTAATTTTCAATATTATCATAAATTAAAAAAAAAATTTACATATATGTAAATGTTATTAATATTTTAAAGTTAAACCGAACCATTACGAATAAAATTTGATATTTTCGAAATAAATTTAATAATTGCTTAAGTTTTGTTATCTGTTATCTGCTTCCTAATCATTTTTTTTAACTCTATCACATTTTATCGCTAGGCAAATGCAAAATACTTTTAACGGAAATTATTTATTAAGACACACTGTAAATTTATTAAATAATTTAAAAGCATTCGACTAAAATATCGAGTAAACAAAGTACACAACATTTATGGTAATCAATTTCACATTGACCACACCCAACATAACTTAGCGCCCACTATGCACACACACACACACCACACACACACACACACACACATACACAGTTACAGTTAGACTAGATACGAGCGCAGAGTTGTACCAACACTCAGTTGGTTCAGATACATTTCGGATTTGGACTGAAATCGACAGAGTGTTATGCAAATGACTGGCAAAAACGCATTTGACAGCTAAATCAATAAACATAACTCTGGTTTGTGACAAGATCGGCATTGCACTTAGTCCAATTGACGAATGTATGAGTACCCCTCACATTTACTATAGTGCAATTTTCGGGGAGGTCTGAATACAAAAATTTGCATTCGGATAAGTCTTTTAATTAAAGCTGCCGATGCTATCGATGGATATGACTTTATTTCTGCTTGCCAAAATGTATTTCATTCGATAAACGTTCGGTGTTCGATAGGTCGATTGTCTGTCAAAATTTATGACATCTGAAATGCCTCAAACCAAAATGACAGCAAATTGAATGCCAATGCCAGACAGAGTACCATCAATAAATCGTTTAATTGAATTCGATTGGCACAACAACAACAGCATAAGAAATATAAAAAATCAAAAGCCCAGTAGCTCAGCGCTGTCTGGTAAAAAGACCCCTTCAAATGTTAGCCAAGTTAACTCAAGTCGCGTCTGCGCATTTTTGATATATTGTCAGACAACAAAGTTGTTAGAAATTTTCAGCGTCTCGAGTTGCACTTTTGCATTATGCATGAAAAGTTGATGTGGATGTCGATGACTGCGGTGCTTTTGACATGCTCACAATGCATCAGTAAATTTCATCAATATTTCATTTATTTTTTTTTTTTTGACATTTTGATTGTCTTGTGTGGCACGTTGTAGGCATTGTAAGCGCATTTCTTTTATTACACAATTTGTATATATTGCTTGAAACAAAACACTTTGACACTGAGCCACTGAAGCGTGCCTCCCTCCCTGGAATCTTCAGGCTTATAACGGCGTTTTTTGAGCTCACTTGAGTGTTAGCTCATCCATTTAGCTTATGAGACTTTCGCTTTTCATACACCACTGTAGTTAGATGTCTGAAGACTTGTCTACTTTGGATGTTGTAATCTCTACAAAATAGAACTTTCCTAAACTAATCACAAAATTGTATTCAACTGAAACTCTTGTGTTTGTGTGTGGATGTTGATGATGATCTAGTGGATGCTGCCAGTGATGCATAGAAACAGAGCCAAGGCCAAGTCTATAAATACAATTAGTACAACACTCTACGTTGAACCAACAAAGTGGCCAACTTACGATTCCGCTGATGATTCATAATTGATAATTGCGTGAACTGAAAGGGAGGGAGACTTATAAATAGACACGAGCCAACACAACTCTTGACTAATGCAATTAACGAACTCAACTTTAATTTATACAATTTTAATAAAATGTAAGCAAGCACTGCTAATAACTTTTTTAAAATTTTAAAAGTCAGTTTTTTTTTTGGGATAGCATTAAAACATAATTACAGGTTAATTAGGAAGATCGCATTGTGTTGAGTATATTCCCCATTGATTAGCGTCAATAATCATAGAATTGTTAGTCTTAAGTGACCTTCCTATCCAAATTACACTCATCCCTCAAGGTGGAATTATCTTCAATTGAAGCATTTGCCCTTCTGTGTTGATGTACTTCAATTTCCATAGTTCTGTCATTGGAATGCAATGCACCTGCTGGGCAAGAGATGGCATGTGAGTATTGTTGACCCCTGGGCAACTCATAAACTAAACGATATCAAAAGCCGAAAGCTCTGGCATTGTTAATCACTTCATCAACGTCGAATCGCCAAATGCGAAACTCCAACTTCATCTCCAATCAGTCGATGCAGCCAGCGGGGCATTTGGACTTCTAGATACAAGATACCACACACAAGATACATATATACGAGTACTCGTAGTCGAATGCCAGATAAATCTCAGCAGCATCAAACATTTTTGCGGCCTTCGTGTACACCGGGGGGTAGTCAGCTTGCCGCATGCCGCATGCCGCAGTTGAAGTTGCAGTTGCAGATGCAAAACTCTTGGAATTATGATGTGCTCGTGCTCGTCGAGATGGCGGTGACTGCTAACTAATAATTGCCTGAACTTAAGGCAGTGTCCACGTTGGCGGGGGCAGCAAATAAATTTGCACAGAGTTGCAAATCATTTGAATGGCGGCGACTCCCAACTGCCAACTGCAAACTGGCAAGTGAGTCTGTTCGTCTATTCGTCTGTTGACTTGTTACACCCTGTACCTAAAAGCTGAAGAGGGTCACTTTACTTTGTAGAAAGGAAACTATGCATCACATTATAAGGATAAGAAAGAATATATACATATTCTCGATCAGCATCAAATATTGAATCGATTAGTCTTAACGAACATCTAGATGTCAGACTGCAAGAGCTAGAGACACCAAACGTGGTATCTATTGTAGGTTTCTGCATAAATAAATTATGAGCGCAGTTTTAAAGCTGAATTCTTATGTTTTGTAACATAGAATATATACTATAATGTGAATCTGACCTCAAATTTTCATTATGATTGGATAATGAGTTCGAAAGTTATTCTGGAATTAATTGTAAAAGAAAGAAGACGCTATAACGTACAAAGTATGTGTTTATTTATGTTTTGCAATATATAATACGTTATATGCAGAATTAATACTGGGTCTCACACAGTCGGGTGCGCTCGACTTAAGCATTTTCCACTAGTTTTCTTGTTGGCTTTGCATTCCAAGCTTTGTTTGTTTTGCGCAAAAGTTTCGCTGCCGTCTGATGATGTCATATGCAAATCAACAACAGTCGAACAGTCGAAGTCGGCCTAATCTGTGCATTGGCCTGGCCCAAAATGACAAAGGTGACGGCAAATACTGAGGTTAAACTGTACCAATTGGATTGTAATGGAGTGCCATGTCCACCGTCTTGATTTATCATTTGTCTTGACTAGATTCTAAGTTGTTTTATGAATTCTTTTTCATTGCAGGTGAGTTTAAAATCATGATGACTTTGCTCACTGGCATTTGGGAAATGCCAAATTAACATTTTACAACGTGAGTCAATCTAATGTGTAAATAATTTAAGTTAAGCTCGATTAATCAGTGTCTATATGAGGATAAGTTAACTATGTTTGATTGGGGTTTTGCTGACCTCGTCTCTTGATATCTTGGCGAGGTCAGAGCGAGTAATTTGCCGAGTTCTCTGTTCTCTTCATTCCCAGCTGCAATACGCAATTTGTAACTGGCCAACTCGAACATGTCCCATAGGCGAAATTCACTCCCCCAATCCCTCTTGACCATCTGTATTCTCATGCTGTTAACATCTTTTCTCTGTTCGCAGTATACGCCTAACGATTCATTAGCCACGTCAAATCAACACACAGCAAAAACGAAATAAAGACCAGATAACAATAAAGCCAAAATGATCGTGACCAATTGATGTTGTTGCACTCTCTCTCTCTCTCTCTCTATCTCTATCACTTGATGTGGCAACAACACTCGGCTGCAATAACAGCCATGAGAGACGTCAAAGTCGACGTCTGCAAATGTTTGCCAAGTGTTGACAAACTTGTGGCCCACACTGTCCCACACTCCCCCATCGACCTCTCTTTTATTCACTCTGTTCTCTGTTAACCCCAGTTGGCCCTTGAGCCTGACATATTTGTGTGAGCTTGTGTGTGTATGTGTGTGTTCTTAGCCTTCCATGGCCTCTGTGTTAAGCAAACAGACCAAATGCGCAAACTGTCCATCAACTGACCACAAAATGTCACTCACTTCACGCCTCGACAAAATGATAAAAAAAATCTATAGAAAATGTATAATTGAGGAAACAGCTGCGGTTTCCGGATATATAGAATGTAAACAAATTTATCAAACTTATCCAAAATAAAAGAGCTTTGAAATTTATTACTTACATAGAAGATTTTGGAGTTATAAGCTTTAAAAGAAAAATGTAATTATAATAGATAGAAATATTTCTGTTATTTTATAAAGTTACACAACCCTATAAATTATCTGCATAGGATATCGTTCAGTTGAATACTAAACAAAAGTGAGTACATCCTTGTAGCCAACAATTAAATATTGTTATAAAAGTTAAGCTCATGTGGGAAGGATGTGTTCATTCAACTTAAGCATTGTCCTGCCTTCCTGCTTCCATTTGCCGTTGATTTGAGAATTGAATTTGCATACTTATTAGCATGCGACTAGCATGTAAAAGTATTTGGATATAAGAGTACCCACAGAGTTGTATGTACGTACGTACATATGGGCAGGCAAATAAACACATTTCTGCTGATGGCCACATCAACAACAACAAAGAGCCAAAAATCCATTTAAGGCATGTTTGCCAGCGTGTCGACCTGGTCTTCTAGGTCTTCTCGGTCTTCTCGGTCTTTGCTTCTCTCTTCCTAACTGAATTGCAGTGCATCGTGTGCAGTACGCAGAAAAATGAATTTCAAGCAGGCATGCCACAAAAAAAAAAAAAAACTAAAAAATAAGTAAAGCAGCGAAGCTGCAACTCCACCTCTTTTTTGCAACATCCTCCTACGTTCTTCGCTTTTTTATTACCATCTCATCACAGCAGTCTGTCGAAGGGTATAACCGACAGATTGAGTGGCCTTGTGGCATACAAAACAATTTCCAGATTAGACAGAATCATGAAATACTTACTATTAAGAATATTCGCCAAATCGACTCAAGAAAATTTAGTTATTAATATTTAAATAATGTGTTTAGTTTTTTCAAACTAAAAAATAAAATAAAAAAAATTTATTTTAGATCTATAAGGGAAATTAACTTTACCTTATTTTATAAACCTTATTTTTGTATCATCTGAAGAGTACGTATTTTTACAATATAAGTAAAGTTTAAAAAAGTTAATTTTGGACCCAAGATCGACAATTTTTAGTTTATATTGTAGCAACTGAAGGGTATTAACAAGTGATGTCAATACAAACTTTGGATCAATTTTTATACCGAAATAGAAAATCGGTAAAAAAAAATGATCAAATTGTCGATATATCAAAAAATTAAAAAAGTGGCAATTATTGAGTTTTCTCAAAAAAAAAGTGTTGTTGATCTTTCGATGTATTTTTACATTACTAGTGCTAACCATATTTACTTAAATGTGAAAATATTTATTCCAGCAACTGAAGTGTATTCGACATATTTAAATGTTCGTTTCGTTTACATATTTTTTGGGGTCTGAAGTGCAGTTGGCCATACCCCGAAATGGGTCTAGTGTATGCTCAACATGGCATCGTCCTTAGTCCTTTCTCTTGCTGCTGTGGAATGTCCTGTGGCCTTCAGTGGAAAGCGTCGCTCGCTGCGTTCAGAAGGCAAACAAACAGACAAACTGCGGTGCTGCTCGCGATTTCGACGGGGAAGCTGTGTGTTTGCTGTGTGGACTGCCAACTGACTTGCCACATGTTAGAAATTCTCGATGGCACGCGGTGGCAACAGCTGCTCATCCTATGGCATTTTTGGTAAATTGAGCTTTTGGCCCACAACTTGGATTTATATTTGCATAGTGGCAAATTTAAATTCGAATAGGAACTTTAAGATCTTGGTAGCTGATTTAAAGCATGTGTTGCTTGATGGTCAGTGAGCTATGAGCTATGAGCTGTGACTGTATGTGTTTGAGTCTGGGTAACTAATGGTCGCTGGTCAGGCAGTTTGAAACTTCAGCTTCCCATGTCGTGTTCATAAGCCTTTTGCGGGAAGCTTATGACCTGCAAATTCCTCGGAGCCTCTAATCCTTGGGCTATGTGCAAACGGACCTGCAGCTAAAGTGTAAATGCCGTCATAATGCTTGTACCGACATCAGCTTGACATAGCCAACACACACGACCATGCTCCAGTCCCAGTCCTAGTCCAAGCTCATTCCCATTTCCATTTCCATACCCCGCTCTCTTGAGGGGCTTGGCACGTGCTCAGCAGGCGAGGACGAGCACTTACTGAGGCGAGGACTGCTTATTAGCCATGCAGTTGAGTGCGTGTCATGTTTTAGTTTGCCTTAATTAATTTCAGTCTGCGCTAAGTAATCTGAGTACTTCAAAAAAAACCAGAGATGAGATAAGAGAGAGAGTGAGAGAGCGAAACACAAACCATTGCACACTTTTTGAAGCTTGCGTTACGTATACGCAGCGTGGGCGCTTCTTTCGTTAACTTAAGGAAATAAGAGTTATTTTGAATATTAACGCTTTTCTTGAGCAAAAAAAAATTAGGTTGTAAGTCAATTTTAATTTATGTTTAAAAAACATTATATTACTATCCCTTTTAACCTTTATAAAATGAATCAAAATTATAAGTGGTTTTCAATTTGTAAAATAATAGCTTTTATACCCGTTTTTTTTTTTTTTGATTTGTCTGGTAAATTTATTGCGTTTTATTTTTCAGATCTTTAAAACACATTTAAGAAAGCATAACGGTGTGTAACGGCAGTTAACTTGGAAATCCGGGATCGTTTTGATCGTAAAATAGCAATTATTATTTTTTAGTTTTTTTTAAACCCAATATATATTTTTTGTTTAACAAATAATAATCGTTACTTACCCATGTTATATTCGTAAAATAGGAATATTATTTTAAATCCCAACAGGGACAACAATATATATACAATTGAAAGAGATATCGATTTATCGAGCATTAGATACGTATACGCACTCTTGTCCATGCTACGAATGAAGAAATTTTTGATCGATTGATTGGAATTTTTTTACAAAATACAAAGAGAGACAAAAGTACTTTCAAGAAATTGCTTGTGTAAGTTTGCCGTTAACTGCCGTTCTACTTGTCCGATTTGAAGGTATTAATAATAGATAACGTTAATTACCACAAAAAACTTATACTTTTAAAAAGGGAGGCGTGACGAATATTTGAAACAAACTTGATTTTTCTGGCGTCTATAGAAATCTGTGTGCCAAATTTGGTTGCTCCACCTCTTATGGTCTCTGAGATCTAGGCGGACAGACAAACAGACACACATTTCTATATCGACTCAACTGTTAATGTTGATCAAGAATATATATATTTTATAGGGTCGGAGATGCCTCCTTCTCCCGCATTTATTAAGATGTTAACATCTCCATTCAATCGTCAGAAGCTAAATAGCCTCGAAAATGCATTGAATTCGATTCATAGAACAAAAATTTATTATACACCGAAGCGATGCTCATGGAGTGTTTTATCACTGCATTCCGTGCATCCAAAACAAATTGCTTTAAAACACTTGCAACGAATGCCACGTGGAACACGAAGAGCGAAGCACTTTCCAAACGCTTTGAAAACGCGTTAGCTGCATTTGCAGTGCAATTTTTGATTACATTTCAAACGCCCCGGCCGATAGAGGGCGTCAAAATAAAAGAACAGAAATAGTCGGAGAATCAAAACTAGTCGGAAAGGCTATAATCGAGATCCCGACAATAGAATACCCGTTAATTATTTCAATGTATAGTATATAAAAGTACATTATATAAATTACTATCTAATAAAAACAACTACATATTATTGGTTAGCTATTACTGTCGTTCTACTTGTCCGATCTTGTTGAGATTAAGTGGGATATTATTATATTATAATATTATTCCCAATTGCGGGAGCGGAAGGGGACGTGCGAAAACTTTAAAACAAACTTGATCTGCGTGGGGTCTATAGAAATCTGTGTGCCAAATGTGGTTACTCTATCTTGGACAGACAGACACACATGGCCATATCGACTCGGCTGTTGATTAAGAACACAATATACCCTTTTACATATTTTTTTAAGTAACGGGTATAAAAAAGCTAAAAAGCAACTGAAAATCAAGTGAAAACCAAAAAAAATGGGTCACGTGCCAAACGCAGAACGCTTGAAAAATGCAAACGCAAACACTTGCTTCAAAATAGTTCAGAGGCGGTTGTTGTCTGTAGGCGTGGCACAAATCACATCACACACACAAAAATTTGGAGGAAAAAAGGAAAATCGGGGAAAATGCTAAAACGCAGCTAGAAAATGCTGGAAAATCAATCAAAATTAAATTTAAATTGCATTCAGATTGAATGAAATCTTGTTTCCATGGGTTCCGTGACTGCGTTTGTGAATGAGACTGCAACTGCGACTAGGAACACTTATCGTTACTCATAGAGTTGTAACTTGATTTGTGGCACTGATTTTCGTTGTTGCTGCATCTGTGGCAAGTTGTTCTCCCTCTCGTTGTGATGCATTTCAATTTGCAACGCGGACAACAGCTGCTTAATTTCGTTTTAGCAGCTACAACACGCATTTGACTGAAGTGCATAAATATAAAATGCGCATACGCCGTGTGGTATGTGCAATAGATATCCAATGAAAAGAGTAAGCGACTACACGGAATTCCAATTGCGGTTGTCTAAATTATGCGATGTGTTGTATTGTTAAATGGATTGTGTTGTCATGGATATAACAGCATAATTCACAATCTGATTAATGCGCCTTTGCTTCTGCTTGTTAAAGGATATCTAAACAAATTTACTAGTAACTTTTAAACAATAGTTATGTTTCACAAATCTCTGGACATTTTTAACATAATTCATAGGTCAAAATTCACAACAACAAATTATATCTATTTTCTATTGAATGACTGACAGAAAATAACAAATAAATCAATTTATATAAATCTTCCCCTACAATTTAAATCCGCATTTTATTTCTTAATAATTAATGTATTATAGCAAATTGTATCAAGTTGGCTTATCAAATTCTATTTTAATTCAATCAATCAAAAACATTTTCGGGGTTGTCATAAGGTCAGTTTTATGTAAATTTAAACGACTTAAGCTTTGTTTTCAATATAAAAAGTTGAGTAGAAATCAAATTTGCACCTGTAAATCCAACTGAATCTTTATGTAGGTTATATACATACATATAGCTGCTTATTAGTCGATTTTCAGCTCGGACAGGCGCTTTTAATGCTGCTTGTCTCATTCTCTAGTGCCTTCAGCTCTTTCTCTTTATCTCTAACTCTCTCAGTCAATTTCATTTTACTTTTGGTCACGTAACAAGCAACTCATTTCCTCAGTTACCGGTGATAGCGGTGGACAACACCTCAACAGCAAATCCTTTAGCTGTCGGATTTTTCCTTTAACCGTCCAAGACACTGGTTTGGCCAAGTTAGTTGCCGTGAGTTGGCTTCCTTTCTTAGCCTGAATGGCTGCCATCGCAGCTCATTAATCAACTGGCGCTTCGACGTCGCGACGTTGTGTTGACGTTCGGCTCGCAACTGTCACTTGCTGGGCGTGACACTCGACAGACTCGACACACGACGAACTTTTGTCTGGCTTGATTAATTATTTAGCTTGCGATAAGTGGCACCCCTCTATCCCTTTTCTCCCCTTGGCCAACAAGCTTACTTATTAGGTGCCTCTGGCAACGACTCCAAAGCTCGATCTCCAATTAAAATGTGAGAGCAACGTGGATAACACGCGACCATTGAATATTGGACTCGACTCTCTGATGCAGACATTCAATACTTCTTTTATGCCCGCAGACAGTGCTGCAATTGGTTGTCTTTGATGCAGCAGCACAAACGAGCAGATGTGGCAAGTGGGGCAAGGATTATGCGGGGCACCAGTTTGTGTTTCAATATAACCGTCAACACTCGTTATTGCCACTTCAGTGATGAGTTCTTCTTGGCACACACAGACAAGCACTTGAATGCACACCAATAGACACACACAACATACACACACACTATCAGATTCTCACACATCCTGACACACACGCATGTTGTGTCTGTTTAGACACGAACATCGACTCCCACAATTGCCGCCCGATTGCACTCGTCTAAAATGCAGCTCACAATTTTTGCTGCTTTCTCTATTGCTTTCAATACCCTGTAATTGCTTTATACGAAGCCGGTACGTGTATATAATTTAAATTCTCTCAACTTATTTATTAAAAAATCATCACCTATGAGTTTATATGAACAAAAAAATTTAAATTAATTGTTATCATTTAATAAAAAAGAGTTTAAGTTTTAACATAAAACTTCAATGCTTTAGTTTAAAACTTTTACATTTTTCTAATGACCAAAAATGCTTTTATATTAGTAAAATATATATTATATTGTATGAGTAACAATTAGATAAAATTAACTTTTTATTTTAAAAGCAACAAACAATTTAAATATAAAACGATATTAATGTGCAGCAAATTAAAATTTTCGTATATTTATCAAATTTTCTCACAGTTGTGTGTAGCTGCAGAATATAGGGTATCTTAAAGTCATGTATTTGAGAGCTCCAATCCATGCAATTTTTTAGTTGTTACTCGTTGTTCGTTGTGCGCATCATTGAGTTTTGTTCAAGAACAATTCTTTTATATGAACACGGAGAATATGAGTGTGTGCGTGCGTGTGTGTGTTTGTGTGTGTGACTACTGTCTATGTATGTGTGTGACATTGTTCGAGTGTTTCTGCATGTGACAGCAATGCAAGTTTTCGTACTCCGTCATCAACATCATTATCATCATAAATGTCGCTACTGCACGAAGTTCTGATGCTTATTTGCGGTAATCTGGAAAAACAAAGAGAAAATTTTGCAGTTGAAAATATTATAATATATTTTGCGTTTATTTGATTTCAGTTGCTTTATTTATTTGTATTTCTTACCACATTCAGCAATTTCTTTAACTTACTCAAAGAGACGGAACTTAACTTGAAATTAATCGCAATACAAAGTTCATTTCTCAGCTACTTTTCTTAGGGAAAGTCTTGCATTAATTTTCAACTTATGTTTTCTCTTTCACCCACTTAGCACATATTTTATAATTTTCGCTCAGTGTTCCTAACGGTCTGTCAAATAATTTCAACACTTTGCGGCATTTTTCTAGCCCTGAAAAAACTTTTCGCACAATTAAGTTGGTAGCAGACGAGAAAAGGCCTTCTTTTCCTTCTCCTTCGTGTGCTGCTTCTTAATTTTCTTCTTTTTGTATTTTCTACCACATTGCAGACGCGGCTGCTGTGGCAGCTTCTGTGGCGTCTGTTGACTGCCAACTTCGCACAACGACGGCACGAAAAATTTAATTTGTTTGCCAAATAATTTTACATAAACTTTCATTTAATTTTGTAGTCAAAGTTGAGCCCAGTCAAATCTCATCTGCAGCTGAAATGTGCGTCATAAGGCTCTATATAGGCTATGCTTTGTGACCAGGTCTAATGCCACAGTTCTGGGCCAATTATATATAAAATTCGTGGAAACTTTACCTTAGAGAAATGCGTTGTATTCTCTGTTTGTATCGAGTAATCTTTTGATGCCGCTTACTTTATAATTGACAGGTCAATATCTTCGTAAATATATACAATACAAATATAATATTTTGTGTGCAGATGCGGTTGGTAACTATGAGCACATTTGCATCAAAAAACAAATTTAGGAAAAATGGCACTTACGTTATTTATGCAAATAGGGCTCGATACTAAATTATACTGAAGTTAATCGTTTTAAATTGAAACTTTAATAAGTATTTTTTAGTAATTAGAGTTTTTATATATTGCAACTAATATTTTATGTTATTTTTTTTTCATTAAAACACAATTTTTATTAGCTCGAATTTCTGTAGTGTCTGTCTGAATAAATTTTTAAAATATTCTTTTGTATATTTATACCCTTTAATTAAAATATAAATATACTCTCTTTTTATCAAATCTTATCTAAAATTTTATCTGAGATCAACTGTTTTAGTATAAAGACGCGACTGTATATATATATAAAAGAGTATTAAATTAAAATGTCTATAATCATCGAATACCATCGAATAATTGCCTATTTCTTCAATATATATTTCTGATTTGACAGGTTAAACTGTTAATCCAGTCAACTTAACCCTTGAGTGTCTCAATTTGGCTTACAGAGCTGCAACCTGGCCACAAGCTGTGGCAACTGTTAACCAAACAATGTTTAAGCTTCGATTCGTGTGTTGGCAACATTAAAATCTTAAGTTATTCTCTCAATTGATATGCATGTGTTGGCAATATTACAGACAGTATAAACAATTTGGCCAACAGTAATTACGAGCCAAGTTGAACGACTACGATTATGATAACGATAACGATGGCAACGTGAGCCTCAAAATATAACCAAGAATCACCTGAATGACCCAAAATCTAAAACCGTTTGCTAAAACCTAGGCCAATACAACAGACGGCAAACAATAAATGATGAGACGAGACGTGTGCGGAGCTTATAGCCAAATTAAAATGGCTTCATTGCTGGCCAACAAAACAACTTGACTAGCGCGTAATCCCTTTGATGGATGGCCAACTAGGGATTATGGCCAACAGGCCATGGACTCTGCTGAGCGTTAATTGAATACAGCAAATGGCAGACAAAAGATGAAAACAAGTTGAGAAGGGATGCAAGAGGGGATCAAGGCAAAGATCGAGCCAACAAACAATGGCCAAAACAACAAACCGCAATATGTAAGGTCAAGTTCAGAAATACAAAGAAACTGATCTATTGCGATCCGAATCCACCTCCGATTCGAAACGGTAACAGGGCCAAGCATATGGCCAAACGAGCTGCCCACTCAAGTTGTTAGGGGCGTGGCACCCACCACACACACACACACACACAGACGAACCTCCAAACTGGCGTACCATTGTTTAACTAATTGGATTAGTTTGATGCCTAACCAAACGTTGCCTGATTCAGGTTCAGCTTGAAACCTCTGTCTGACCATCTCTCTGTCCCTCTGTCCGTCGGTCTGTCAGTCGGTTTGTCGGTCCCTCAGGTAGGAGGGCGCAATTCGCTGACTGTTCGTTTTAGTTGTAAAAATAAACAGGATATTCATGTTCAGCTCAGCAACATCTCTTGATTATTTTGTTGTTGTTGCCCAGCAATCAATGTAAACAACCAGCCCACAACAACAGCAACAACAACAACAACGATAACAACAACAATAACAATTCCAGCAAGTCATTTTATTTGTTGCACCTTTACATTTTCGTTTTATTAGACGATGATTTTGTTGGCGATAACAAAACGAAATCGATTTGAGTGCATTTTAAGAGAAATTAAATGAAAATTACTTTGCTTTTCTTTCGATTCTTTATTAATGCATCAACCGAAACATAAAAATCCAACTGGGCCAACAATAGAAAACCAATTTGAGCAATTTCGAAGGGAAAAAAAGACATGAAACATATACGAAATACATTTTAAATGCATTAATAGCCGAACTGAAAGATTGATCTGAAAATTAGTTGAAGGAATTAAACGTATGAATTTTGAAATTAATGTAATTATAGATTGGCACAGATACTTTCACAGAGAGAGAGGGAAAGAGAGCAAAAGACAAATACTCAAATTGAAATGATCTCATAAATTACTTTAACACTCTCCTAGTTATGCTCAGTACAGAGCTTGCCGTTTATTTCGGCCACCATTGTATGATGTGATTAACAGAGAGAGCACTACAGTGGCGCTCACGTACAGGGATTTTAAAATTAAAAATTAAAAAATGTAAATAGAGTTTCCCTCTGCTTCCCTCGCAAATTCATTTGCAAGTTTCTACGATCAAATACTTTGATTTTAATTATTTCTATTTGCGATTTCATAGCTGCAACATCTTCAAATTTTATTAGGTAGCATCTTATGCAATAGCGGTGCGGTAAATAAAGTGTTGCATAATGTTGCAGACTGTAAAAAAAAACACTAAAGGCTGTCGTTACAAAGTCCATTTTTACAGTCTTGTCTCGCGAATGATTTCTTGCACCTCGGACTGTAACTCAATCATTGGTAAGAAACATGCTCGCAATGCCCCCTTCTAAATTTCTTGCATACCGGGAGCTACAGCAAACAGTATTTCCATTTTTATCCACACATGCCACTAGTTGCATGCCGCCTTTCGCCTCCGTCCTGCCACCAAACGTGACTAATTGTCGGCGGCCTTTTAACACAACAAATGCCGCTTTAATGGGCTGCCAGCTCCTTTAATGAGCCTCCAGGTGTGGCAGCAACTCATCAACGGGTGGCCACCAACTGTTGCAGTTGCACTGGAACTGTCGGTGTTGCAGTTGCAAATGTGTCATTGGGTCTTTGTTTTGATTGCACGAGAATAGGGAGAATCTTCAGCGGAATATGCATTCATTAAATGAAAAATTGTTTCACTTGCTGTCTCGTACTATTTCCATATGCCACAATATGTAACCACAAGTCTTATCAGAGATTTTCATTTCTCATTTGAATATCACATGCTCTCTGACCTTTGACTGCCTTCAGTTGCCTTCCAATGTCAACTTTTCTCGTTCGTTTGGTTAAAAAACAAACAAAACAAATGCCAAATATTTGTCTGCTGACTCCATGGAAACCACAATGGAACCCTCTACTTGCCACACACACACCCCATCACTCAGCTCGCTATAAGCCGGAAATTACGTTGCGCACCCTTTTTTTTTATCATTGGCCTTGGGCCAGAGACAAAAAGACAGACAGACAGTCAGACAGTCAGCACCACAGCTCTTGAGCCACTTTATCTTAAGTCAATTTACTGTCCCTCATCATCATCATCAACTTCATCCGTTGCCCTGTTGTTGTCATTGATGTTACTTTTGTTTCTCCTAAACGGTTTAGACGCTTCCAAATATTTTAAACATAATTGGACTGTGCCAAAGAAAGTGTCATAGATCAGCGGAAGTCTTTGAGCCTGGATGACATTTGTATAAACACTGAAAACTAGAGCAAAATCTGACGAGGATTCGGATTTTCTTTTTGATTGGGAAACGCATCCGCATTCGCATCCTTAACTCAATTAGCAGGAAATTCCTGTCAGCCCATCACACACACACATACACACACACATGTGTAGTATCTACTGAGTTTATTTAGGGGTTTTATTTAGGGGTTCCTCTTAGGGGTTGTGACTCTCTTTCTCTCTTTCTAATGTGATTTCATTAAGCTATTTCTTTGCTGGTTTTTTTTGTGTATCCTGACTGCACCTTTCTGTGGCACTGACTGCGGTTTCGATTACATTTTCGATATTTCAATTATTTATCAGACTCATCCACCCCGTAAACCCCTTAGACCCCCTTATACCATCCCTAGGGATGCTTACAATTTGATTTTTATGATTTTGCGCCGCATTTTGGTTCTGCTTCATTTGCATTTTGTATTGAATTCGTTTTCGTATTCGTATTCGCATTTGTATTTTTTTTTTGTAATTCACGTATATTTGTCTGCGGTTGTCTTGTGGTTGTGGCAGCTGCTGTCACTTCTCCCCCTTCCGCTGTATCTCTTGCAAACGGCAACTTAGGCAAATTGAAAGTGGAAGAGGGAGAACAATGGCAACAAAAAGCTAATGGCAAGAGTACTGCAGGGGCAGATAAAGAGATGAGGCCGAGATGAGCATGTTACCATGGCCAAGACATCACAATCATCAGCAACAAATTTGATTTCCATTTTCCGTTTTTCATTTCCCATTTTCCCATTCAATTGAATAAAACTTCTTTAGCATTCGCTACGTTCCTGGGCATTATCTGATCTAATTGAGACTGTTGCTACTGTGACCTTGGCTATAAATATTCATCATCATCATTTGTTGGCCTCGAAGAGTGTTTGCCGAGAAATCCCGCTCGCTAATGGCACATTTTATGCCACGGACGTGGCACGGTGCAAAAATTATTGAGAAATTCATTTTAATTAGCCACAGAATGCAATTTGGACGCCACATGAAAACAGACAACGATGCGGCAAAGTGAAAATCGGCAACGTTGCTTCTAGAGCAGAATAAAAAATAATAATTCCGTGTCTGCTTTCACCAGACTATCCGCGTCTGGGTGGCCTGTTGCTGTGTGTGCAACATAATAATTTGTAAACATTTATCAATTATGCAGCAACAGCGGTTGCCACAACAACAACAACAACTACAATAGCGTTGGCTACTTGCAACGCCCCAAGATGCCCCAAGCGAGGCAAGACCGCATCGACCAACTGGCCACATAAATTTTCCACATAGGCCACCACGCGGCAGGGCGCCAAGTTGCCCAGTTGCCCAGTTGCTCAGTTGGTGCTGCAGTTGCCACCAGTTGTCCCCTCCGCTCCCTTCCCCACCGCATTCCAGAGGCGTTCAGCTTTTGGCGGCCGGGGCGTTGATTTGCCTGGCCCAACACGCAATTAAGTGCAAGTGGGCAACACCTCATCAGCAGCAGCGGGAGGCATGAAACGGAGGCAGCAGATGTTACAGGTTGCGAGTTGCACGTTGCAAGTCAGTCGATCAATCATTAAACTGCTGCGTGACTTGTTGACAACCGCAACAATAACAACTTAATCCGCAGCCAACAGCAACACACAGGGATGACATGTTGCCAACGGCAATTCGCCGTGAACTAGTTGCACTGAACTGAACAGAAAAATTAATATAATGAAATTACTAGTAAAATTATAACACAATGATGCTTCAAAAATTAGACCATTTAAATAACCTCCATTAAGTACATGTTATAATTAGTTTTTACTAAAATTTTTAATTTAATTAAAAAACTTAAACAAGTTGATACCAGTTAGCAACATGCTGCCTTATTATACGCATGTTCCTTAGCAACATGATGCTATGAACTTGTCTAGCAACATTTAATGCGCTCTCTCATTACGCTCTCTCACTCTCTAGCTGCTGTAGCAAGCACAGCTGTTTTGTGTTTAGTAGAATTTTCTTTGAATCGAACGTTACCTTCAGTTGAATGTGAAATTCGCCGCGTTCACATCAAGCGTCTCTCGTTTGTTGCGCGTGTGTCTGTACATCTGTGTATCTGTGTGCTTAAGTACGTTTTTAAATTGACGGCGAAAATATTAGAGCATTTTTCGTACGATGATTAATACCGGCAAACCTGCAGCTGAACCATGGTGAAATTACTATAAGGAGGTCCAACATATACACCACTGCAATTATCAAATTTAACGATTTGCATTTCTAAAAAAAATATATATAATTTGAAGTGGCACGGTACAATAAATTAGTTTTGTTTCACGTATCTTCAAGTGAAGTTCAAGGCGACTAATAAAAAGTATATATTCAAGAATTCGTCAGTCACTCTTAAAAAAGCAATAAAATTATATTAAGTCGACTAAGCAATTGTCTTGTTGTAATTAAAAAATACCAAAAAAGTTGCAAGCGATTAATTAAAAATCTTTTGTGGCAACGGCAAAACATTTCAAAGGTCCTCTCCCTGCCCCGTCGAGTATCTACTTTTGCAACTGCAACGAAATGGACATAAACGTGATTTGGCTGCTTCTCTTGGTGCTTGGCTGGATTGGCCTGGAGGCCAACGCTAATGACCAACAACACGTCGTCCCCATAGAGAAGGTGTTGCCCGACCAGTCACAGCAGCAGCAGCAACAACAAGAACAACAACAACTGCTTTACTTGGCTGCTGATGAGTACAGAACAGCGCACGATAAAAGCGCAGTCAAGATGAAGATTCTGCAGGCATTGCCATCCCAGAGCCATCAACATCATCTGCGCCATCGTTTGGGCCAACTAGACAAATATCAGCTGGCGTGGGAGCTTCAAGATGGGTTCTTGCAACTGCCTCATCATCAGCATAAATCCCAGTCACAGCCCAGTCACAGTGAGAGCCGCCCCACCGATCCAACCAATGTCATTAGACATGCAGCAGCAACAACAACAGCTACAATCACTACAAGCGCAGCAACTGCCGATGACATTGATTACTCCTACAACAGGCAACTGGGTGCAGTGCAGACAGAGACGCCAATGGCTAACAGAAAACTGGCGACAAACGCAAACACGGGCAATCGGAACAGTTATCAAAAGAAAATGGGGATAATGGCATTATCTTCACGGAATCGCAATGGGAGAAACGGGAACAAAAGCATCGACAGCAAAAACAACAACGCGAAAAACAAATACAGAAACTCAAAGTGCATAACAAATTGTCAGCAAATTCAAATAGATTCCTCAATACTGTAAGTAATATGTTACATATGAGGTTGACTTGCATTCAGTTTAGTATTTTGAAACATCATTGCTAAATTGATATTAGGTACAAAATATAAAACCAATAAAAAGTTATTTTTCGACAGAAGATTTAGAAAATAGAACAAATAATTGGTCGTTTCTATTATTTTCTTTATCAACATAAAATATGCAGTCCAGTTTTTTTTTTTTATAATTGTGCGAAAGGGCATATTTTTACACAAAATATGCGCCAGGCAATAGTAAAAAAAAGTGGAAAACGCAAGATGTTCAACACACAAGCATATGTAAAAAATTTAATCAATTTATAACTCAACCTAAGTAAATATCTTATAATCTCATTTACATCTCATTTATTCAGACTTTTAACTCATTTTATTTATTTTTTAATGTTTTGTCAAGTTTGTTCGGATTTCCACATTCATAATCGTATGAATTTAATTGCTGATTACACGTAATTAACATCTCGTTGTTCGACGACTCCAAAATATTAGAAGCGATAAGAAATTTGTGTTACTTCCCCCTGACCCGCTGATTGGACGCAGTCCTAGTCAAAGTGGCAGCCACAGTTTCAGTTGCCACTTGGCATACAAATTAATTTGTGTTTATTGCGATTGCAATGCACGTTCCGCTTAGATCTTTAGCTGTAGATTAGTTGATTGTTTGTGTGGCACGCTTTATATTATTAATTGCCTGGCATAATTGTTCAGATTCAATGGAGATTTATGTGGATGCAATGCAAACACTTGAAAATAATGCCAACTTCCATTCAATATGGCCAATTAAAAGCGTATTAAGTGCACATCACACTTCTACAAATGCATCCCTCCGCTTCCCTCTCTTCCTCTCTTCCTCTCTTCCTCTCTCCCTTCGTCCGTTCTCTTGCCCATCCCTTGATCCGTATCTGACTCAGACGTTTGTAATGCAGCGTTAACTGAAGCCGACACCTGTTAGTGAGATTTGCAAGTCTGAGTGCCAGATACATCTATGTTATGTGCATTATTTCTGCCTACAAAGACTTAAATTCAAATTTAATGAATATCAATACTTTTTGAAGTCTGAATGCGAGACAAACACGAAGAGTATACAACAATTTTAGCTTTAAGTATTAAATTTCATTTCATTTGTAATTATTTATCAGAGCTCAACGGCAATAAAATAATATCTATTTATATCAGCTCGAGCTACAGAAAGAGCAATCCAGTTGTTTATTTCATTGTTTTCCTTGGATTTAGTTAATTTTTTAGCTTTTTGCAATTTTGTAATGGATATAAGGTATTATATTTAATTAATATTCTTTTGTGAAAAGTATAAGTACAATTTATTTTATTACATCTTAATTATATGATTAAGCTTTAAGGTGCATTACTTTTAACTGTAAATTAATTTAAAATGTTAATGAAGTTAATATGAGTTTGGGAGACTCTTAAGTGCGTCGTTTCACATTAGAAACACATATTTGAAAGTAATAAAACTTATTTTTTTTAACTTGACGGGAAAGTTGAAATTGCATTTTATTCTCATTAAACATTGATGATAACGCAAATTATTATTACTAAATAATTATTGATTACTAATTATATCTAGTTGCCAGATACTAGACTTGCACTTGCTTTCTAATATATAATCCTACAAGTATTTGAATCTGTTTTTATTTGTTCACCTCTTCGCATATGAAAATGATCTTTTCAGGCAAGTTGCCAAAATTTGTTCGATGCGGTCAACACAATTATCAAATTGAGACGAAATCATGAAATGAGTGCGTATGTGTGTGTGTGTGTGTGTGTTTGTCAAGTGACTCAGATGTTTGCAATCTTCGCCCGTTTCCATATCATTTGGGATCTGGCAGACAATGCGACAGACAATAAAATTGCATTAGAGATGCATTGACATAATCTGTGCATTTTATAATAAAAAATCAGTTGTGCACATTTTTGAGTGCTGAAATCTGTTTGTATCTTTTCCATTTTGCTGATTTTCTCGCATATAATCACTTATAGAGGGAGTTGCTTGATCAATGTATTAATTGCAGCTCTTTTGAATATTGATTACATGCAAATACAACCACATTTTTATGTGTACAGTGTACACGTTCATATTCCACTTTCATCTTTCTAATCGCTTTGCGTTATTAACACTACATTTATATTTAGTTCGTTTCCATTTAACTCACACTTCTTCCCCCTTCCCCCTGGGACTCTGAAATGTCTGCCCTTATCGGTTTGGCGCCCCGCCACTCAATTTTATTTGCTGCTCCAATCAGACCGACACTTCGCTGTTTGCTTTTGCTTTGCAGTTGCCTTGCCCCACGTTGTTGCAACTCCTGCAATCAGTCTATTAGCTGGCATATTCCGCTGGCTGTGCTACTCCTGCCTGCAACTCTGGGGGCACTTCAAGCATTGCCAGCCGCTTCAAATTTGGCGCAAGTAAACAACGCAGTGGCAACTGGAGTGGGGCCAAGTTGCAAGCAGTCTATTGGCTGTGGAGCTGGAGGCGGAGGTGAAGGAGGAACTGCTACCATTCAATTAATTCATAGCATTAAAACAATTAAGCTGCTGTGGCTTTATTGACTTGGCACACGCTCTCACCCCCCTCTCTCCCACTCTCTCTCATTCCCCTGTTGCCAAATGCAATGCAACCAGCCAATTGCCGCATCAACACGTCTCTTCTTCACTCCCCCCGCAAAGCAGCCCAAGTCAAGTCATGACCCAATTTTCACACAAATTAGTGCAGCTAATTTTTAATGATGATTTTTCAGTAACGCCTCAAGTTAAGATCCACTTCACTTGGCATTTTTCATAATTTCCATTGCCTTCTTTTATTATTACATTTTTTCTTCTTTATTTTAACGCAATTTATGAGAACTTTAGCTTGCCCGGAGACGTCGTTATGCCTCCGCCTTCTTCACCGCCGCCAAATGCAATTGAAATAAACATGGAAAATGTTGTTTGGTCTTCTATTTCGGGCGGAGGCTTTGATGCCACAATTGCAGCAGGCCCCTAAGGCGACTGACGCCTCCATCTTTTCAAGGGTGCTGGCTGCTCAGACCGAGGACCGAGGACAGAGGACAGACCATGGGATCCATGGCCAACGTAGACGCCTTTTTACCATCTCCATGCGTTTTCACTCATTTGCACCTAATTGTCATTCACGGGTCTGAAACGAGCAGCAAAATATTTATACGCGTATATGTATATATAGTACTGTATCTGGCATATATGTAGCTGTAACTGTATCTGTAAATGTATCTCTGTTTTTGTGGTAGTTGGAGGTGCACCAGCTGGCAGCCACATTTTTATCATTTTCTCTATTCTTTCCTCATCTGTATCTGTCTTCTCATCTCGTTGCTCTCTCCGTCTTTCCATCTCTCCTTTTCTATCCATGTCTCCAGGCAAGTCGTTGACTTAATCTGCATTTTTTGTAGCCTCGTTTGCCATTTGCTTACGTATGCACTCCCATTTTTGTGTCCCTGGTCAACAAGAAAGACATTTGCATAGTTTCCGGTTAAGGCTCTTTTTTTTAGATTAAAACGGAAACCGTCAAACATACAGCTAATTGTGAAGATCAAAACTTGGAGCTACACTGATGTTATAGAGATCAAGTTGCCAAACCCCTTCGATTTAATCTTACACCTTAAAATGCTCCATAATTTAATTAAATATAAATAAAATTTTGAGCATTTGCAAAGTTACTAGGACTTTGTTAAAATGGTTAAGATTATCAAAATTAAAGTAAGATTAGGCAATAAAACTTAACTTGTTATATTATGAAATATACTTTTTCTGATATGGTAAGTATATGACAAAACTCACTTTAAATTTTTGGGACTTTTTTTCAAAAATGGTTTATTATCTGGTTTTCAAAGAAAGTGTTATTGAGGTGAGAAAACAATACAAGAATTTCATAAACATATTAGGAAAACTTTAAATATCATAATACCTTTAATAGTTATAAACATCATATTTAAAAATTAAAATTTTTTTTAGAATACATTTTACAATTTTATTACTTAAAATTAAGTGGATATGTGAACAAACTCTTATACAGTTACTCACCTTCGGTTTAAATAAAAACATTAATTATTTATTATTTATTTACTTGATTTAGTACAGTAGCCAATTAACAATTGAAAACTTTAAGTAAAAATAAAAAGAATAGTTTAAAATTAACCATGTAAACTAACTATAAATAATATTGATTTAATAGTTAAAAAATATTAAAAATTATTAGCTTGAGAGTATTACTTAGTGAAATCAGCTAGAATTGATAGTCCACAACTCTTTTAGAAGCAGATCAAAATTACTATATATTAATACATAGAGTATTTCGGAGTCTGCTCTTTTTTTTGGAAACTGTGCTTACATTTTGAGAATATCTGGTTGTCACATCTAGATTTTATTTATTCAGCATTCTCAGGATTCTAAGCGCTGCTAATTCGTTGTCACCTTAAATGCGATAAAGTGCTTGCAGGCAGGAGGACCAAGTCCTTTGTCCGGTTGTTAGTGGGCGCTTTCTCTTGGCCAACACAGCTGGACTAAACAAAAAACTGGTCCGCCTGCTGGCAGTTATACTCTGGTTCCCGCCACCAAAAGAACTTTGTCAACGTGGCGAGTTTTCCAGGCATTGCTTTGGGCAGTTTTTCATTTATGCAGCTACGTTTTGCATCCACATTTTATTTATACAATTTGCACAGTTTTATTTTATTTTCGTTTTTGTCGTTGTTCTGTTTGCATATCAAATTGCATTGGTTCTTAGCCTTTTTTTGTTGCTATTTGTTGGTTTCTTTTCCCATTTTTCCATTTATTTCGCTAGATTTCGTTTTATCATTTCGCTGAGTCGAATATCAATTTTATATTCAGTTTTCCTTTGCCGTTATTCAAATTCCCGTTGTCGTTTATCGCCTTCTGGGTCCCCTAAGCGTTTTTTATTACCCGCAATTTGCGCATTTTCACTTTTAGTTTTAATTAACTAAAATTTTCGTACAACCAGCATACACCGCCCGCAGTCCCGACCACCCCACAGTTCCCTGGGCGCTTTTCTTACCATTTTCTCTGCATTTTTTTTATATTTTTCATTTTATTTGCATTAACAGCAATTTCTACTATTTTATTTCGGCGCCCTCGTTTTGTTTGTGTCCCTGTAAAATAAAATAAAAAGAAGAAGAAAACAGCTTAATTTTTTTTTTCGTTTTTTTTGTTTTGTACATACACTTTTCCGGCATATTTTCACAGTTTTTACAGTTTTCTTCTTTTTGCTGGCCACACAATTTTAATTATTTGCAAATGGAAGCCTTTCGGGCGGGTTTTGTACTGTTTGTTGTTTATGGCTCGTCCTTTGACAAAGGATCCGAGTTTCAGGCTGCACTTCGGGCGGATCGAAAGACTACTCCTGGACCGGAGGGAATGGACAGCAGGACGGTACGCTTCCAGCCAGCTTTCCAGCACTTCAACTCTTTAGTGAAGCCAATGAAGGACAAACTGTTTGGCCTGCGCCCATGTGCAAAGTTCAAAGTGCAAGCTTTGGCTTTTAGTCTTTTGTTGCCGTCGGCTTTAATTAAACTCGAAACCAGACACATTTTCAATGTGCCTGCGGTTGCAACAACAGCAATAATGACAACAACAATAACAATAAGAACGCTCCTTTTGTTCTGTGCAAACTAATTAAGCATTGGAAGAAACACCGCTTTAAAGCTCACAGTTCCCAGTTTCCAATCCCAAACCTCATTCTTCAAAATTCAACGAATTTCCTTACTATTAATTTGTTTTTAAATTGTTTCTCTTGGCTTGTTTTTTCAGTGTTCTGTTTTGGCCGCTAGGTATGCACATAGAACGGATTGGAGCCGTGTCCGAGGGCGAGACTTGATTAATGGCCACGTGGACGTAACTTGATTTTGATTGCCTGTCGAATTGGCCGGCACATCATTTGTTGTACAACATAAATACAAACTGCCCTGGCAATATCAACAACAAAAGCAAAAGTACAAAAGTACAAAATGCGATTGGCTTTTCAATTTCCCAAAACGGATTTTCTTTCTTCTGCAACATTGCCCATTAATCAGTTTCGAGTTGTGTTTTTTCTACTCTTCCCTTCCCACTCTCTCTCTCTCTCTCACTTTCTCTCTTCCCTTCTCTTTCTGATTGCTGTTGCTGTTGTTTGTGGTCTTGACGTTGCTGCTCTTTGACAATACAAATTAGCTGAGCCGCCATATCAATTGGTTCGTGAGTGTTTACACGACTCACCATAATCGAGATTCAAACTCAGGTTTGGCCTTCAGTTAATTGCCAAAAATTCGTTAAAGCCCTGGCTAACAAATGTGACATAATTTGGCTGAAAGTGTTGTGAAATTATTGGTGTTTTCTTCGTGGCAGGGGGAAATTGTTATGCGATGCAGAGGCTTGAAATGTTAAATAATGCTTCGCATTATCGCGACACTTGAAATGTATTTCCAAATTAACAATGTTGTGTCCAGACATTCATTATATTTACAATTTCTTAATTATTCGATTTTCAACAGCTAATTTTTTATTTTACAAAGTTTGTCTTGTGTAAAAAATTGTGTTTATTATTTAATTATCATTTCAAATTTTTGTTTTTTTTTTCTAGTGCTTCAAACATTAAAGATACTTATAAATTATCATATAAGTCCCATGTTGAGTTAAAATGACAATATTTAAGCTCTTCACATAGTTACTTAATTATATTTATATGAATTTATTAATAATTTTTTCATTTATTATATTTGTAGTTTATATTGTATTTATTTAATAATTACATACATTTATATTTAATCTATAAATATATATGGACAGAAAATTAAATGTACAAAACTTAGGATTCATTTGCTGTAGGTTCAAAAATTGTATTTAGATGCATTGAAAAAAACTTTCGCTCATAGTTCTAAATTTAGAATATGTTGAGTGTTTTCTTTCTTAGCTTTTAAAAGCTAAACTTTAGTTTCTGTAAGTAAAAATAGATTATTCAACAAACTCACAATTTATGAGACCGATGAGTTACACCTTGAAAAGTTCCCCTTAGTATTAACAATTGCTTTTTTTCATCAGAGAGCTGCATAAACTTAAGGTTCAATGGCCTGGCCAATGCCACAGTAGCTTTCCCCTGCCCTCACTTCCTCCCTCTCGTGTCCACGATGGCAGCTGCCGAGAGTGCAAGTGGCACTTTTTACTTGTAATAAACACAAAACAACAACAACTGCAACAACAAAAGCAACTAGGCACACAAAAGTATAAACAAAGCAATTGCCGCTGGCATAAACAAAAGGCCTGCACTAAGTACTCGTAATACCTGCACCTGTCGTTGGGTACACAAAGTAACTAAAAGATTTTCCGACTTTTCCCCCCCGCTCAAAGCTCCGTCCACTTCTCGACACACTTTTCGGCACACTTCAGCAAGGTTGAAAACTTTCGGCAATCCATTAAATATGCTCAACCGGCTGGGCGTCTTCTAAGCAAATGTCAATGCTGCTAAAAAAAAAAAAAAACAAAAGTTAATGAAGCTCAATGCGCATGACGAACTGCCAAATGAAGCCAATCGGCAGCTCCCTCTCGTCCCTAGCTTCTTCTGCCCTTTGACACCAGGAAAAGTTGGTAAAAAATCATGAAAATAATTTATGAATATAAAAGTAGAATAGAGAGTTGTATACGATATAGATAGAGAAGATCTAATAAAATAAAAGATAAAATTATGAAGTATTATCAGGAAAATAGCAGTGAAAAGTTCCTTAGATCTTAGTTAACCTTGTCATCATGAAAATGTAGCAATTCAAAGAAACAAACCACAAAAGGAATATAATTTTATGAAGAATGTAAATAAATAATGTAAAAATAAAACAATTAAGTAATTAATATGATTCGAGTTTATAAAACTTATGGGATAATTGGATAGTAAAATAACAGCAGCGTAGATAAATAAATAAAAGAGATTTACGGGAACTAGAGGATTCATATAGTGTAGTAAGTGTTACGGGCTTTAGGCAAAAATTTCAACTCAATCAATATATAAGCAGACAGCATATGAAATTTAATAAGTAAATTTTAAATTCTTGATTTTCAATTATTTAATCTCAGCTTACACTTAAATTCCTTTTATGAGGCGAAATCCGTTGCCCCTATATCATATTACATATTGATTCTTTTCATTCTCTGTGTTTACAAATCATTATTCTTTAATTCCCCTTACATCTCACGCATTGTAAAACAAAATTAATCACAGCTCAGCAGCCTTGTGACAACATTTTTCAACATTTCCACTGAAAAAGTGGCCAAGAGTAACCAAGTTCACAAGTTTTACAATAGCAGCATTGCATCCGCCTACTCTGATTGGTGCTATTAAAATTCTGAGTATTTTAATTGACAACCAAAACTCAGACCCTGTCAAATCTCGAATAGACACACAAACTGATTTCATATGCGGGCGGGAGGGCAAAGGAGAAGGGAGGAGGCTGATAGCATTCGGTGATCCGCAGACCCGCACCTCAATTGTATCTCAATCGTCCATCTGCGAGTATCTTAACTGTAGGAATACGAGTAGCTATTGCCAAGTGCAGCACGCATTGAATCATTCACAGACTCACTCACGCACTCACTCAGACAGTCAGTCAGTCAGTCAGTCAGTTAGGCAGTCAGGCGTACAGTCAATTATACAATGTTGCCGGCAATGCGAACGATAGCGAATGCAACTGGGGACGAGTATCAAGATGATATCTATTAGATACTTTCGTATGCATCACAGCTAACTGAATTTATGTCAGTTTTTATGTGCGCTTTACAAGCTCTTCGGGGTCTGGGAAAAATGCTGATGATGATGATGATGATGATGATGCTGCTGCTGATGCTGATGATGATGATGTTGCTGTTGACGTGCCGATGACGTTGCATGAACTTTCTACTCGCGCCTGGGGTTAGACACATGTTGTGGCTTCTGCTTGGCATCTTGGCCATCCGTCAGATAGTTTTCATTTTTTTTTTATTTGCTTCTTTTGAATGAATTTTGCAGAACGCCTTGAGCAATTTGTTGTGCTTTTAATTTGCAACGTAATTAAATCATATCCGTAGTCATAGTTAACTCTCTGTCCAATAAATTACGATTGCAACTACTCAAACTCAAAAAATCTCTATCTTTAGCAATTCGGGGCCATACTTTGACCAAAATTTATGACAGCTGTTGCTTCGATTTGTGCTAAGTAAAGTAAGTCATAAATTTAGAATTAAATTGCAGACACAGTGCTACAAAAAATTTCAATCTGTTAAGAGAATTCTTCTCCAATAAGAATTACACAATGCTGTAAGTAAGGGAGCAAATATAAAGTATCTGAGAATTGACAAGATACAAAATAAGAGCAAGAATATTAAGAAATATTGAAATACCGACATTCATTTCATATGGCACTCAAAAGCTTAGTGTCTTTAGTTCAAAGCACAAGCAGAATAAATAGAGAACATGTAATTTATGAGTTGCAAATGCAATCGAGAATTTTAAAAGTCATTCTTCTTTTCTTTCTCCTTCGAATCAAATAAGAATATGAATGGAAATACGCAAAAGGAATGCAGTACTTTAACTGAAATAATTGTATTAATTAATTCTTGTGGCAGTGATTAAATAATATTAAGTGTCACACTTTTTCTCAATCTTTTAATAAACTTTAATTTTCAGTTACATTTCAAAATATATTTATTTAATTTATTTATTTATTTATTTGATTAATTAACCCATTTCCAATTACATAGACTAATTCGAATTGAGAACACTGGTCTTATATTATAATCTATCAACCCACATCCGACTCACATCTACTCATCAAAGATCCATGAACTCTGATCCTATCGTGATCAAGGCGATCCCAAAGCACTTGCCATGGTCAGGCAGATTCCTCAATCATTCGATCAGTGGAAACGCCCATTCATTAGACACACGCAGAGAAAAGATACTCGTACTTTACCATATAATTTCATCAAGAAATGTCCAAATGCGCCGTGTGACACACTTCAAACTGTCAGCATTTGATGACTGTGGCACGCCACAATTTCCCCACACTGTTTTTGGGGAAGCTCCGCGGCAAACCCAATTAAGCAATTTGATTTTTATTCGTGTGCTCGTCGTCACATGCCACACGCATGACCCGTCTGTCTGTCTGTCTGTCAGTCTATCTGTCTGTCTGTCGGTCGGTCGGCAAAGAAACCTCTTATCTATGGTCATAAAAACGACAGAGTTTGATGAGACATTTGACACAATCGAAAAGAGAAAAAAGAGTTTTATGCGCATTTAATGCTTAGGAAAATATTATTTTTACTATCGATAATAAAAACAATTTTCACTTTGGGTCACAACAGCCAGTTGACTTCTGTGTCAGTGTCATGAAAGTGAAGTTTATGTTTTATGACTCTTCGATAAGGGGAGCTTATGACTTTATGATATAAAACTGAAAGCTGACAACAAGTCGCACAACTAAAACTTGTATCTTCAAGTCAATTGATTGTCGTTAAGCAGCTCAGTTGGTAAGTCAGTCAGTCAGTCAGTCAGCTTGTCAATATTTGCATTCGTTATGCCCTTAAGGTTTTATGAAGCGTGTGTGACTTTAAGCCCTATTCATAGCACCAAAGATACTTGTAAATACTCGTAAATTACAATACAACAAAAAAATAATAATATAAATAAAAAGTGCCACAAACAGCACTTATTGTTGTTGCTACACACGCTGCTTAAAACGTTAAACAAATATTTACATTCAATAAAAGTAAAATTGAATTGGAATTGGAATTGGTATTCAAATTTGAATAGTCACTTGAAGAATTACGAGCGTGCAACCGTAAGATACATTCATAAACAGACGAAACGAAACTGAAAGTTGCGCATTAAGTGGGCGGTTCCTAATTAGTCAGACTTTGTTGCTTTGACCTTTTGTCTTCTTTGAATATCAACAAGATTTATTGGCACGTAATCGCATAAAGTTTCTACAAATTTGTTAACCCATTAATGCCCTATCTTTGTCATTGGTTAAAGTCTGCATAATAAGAAAACTTAACAAATATAAGAAATATAAAAAAAGTTGTCACGCTTTGCTGCGGCAAGCAACAAAAGAAATATGTAATATAAGATTGATTTGAAGCGTGGTAAAGGGAAAAAGAGGTGGAACCCCTTGGGGCAGTTGCTGCATCTGTTATTTGTTAATCGATATTTAAATTGAGTCAATTTGTGGAGCAGCCCCCATGAAACTGTTAAGAATTGTTAGCGAGACAAAGCGTTTCCCAATTTGTTATTGAATTTTTAATGCCCTAGACTAGAGGGCATATTAATGTAACTGTGCGTATGTAACAGCGAGAAAAATAATATAAATTCACAGATAAGTAATATATGTATTTCTGAGTATTGAAATCTGTTATATTTAGATTCCAACTAAAGCAGTTTACTACAATATATTTGTTGAAATAATTCAATTCAGACAAGCTTATTAACTCTGCAATCTATGAAGCAAAACAAATTTAAATGAACATATGCTTTATAGATTTATGAAAATACAATCATTTGATTTACAGTCAAATTAATGAAGATTATGATATTTTAAGTTGACTTCATTTGTTGAAATTATTAAATTCATACAAGGGTATTTTGATCAGTCTCTTGAAACAAACAAATCTCTTTAGTTTCTGCATGAATTGAAGACGCTCACAACTTTCAAGTCCTTTTCCAAAATAGTCTGTACAATTTGTGCAAGTTGTCTCGAAAAGTCGAGTATTTCTTTTGTTTCACTTATGTTACTTCGTATGTAAGTAAAAGATATTTATGCTTCACATTGGCAACTCAATGAGTTCATAGATCAAAGTTGTTACTGCACAGAGAATGTTTTGCTTTGGGTCTGTGAAATTTGTATCTGTATTTGAGACCTGGTCACGCCATCAATGTTGAGTCACAGACACACACATATACTAGTACACAGTCAATGGAATGGACACGAATCGAATGGGAACTTGAATGCAATGCTGTGCGTATCGAAAGTTCAATGCTTCGACACGGCACTTGAAATTTCATATGGTTGTTGTTATTGTTCTTGTTGATGATGTCGTAGTTGTAGTTGTAGTTGTTATTACTCCTCTATTATGTGTATGTCTCTTTCGCTTTCCTGTCTCGATTGCGAGTGAGGTGGGTGGGCAGAAAAACCACTCTGTTGTCAATTGCAGAGTTTGCAAAAGTTCCAATTTTTTCGCTTCTCTCTCTTTTATTATTTTTTCCTTTTTTTAGTTTTCATTTGATTCTGCTAAGTGCAGGAGAGCATGTCAAATGCCTGAAAGCACAAACGCTAAACAAACAAGCGTCGAGTAAAGTGAAAAGCTGATTTAATGGTTGGAATGAGAATAAAGCCCACAAATAGTAAATAAATGAAGTACGATTGCAAAACCTAGAAAAACATGCATATATATATATTTCCCAAGTGAAAAGTTGTTTGATATTTATTTTTAGTTAATATATGCAGAATCTTAGTCAACGATTTGCTTATTTTATTTATTTATGAGCGGATTGAATGTTATCAAATTAATACTAAATATATTCGAGTCTCTAATTTAAAAAGTATGTTTACAAAAAATTAATAGGAAAATAAATTAAGTAAACTAACTAAAAATTTAAATATACTTTTAAAGTCAATACTTTAAAGAGATGACAGAAACCATAGAAGGGATGACAACACATCAAAGTATGCATAAGTCAAAATAGTAGTTTTTTTTCTCACTTATTTGATTATATAATTTTTCCACTGCCTAAACCGACTTGGTAGTACTCTTACTGCAGAAAGGTCGATTGTGAATAATAATTGATCGCTGCTCAGTCGCATGATCATTTGCATGTTGCAACTTCCACCACCAAAGTATTTAATTTGAATGCTTATCGCCATTCTCATAAATTTGTCACGCTTCACACACACAAACAGATCACAACCCAAGACAACACTCGTGCTGTCAAAAAAGTCACAGAATTATGACATGAAAATTCGAATAAAAAAAGGAATTCAAAAAACAAAAAAAGTCATTATCAATTACGCCACTTAATTATTTTTATTGGAGCATAAAATGCTCCATTTCCCGGCAATGCAGCGACAAATGTAAACACACGAATACACACACATATACATACACTGTGAGAAGACATGGGGCTCTTTTCGGTCTGTCCCCTTCGGAACATGTGTCAATGATGTGCTAATTGTCGCGTGCCCACTTCTGAGTGACTCTTGGTTTTGGGTCTGATCTGTGGCATGTTTCCCACTCCCAGCTCAGTTCTTTTCCCCCGGTTGTTGCATGCCACTCTGTGGCTTTGGGTTTTTTGCATAATATTTGATCGTTTACAATTTTCGGATTTGGGAAATGCTGCCAATTTGTTGGTCTGCATTTGGGCTTGGCCCAGTCACAGACAATTTGCTGCGAAAACGAAGGCGTTTCACACTTTCCAATTCAATTGAAGCTTTTGTCTACTTTTTTTTATTTTCTTTATGTGGAACAAATGTTGTAGTAAGGAAATGTGCCAGAAAATTGACGACAAACCGGTTAATGAATGGGCTACTAAACGCCGCACGTAATCACACTTTAGTTGGGAAAACCATCTATTTAATATTTATGGCCATTTTTGGAAAGCAGATAGCTTTATTCTTGCATAAATTATAAATCTTTGAATTCTTGAATATTCATAAATAAATATAAAATGAGCATTTGTTCTAATTTCCAGATTGTCATTGGGGAACTCTTTTAAACCGCAACTTAATTCTTGCATATTTGAATACAATCATATAATTATAAAACAATAATAAAATCTTATATATATTTGAAATTCATTAATTAAATTAAATTAATTATTATGCATTAAACAGACAACTGACATCAGTAAAACGTAAATAAAATATATAATGACTGTAATTATTATTGACATTTTCCCAGAAATCAAGTCAAAATATACATATTTAAAACACAAAAAAAACAACGTAATTAGCTTTGTTGCCATTTTTGGCTATTTGACATTTTTTGCTGCAAGCTGATGCTTTTTTTTTGTGGCAATTAAAAAATACTTTGACTGCAAGCAACAAAAACGAAACTACAATTAATGCAACAGTTCAAGCCACATGTGGCATGCATTGAATCACACACACGTTAATTGCCTTTTTTTGTATTGATCAAAAAAATTATTTCAATTGCGTTTTTTATGCGACTTTGGTTTTTATTCGTTTTTAAAATGATTTGACAATAATTAAATTAAGCCCGCAAATTGACACCCACGTGCCGAACTGAAAATTGTAAAATGTCGCCAATAACAAAAACAACTGTAAGTGAACGCAGCTGTGATGTTGTTTTAATTTTAAATAATTTATAAATGCAACAATTTGTTGCAACATGGCTGCGTTGTATTGCGCATTGTTTGCGTGAAAGTTGAAAATATATTCCGATATTTTGATGGTCCATGGGAAGGAAGCCTGGGAATTGCTTGAGTTTAATGAAATACATGACATTAAATCGCAATTAAGTTCGTAAACGTGCAATGCATTTCACTTGTCAGCATTTTGTGGCGTCTAAAAACGCGCCCAAGTCGCAGCAACATGTTGCAAAGCTAAAGCAATCAAAAAGATGCGCGCGCGTCTGGTGAAAACAACTTATACGCAACAATAACAACAAGAATAGCAACAACAACAACAACAACAACAACTGTTGGTGTCTATTGGATCCGTTTGGGATGTTGATTGATGGCCCATTGGCAGAGTCAGCTTTTGTGCCAGTTGAAGGCCAACACTGCATACTAAACGCTGTCATGACTCAACAAGTTGCAACACCCAAAGATACACTCTTACACACACCCACACAACGCAAATTTGTGGTTGTGTGTGATGTTTGCTTGGTAACTGTTATGTTTTGCATATAAACAGCCGCTTATGATTATATGGGGATTTGCGCAAAAACTTTGAGTGCCAATTGCAACAGGTACGAGGCAAGTTTGCTATCAACGATCGAACAGCGAAATGTGTGTGCAACATTTAATGCTTGTCTCCCTGGTGATTAGATGAGATTGCAACAAGCTATTTGTTCAACATCAATTTAAGGTTAGCTTGTTGCAATTCGCAACTTTTAAAGACTAAGTTGTGAAGATGTTTTTACGCTTGATCATTGGGGCTATGATTATTATTATTATTATCATGCAAAATATATGTTCAGCATTTAGTAATTTGTAATAGTAATTGATATAAGTAGTCTTAAAAAGCTGCTCACATTCCCACCTCTCTACTATATATTTCAGTTTTATATGCAATGTTGCTCAATTTCAATTTTTGTTCCTCTCTATTAGTTGTTCAGAACTTGACAATATATCACCACTATTCTCTAAACCTTGTTTTACTTTGAATAGAGTAATATTCTTTTAATATTTTCTTTCAATTCTATCTCTCTTCTACCAACTAAATAAGTAATATTAAAATTAGAAGTATTAATTCTATCTCTCTTCTACCAACTAAATAAGTAATATTAAAATTAGAAGTATTAAGTATATAACAGACGTAATTAGTATTATGCAAGATTCTGAAGACACTTTTCAGATCATTAATATTATTTTAGTGCCACCTAATTTTTTTAAAATTCCATCCATCCTTTTATCCATATCACACGTCCAGTTTTTGGGGCATTCAGCAGGTTTTTCAATCAGTAATCGCTCCTTTATTGTGATGGATCAGTTATCTGTACCTGCTGAATGGCATGATACCATTTTATTAAATCAGCCCACTATGTTTGTGAATTATCTCCTTTAATAAACAATCAGTAATAAACAATCAGTATCAGGTGTCACACTGTTTGTACGATACTTTTTTATGTGATACCGATACCAAAATTTGACATTTTTGATTGTTAAAAATTACCTGCTGAATGTAAAAAGTTGTAATCAGGTATCATGATTGGTGATCAACTAGCGTTCCTAATATACAAAGTACGATACTTACAACTTATTTATCGTTTTCAAGAATTCCTAATGCATATATCGTGCTATATTAATCGCCTTGGGGTGTGCAACTGTCTGCCAAGTGGATCACTTTCCATACACCCTCCTCTTTCTCTCTCTCTCTCTCTCCTTCAGCTCTGTGTGGTTATCGGCAGCCCTGTTGCTGTCGCATTTGTCCAAGACAAACAACACTCGACCATTAAGCGCTTTACCGAGAACTTGCAATAATTTTTATGTCTGTCGAGAGTCGTAGTTAGTATCTCAAGGGGCTGCAACTGAACTGTAAAAACTTTGTTGGCCACATTTGTAAGCCATAACGAGGCTTCTAACTTTGACTTTACAACTGTTTCTTTCTCGCTCTCTCTCTTTGTATGTCTCTTTCGCATTCTTCACTGACAAATGCAACTTTGTAAAAGTTTAGCAAGTAAGAAAAGTACGTCAAGAATAATTCTTATGCTTATTTTCCGCTTCTCTATTCAATTGCAGGTAAGTGCAGCCGAGAAGTTGGTGTTGCTGGAAGACACCAATGGGCATGTAAGTAAGAGAAACAATAGCCGTAACAACCCAAGTCTCAGTAGTTAGTTAAGTCACCCACATGTACATATGCCCGTAGTACCCGTGGAGTGACTACACGGGTTTGCCTGTGTGGTCTGTGGACTGTGCGAAACCGCAATTGCCTTTAAGTGAGCCACTCCTGACAACGGTTGTGCCACTTCCGCTTTCAAATGGCAAAGCATTGAACTTGCAACGCCCCCATCCATGCCAGTTGCTCGAGGTAGATGAACTCTCTATGATCGCACAGCAGCAACCACATCTGCAAATACAACTAAAACAACAACAATAACAACAACAACAACAACTGCAACTGCAACTACAACTACAACAATAAGCGTCTGTTTAACGATCGTGACCAATTTTGTTGGTCAAGTCAACATCGACATGAGCAAATATTTACATTATACGATCGTCTGGCGGCTGAGTCTCGTCTATACAGTATACAGTTCTCTACAGTTCGCTCCGCTCGTCAATCAATAATCGTGGTTGTCTCGTCTCGTTGTCTGTGCTTCGAATATTCAATTGCCCGAGCTTAAACGAATTGGCTCGTATATTCGTAGATTCGTATTTTCACATTTGTACTTTGAGGCGCCCCGAGTCTGACTTGCCATACAGACTGTTTAGATTTGTTTATAAGCAAATTTAATTTCATTTCTCTTGCCAATTAATTTGATACTCATATTTTAGTTGCTTTAATTGAATTGTTACCTAGAATTCTTGATGCTGATTTGACTTGAAATGTTATTTATAAATTGCATTACTTAAGCTTAAGCTTCAACAGCATAAAATAGCCTTTGACCCACTTAGAAAAGTAGCCGCACTTGGCAACAACTGCAAAAGCCCTTTTGCCCAGCTTGGCCAAAAGTTTATGGCTTTCATTTGTGGACTTGCCACGAAAATGTGGAACAATGTCTACGTTGTTGTGTGGTTTGACTTTTTGGCCAGCAGACGCCAACCAACGGCTAACTAGAACAATAACAATAATAATGGAACAAAAACAACTAAAGAGCACATTTATCTGTGGTGTACCAGAAACTTAGATAAGTTTTAAAGCAACTTTAATAATGAAATTTATAGAACAAACAATGTTGTGAGATTCATGCAAAAATACAATGAAAATTTGAAGACCAAAATTAATTTATTGTATTTAGATAACAAGGTTAGAGAGAAGTAAAAGTATTATTCATCCAATGACCCAAATAAAATTGTCAATTAAAATTGTCTCACAGTCTATTTTTTTTTTTCATATTTGAGCTATAATGCTTAAATTTATTATATTTAACTATATTTGTAAAATAGGAAAGACTCAAATAGTCTAAATTGGAATCCTGTTTCATGGCTAATATAAATGTGACACAATGTCAGATACCTTTTTTTAATGATGTGGTTAATAAAAAATAGCTGAACGAAGCGGATACAATCTGTATAAAAATATATACGCATAAATTGCCATTTTGTTTGACGCAGCGTGAATTTATTTGTCCCATAACCAATTTGGACTTCTGTCAAATGCAGTCAAATGGCAAACAAAATGCGAAATGTCAACGCAATTGGATGGCCAAAAGACAATGGGCTTTAAGGGTGAAAAGTGGTGGGGTGTGATCATTAAAATGACCATAAAATGCACACATAGCAGCCATAACAAAATGGATAACAACAACAATAACAGAAATGCA
This sequence comes from Drosophila innubila, assembly GCF_004354385.1. Taxonomy (NCBI): domain Eukaryota; kingdom Metazoa; phylum Arthropoda; class Insecta; order Diptera; family Drosophilidae; genus Drosophila; species Drosophila innubila. The sequence continues at coordinate 8,541,871 of NW_022995372.1, read as the reverse complement.
ACGATTGCAAACATGTTAAACATCAGCGAAAATATTTAAACAAATATTTGCGGAACATGTACAAAAATGAATCGAGCAGTTGGTAAATTCAATTTGAGGTCCACAAAAGCCGCGTAACGGCTTTGAATTGTTTTGATTACATTTGTGGCCTGGGTCAGCCACTGGGGGTTTCAGGGTCTGCCAAATGGAGCTTATCCAACTGAATGGCCAACACTTCTGACATGACACGTCAACTGAAAGTCCGAAATTAACAGAGAAACTCTCAATGCAAATATTGAAATATTCAACGATGCTTTCCCAGTTTATTTTAGCTGACATTTGCAATTTAAGTACATATACACAAACATATTTATATAATTTTAATTTAATGCAAACATTTGTATAACAACATTAATTATTAAATTTGATGTTGTCTGATAGAATGCAAATTTTAATTACTTTTTTATGCCGTTCATATTTTAAAGAGACACCGGCAAATGAAAATGAGCAGCAATTAGATCAGTTTATACTTATATCGAATATTAATTAACCGGATATTAATTGTGCTTACTTTGACAGAACTTTTCAATAAACTGATTCCAGCAATTTTCGATTTTTAAAACAACTGCATTTAAGTATACGTTTTGAAGTCTTCAGCAAGGTTGATATTGAATGAATATTAAATTAATAATAATCCGCAACTAAATAATTCTATTTCACTTCAGCACTACTAAATTTACAAAGTCCCAAAAGAGAGTATGACAAATATCTGAATAAGAACACAATTTTGAAAATCATCAAAATATTTCAAGCAGACAAATGCAGTTCAATACCCTATTTTCTTAGACCACACTTGAGATTGTAATTGTGCGAGGAATATAATTAAATATCTCTCTATAAACTGCTTTTTCTCTCAACCCTTTTCTTCTTAGAATTCCCACAAAGGATCATAGCAACCAACATAAAACCTAATTAGCTTTGTACACTCACAATTGAGTCTACAATATACCTGCTGTCTATGACTGTCTCTTCCAGTTCCCAGTTCATTAGACTCCATTAAAGGCGGCAGCAACAATGCAGGCAGAGTAAATTCGAGGGTATCAGCAGCTTCCATTTCTCGCTTTTGAAGGAAGGGGAACTCAGGCCTCAGATACAAGTAATTGTGAGACAGTCCATTCAATTACTTGCCGCTGTGTTAAGCAAACAGAAAAAGGGTATTTGAATTGTACAAGAAAACACCGCATACAAGGTTCAAAGTGCAGACGACTGCAGAGAGAGACAGAGGGAGAGAGTGAAAGAGGGGGATTAACAGAGATTGCACTTGCTTTGGGGTTTAATGCACGATAAAGAAAAAGAATAGAATACCATGAAAACATACTTGAAATGACAACTGATAAGGCAAAATACCGTTTGACATCAGCTTAGGAGCAACTCAAGAAGCTAATGAGAAATGTGCTTCCATGGGAAGCTGATAATTTTAAGCTACAAAGTCAAAAATACATTGAAAGTTTTTTAATTAAATTGCAATCACACTAAGACCCAAAACAACAGGCAAATAAATCACTAACCACCGCAGGAATGGCGACAGAAGGGTCGTGAGGGGTAACAAGAGACAGACAGGCAGCCAGACAGCCAGACAGAAAAGCGGCAAAAGGAGCAGCTTGACTTTTTGGCCACTTGCTCGCACTGTAAACTATGCAGACAAGCAAACGGCGCCAGATGCACTTAATTGAAATGATATAGGAATCATTGAGGGGACTAAAAAGAGTAAAGTAGCTGCACAAGCCAATGAACCTTTAAGTCAAAGCGAATTGATTCCCTTATTCCACTTTTCGTCTGAGATTGATGAAGACCATTTCTTGAGAAATTTAACTCAAACATACGTTGAATTTTGTGAACATTTTAATCCCTTTATCATTTATTTAAAGCATCTTTTAGCCTGGCAAAGCTTCCTGCAATGTCATGGATCACGATAAGCGTCTAAAGAAATGATGAAAAATTAAATAAAAATCGAAATCAATAAATTGCAGTGTTTGGAGGCGATGCCCACAGACCACGCTGCCGGCTGGAAATCCCAATAAACTGTCATTAAGTATGCATATTAAATATGAATGGAAATATCTGAGTGTGTGCGTGTTTATCGTGTGGCATCAGAAATTATAACCATGAGACATAAAAAATTTCATAAATTATGTTTCCGAAATACTCAAAGCTTAAATATCTGTGTGCGGGGTGTTCATATATCTTTATATGACAAGCACTGTAAAATTATGGATTACATTAAAAAATAAATTTAAAAAATATTTAAAACTTGATATAGTATAAATTTATAAAAATACTGAATTTATTATATTCATATTTTATAATCCATGAAAATGAATGAATCTTATGATATACTAAACTAAACTTAAAAATACCTTCAAATTTATATATTTATCTTTTGAGTTAAAAGTTATTCATAAAATAGTTAATGGTTGCAAATTTAAAAAAAAAATTATGTTTTAATTCTGTTTGCAATTTAATATAATTGCAAATTTTTGCTATTATGATAACTTTAAATATAATTGTGTACATCCACTTAAAAGTTTAACTATTCGCAATAAGAAATTTATCATTGCAACTACTGAGTAACCCTTGTACAAGGCAGGCGAAATTATTTATTTTCAATCAATGTTTTGCCACTTCTACAACTTCTTCGCCCGTCTTTGCCCTTCCCTCTGAATCTGCCTCAGTCTCTGCCTCGTCTGTCTTTGTGTGCAACATGGTCCGCAACTTTGTCGCCTCGTTTTCCCACTTTGGCAAAGCAACGTCGAACGACAGAGAGCGCGTGCCTCTGGAATATTTATGAGTTGTGTCCATTGGCTCTCGACCAGGGTCCGAGTCGTCAACTGACGGAAATCAATGTTGACCCACTTGGCAGTGGCAAGGACGGAGTTTCAGCAAACGGCTCCCACAATTTCCTCCAAGTCGCTGCATGTTTGATACGCGGGGGCAAGTGAAAGTCGAGAAATTAATTTCCCAGCAAGTCATTAATATTAAGTGCAAAACCCAAAAAAGGCCATAAGACTTGCACATAATGAGACTTTGCTCCTACAATAAGTAGTCGCAAGTCGTTGCTCATTGCTCGCTTCTCGTTTCTCACTTCTCACTACTCGCTTGTCGCTTTAATTGCTGCAGCATTCATAATAAACCTGGACAACAAAAACTTAACCTGATCCCTGGACCGAACCCTGAACCCAACTCACTTCCTGCTCGAATGGCGATTAGATCTCCGTTTCCGTTGCGTTTTTCCATCTCAGCCAAATTGTTGCCATGTTTTGGCTGAAAACTCTTTCGCCACGCCCCTCCTACCCTTTTGAAATACAAATGTGATTTATCGAACAAAATTACAGCCACTAAAAGTATAAAAAACATTCTATTCTTTAAGTGCCGAACTTGCTATGCTCTAAAAAAAAACACTCTAAAATTCAAGTTAAAAAATTCTTGATTTTAGCAAGTACTTTGAAAGATATTTTAAATTGTCGATTTAACTACAAAAAAATATTACAGAATCCGGAAGATAAAAAAAAAATTGTTAAGAAAAAACGTTTTTGATTCAAGAATTTTTGTACTTGGCTTAAGAATATTCGGGCTTACCGGATTTTGTTTCTGTTTTATAAAAAATTTCAATAACAATAACTTATTTAAAGTTTTTGGTCAGTATTTTATTGATTCATCGAAATCATCTAAGCAAAATATTTAAAATATTTCTTTAAAAAGTTTTTATACTCTTCCAGCTAGAGTATTAAATGGTAAAAACTATTTTATCGCCTTTTGTTTAGCTTTCTGTTTTTTTTGCGTATTTCTCTTTTATTTTCGTCGGATTTCCTCGCAAATCGATTGCAGAAAATTTATGATCAGTGTTGCCATACTAAATGAATTTATGGTTAGCGTTTAGCGCTGGGAGGTTGGGGGGAAAAGTATAAGGGTGTTAGGTAAATCTGCTTGCATTTTGTGTGCTCTCAAATATGCGTAACTTTTCCTATTTCTGTATATGTACATTTATGTGTACGTGTATAAGTGTTAGAAGCACACGCAGCAACAAGCCCGCAAAAAGTTGGCAACACTGAAAATTCATTTTGGTTTTGGGGCTTCATTTTTCATTTTACTTTTTGATTTTTTTATTTTTGTTTTACTTTGTACTGGCTGAGGAAAAAGTTTTTGCGGTTTGTGTTTTTCGCCTAAAAGCAGGCTTTAAACTTTTGCATAACCCGCGTTGCAGCCAACAGAATCCACCTCAGTGCAGACTCCGTCCTACCTCATCGTCCTGTACTCCTTCTGCTGTCTGTTTCTCCCAAGTTGCAGTTTTAAATTTTGAGGCGTTCATAAATTTGACACTTTTGGCTTTATGGCCAGTTGCCATCGCCATCGCTGTTGCCCCTGCAGCTGTTGGTTCAGGTTGTTGGCTGCTGGTTTTGACTGCGCTTTTTGGCCACATTCCGCCACACACATACACGTATACATTCACAGGAGTTGCCAAGTATTTCTGTGGTTTTATCTATGCAAAGTAAACTTTTGGCTGCGGTTTTTGCAAAGCTTTTGAATTGCAAACTAGTTGGGCGAATTATAGAGAAAAGCTGCGAGCGACCAAAACAGAACTTCAGATATGCGAATGACGTTGCATGAGTTCGCTTTTGACCATATCTTGCAATACTCCACTTCACAGTCTACCACAAATATGTTCTCCAGACCACTTTTGAGGTCAAAACTGAACAACACTTTCAACAGTGCACACAATTTTAATCAGTTGCTTAAGTAATTCGAGTTTCAGTGCATAATAACTAGACAGCTATAGTTTTAATGCCCCTTAATAGAGAGGAAAATACTGTGCAAAGAAGATAGAATGAAAAAATATTCAGATTTAATAAAATTCACAAGATTTCCCTTTAAATTTTTAATCCCGCTGACGGCCAGCTTAACTACTTATTAAATGATAATCCCTGATGAGTTATGACTAAGTAAGAAATGTTTAAATGAATCTTTTTGAGTGAAACATAAATTGCATAGCAAAATCATCAGTCCAGAGGAAACTTAATTGCTGGCATCATTTTGCTTGCTGAAGTTGAGCATCTGTTGATGACACTTCCACTTCGTTGCAACGTTGGAAATTTATCACCTTTAGTGTTTGTCTCCTTTTTAGAGGCAACTCCTTTAGCTTCAGCTTCAGTTGCTGTTGCAGTTGCAGACTGTTTGCTGTCATCTTTATTCACTTTGCAGCACCATGCGATCCTATTGTCGGAGCAAAATGGAAGAGCTGTCTGTCGTTGCATTCATCAAAGTTCAGCGTCTGACGTTCGCTTATTAAAAACTCCCGACGTCAGACACTTTGCTCTTGACTTGCTGTTGAGTGCTAAAATATGGCCAAGACAGACTCTCTGCCAGCTTGTCATACTATATTCCATGCGACAAGTGGCAAGCTGCAAAAAGTCGCTTCATTTATTATTAGCTGAACAAAGATACAGATACAGATACAGAAACAGTTACCGATCAACCCATAAAAATCACGGTGTCAATTTGTCGTTTTTTGCTTTGTATTTGTCTCTGCAGCTTTTTTCCCTTTATAATCCCAACAATTTGTGGTTTGTTGCCTGTCACATTTACGTTTTGGCATTTGCTTCTTGTTTTGGTTTGCATCACGTTTGCTGCATGTTTTGTTGCATGCTTTCAGGCGTGCTCTGCATGTTTTGCATACAAATTGCGCATACGCCACGCATGACAATTGCACATATTTTATTGTTTTCGTTCTCTTTTTCTAGCATAAAATTTATATTTGTACAAAAAATGATAAAAGTTAGTTTGGGGAGATAGTATTGCAAATGTTAAAAACAAAAAATTGAACTAATGAAACAGAAAAAGCAATGGAACTAAACTTAAAAAAAAAGTAAAAAAAAAAGTATTTTCAAAAGCGTTTTGTGAAAACTTTTACAACAAAAAAAATAGCGGAAAGAACAAATAAGTATTGTCTATATATCGAAGTTAAGATACTCTTAAATAACCAACTAATTTGGAACAGTTGTTGTTGTTATTAATATGCAAGAAAATGATAGAAATAAAATTATTTTATGACTTTTCTGTTACCATATAATTTATATTAATGATCTGCACTTTAGTATTTGTAACTTATTTTAATAAATATTTTTTATGGAAATTTTTTTTTTTTTATATTATTTCCATAATTTTTACAACATTTTAGTCGATCAAAAATATGAATTCAATTTAACCAAATTTTAAAACAATCAGGACACAATTTAATAGCCATTCCAATATACATTTCATAAATATTTTAAACATCTTTGAAAATGATGGGACTCTCGATGAAGAGAGGATTGTTTGCACATAGAATGCCCGCAACAATGCATAGAGTATTTATACAATTATTTATTCTCGTAATTGTTGTTTACCCAGAGATGCAGTGTGAAACGGCATAAAACACTACCAAGTTGACCCCTTTTACCCCTTAGCCCCTTTAAACTGCATCCTTCGTTACCTGTTTGGTTGATGCGCTTTGCAATTCATATAAATTTTATTTGTTGAACTTTATAATGGCAATGAAGTTGATGTTGCCGCAAAAACCTCTTTTCAGTACAAAACAGCAAGAAAAAGATAGCAAGAAGCACACATATAAAGTTTGTTGTGCAAAAGTTAATTGTTAGCAAAAACTTTTTCTGTTGAGGTAACGCATAAATTTTTATTATTTATTGTTGCTTGTTAACTGTTGGTGAAGAGTGAACCGTGCTCAGTGGTTCAATTCATGTGGTTCGTTCTGTGTGTGCTTTTATGTGGTGTAGCTGCATTTGTGGCATTTGATGTGTCCATCAAGAATTTCGTTTTGGGTTTGCAATATTGGCTGTGTAAAATGCACAAAATTTATACCCCATATAAAGCAGAGCTGCCTAATTTTGCCAAAGGATATATATCTTAAGAATATATATATTTTATATTATTCTTGCATAACTTTGTTGTTGTTATTATTGGGATCTCTAAATGTGCTTGGATTTTGACATTTTGAAAACATAATTATTGCGTATACGACACGTTTACACTGCCTAAAACAGCTACACGTATGTATATTTATTTTCATATTCACAGCTTGTTTTTGCTACTCTTATTTGTGTACGGCTTTAGCATTTCGTACAAATTTCCCAGGTGCCTAATTTTTCACTTGAGGTCTCTGACTTTAAAGAACTGTTGCTGCCAGTTCCTAAATTGGATCAACTGTATGAATATTTCATGTTAAACGACTTGAAATGGCTGCAACAACTGTTTGCCTCTTCAGTCATTTTATCCTGCAGTCATTTGCTTCTTACATTACACAAGGGATGCATTTTTACATGCGATTCGAGTATAATTCAAATGGCAGCTGCAACGACAAAATGCGAGTTAAATTAAATCGTCTGACTGTTAGCCAGGTTAACTCACCTGCGGATGACCAGGCCGACGGCTGTAAAGCTCACCTGTATGCACCTGCCTGTCTGCATGTGTTGGCTTTTGTTCTTTACCCATCCCCTTCCACTCTTCCCCTGTGTAATAGAACGAGTAACAACAAGACAGAACAGTTTTCTATGGCGGTGAAGACTTGATACACTTTCTGACCACTCTTAAAAAAAAAAAGTAAAACCTCTACCAATGTTTATGCTGGTATGGTCTATATTGATTTTGATCATCGTCGATATCAAGAGAATATATACTCGTACTGTAGAGATACTGCAATGCCTTAGTGACCAAATTATAATACCCCCTGTACTAAGGGTATAGTAAATTGTCGACTGGATGACTGCCAGCATCATCAGCCGAGAAGAAGCATCAATAGCTGTTGAGGAGGTGCCTGGCAAAGCCTTTGTCAAACAACAGCCTGCAGTTTAGCAATATGTGTACTCCGCCTCCTCTTCCTCCTCCTTCCCTGCGTATTTTACTTGTCAAATTTAGTTTAATGCAGCACCATTGTCAGCTGCCCAACGGTCGACAATGATCTGACCAACAAGCTGCTCAACTTAATAAGTCTGCATCAGCATTTGGGGTCGACAGGTGTTAATCGAGCTTGGTTTAATCTGATACAGATACTAATGTTACATGCGTATATATCCCGTATGTTACTGACTTTCGGTTCATGTCTCAAGGCATGTTATCTATGGCTTAATGGAGCTTCTCTGACAGCGCTGTCAGTTCGAAAAATTTGTTAGTTACCAAACAATTTCAATTAACAATTACAGCTAGACAGAATATGTATCTTTTGCTTACTGTGCTCACTTTTCCAACTATGAGTTGCCCGAGGCCAATTTTTTTTTGTAATGTAATAATCAATGGATTCTTCTTAACTTTATTAAACTCTATCCGATAACAAACTGTGTAAGTCCCTATCACACTCGAGAAATTTTTACATGCTACTCAAAAATGTTTTCAAAAACATCAATCAATCATAATTTATAAGACTCTAACAACCAAAAAGCAATTATTCATGTTCCTGAAACAGAACTATCGATTTTTTAAATTAAAATATAATTTAATTTAATTTTAATAATGGATTTTATTCATTTTAAGTGAATTCATTTGTTGCTTAAAATATACCAATAGCTAAAAATTTTATGAAAATTTGAAGAACTTTTATGCAGCCGTATTTTGAACTCTGAAAATATAAAGAAAATGGAATTTTTAAAATTTTAAGTACATCAATATTTCGTTTAGTTCTTTTCAAAGCAACTGTCATCAAAATCTCTAGAGATTTGTAAAGCACACCTGTATATAATTATTATTGTTATATGTAGTTGATAACCTAATAAATATTTCCCAATTGACATCATTTTGATATATAAATGACTTCTTATGGCCATAATATTTTGCAGCATTGAAAACATATTCATGTTTGTCTTAAAAGTTCGTAAATTTACCTTTGTTTTATGGCATTTTTTATGCAGTAGCAATCAATTCAATGGCCACAAAGCGATTTGTGTCAGCTCTGCAGCATTTTAATCAAATTGAATTAGCTTTAATGCCACACAATGGTCAGCAAAAAAATAAAAGAAAAAATAAAAAAAATAGAAACAATTCCATATATTTGCGCATTAACGCCACATTGTTGGGGCAGCAGGAGGGGCACGATGAAGATAGAGGCAAAACAATGGGGCATTCATAAGCTCAAGGTTAAGCCGCTAAAAATCATTGAGCAACATCAAAGCGCCATTGTTTTGGCTTTGGGCCACCAAATGTTAAGTCAAATGAAATGAAAACAACACACAAAACCAAGACAAGTAGGAAGATTAATGCCAATTGCTGTTGAGCACCTACCTTGGCGCCTTGGCCAAGAAGTTCTCTCTGCATGTGGCTGCCACACCTCCTTCAATTGACTCACTCCACTCATTGCAACTCCTGTGTGACTAATGAACAGTCTTAAGTCTCAGTCTCAGCCTGTCTTTTACTTCACTTTTTGGACATTTGCTGAGCTTTTTGGCTTTTATTTAGCCATTGGCCCTGTGCTTCTTCACTGGACGCGAGGCTTAGACTGTTTCCTGCCTTTTGCCTGCTGCCTGTTGCCTCCTGCCTCTTTTCCTTATGCTTTTGCTGCCTGTTCATTAATTTCGCTTAACTTCACAAATTGCCAATTGTGCGCATTGGTCAACATTTTTGTTTCTTCCTTTTTTTTTGCCGTCCACTTCTCAGCGAACTTCTGGCATTGTTCTCTATTGCTCTGTTGCTCGTATTTATTGCCTTGGATGCCAATTTGTTTTGTGTTGCCATTGTTACAAATGCCACTGGCCACAAGTTGAGCATGCTGCCTATGTGATTCATTGGAATATAAATGAATTCATAATCATTAAATATTATTTTATATAATTAAATTTTTCTACATATTTTAAATGTTGTTTAAAAGTTATGAAATCACATAATTTTTATTTAAAAACTACGGTCTCTGCAAATAACTTTTGTGATTATATAAATATTTCCTACTTTCTGTATCAATCCATGAGAGTGTATACGAAATTCGTTATATCAAATTTGGAGGTTGGTTCTTACTTATGGCCATTGTTGCAGTAAATGTTGTAGCTGTTGTTGTGCCAACTGTGTGCACATGAATTCTTAGTTTATGAAGTTCTGCAGCATTTGCTCGCCTGATGCCACATGCCCCCTGCCTCCTGCCACAAGCCTCTTCGTCCGTCCGGCCTAGTGACCATTGATGTTTGTCTGGCACGTTACCTGAATCTCTGCATGTTCGCTTCCCATGTCTGAACAATAAAAATTGTGACAAATTGCCATCACCGAGCACAAATGGGGCTTTTATTTAGTGATGACTTTTATGTGGTGCACATGGCGTATGCGTAATGTGGGCGAGTGAACAACTGTGCAACAGACCAACTGACCCAACAACGGGCCCCAGAGGCACTTTTAACAATGTCTGTACTGACATCGACATTTACAGCTTTCAGCTCCAATTCAATTAATTAACATTAACCAACTGACGAAACTTTTCTTTCTTTACCAACTACAAGTTAACCGACATTAATCAAATTTCCCTTTATTTACAGGACACAGACAACAATTATGCACGCAACTATATCCCCGGTAAGTTTACGGATCTGAAGAACAAACAGCTGGGAACTCCGGAGGCGGTGATAAATACACGTCGCCAGCACGACCCAAATTATGGTAAGCACTTAACTAGCCGATGGAATATAGGAAAATGTATTCAGCAAACTCCTTTGAAACCCTTGCAGCTCTGGCAACTGCCCATTGGAAGCAGGTTACGAAGGAGGCAGTCTGCCGCGTGCCACAAAAGCGTTGTGTGCGCGTCGAGAACGATCCTTCCAAGCTCTACACGCCCCACTGCGTCCAGTTGCATCGTTGTGCCGAGGACAGTGGCTGTTGTCACAGTCGAACCGATATCTGTGCACCCAAAGAAATCCAAGAAGTTGTCAAAGTATTCCATGTAAGTGTCACAAAGATATTACGAAAATATGTTTTAGTTTAAATTTGGGAAGAGTTTAAATATATACAAATCATTTTTTATACCATCATTTGATACATGATACTATTATAAGAATAAGCTTAAAATGCTCATCATTTCATGAGTAAGATAATCAGAAAGATAGAGAAATATAATATAAGACGTGGACTTTTAATTGGCAATAAATTAAACATTCTCTTTTTGTTCACACCTAATATATAATATTTTAATAATTAATAAGAATTTTTTGTTTAATCTTGAAATTAAATTGCTAACTAAATTTTCACTTTTCTAAGCTGTCGGATACGAACATAGACATTATGGGGAACAGGCATCAACTATTATTTTTAAATGTTTATTTTATTTTCGTTGGTAATTCAACATTGTAATTATATCAAAATGCTGACTACACACCTTGAAAGTAAATACAATAATAATTGAATTCAGCACACAATGCATAATTACATTCTCGATTTCAGCATATTGAATGCTCGTTACATCACAAAAGGTAACAGCAACAATATCATGGAGCATAAATCACCAACAAATTGAATTATCATTGCGTCATTAAAAACTCATTTTTGAGAGCGCAACAACAACTGAAAGAAAAGGTGAAACGATATAATTATGTTGCAATATGGCGCCCTCAAGCATGACCTACGCCCACCAACAACAGTCGCGACAACAACGACAACAATCAGAGCAATTACAGCAACATATAGAGTGAGAGAAGGGTTTTGAGATGGGGGGAACTAGCACCGTCTCTTGACAAATTGTATAAACTTTTTTAAAGGCCCTGCAGCCAATTTGGGGCATGTGGCATGTTCAGTATGTGTGCTACGTGTAAATAAACAATCAAATTCATAAAGGAGTTCCCTGACATAATCATTGTTGTTCGTAGCCAAGCGCAACGATACAAAATAAATTGAAGAATTTTTAATTTAACATAAAAGGCGTCATTAATGTTGCACTAAACATAGAAAGTTGCTGCCAATGTTTTAAAATAAATATTTACTGAAATTATAATGAATTATAAATTAATGTAATGAATGCACTACCACTTTAAAATTAATTAAATTGTTTTTTAGACACTTTAAAGTAAATGAAAAAAATTGCTTAAAATAGGATACAAATTTCATAAAATATATTTAGAGAAAATATTAAATATCATATTAATTGTTGTGTGCAGGCTGTAAATATGCAATTGACATGCAATTTAAATTGAACTGCTCTTGTAAATGAAAACAAAATAGTTTATTTACTCGCACATTTTCACAAAATGCAATTGTCTTACTGAAATGACACTTAATATTCCAAATTTGTACTTGAAGGGAAACAACGTATTTAAATTACCTGTGGCAAATGCAACTAAACCAACAACAATTAACAAATAATCGATGATGTTCCAACTGACAGCTCTACAAAATGTGTTTTGCCAGTTTGTCCAAATTGCAGGTAATCCATATGGATACCAAGCTAACCTCAGATGTGGTACCCCAAAACACACACAGTAAATCGAGCTTAGGAGTTAAGTTGTCGGCACTTGCAACTGGGGGGGCAAAAGGGTGCTAAACAAATTCAAACTATGCCACTGTCCTCGAGTATTGGGCATAAAGTTGAAGCTGACAAAGTTTCTGGAGCTGCTTCTTCGGCTTCTTGCAACACGCACGTCAACAACAGGGCATTAGGGAGATGGGGAGACTTTCTTGTACTTCAGTCCTGCTCTTGTTACCTGTTTACGTGCTGGCAATTTGCATTTGGCTGCCACATGCTAACTGCTGGGATTTAAAACTGGCAAAATTGCTTTACGTAGCGGATGTGTCACGAACTTGCATGGCAACTGCAACAGATGCTGTTGTTGCCACTGTTGCACACTCATTGTTTAATAAGCAAAATTAATGTTTGCTCTGCGGCTGTCAATAAAGCAGCTTCTCCTCCCACAGCTGTGCACAGCAACCACATAGCTGATTATGCATGCACCTTGGTGGCGCCCCACAGCAGTGCATGAATCGAGCAAGATTTTGTAGCAAATTAATTAAACGCTCGGGCTGCATTTTGAGGTCCAGGACAACGGACATGGACATGGACATGGACTTGGACATGGCCTACGATTTGCCTGTCAGCCAAATTGACTTTTACTTTGCCAACTCGAATCCAGCCATGTGGGCGACATGGACATGACGCTTCATGTGGAGGCGTTGGCTTTCACGTTGCTCAGTCGCTGGCGCTTTTCTAGCTCCAACTTCTTTCTTAGCCTAGGTGAAAGTAACACCATCTCTCTCCCTCTACGCCTCTACGCCTCTCTTTTGAACTCGCTGGGTGCATTGAACCCAGAACCGAGGCAAGGCGTTATAAATCTCTCACTGCTTTTGCAACATATACTCGTACCTTGCCTTGCCTTAACTTGGTCTGGTCTGGAGTGCAGTGCAATGCCCTCGTACCGGCCAACAAAGCACACTACAGTTACTCAATCCCCCGCCCCACCCTTTAACCCCCTCTTATTCCATTTACCTCCCTCGTCTACCTAAAGCTTCAACAAAATTTGCGCAACATAAATTATGTTTTGTAAGAATGTTTTTTTTTTGATGCTGCTCGCCGGGATGCAACCCATTCACATAGTCCATCTCTTCCAACAATATCTAACTCTCTCTGTTTCTCTCTCTATCTATCTTTCTCTCGCACACGTTCTCTTTTAATGCTGAGGTCTCAAGCTGTTTGCCTGACACTTGACACCTCTCAATGACAGCCGCTATGCTGCTCATGACTCGTGTGTGTAAACTTGGGCTGTCCTGCCACCAACTCCTCCTCCTTCTCCATCTCCTCCTTCTTGAGCTTCTTCTACTGCCGCTGGCCACACATTTTGCTGCTTTATGAAGACAAGCAGCAAAGGGTTTTTTGTTTATGTTAAAGCTGGCAGATAACATTCTAACAGTTTAGCTCACATGCAATTCTGTTGGACAGAAGTGACGATAAAGCCGAATGAAATGTAACCATGGATGACTTTATTAAATTGTAATTCTTTTATTTGGAGACTTCGCTATCAAATTAAATTCATCATAGATTCACCTAGATTTGTGCATATTTTCGCTTTATTTAAATGCATCATTATCTAAAAAAAATAATAGATTATTGTAAACAAATTAAATGACCATAATGTAGAAATATAATTTATACATGTCATATTAACTTGTTTATGGTTATTTATTTAGCTGTTAAGCCTTTATTTATTTAGCCATTCTTACAAGTAATTTTCTAGCTATTTTTTTATATATCAACATTATTTTAGAATCTTTAACATAAAGAGTATAACAGCTTAGTGTTCTCTCCAGCGAACTTAGCTTACTTTGAAATTCCCTGAGTAACCACCTCATAAATATAATATTATTAAAATATTTACTTGACTTTTGCATAATTTTGAGTGGTTTTGCCAAACTTTTATTGGATAATCAAACACTCTTTTACTTAGAGCATGTGTGGGCGTTTATGGGCGTGTTGTTTCTCAGCTCAGCTCATGTGTGTGCATAAGTCTTCAAGTAGAAAGTTTTTTGCCAAAAAGCGCAGGATAAATATTTTAATATTAAAAGCCATCCATGATGGCAGACAGAATGTCTGCTTATCTGGGACGCCACTGAAAAAACTGAAATGTTTCAGCTGCAGCAAAAGAAAATGTATGAAAGTGTAGCAAAAGCAAGCAACACACTCATAATTAAATTCATGCATCCATGATGGACTAAGCAGAAAGATTAAGAAAAGAGTAGCTGAGTTTTCTCCTCAACCTACGTAGGTAAATGAGCCATATGATACAAAAAGTGCTGTTTTCTTTACTTACCCCAATTGAAACATGTTCGCATATGTTAACTGCCAGAATTGAGGGTAAAAAAAGCAAAGTCTTTGATTGTAAGTTCGGCTAAAAGTTGCTAAAAACTTATTAGCATAGACGAAATCAGCAATGTTAATACCATATGCCAGCAGCCTGTTGATTTGCGAGAAACTTTTAAAACAAAATGCTTTGAGATAAATCAAATGTTAAATAGTTGATTTTCCGTTCAGCTGCAGAGAATTAATATATGTGTAGAATACAAAAGAACCACATAGTATTACAATCGTAAACCACATTCTGGATTCTTGATCATGATATTAAGTTAGAAATATTCGTTCCATAGCTGACATAGAAATAATCGGTTGAAAAATTAAATTTTGTATGAAATTTTCTTTTGATTTTCGTAATATTTTAATTAAATTATATTAAACATTAAATATTTGTGAATGCATTTATTATTTATTTTTATATTTTATTTGTTATAATTCATTTGCAGTTAGTCAAGAAGGTGTTTTGACAAAAAAAGATATTTTAAATAGATTTGGATTTTATTTCTTTTAGACTAAAAAAAAAAGAAAAAACAAAAAAAAAAAGTTTATGGAATTTAGTTATTTTAATAAATAATATTATAATCAAGTATGTCAAAACACTTATGTGACGAACTGTTTTTATGAAATTAAAAAGAAATGTAAATTTAGTTTGGGAAATAGTTACTTCGATGAACATTTTATTTAATATTAAGAGTTACTATGTTAATATTAATACAATAATAACACTTTTAAAATGTACAAAACTCAGCAAGGCGTGCCAGAGACAATCCTTTTTACTGTGCAGGCATCTCTTAATAATTTCTAGTACAATCTGTCCACTTGAGGTGAATAGCGTTAACGCCCCTTACAATACATTAAATTGTACTACATTTTATATGCTTGGCTTGAGTCCTGGGTGCACTTAGTGGACTCTTGAGTGCACAAGGGAGGTGGTGGGAGGGGTTCCCCTCCTCATACAAAGCAATAACTGACTAATTGCTTGAGTCGAAAGTGCGCACTTCTTGCACACATGAGAGTGTTGAGTATTTGCATATACGTTCAGACATTCTAACCTCAATTAGGGTGGCAGGTACCTTTCCTAAACATACACACATGCACACACACACACACACACACACACACACACACATATGCACTTAAAGAATGGCAAACTACTCTTATTTATGGTATATACGTCATATATCATGCTATGGACATGAGACTTAACCACTTTGGTGCAATTTTAGATGCCCTTGCAGTTTAAATAAGAATCACAAAAACAACGACAACAACGCCAGAAACAAAATGCAGATGAAGAATAAAAAGAAGTGGGGGCATGAGAAAAAGCTGAAAGTAACAGCAGCACTTTGCACTTCCGTTTCCGGCAATTATTGTGTTGCAGCTCTTCAAGCGACCTCAGCTGGATTTTTCCCCACTTTTACTGCAGCAATTTTCTTGAATTTTATGTTTTCCAAAAACACACACACACACATATGGAAAACTAAAAACTTGCGTGTATAGCAAGGCCTCTTGTAGATTAGCGGAGAATGAGAGGAGGCAGGACATGGATTGAGTATGTGAGCGACATGTCGAGCATAAGAAACTTTTTCAATTCGTTGCTTTGAAGAATTTGCATAAACATTTTACCTCCGCCCAAACACCTCCGCATATTCCCCTCGCAAAATGTCGAAACTCAATTTGTGATTCTTGTTTTCAAGTTTTGTTATAAAATAGAAATTGTGAAACACATGTGTGTGTGCGTAGCATAACACAAAATGTCAAAACAGGTTACTCAGTACTATTCATTTCGGATCGGGTGTCAGTTTTCTGCTTTGATGCGTCCAATCAAAATTCAATGCTCGACAGCCTTTAGTTTTGCATTTGTCAGGATTTCATTGGCTTACAGAATGTTTGTAATTCCTTCCTAATTTGCCTGGTATTATTATAAGCATTTCGTGCAGCAATATTGAGCATTGGCTGTTTACTTAGTTTGATTAATAACCAGGCTGTAATTTTAATTAAACGAATCCAACTTAATTTATGCAATTCATACGCAATTCATCATTTTGCACTTGTCATGCTGCAGAAACTCAGACCAAGGCAAACGACGATAACTAAGCAAAACAGAAGCCGCTGAAATTGTCTACTCATGGGAGAAGACAGGAGCTTATACCGAGAGGAGGTCGATAAGTTATTATGAGGATTATATAAATTGGAATTTATCTTGTTGTGTTGTTAAATTAAATGAGTATATATTGATATGAATCAGCACTATGAACTATTTATATAAAACAGAGTTGGATACTTGACTGACCTCTGACCTCTTTCCGTTATTATATATTGCGTATTTAATATTTCTTACGTATTTGAATTTCTTAATTTGCTTAGTGCACAACCTTGCATGTGTTTATTTTTCGAAATTAATATGATTCCACATTGCTTAAAGACAGCAAAATTTGTCTGCCCAAATGTAAAAAATCCCCCTTAAACCAAATCTATCTATGTCACTGTGTTGTACAACTGGCAACTGACAGCTGACAACTCATTTAGAATTACATGAGCTATAGAAACAAGAACAACAATGACGACAACTCTGATGAGCAGTCAGCTTAAGAAACATTCCTCACATACGCACACACACACACACACACACACACACAAGCATACATACAGATTCTAAGTTGAACCATAAGGAACTTTGCAATAACAATCTCCATATGCAAATGTCACTGACATAATTAACAGGGTCAGTCTGTCATCGAGAGCTGTATGTGTGTGTGTGTGTATGTGTGTGTTTATGTGTGTGTGTATATCTGTATATGTTTGTGGCAAGCTATAAGTGAATCATTTATATATGAATATCAAATACAAACTAACCTAGCAAAATGGCCAACTTTTAAATTCATTTGCAGGTTAAAAGTCCAAAAAGCCGCCATTCTGTTACCGAGAACCTGACCTTTGTCAATCACACTGAATGCCACTGTATTGATCGCAGTAATTTTAATGCGGAAGCCGTGATCACCGCCGTGGAGGTGAAGCAAGCCACCATACTCAGCTGCAATTGTCCCAGACTCTTTGAGAAGATACTACAGAATGATGGACAATGTCGCTGTGATTGCTCCTCAAGTAATTATCACTGCGATTTCCTAAAACGCGGCAGCGAACACTTCTCAATGAACGATCGCAAGTAAGTAGACACTATAACTTGTTGTTATTGATAGTTTTCTGATACTTTTCGCCATATATATCCACAGATGCATCCATCAGGGAAACTGCAAGCCGCCCACCTGCCAATTTGGCACCTATATGGAGAAACATGGACGCTGCCCTAATCAACATGAACAGGTGTCACATCCATCGAGCTATAATGCTCTCAACATGTCGTAAATGGTCACTGGACGTAACCAGACCTAAGTATTAGTGTAAGATCTGTTATACAAAAAATACGAGCCAGGTGAAATGAACTTTCAACCGAACCATTTGAGAAACCAAAGTGAATTTTAAGTTTTTGGTTCGTTTCCAGGCGAGAAGTAAATGGAGTGAATTTAGTTGCATATCCTATACAATATGAGTAGAAGAATCTATATCCGCTGTTCGCAAACTCTTTTACAACAGATTCTTTTGCTCTTTTTCTCAACAGATCATCTATCTTAACTAGCTGTAAAAATATATACGAAAAAAATAAAGCGAAATAACGAGCAATTAAAGAACTAAAACGAAAAAGAAAATTTAGCATTGTTCATTGCAGTTTATTAGTAAACGAAACATTTATAATATATATGCATATATTAAAACGAAAAAAAAACTCAATAATTATATATCGTATCGTATGTAAGAAAAATATTCCAAAATATAAATTGACTGCGTTTTAGTTTAAATTTAGTAAAGTTATGTTATTTAATTATAAATAAAACTGAGAACATAAAATTATTAGAAATCTTTATCATATTCTATATTATAACTATAATTAAATGAAGCACTAAAGCTATAAACACACACCGGACAAAAACAGCAAAAATCTCGAAATTGCTTACAAAACAGAGAAAGCAAATGTAATGCATTTGGTATTAATAATTATAAATTTTTATATTTAAGTTCTAGTCAAACTTTTATACATGATTTGTTTTGCCCTACTCTCAACCCTTGAGTTGGCAAAAAAGCATTTAATAAAAACTTACATATAAAGTACATACATACACACTCGTAAAGAGAACGATACATAATCCATGCTATAATTATATTCGACTGCCAATCTCTGTACCAAAAAAACCAAACATGATATATTGTGAATAATATAGAATTTCATATTAATTCAGAAGCCCACCAGCAAGAGAAACCGATTCCACATTCACAAACACACTTATTATTATTACAAAGACATTTAAAAATTTAAAAACGCATTTCGCCAGATGTCATTACTAAAACTTATCGAAACTTCGGTAGAAATACATTTATGCTGTATTTTGGAAATCACAAATAAGTATATACATCTATATCTAGAACTAAATTCACGAGCTCAGTCTGTCCTCAGATTACGATCTTATATAAATGGATGCCATAAAACCAACCAGTGCATTGTTAAGTTATTGTATAAAATACTTAAAATATTTTTGTAGTTTACTTGATCTACATCAGTTAAGATTTGGACAGTTTATATATTACTTGCAGCCATATATACCATATACCATAATCAATTCGGTTAATTTCAGCTCTAGCTAAATTTATTTTAGTAATATTTTGGAACTGAACAGATATTTAAATTGTCAGCTAAAGTCAAATAGAATTTATTCAGATTATATTTTGATAAATTTGAGTTGTGAAATTGAAAATAATTGGCAATAAATAGCGAAAAAGCAATTGTTGCTTCGTGTGAAAATTAAAATAAGTACATATTTAATTTTAAATAATTTAGTATATTATCCTAATGAAAAATTCGAATTATCAACTGCATTATGTATTCTATAAGTCACAATTTATGCACAGTGCTATTATGAATCCATTCAAAAAAACGAATTAATTTGAAAGTATTCTCAATTTATTGCCGAACCATAAGCCGTTAATAAGTATTTTTGTGCTTAACTTGTTTCCACAATTATTGGCCATAATTTATGAGAAGTTTGTTTGGTCAAATATTAAATGTATTAAATTCCATACACACACTACTAACACATACTCACACTCACACAGAAACTAGCACTCAAATGCGCAAATTGACACATAAATAATTAAAAATGTATGTTTATAGATGTTATGCAAATAAATATATTAAAATAAAATAAACATGTGTATGAAATATATACTACAAAAAACCAAACATTTCAACACGATTTTATTTCTAACCTTAGCATAAATTTTAATGTATAATAAAAATCAAACAACACATTAAAAACGGATGAGCAAACACATTTAAGAACATAAATCAAAACCATACTTATTATAAATAAATTAAACATTATTATTACTATGCAAAAATCCAAATAAATATTATGAAAGAAAAAAAAGAAATAGTAAAAAAAGAGTTTTATTGCGGAACGAACTCTATAAATTATTTATTGAATGGAGCTCTGAAAGGATTATAAAAGTGGGTTAATGAATTGGAGAAAGAGCAAAATATCTGGATGTAAAAAGTGAGTAATAGCTATTAAAAGGAATCTGGACTTAATATCGACGCTGAGCAGGATTGGAACATTCACAGAAATAACAATATTCCTATAACTGTCAATTTGTGTTGACAATTCTCAAGGTGAAATTACTTTTCATACTTGTTGAATTTTCTAAGTACAGCACCTTTTTGAAATAACAATCAGCATTAAGTACAAAAGTATACCGTAATGTTTTGTGCTCAACTCTGCACTCTTAGCCAGGTTAATGATAATGGCTTAGTAGCTAGGCAAACTTGTAATGAAAATGCATAACAAATAGCTTAGCAGCTAACCCAAGAACCGCAAAGAGCAAAAACAAAACACGCAACTCACGTAATTTTCACACACACACACACACACACACACACTCACACACACAGAGACACTCACACAGTACGATGTGGTTTCAGCATTATGATCTAAAATTTATAGAATTTATAAACAGAAAGCACCCAAAAGGGTTAACGATGATGGCGCTCACTAGCGGCCAAGAGGCCAAGACAACAACAACCGCACACAGATAAAGTAAGGAATGAGATAGATATAAAATGGAGACGGAGAGAGATGGGAAGATAGTGAGCCCACAATGGAATCAATTAATGTGGCAATATAGGACTTTTGCCCTTTGCTGAATGCATCGATTTGGCAAGTGAAATCACGCGGATATGCAAACCAAGCATAAATTGGTAAAGCGAACATTGCCAGCAAGTAGTGGGCGTTATCACAAGGGGGCGTGTCGTGTTGCAATTGCAGCGCAGTGTTGCAACAACGTTAAAGGATCAGTGCAACGGGTTGCAGCAAGCTCACAAATTAAAACCGCACACGCACCGAGGACGACCTGAAAGGAGGCGTGTGGGCGTGGCACGGCAGCCCTAAAGGATATATGAATGCGGCTCAACAAACGCAGCTGGGTGAGGGGGAGGGAGAACGGGAGGGCAATGATGTTTGCCATGATATGCCTGCATAATTAATTCCCACACACACCATTGGCTGGGGGGCTGCGTAAGAGGATGAGGGGGGAATACAGGTGGGATGACGTCGCCGTGCAGAGGAAATGCCGACAAACGGCAAATGCCGCAGTGCTTAAATTGAAACTCATTCGCACACACACATATACATACATGTATGCACTGACAGTCGCACAGAAATTTACATAAAGGAGCCGCACACACACGCACACAATTACAGACTCATACACCCGCATTTCCACTCCTGGGTTTAAGTCTACACTAAATGCGCTTAATTTCCCGTTCGCAACTTTTTGTACGCTCTCACAAAATTTTGGCTATGTTAACTTCATTATCACGTAGGTAAACACATTTTATAATTTTATTACCTTAGGATAACAAAAGAAACCTATTTAGAATAATACAAATTGTGGAAACGTTTAATGAAAAAAATATTTCTTATTGATCTTATACAGGTGTGTTCTACAAATCTCTAACAGCGCTGAAGCAACCCAAAAGCAATTGTTGGTGTTCCAACAAACTGTTGAGAAAATTGACAAAATTTTAATAATTATTAAATTGAATTAAGAACAATGATTGACCGTCAAAATTTCGAACGGTTGTTTCAAAAAACATTTCTCTTTTAATTTTGTAGAGATTTCTGGAATGTTTTCTAGAACTCATAATATATTAAGTATTTTTTGAGCAAGAATGTAATCATTATAAGTTTTATTATAAAACTGAAGAAATAATGATTATTTTTGATTTTTATTATTAAATTTCTGATTAGTTTTGAGAAAAAACAAGAACACAAAAATAATCATTATTTTATTGATAAAAATAATATTCAAGTTTTCTTTTTGACTTTTTATAAGAAATATGGAAAAATTGTATATATATTCCTAGTCAAAATAAAAACTTGAGTTTTATTTTTAAGCAAAGATATACAACTTAAGTATTGATAAAAATTATAAAACTAAAGAAATAATCATTATTTTCTGAGTTTTTTTTATGTTTAAAAACAATTATGATATCTTGAGTTATATTTTTTTTGCTCAAAAATAATAACAAAAATCATAAATTTGAAGATCATGGCGATATCGCATAGATTTTTCTTAAAAAAATGTTTGGTATATCTCACGCTTTTTTAAAATGAAATGAATGATTTCAATTGCAAAAAAAAAATATATTCAGTATTTACCGTCCCTGTTTTTGAGTGCTGTAATCATAAATTATTTAAGTTACGAGAGGGTATTTAAGAATCGCTGAATATTTTTTAACATATTTTTTCAGCCATTGTTTCCATTACAACGTGGCATTTTTATGAGCTTCATGTATGTGTGTGAGTGTGTGTGGGTGAGAGTGTGTGTATGGATGTGTAATTGTGTGCACTAATTTTGTTTTTCTTGCATTTGGCAAACGAATATTGCAAGCATTTATAAAGAATTAAGCATTAACACAATTCGCTAGAACAGAAACAATTTGCATTTATGCGCCGCCGCACCAAAAATTTTAATTGCATGGAAAATCTATGCAAACGAAATAAACAAATTAAATTATAATTCTTTTTGTTGCAACTATTGTTGTTGTTTTTAGTGTAGTGCAACAATAAAATTGTCAGTTATTATGAGGCGAATCGAGCCGACAAAAGGCGAGACTATGAACACATAAATGCCATGAAAAACGAGTCATTTTAAAATAACGCATTTAAAGAGTTGCCAATTTATGATATTTTACTTAGGAAATTCTACGAAATCAAGATTACGTAACTAATAGAGATGTTGATGGAATGGAACTCATGCTTATGCCAAATGAGACATAAATAATACAAGTTCTCGGACTTATAAGGACCTTGGTCGAAAGTTCAAAACTATTCAAAAAACTTGCAGATAAATGTAGTTTTTCGATATTCTTAAGTGAAACTAAATTTATTTGCAATTACAATTTAGATTTGTTTTATAATTTGTATGAAATAAATGTTATGATAATTGTTACTTATTTAATTAGCAATACTATTCATATGTATTTTGTATCTTGTTGTGTCATTGGTTTGTGTCTGTGCTATAGCTTAAATTTTTTTCTACAATAACATATTGCATACTTTTCGAAACCCGAGTCCATCAATATCAAAAGGGAAACCACACAAATTCATGAGATATAGTACATTGATAGGGATTTCATTTCCACAACATGGACTTTCAAAAAGGATGTAATAGAATGTTATCCACATTTGCAGCGACCTTGAGAGTCACGTGAATTGTTTAATGGTTATGCAGTTCAGTTCGTGCCGGGTTTAGCCCGTATTCGACATTGACCTTTGGACTCGCACAGTAACAATGACCCCAGCGCCCAGGCACGCACCGCAGATTCCAGGCGTGGCAGCCTTTAGATAAGTGCGCGATTATCCTCGCCGACGCATCGGAATGGGAATGGAAATGTGAATAGCATTGTGAATGGGATACGGAATACGGGAACAGGAATAGGAATGTGCTGGGAAGAGCCCACAAGCATGTGCCAATGTGTGTGTGTGCCATTGATATATGATAAGGTTGTACTTGTTCCCGTCTTTATGCCCGCTTGTTTAAGCCAACTCAACGAACTGACTCAACGAGCGGTGCGTGAAGAAAAAGCTAATAAAAAATATTTACACATGCATGCTTTTTGCTTCTGCTGTTGTGAGCTTGTGTTTGTATGTGAGATGTAGATAGAAATGTATCTTGATAAGAAACGATACGCATGTGGCACAAAAGAGCTAAAACGTAAATATGTAAGACTCCTGCATTCACGAAACGTTGAAATGACTGAATAAAAGAACATTGAGAATTTGATTAAATGGAAAATACTTGCAGCCTTGAATAAAATGAGTCATTCAAAGACTATACTTAGCATGAGGCTATTGATATTTAAATAAATTTTGCACCCAATCTTAACAAGCTTATTAGCTTTAACTTTTTAGCCTAATAATACATTTACATTATAAAACAGAACTTGAATCTATAAAAATTATTTCTTATTTTAATTTTAAATTTTCTTAATTTAAAGAATTCTTTTTTATTAGTCTTGCATTTTCAATTAAATCTTTGGTATCGACTGCTTTTAATTGAAGTTAAATTAATAAATAAATAAAAAGTCATAAATAATGTATGAAATGAGAGAAATCAGATTGTTTTTATGGTAGATAATTGAATAGCTTAAGCCTTAAGGTAAATAAAAATTGTCAAATCAAATATGAAGCAACGATCCAAATATTTTAAAAATGTTGTTTATCTTTAGTAAAATATGATTGATAGATCAACATAAAATAGATGTCCAGAGACATTCAATTGCAAGACAATAACAATCCGAAAAACACTAAATTATCATTTTAACAGCAATAAATTTGAATGTGATTTATAAAAGTATCTCTGAGCTCGTTTTGAGTGCTGGACAAGGTTCCCATTTAACCCACATTTAAGGTTAACCGACGTAAAGGCATTAAAAATCCTTTAATGCCCGATGTGTACCTACATTTTAGCCATTGGATGTTGACTGTAAAAAGTGGGAAAAGAAACGCAAGCAAACGAAGCAAAACAAGCCCAGAATTTGAGACGAGAAACAGGCGCCGTAACAGCAACAGCAACAACAACAACTGAAAACGACAACGACAACAGCAACAACAAGAAAAACATTGGAGAATAACAAGCAGTGTTGTTGGTTGCTGCTGTGAAGCGTGTGCTAATCTTATTTTTATGGTCTCGACGGACTTGGACTTGTTTTTGGCGGCTCACATGGAGTGTCAGTAAATGCCGGGTGCGTAAATGTTGCCAGCCAGCTTATGAGAGTGTGTGTGAGTCAGTGTGTGTGTGTGTGTGAGTGCGGTTGCATTTGAGCCAAGTTAAGTTATTGGCAAAGTTGTTGTTGCTGCTCGCTTGTTTGCATATTAGTCAGCAGCAGCAACAACTCGAGTGCTGTGGATCATTGATAGGAGAGCAAAAGGGGAGCTAGGCGCAAGGTGGGGAAGAGAGTGTGGGGGTATGACTTGGAGAGCAACAGAGAACAACACTAAATTGAGTATTAAACGAAAGAAATGATGTCGAGGCTGCACATCTGAGGCTATTAGAATTAATCAAAAGGATTTGTTAGCGCTTTACAACCGCAGGCGGTCAAAAGAGGGGGGGTAGGGGTAGGGTTAGTATATATAATCGCCAAATGTGTGGGCTGAGGTGTAGGTAGAGCCAGCTAAAGATGTTGCTCAATGTTGTTGCCTGTTCAGTGTTGGCCAGAACAAGATATCGTCTAGCAGGATGCCAGTTTTCGCATTTTGTGGTTAGTTTGATAATAAATTTGTGCTGGCTTATTGATATTTATTATTAGCCCCGGAAATTGTGCTCATGTTCTTGGCCATATATCGTTGCGATAATGTGACGTTTGGGAATCGCAATCGGTGGGAAAGGAGCATTTGATGTTTCAGCTTCTGCTTCTGCTTAAGTTTAAGCTTAAGCTTTTTGCTCTATGATTGTAATTGATTAAATTTGTCAAGACTTGTGAGATTATGTGGGTCAATTGAATGACAACCGGGCTAAAATGGCCTGTACATCTATAATTGAATAGTTATTGCAACATTTGCTAGAGTTAAGTAAATAAAGGTATTGGAATATTATCAGAGTATTGATAATTGAATACAAGGTTATTGATAATTTTATGGTGTAGATTTAACAAATTTAAAAAGCAATATTACTTACAATTAAAGCGAATATTTAATAAATTACATCGAAAAGTAAATATATATACAACTTGTTGGCATTTTATGAGAGCAATAATTGCAAATATTCATATTAAAAATATCAGCCCAATTCTCAGGCATTCATGTAAGCCAAATATCAGATAAGATAAAAAGGTCTTGACCGATCACCCAATCACCCAATGATCCCGTCACTCTTTCGCCCCTGTGAACACAAGCAAACGATAAAATACAAATTAAATCTGCAATAAGCCGAATTTCAATTTCGCATTCGATTTTTTATCGTGTTATTTACAAGCTTTCAATTTCAAATGCGATAACAACAACAACTGCCATTGACTGTCACTATAAACGCAACAGATTGCATCAGCAACAGTCCGGGGGAGAAGGAGGGGCAGGGGGTATTGGGTAGACAGGGGGCGGCAGGGGCAGGAGAGACTGCGATCAGTATTCGTACAATATTCACAGTCATATTCAAGACCAAATCGATTTCGACTTCGATCCAACGATCGGCGACTTCAAGCTGCCATCTTGGCCTTTGGTATCTTTGTTGTTGTTGCTGTTGTTATACTCGTAATTGTTGTTGTCTTCGTTGCTGTTGATGTTGCACGGGCAATTAAATTGCAAAATAATCATATTTATGGCTCGCTTGCCAACGAGATGGGCAACAAACACCCGCAAATGAAATGAAAATCAATTGCTGAGATTTCGGATACTCTGTAATTATAAAGTACATTAAATGTACATACATTACATTATTGAGAGCTCCAAAAATTAATTTAAACAGATCAAGCTGTAGGGCCAATCAATCATTTTTCTCTTATTTCTTGTAATATTACTGAGGTGACGGCATTATAAATTTTAGTGCTGAATTAATCATTTAACATACATTTCATTAAACACAACTGACTACAAGGAATATTCTGATTGATTATTCTCTTCTATTTCCTTTTTATTTAATCGAGTGCTGGTTTATATTAAATAATCATATAGCACATATTTCTTTGTGCAGAATTGCTAACAGGGTATTTTCTAATTGATCACACACTTCTTTAGCAGTTTCAGTTTTTATCTGTAATTTTAGCAAGCTGACAGCATGTTAATTTGCCGTTTATCCGACTCGTCGACTCACCGACTTGCCTGGGCGTGGACAGGTCGCAATAATTGGTAATCGTCAATCGGCAATCGGCAATCGAAAATCGGGAATTGCAAATTGGCTTTCGCATAAGACGATCTTTGGAATCGCATGCCAGACTTAGACGTTCAATGACCGACCACCCTGTATCGTGGGTGTTGCAACCTCTTTCCCCCCCCACCCGATTCCCCATGAAATTCACTAAAGAAACTTTCGCAATAAGCGAATATCGCATATGGGATTTAGTTGACTCTCTGCCACATGCTCCATGAAAAGTAAAATGGGGCGAAAGGTTGTTAAATGATTAAGAGGCGTTGCATTAGCGACTCCCCTTCTGTCCTCCTATCCTCGTACCCTCCTGTCCTCATGCCCTCCATTGGCTCTCTTTTCGCTAGGTGCATTAGAAAGTTCGTGGGAAGTATTTTCAAGTTGTTCGCGTCAGGAGAGCGATAGCTGAAGGGGAAGGGTAGAGGTGGAGGTGAAAAGGCAACCAAAAGTTTTCATAAAGGAAGCAAGACGCACGCATTTGCAAAACTTAAGAGGTGGTAATGAAAAGCGCTAATGCGACCCGCTAAGATGTGAATGTATGTGTGTGTGTGTGTGAGTGTGTGTGTGTATCTGGGTGTGCAACTTTTATGTTAATTGAGGCAATGCGTCAATGGCATTCGTCGCTCTTGTGCTGCAACTTTGGGTTATGTCAACTGTGAAAAGCGCCTTGAAAAGGTGCCAAACAGTTGAAAGCATCTCAAGAAACCACACTGTCGCTCTCTCTATCTCTAGCTCTCCGTATCTCTCTCTCTCTCTCTCTCTCTCTCTCTCTCTCTCTCTCTCTCTTTTTATATTTGTCTCGCCGTGGGCCGCATCTCAACGTGTGGGATTTCTTTATGTGCCACATGCTGTTGTCGTCAGCCTGCCCCACAAAAACTATTAAAGTTTCCATGATCAAATTAAGAAAAGTTCCATCAACAAAAGCCGCCCAGGTCAACCACTATAAAACTTTACGTGACTCACAAAATCAATTACAAATTTCATTTCTTGCACTCAATCAAACTTTATTTAAGCAAATAATTAATTGGTTTATCAATTTAGCTTTTAAAAAGTTTGGATAGCCTGGGAAAACCTTTTACTATTTTTAGTACACGTATTTTTGAGAAATTTACAGTCACGATTCCAGTTTGATGCGTTACTTAAACTTGTCTCAAATAAAAAATATAATAATTAGCTTTGCCTGGCATATAGATACTATGTATTTTCATAGATTAAGTGAATGTTAGGCGTACTTAAATCTCAGTCACAATTTGAGGCCCCTTTTATGCACATTAAAAATAAATAATAATTATGAAAAAAAAAAACTGTGCTAATAGTTTTTGCTTTTTATTTTTATTTTAATGGCAATTTCGTTGTGGGCGCATTGGTTGCCAATTTGGCGACAGCGGCTGCCACATGAGGCAGCTGCAACAAGTGCGACAATTTTGATGATAAATGAGGTTTATTTTTGGCTGGCGACAGTCGGCCAGCTACAGATCCAAGCGGGGCAGAGCAGCAGCCTCCAAAGGAGGCACTCACTCATGGCAATAGAAACGGTAGCCGGCAAGATACGAGTACGAGCTGAAAACTAGGTCAATCTTTAATCCACTGGGATCTCGAAACTCTGCTCGCCTGGCTGTTTGTTTGTCGCCGCAAGTTCAAAGTTCTGCCACGACCCGGATATGTAGGCAGACAAATAGAAAAATGTTGTGGCAGAGCAACTGAACGCAAAGCCAAAGGCAAACCTAAGTCAAAGCCAAAGGCAAAGGCAACTGAAAGCCATGCGATGCCATCAAAGGCGCGCCCTTGTCCGCCTGGGATTAACTCTGGGGCTGGGAGCAATCGACGGCGTCGTCTGGAGACCGACAATTTGCCTTTGAGCGACTTTCAGTGATCTTCTCGTTGCAGTCGAGAGATGCAAGCGTGAGTCGGTTAATTTCTTTATTTGTTTAAAATGAACTAAGCCTCAGGTTATTAGATTAACCTGTTTTTCTTTAATTTCTAAAACATTTTCGTACATATAAATTTTAGTTTATTTAAGCAAATAAATGTCCCCCAAAATGTCAGGTGTGTTGAAAATAAAAGCATAATTGTAATTCAATCTTTCATTAATTTTTTATTATTTTTTTAATATATCAATCTTTAAGTAAGGCTTAAATTTTAACTAATGATTAATAAATTAATATGAAAAAAACTGAATAAAAATATTTTCACTTACATTAAAAAAGTCTTTCAATTAATATTTATAGTTAAATTTGGAGAATTGCTTAAATCAAGGCTGCAAACCAGTTCTTAACCGAACATCGCTGAACCGGTTCGTTTCGGGTTTTTAAGCAGCCTTAACCGGATCATGAATCAAATTGAAATTATTTACCCTGCGAACTCGAACCTAAACCGAATCACTTTTTTAAAACCCGTGAAAATTTAAATTAAAATTTTTAAAAATTGTATTATTAGTTTGAAATAATGGGCATATTCAAAAATTACTTAATTGGCATATTTAAAGATTTAGCTCAAAGTCTTTACGTTTTGATATTAATCTATGAGTTCTATAGATAGAAATTTACAATATTTTGATTTTATAATTCGAGGATTCGTGCCTTTGTAACTGTACAAATTGTAGGGTCCATCTCTAGTTTCGTATCTTGCTTTAGGCATCTCACAGTTGCATTCAACCTCGGACTCTGGCATTGTATGCACAATGTTGAGTTGTTGTTTTCGGCTTTGTTTCCTCGTGTTGTTATTGTTGGGCAAACAAGCTAGATGGTAAGTTGTAAGTTGTCCGACAACGTGTTGTTTAGTAATTATCTTTTATCAGCACAACGCCTCAAGTTATGCTTTGCTTTTTATACTGCCGCCAGTCTTATCGCCAACCAATCTCTCTGCAGAGAGTTCAAGTTCAACGATGGCATGGCGTGGGGTCCAATTTCAGTTGTTAGCTCAACCTACGAATATTTATCGAGAGTTGGGTTGACTTGGGGTTACCCTGTGTGTACTCGAATAATTAAAAAGCGTAACGCTTTGCACGTGTGTCAAACAATGAAACTGGGACCGAATTCAGTTTCAGTTAAACATTTTGTCAGTCTCGTTAGAGCAAGACAGTGAGTACATGTGTGTGTATGTGTGTGATTGTAATTGTGTTGTTGATGTTGATAAGCACGTGGCCTAGTCGGAACAGGTAGCTGGCCAACGTGTCGCTCAGCTCGTTTACAGGTAGACCCCAAATTCGAGACGAGGTCGCATTTTGATTGATTAAACACACGCATGACAGTTGATGCACTTACTCTTTATATATATGGATGTGTGTGTGTGTGTGTGTGTGTTTGAGCCAATTAGTGTTGCTTGTTGAATAAATTCAGATTTTGGAATTTGAAATTGTTGTTGCTCAGGCGGGGGATTTGGGACTGTCTTAACACTGCATTTTGATTACCCAAGCGGAGGCAATTTTCTGTGTCAAACAGCCAAAAATTGTCATGTCTGTTGATTTGGTGTTTTGGTGTTTTGCTTAATTGCCAGAGACCATTGAGGATTATTACCGGTTGACCTTAGCGCTTAACATTTGTTGCCTCATCTGCATACAAGGGTGGGGCAGGGACCCGGGGTGTTGCACAGAGAGACCAAGTTGTGGCAGCTTCGATTATGAAATCCCCATTCGAGTGTCTGTCTGTGTGTGTTTTTGTTTGCATTTTTTGCACATAAATTGTTTCGACTTTGACTATTTTAAATGTTTGTGACTGTTTTTTTTTTTTTTTCTTATTTTAATTTGCTTTTTTTTTTTTTTTTTGTGAGGCGCCCAGAGCATCGTATGTCTGCCAACAGTTGGAAAAATGAGACAATGTCTAGAGGCCTGGCTAGGAAAATATGACTTTTATGCAAATTGCTTTGTAAATTTGCGATATTTGTTGTCTGCAAGCGGTTTTTCCTGCTCCCTGTTGTTATTTGACTTGTTGTGCAGTTATTGTAAACCAATTTGCCAACGTGATTTGTCTTTTCTCTGCTTTTTTTTTTGGCACTTACTTCTTGGGATATTAGCCAGTGGGTGTTTTTGGCCCGGTTAATGGGTCTGGCTTATTGTCGGAAGTGTGAAGAAAAGGTCTCTGACTTTTGCCATTCGAGTTCAGACAATTGACAGTTACAGTTTTGTCAGTGCATATTTTATTTATACCACATATGTATTGATTAAAATGGGGATGATAGAGTTTTGCAAATACCCTGAAAATTCCATAGACTGAAATACTGTAAAACACTGAATACATTTATAGAGATTATATTTTTATTTATATATATTTAATTAGAACTATAAGTAATACTCATGAGCAACATTAACCATTTATCAAAAATAACATATGCGTATTTTTTTTAATTAGAAAATTTTTGCCATTTTATAATATTTAATATAGGTATGTCTCACATTTTCACAAAAGGAATGAAGGCCAACTCTTTAAATAGTATAGTATCTTTTTCTAGCTTTGATTGTAATCATTAGAAGGGTATCTCCTAGTCAAGCATTGTGAAAAAGAGCAGTCATACTGATTGTCAGCTAGTTTCTTAGATTTAAGTTTGTCATCACAATCTCGTATTTAAATGCTTTTAACTGTTGTGACCCAATACAATTGCCCTACTTTAAGGTTAAGGATGTGCAAACTTTCAAACATGGCAAGAAATCTAAAGTATGTCCATATAATAGGCAAATGTCATTGTCAGTTGTTGGCCTTGTAGTGTGACAGCTCAATAAGTAAACCAGAAAAAAGTTTTTGAAAGGAAGACCTTCCATTATCGAGCTCTAAGATACCCTAACACAAGAAAAGTCAAGGAAAAGTCATTAGACAACTTGGAAAAATAATGAAGGAAGTGGTTATCTTGCTAAATAAATATGAAATAAGTTCCTTGAGTATTCATATGAAAAATACTAAGTTAAATAAGTATTTACTTTACTTTAATATATTTCAACTCAACTAAACTGGCTCCATTAAAAACACATCCGCTTGGCAGCTCAAAATGTGGAATATACTTTAACTGGAATATATCATAAAATGCCCCCAAGTTGGCTTAATGACCCATTTTGTCGAGCATTCATGGCGTTTGCAGCCAAGAAATAAACTTTGATCATAAAACAAATTAACACTTGCGCTTATTGCCAAAAATAAAGCAATTCATTTGATTCATTTTGAATGTGGCCCACGCAAAACCGCAAAAAATGGTCATTGCATTTGAGTGAAAAACTTAAAACTGGCGCAGACATTAAATAGACGAAAACGACGACGTAAAGTCTCGAAATGCAACGCCAGATGCACTTTTGCCACCACCCTCTCCCTCCCTCATGTAGACGCCCCACTCATCGCACGCCTCATTGCAATGTTGCCAACTTGTTACGCACTGTCTCATAGACCCAATTGTATAGACGGTCTAGGCCCGATTCCGAGCACGGCCCCATCATGCATCATCATTAACAATCGTTGTCGTTGTCGTTGTCGTTGTTTTCGATGTTGTCGCGCCAATGTTGCCTCCGATGTTTTCTTTAATGTTGCGGTCGCCGTCATGTCTATTGCCTCAATTTTTTCCGTCTTTTTTTGCAAAAACTATTTATTTACTTGCGTTTTCGTACCATTGGCTATGGGCATGTTAGCTTTACCATAGAATTTGCACACAAAATGGTACGAAAAATACTTCACAACTTTTTAGGTAAACTTACAAAGTAAATAAAGTATTTTTCTCCGGTTTCGGTTCCGTTAGGAAATGTGTGACATTTCCCTTGAAAATTAGTTTAGTTTTCATAAAATATTAATAATTAGAATAAATAATGATTTGGTTAAAAGTCCAAAATTGAGATTTAAAATGTTCAATATTCCAAATCGAATGCTAGGTCTAGAGGATTTTTTAACGAAAAAAATTTAAAAAATTTAAATGCAGAATTAATTTAGAAGCCAAGCAATGATTAAAATGACATTCCGGTTGAGATTTTAAAAAGTTATGACAGTTTGAATTTGGTCGGAGTTTGGAATTACCAAATTTACAAGTAAAAAATCAGTTCCGGTGCTAGTTTCGGTTAAAGGTTCTGGTTCCTGTCCCGGTACCCGTATCGGCTCTGGTATAATTCTCTGATTTTTGTACTAAGGAAAGATTAATGTTCTAAGAAATTTTATCCAAGCGTAGCACACTGTATTTCAATAGAAAAATCAACCCAATAATTATGATAAAATTTCCTGAATGTAAAGATCATAGTTCTAGATAATATGTATAAGGTTTCAAAACATTACTCTCATTTTGAAATTCTTACTGAACAAAAATATTATAATATGACGACGAAAACGATTTTAAATTTATTTAAATTTATTTTTTGTTCAATATATTCAATATCTAAAATTTTTTGGGCAGCGGCAGTATCTAAAATCGTCTTTTATAGTACTATATAATAAATAATAGAGTATTTACATTTCGGTTTAGTTATTATTAGGGTTTGCATTTTGTTTACTTTGCTGCCAGTTTTTGCATTCGTAGCTCGTCTATTTCGGGCCAACATTTCTTGGCACAGTTTTTGGGCTGGTTTCTTTTTGGGCCCAGCTGTTAACTGTATTCGAGTATGCCGGTTGTTAGCTCTTGCCTGTTGTTTTTTTTTTTTGTCTTTATTTGTTTATTGCCTTTTCTGATGTTGTTGTTGTTGTTTTTTTTGCATTCATATCTCAATTGAGCTTTACCTTTTGTGCTGAGCAATTTGTCTTGGCCATGTTTTAATCCTGGCTAGCTTATCGTAGCCAATGTGGCGAATAAATTTGTGGCCTTCTTAAATGTTATAGAGTCGATCATTTTTTTATTGCTTGCACCTTGGCAAACTTCAAGGATGACTATACTGTGAATTTTCTGTTAGTTGAATGCGTGCTCCATTTCTAATACATTTTCTTGGAAAAGTGAAAATAGAGACATGGCAAAGTGCAAATCATGACACTTACAATTTTCACACGTCTCAAAGATCGTTGCCCGTTTGGAATCCAATAGATCCATGACAGCATTTAGTTTGTGTAAACAAATACTCAAACTGTGCGTCAGGGGAAGGGGCAAATGGCTGAGACAGCGACACTTCCACTTTCACTAATTGACAATTCTGTAGCTCAATCGGAAAAACAAAAACCACAGACACCAAGCAGACAAACATCAACAACAACACAAACAACATTGCACTAAACGTGACAACAAGAAGTATAAAGAGCAATAGATACTTAAATGAATGGATACATAGATAGATAGAAAAGAAAGAGTCAGAGCGATCACGAGAGAGACAGACAAGTTGAACAAACAAATAACGATTCACTTGACGCCCCCACAAAAGTATTTTAAGTACAAATGGGTTAAGCGTCGATCTTGTCGATATATTCATATTGTTAAACATATCGAGAAACTATTTGACTCTTAAAGTGGTCGAATAATGTTGACGAAGCTTATGGATCTGTAAATCATATAATCATGAGAATATCAAATATTTTCACTTAGAATGAAATTCTCGGAAGTGTTTCAGTCAGTTGCAGCTTAAAATGTTTAATATGTTGATCTTAAATTAATAATTTAACTTCCGCATTCTTTATATTTAAATACGTAGAATTTCAATATACCTATAAACAATTCTACAATCAATTCGTTTTAAGAAATTATTTTTGGAATTGGCGTTAAGTTTCAGATCATTTTTTTGTTTATTCTGCTAATCCAAAAATTTTGTTAAAAATATGTTCAACTGTCTAAATACCTAAGTAGATTACACATTTAAAAAAATTCCATTTAATTATTTAGTTATACATAAAAATATATATCAAAATCTAGAAAAATAAATAAATAAATAGTTAAGTATATTTATAACTAAAAATACAATATTTATAATTTATTTTACAGATTAAAGCTTGTAAAAGAATAGATCTGGTATTTATTAAATAATCTATCTATAGTAAATCAATCTCTTCACCAGTTTAATTTATTATAACACTGAGAATCCCTCGAATTACTAGTAAAATGAATCTCAAATCAGTACCCAATTGAGTGTACAAAAACTTTAACCAAAATAAGTTTCAAACCTGTCTCGTACTCTTGCATTCCTCACACACATACACATGACGAAAAGCAACAAATTGAACCATTTCGAAAGACGAAAAAAAAAGAATAATTTTCAGAGCACTCTGGCCAATGATCAGGTCCATTTAAGCCCCAGAGCTGTTGGTGGCGTGACTAATACATAAAAGCATGTCAAACAATTAGGAGAAATCGATTAATCAATGTTATGTCGGAGATCGTACAAAACGCCCAATAAACAGAGATAAGCGCCGGCAAACCCAAAAGAGACACCTCCTTCCAGTCATCTGAATGAGATGAGTAAAAAGTAAAACAACAACAAAAGCTGGAAAAGTGATCAATGAAACGCGTATTATGGAAATGGTTGGAACTGCAAGCGATAAACAAAACAAGAAATGGATAAAGACAATACATACAGTAAACACACATGCATGTAGAACACGCAACGGGAGTGGGGAGAGAAGGGAGGAGGGAGAAGGGAGAGCACAGAACTCGAGACAAATATGTTTGAGGGGTGGGCGAGCTGTTGCAAATATTTTGGCGTGGGCGTTGCCACCTTTAAGCTGTGGTTTACACAACGGTGGCGAGGGGTGTCAGGCGAGTTTGCTTAACATTGCTTGGCATGCCGCAGACTGAAAGCATTATGGATGATTGGCTTGGTTCACTCAACTGACACGCCCACAAACATTTTCCGCTCTTTTTTCGGCGGACAGTCTGACGCAACAATGTGTCAGAATTTTTGTTGCTTGATCATTTTAAAAAGGGGGTAACATTGTCCGCCTGACAGATTGACTGGTAGCGTTGAGAGCAGTTGTCCATCAACTGCGAAAACTCTGCAGAACTGTCAGACAGAGATACATATGTATAGATATGCATTTACATATATATATATTCACATATATTGGGGGCCTCACAGCCACTTGACAAGATCATTAAGAAGATTTATGCGCTATTAGCAAAAGCAGCCAAAGGCCATAAATAAAATACGAGAAGAACTTGCCGAGAACCGCGACTCAACTCAAGAACCGACGTGAAGACATGAAGACGTGGAGACGTGAAGACGTGGAGAAGCTGCCAAGAACGAGGCGACAACAAACCCGTTGACAGATGCACGCCCCACTAACTGGCTCCCATCTGGCTGGAGCTGGAGCTCAGATCCGACTCCAAATACACTGCGGCAAAATAATGACACCTAGCATATGATGCGGACAAAGACTAAGTCCAATTCCACAATCCTTCACAAGGGAATTTTTAAATAATCGCACATAAATTATTTCACGAGAAGTGTGAAAGATATAAGAGAGCATTAAATTTTAATTTTGCTATTTGCTAATGTTGTTGCTGACGGGTTTCGAAATGCTTCCAAGAATTAATCCACTTATAATTAATTATTTTGAAACGGTTTATCAACGCTTGTTATACTTTGGATTTCACATTGCAATATGTGAAAACAAAAAAGGTAATAAATTTTTTTTTAGCAAGTGTATTTGTGAAAATTCACTCACTAGTTACACAGAATATGAAAAACTTTAATTTAAACTAACATTATTTCTACTTGTACAAAGATCAAGCTCATAAACTTAATCGAATGATCTTGAACTTTTCTCTTTGTGCATAATTAACATCATGTAATCATATTTATAAAGTCTATACATACATACATATATATATGTGTGTGTGTGTGTATTACATTGACCATGAGCTGAAACTGAAGGTATTAAGAATCATAAGCTTATCTTTGGTATTTGTAATTAACATTTAAATGTGACTCTAATAGTTGCTGTCTCAAATGCAAAAATATCTCGACATTTGATGCATTTGCATATAAGTAAGTATTTACATAATTGACATTTGTTATTTATAGAGTTGATAAACAAATTGAAAGACGAACATAAAGCGTGCCATGAATCATTCGTTAATTTCATCATTTGAGCAATTAAAATTGGAGCAGTGCAACATTTTGGAAATTTTAATTAAAAGCATGAAATGCGTTGAACTTGAAAAAGTCATAGTCAGTATTTGGATATTTACCTAGAACGTTAGAAGACAAGTTCTAATAATGTCAATATTTCTTAATTGAATCAATAAACTCGACTGACTGGATTATACAATGTTTAAATATGTTGCATCTCAATTGAATAGTTGAATATGACAGTAATGGAAGTGCGAGCATTCAAATCACGCGAATGCACTTTGCATAGACGAGAGGTAAAGAGAGCAAGCCCGAAGAGAGAGAGAGAAGCGCATGTCAAACAACGAAGGCTGCTCATAAGTTTGCAGAGCACATTTCTTGCTGTTGCCGCTCTGTTCCCATGCTGCCCCCCACCCAGTCAAGTAATGGCCGCAACATGCTAATCAGATTGCACAAATACAAAGCACAAAGCTGTATGTCGTGTCTCGACAGTCGCAACTCATTGCGGCAGCCATTGCGTATTTGCATAGCAAAATGCTTGGAAGTCAACTAAATAAATCACTTTAATTGTCGCCTTTAGATAACGGTTGCAGTGCGTGCACTTTTATTAGGTGAAATCTGCAAAAACACACACACACACATACACTCGCATGCAAGATGAGATCAGCATGCGACCACATATCAATTGCACTCCTAAAAAAAAAGAGAACTATAAATAAATATGACACTTACTTATGTATGTACCGATATTTTATTTGGCCGCATGAGTCATCATTTGAGCGCCATTTCTGCACTTGCACACAATTAAACACAATCAAAAGCAAAACAAAGCAAACTTAAGCCGCAACATGGGCAACAATTACGCTACCGAAAAATGATTCACGCACACCAAAACCGAAAGACAGACTGGAAAGCAGACGGCACATGTGTGAGAAGCCGCAAGAGAGCAAAGTCGAGAGAGCAAACCGAATGCAAAGCAAGTCCTCAAACTTATTGACACCCACTCTCTCGCACGCATGCTGTGTAGCCTTAAAGAAAGCACAAGCAGCTGCAAATGCACAAGCATGATTGCGCTCACACTCCGGCCGGCCCCCCCACGCACACAAGCGTACGCGACGATCGCTTTATGAAGAGAGAGAGAGAGCAAAGCTTTTTCACTGCTCCGACTGACAACAGCGACGGCTGCTGCTGCTGCCTGCCTGCTGCTGTTCGACTGCCCTCAGATAGAAAAGAACTCCCGACGCGTTCACGTCGCTAAAACTAAGCGCGCGCTCGTGTCATTTAAATAAATGATAATAAACACACGCGACAATTAGAAAAAAAATAAAATAATCTAATTGCAAAAGTGAATACAAGTGTTTAAAATAAAAAAAATGTGGCACATCAAATAATATTCAAATCAATTTCGCTTCTCTACGAAAAATGGCTTAAAAAACCCACGATCGAATTTTAAAAAACCGCATGGATCATAAAGCATTTTTAGCACTTTGTTGCGGCTATCACAATCTCAAGTAAATTTGACAGCTGCCGTCGCCGGTTTCTTTATTTTTAATTTTTACTTATTTAAAACAACATTTCAAAAAGAAATCAACAACAAATTTACGCATACAAATTGACAGCATTTTAAAGAGCACACAGCTAACAAATTTTTGAATTTTTTATGGGTTTCAATAAAAAGCTACAAAAAAAAAAAAAAGAACCACTTGAAATTGCAAGTTCTGACAAATTTGTTGAGTCTGGGCAGCTGCTAAGAAAAACGAGGCGTGTGCCAATAAAAAACGAAGCTAAAAAAAACCAAATAAATATTTAGCAACGCGTTAAAATTAAACAAATATTTTGTGTGACAATTTAAGCAACTGCGACTATAAATAAATTAATTATAATTTAAAAGAAGATTTTACTTAAAACCTTAAATGCTATTCGATTTAAACATTCATAATTAATAACAATCAAAGCAAATAATATTAACAATGTTGCGTCTGTGGACATTATTACTGCTCCTAAATTCTGTCTTGGCCATGTCTGACAGAAATGTGGATCGCAGTCAATCCGTAGTGACAAGTCAACCGGACAAGCTGACCCTGAGTCCAGCTAACGAGCTGAACGACGACGACGATGAAGATTACTACAGCGATAATGAACAAAGTGATTCAATCGACAAAGATTATGCGGCGTCTAAATACAAATACAGCAATTGGATCAGGATAACCCCCACACCATCGCCATCTTCATCTCCATCCTCATCCCCAACGTCATCATCAGAAACAATGCAGCATTTGAAGCGCGTGCCACGCCATCCTCACCATTTCTTGAACGATAATCGCGTGTATGGCGACGCCGCCTTTGATGAGGTGAGTTTTATATTCTGCTTCGCTGGGTGGCAAATACTTCGTGGAACTCATAAAATCATCGTTATCTTTGTGTGCCTCTCTCTACAAGACTCCGACTCTCTCTCTCTCTCTCACTCTCTTTTATTGTGTGTATGTGTGTGTGTGTGTTTGTGTGTCTAAATATTTGCCAGAGTGCAACACACTGTGCGTGGGTGGCTCAAAATGTTATGAACATGCGCAACTCGTTCAATAAATTCCTTAACTCTGCAAATGCGAATTTTATTGACTTTAACTTAAGATTTATAGTGTAAATATTTCAAATGGATTTAGATCGAGATATAGAAAATTTCCTACATGTAAGCATAACCGTTTTGTTCTTTGAACTCAGTAATAATGTTGCACCTCTTTATACCCTGTATCTATTATTATTTTTGTATTGTTTAACACGTGAATTATTGTGTACTAGTAGAGTAGTAACAAAATGTTAAGAATTCTGGTTCAATGTGTAAATATCTCAAGTTGATTCAAATTTAGATATAAACATATTCCAATATGTAATTGTAATTATGCATTATTAGCAATTTTCTTATAACTTAATGTATTGTTTGTGGTAATTAATATTGATTATTTATTTACATTTTTATTTATTTGAAATTATTGTTCTATCCATCAAATATTATTTGAAAATGATATATAAAAATTAAATAAAATTAATGAAAAAAAGACTTTATTAAAATAAATTTCATTCACAAATTCATTTCAATCGATTAAAAATATATACACGTATATATTTGCTTATGTAAGTGTATAAATTATCTCGAATGAAATGAAGTTGCTCTATCAAAGTTCAAATAATATTAAGCATGTATACTATTTTTAAATTATTCATCAAATATTTATTGATCAACCCACTAATGTCCAGGTTTCCTCTCATTGAGCATTAGAAGTGAATGCCTCACCTTGAACCTCAACAAAAAGCGGCATGAATGAGCGAATGAAAGAGTGAACGAAACGAAATAGCGTTGTGTGAGTGCGAGTGTGAATGTGAATGTATGTGAATGACTAACCCTGAGCCTGAATCGGGTTTATCTTAAGCAGCGTTTCCAGGCTCCATTTGAGCGGCCCACCCGGCAGTAGCCGCTGAAGCAGAAGCAGAAGTTATCCAATGTTGGAACGAACTGGAACGCCTGGCAATTATGAAACGTGTTGCGGCAGCAGCCAATTTGGTTAACAAGCCAATTTCGCACAATGCTTCTCGTAAATTGCACGATCGACTGTGGACTCCACACACAGATCCTGCATGAAGATCAGGCTCTCGATCAGTTTCACTTTCTGGCCTGTAATTGGGCCAAGCGTGCCGACAAAGAGAGAACACGAACCCGAAACCGAACCTGAAACTGAACCTGAATCTGACTCTGAGCCTGTCTTTTTATTGGCTCGAATATTTTGATCACCATTCACAACGGGACAAGTGGACATGTGGTCACAATGGTCACGTTAACTGATAAGCGGCGATCAGTAGCCATTTAAGGCAAACTGTGAGAGGGACTTCACTTTCCGTTAATTGCCACAATTGACTTGGGGAGCAACCAATTGGTTGACATGCTGTAACAGTTGTCGCCTTAATATGCAAATGAGCTCCAATTGCTGTCTGACTCCAGCAGATCTTCCACAGAATTCATTTCAGTTTATTTAACTGATCTCTGATCATTTGATGACTCACAAATATTACAAAAATAAAATTCAAATAACCCATTGCAAATCAGAGCAATTTGATGCGTAACATGTTCATTCTGAAGATTGAACAAATGACTCATGGCAAAGCATTTACAAATTTGCATTACGTTACAAAAGTTTAATTAAAAAAAATCTTGTAAATGGAAGTTACACGACAAGATAGATGAAAATTAAAAAAAAAAAAAACATATTATTTATAAGAATGCTCTTCTAAGAAAAGCTCTTGACGAAAATTTATTTAAAATAAAAAAAAAATTATTATGACTGATACGAGTTATTATGTAGTAGGATTCTCCAATATTTTATTGAGCTTTTTATAAATACATACAAGTTCTACCCACATGTTATGTACTTGT
The DNA here is from genome assembly GCF_004354385.1 of Drosophila innubila. Classification (NCBI taxonomy): domain Eukaryota; kingdom Metazoa; phylum Arthropoda; class Insecta; order Diptera; family Drosophilidae; genus Drosophila; species Drosophila innubila. The sequence continues at coordinate 8,500,210 of NW_022995372.1, read as the reverse complement.
GTATTTATATAAATAAATTCTAAATTCCTCACATTTTGCGGGGATTTCCAAGAAAAACACGAGATGGGCTCAGAGAAGATTAAAAAGCAAGGCGATGTAATTTTGTTGCTGTTGTTGATTAATGTTGATGTGTGCTTCCAATAAGTTGCACTTATAGTACAGCTTATCGCTTTAGACATTTGCAACTCTAGAGTTACAGGTACTTTCCCTTCCCCCTACCTTTCAAGCTCTTCGCAGACGAGAAGACCTTGACAGATATTTTAATAAGCTGGAGCATGGAATAAAATGCGTGAATAGCTTATGAATGCGGACCTACCCGTCTGCCACATCCCTGTAACTCTCCTCTTGAGCTCCTCCTGGAACTGCAACTGGTATCCTTTGATTGCTGACCTTTAGATGGAATTTAATATCGTGTCCTCGTCATTCTTTGTTGGATGCATCTGCTGCTGCTTCCACTCTGTTGCAATAACCGCTTCACAATGTGGCACAGTCCTTTGCCTTTGAATCACTGCACTTGTTTCGTTCGTTATGCTTGCTGCTTTATTATTGCTGTTTACTTTGCACGCATTCCAAGAGAGAAATAACAAATAAAACGAAATTGAAAATAATTTTTAAATATTTCTCATATTTCTCATATTTCTCAAGATATGCTTTCATGTTTTTATTGGCATATTTCTTTTCTTGTAATAATATTGTTGGATATGCACTTATATGTACATAATCATGTGTTAGTCACATTTTTTAGTATCTTAGCTGGCTTTTCAATAGGTCAAATGGGTTATCTTTGGACTTTGCTTTAGCTTTCGCTGTCAATTCATAGGCAACTTTTCAATGCCACAGAACCCACAGATCGCCTTATCAACTCGGACGAAGCCCGGGAATCCACAGCTTAACGACTCTATGAGCTCGAGCATTTTTGTTTTATTTTGAGAGTATAATATAATATTAATTTACATTCTTCTCATATTACCGGCATTTCGTGTAAATTGAAATATTCGCTATTAATCGACATTGCAAAATGTTGTCTTATGAAACAACTTATATTATATTCATTTTATTTGCACGTATCATACAAGTATTTAATCGGCAAACACTTCGTAAAATTTTAGAAAATCTTATCTTATTTTTCAACACAATTGCGAGCTGTGATTTACGAGATAAATATTTATCTTATTTGTTTTTAATATTTTCCAATAATATTTTTTCATGTTTGACACTTCATAATTCAATATAATATGTTTACGAAACTTTTGTGAATATTATTATAATATTAATATATTAACATTATAATAGCTTAATAGTTTGAAAAGTATTCGACAATTCTACAATCTTCACCAGATTTTGATGAAATTCTTAGGATAAGCCCAAAAGTAATAAGAAAATTTATAAATCGAAGCTTAATATTTTATCGGTGATTAGAACGTTTAGTAAATGAGGACAACTTTTATCATGTCAGTTACACATTCGAAAGTGCCTTTGTTGATCAAAAGTATACATCCATCAATCAGAGAACAGTTAATCCTCTTTCTGCTCGCACAATTTCATGGCCTTACAATTTTTCCCCTTGCAACCTTGCAACGCTTTGAGTTCTTAGCTTTGAGTGTTGCACTTTACAAATTGCATCGATTGCAGCATCGATTTGTGATCTGAGAGGAAGACCGAGGCCTCCCCACTAATTGTAAGCTTTTAAGCTGCCGCATTCCACTTGGACACACCACAGTTTGTGGCACAAATCCTGCCCTGCATATTGCAACAGTCAAAGCTTTAAAAGTGAAATAAAGTAAAATGTTTCTTGCCACATCGCTGGTTCAATGGAGACCAAAAATCTTCATAGTAATTTTGATTTATTGGCATTATTTATTTATGATTGCGCTGCCCGCAATGTCATAACTCGCACTAATGACAAGCAAATCGGCTTATGACATAATGGCCAACACGCTGCCGATATGTATAAATATATGTATATTTGTATATTTCGGGTATATGCGATCCGGCCGTGATTTATAGGCCAACCGACAAATGCGGAAGCTTTAAATTTATATGGCAAATCTATAAAGTTTTATTAGTATTATTAATATATACACGTCTTGTTTTCTGCCTTAATGAATGAGGAAAGCCGAAAACCGAAAACTAAATTACTTAAAACTAAAAGCTGAAAACGGAAAACTGAAAATTGTAACGCCAACGGCAACTGTCAACCCCCAAAAAAGAAATTGTCGCCAAAACAATAAATTAAGATTTTGCTGGTAAAGTTGTTGGCATTTCGGAAAACTTTTTGGCTGCTGTTTATAATTTATTGGCCCGGACTGTTTGCTGGCCGCTTTTTGATTGATCGTCGACTTGTTGCCCACTAAACTGGCGCGCCAAGAGTCGTGCAATTAAAACGCGAGAAGCATATGGAAATCTTTTCCCCCACGAAACCTGCATACACTTTTCTTAGCTCATTAGGTTAGCCCACTATATAGTAAAGTTGTCAAAATCATAAGTTCCTTTAAATATTTCCTGTGATCTTTATGATTGGTTTCTGTTATAGTTTCAATTCAAATTTTCGTTAAATAAAAGACTACGTGGCACTTAAAATATTATGATATATGATATGGCGATAGACTTCATGCCTCGAAAGTATGATTTTCTGCACATTAATTTTATATGTGTATCAACACGTTTTTCTTGAAAATTACATTAAATATTAGCAACAGTTTCCTTACATCTTATACATAAATTAATCAAATTTTCTTGGTAGGAAATTTGATATAAGTGCAGAGAATTCTAGCAAAATGTTTAATTTCTTAGAATCTTTCCTGTGATAAATAAGGTCAAAAAGTTAGACATTTTGAGTCGAAAAATTAATTGCTGTTTTAGTTTCAGATTTAATTTTGTCAAAAAAAAAGTATGTTTGATTTTCGGTTAATTATGATGTACAAGTAAATTTTACTCTTCCAATAAAGAAATATAAAATTTATTGTTGCTTTATTTTCAAATTTTCCTCAAATAATGAAGTACTCTAGATTTTCATTAATACAAAACAAAATTCTTGTCTTACATAAACTCAATATGTCAATCAACAACTTTTTATCTATACTTGTATAAAACATGGTATAAGGTTATAAGTAAGTATGTAGAATATTCATCTATAAGAAGCTAAGATCTAGGCCATATGCTAGGCACATGTTACAAGCTCTATCAATTTGTTGTGATACTCCTTCTGTACTGGTTAACAGAACTAAATCAAGCAAATTGCAAAAGCCAATCTGTGGCAGAGACCGTTTCCCAACACAATCTCTTATGCAATCTCAATCTCGATCTCAGCGTATTTGTCTGTGTGTGTTGCGTGTTGTGTGGGCGTTGCAATTAGAAGAGCTCCGTCATGTTCTTCTGCAACAGTTCGACGTCTCGTCAGGCAATCAGTCAATTCAATCGCAACTACACACTCACACAAACATACACACACACATATATCATTTAATCAGCTGTGTTAGGGCCACATTTCCGGCATATTTATAATGTTGCTGATCGTCTAGGTTTTGTGGCCTGGCAACATGTTGCCGCAACGTTTACATTAGCGGCTCTCAGGTTCTCTCAAGCAACATCTAGTGGCAAAGGGGACAAAGTGCGACAGGCAACAGGCATCATCATTATCAACAGCATCCTCGTCATTTTCTGTCATTGACATTGGATGCTGTTTGCCTTTTATGGCCCATAGGCGGCGCTTTTGTGCCAACGCTCGCTTTCTTCTCAATTTCTCTCGCTGTTCCTCACTCTTTGGCTCTCGCTCCCTCTTTCTCTCTTTCACTCATCTGCTTTCGTTTTCGCATTCGCCAAAGCAAACAAATAAAACAGTAATAATAAACAGAGCGGAGAAAAGGACGGACGGACAAATGGATGGATGGACATTTGGACAGCATCCATTTCCAATTCCATTCGCTCGTTAAAATTAAAAAGCATTTTACGCACTCGCCCAAAGGCCGCTCACATTTCAAAAGTTGCCTCGTTGAGAGCACAAAATTGTGTACAAATGTTGAAATGTAAAAATTGTCTTTTAATACGCGTAGTTTCAATTAAGTTATAAAAAGATATGCAAAACTGTTGCCTTTTTCTTTAATTACTTAAGTTTATAGCCACAGCCCCAACCAGCTAAGAGTCAGCCTAATTGCCACTTTTATGTCAAAATATAAAATGAAACAAACACAAAAAAAGAAACCAAAATAAACCAAAAAAAAAGTGAAAAATTGCTTATAAGCAATTTCACATTACGCATTCGCCATGTGGCACGAACAGAGTGTCTGCCTGTGTCTGGGCCATGTTTACAATTTCTAAATGAAAATATTGAGGCGAAATGTTTTCCAAAACGATGCGCTTTTCTATGCCCAGCTTTTAGCCAAATTGCAACATTTGCATTTAACACAAAGAAGTCAAAACAGAACAAGCAAATAAAGCAAAGCCAAAAGAATACACAAAGCAGAGAACAAGGCAAATCTAATTAAACGTAACGAAGCTTGTATGCTCTACTTGTGCAAAAAGTTACTTAGCTAATTTACAACTACAATTTTAGTTAATAAATTGACAATATCTTAAATATTGTTAACTTCTCGTATTTGAATAAAAAAGTTTCAGAAATATCACAAATTAATTAATTAATTACATTTGTATTATACGAGATACTCAAACTAGCAACAATTGCTGATAATAGAAATATATAAACATTTTTGAAGCAATCTTCATTGAAGTCTGAACCTTATTTTTATTTATTTAGCAAATTTGAAAAGTCTCCAAGCGTCAAGTTTCTATTCAAAAGATTGCGTTGGGTTGCGGATTGGGATTTGTTCTGCAACTGAAATGCTGAAATACTTGTATGCATGCATTCAGTCAAGTAGATACGAGTACATAACATATGTATTCACATGCAGTTGGCCTGTTTGTTGTGCTCTCTTTTTCATAAACAAATATTGGGCTGACTTTTGTGTTTATTTGCACAGTTGGCGGCGAATTTGCCGCTTTACTGACTCGCGCAAGGGGAAGAAGGGAGGTGAGGTAGGTGGGAATGAGCCAGTTCCTGCTACTGTTTTGACTGGGCTCATTCAGAGGCGGTGACCACAGGCGAGGCCTCTAAGCCAACTCCTGGCTGGGAGGATCATAAAAATGAAAACAGTTCGAGGCGTGCTATTTGCATTTGGCTCATAACTCTTTTGATTGCAAATAAACCGAGGACGGGTTTCATTCAGTCGATGTTGTTGTGTTGCTGTTGGTGTTGCTGTTGGTGTTGATGTTGGTGTTACCTTCTGGCCGGGCTGGCTCATAAAACGCCAGACGCGAGTCACACCCACGCCAGGAATTCAACTGGAGGCATCCTTCAAACCGGGCAACCAACCAATACAATACAGAACAAGGCATATGCAAATGAAGTTTGTTTTTATTGTTTGGTCCCCAACAACTGTTTTCGAATACTGTCAACCGGCAGACACTTAATGGGTTTTTTCATCTACTCTGCAGCTCTGTGCTCTTAACTCTGGTTCTCTGTTCCTGGGCAACCGAAACGTCACAGGGTTTCGGAATGGGTCTGTCATGGCTGAGCATGCGTAATGAAGCTTAAGTAGAACTGGTTATAAAAACTGCCGAAGCGCATGAAGAAACTATACCTGAAATGGTGTTGTACGATGAGCTCAGAGGTTCAGGCAAGTAGCAGTTTGCCGCCAAGCTGATGCTTCAACGGGGATGAGATATATCTGTCCAAAACCATTTTAGATCTAGACAACGCAGAAAGTGTGATGAAAGGTCTTCAGTTATCATACTATGTTTATAAATCTATGGGAAACAGGGGCTGAAAATAGAGCTCATTCGTTCAATGTCTAGTTCAGGTCTCAGTTAACTAACTTAAATAAGTTTTAAAGTAAAACGAATACATATTTATTGTAAAATTAAATAATTACTTCCAAAAAAAGCTCTTTAATAGGCAAAAGTTTACTGACGAAAGTCTTTCCATGCCCCAAAATTTCTGACTTAAAACAAATAATATGAATTAAAAAAATGAATTACGTTCTGCACCATGCGCAAAAAGGTTAAGCCTCTTATTACATACAAATTAGTTTTTACGCAGTGCTAAATGTAATTTATTATATTATTCGAAGCCTCTCGGCCAAAAGTTATATTTCATGTACCAACAAATTTTACGCATTAAGCATATTGAAAATAAATAAAAATTGTTAGAGCCGTTTTGTCATAAATCGTCAAAATGTAGGCTAAAAAACCTTTTTTCACCTGTAAAATTTTACCTGAGTACTTAAGAAAAAATGTTTAAAGGTACTCCTAAATGCCCTCCTTTCCAACGATATATAGGACATATCTGTAGCTTCTATGGCGCTTTCCCACTAAACTATCGGTTTTTTCAAATAAGTAGTAGGACATTTATTTATAGAATTTCAAAGAGAAATATATCCCCATCTCTAAATCTAAGCTTTTGTACAGATTTGATGCAAACAAACAGACAAACAACCTTTTCATCTCGTCTCAAAAATTAAAAAAAAAAATAAAAGATTTTACCAAAAAGCCCCAACGGCTCCATTAGTTGCAATCATTTAAATTTTACCCCTCCCACTTACACCCCCTTATATCTTGAACCAGGTGAGTTAACAAACATTTTAGTGGAACATTTTGTTATATATATATATTGTATATATTGCTTGTCACCTTTCGCACCCTTCGTGCTGCTTTCGTCACTAGTTACTATACACTTTATGTTGTTGACGCCATCTTTTAACAAGTGCAGAAATATATAATGATTTCTAATTTAAACTTTTTAAAAATACTTGCAAATCTTAATTACTACATCATGACGTCTCTCAATTAATGATAACTTACAATCGCATAGTTTCTCTAAAGAGTATTTAATTCTTTGATAATTAAAATGTTTGAAAATAAATGAAACCAAAAAGCTTCAACAAATTAATTGATTATATGATAGTTAAATGTAACTGCAATCTGTTGAAACTCTGTTGAATCTCTGTTGAAATGTTGTTGATAATATAAATTGATTTTAGCAGCTGGCTATTAAGACCAGTTAAATACTAAACTGCCAGCAATACGATATAAGCATATTACAAATACTCCAATATTTTAAAGGCATTAGGGTGTGTGTGGTCTATCGGCCCCTATACAGTCATATATATATACATACGCATCCTACGCCGCACAGTATGCAATAATATTTTCAACAGCATGAATGTGACTGTGTCTGTGACTGCGTGTGTGGATGGAAAGAGGAAAATTTAATTGAATTTATGCATCTGATTTATGGCATATTGTATTTCTGCCTACATGTACATGCCTTATGTATGTTTTTCATGTTTAACGCAACAATTTGCGATTTAACACGCGCCACAAAATCATAGGAAATTGCGTGCAGGAACAAAAACAACAACAACAACAACAGGAACAGCAGCATGAACATAAATGCAACACCTGAAAACAAGCGAAATGCTATCACTTTCAGCTCAAAAAGCAGCGCAAATATAATAAGAGAAAAATTTTAACAATTTTCAAATATTGATTTTCAACAAAGGACGCGGTTTTTGCTCTGGTCATGAAAACTAACGACATGCATTGCATATAGCTGACATATAATGGCAAACGCATCGTCAACGAATGAGTTGAAGGGGGAGAAAAGGAGAAAAGGGAATGAAGAAAAGGACAGGACGTGGGTAATAAATGAAGTGTGCAGCCAAGAAAAATGGCGACAGTCGCCATTTTATTTGTAGGACAAGGACTCGCATGGCATTCCCACAGCACGGCAGCCCGTTAAGTGAAATGGCCAATGCCCTGGATATGGTAATGCAACAAGGCTGAATGTGTGGGTCAAATTGTGATTTTGGGAATAATATTGGGTTTTGGGGTCTTATACCTTACATTTAAATGCATACGCCATTTAAAGAAGACAATTTTGACACTATGAATAAAGTGTTTTGTAATGTATTTATTTCCATATTAAACGTCATCTAAAAGCAGTTAAAAACAAGTTTTAAGCAATAAAAATATAACTAATGTGGGTTTTTCTTTTAATAAAAAGTTGTAAATTTAAAGCAACAAGCCTTAATTATTGTCTAATGTCGGCTTTTTGCAATCTTTTTAATGCAGTTTGCAATTTAATCACAAATTGTAAACATATTTTAAAGCTTATCTTTTCATACACTGATCCCCTTCTTCATAATCGTCTGCAAGACGATTTGAACATATCACAATATAGTGTTGGCCAATAAGTTGTATCTCAATTGTTCAAAGTGTATGTTCGTGACATTTAGTCGAACTAGGCCCTATTTAGGTTCTTATACGATTGACAATACCCCTTTGCAACGTATAAAAACTGTAAAGGATCTTGGAGTATTATGTGATTGCAAATTATGCTTCAATTTGCACATCTCCACTATAGTTAATGACGCCAAAGGAGTACTTGGTTTTATTAAACGTTGGTCGAAAGAATTTAATGATCCTTTCACCACTAAACTCCTTTACGTTTCTTTAGTTCGTCCCATCCTGGAATACTGTTCATGCATATGGCCCACAGTATCAAATAAACCAGAGATCAATTGAATCTGTTCAAAAGCAATTTTGCTTTTCGCCTTACGTGGTTTAACTGGGATCCCAACCTTCGTTTACCACCGTACTCCCATAGGCTTCGCCTTCTCAATCTTCCGTCTTTAATTAATCGTAGGAAAACTCTTGGTGTTGTTTTCTTCTTGATTATTGGCAGATTGATTGTTGTTCCTTCTTGCCGCCTCACCTTTTCGGTCCCCGCAGGTCTACTAGGAATTACAAGCCTTTATTTTTATCTACATGCACAACTGATTACGCTTCACTCAGTTGTATCGTGTTTATGCACTACCTATAATAGCCTCTTTCGTTTTCTCCTCAGAACTCTCTCTCCTTCCCGCAATTTTCCAATACCTATCGTTAAATCTTACTAATACTACTAACTTGTTATGCTTTATACTAATCTAACATTCATACTATCTATTAACATATCTATCTATACTATTAACAATACTAATCTTAATTGATCTGATTGGGTTTTTCTGGGTTTTCCCCAATCCTAGCAACAAATGTTGGATCATTTATAATTTTGCTTACCCCAGATCTAACTATAATTTTTTTTATCGTTACAGTTCATAATTTATTTTTAATTATATTTGTATTTTTAATCTTTAACTTAATTCTTATACTTGGTAATTTTTTGTTTGCCGACTGCTTTTAGTCGTGCATAAATAAATAAATAAATAAATATTTTGCAATATCTAGGGTTAAAAGGGACCGCATAATCTATTAAATAACATAACGTATTTATTTGCATATTTAGAATGTGGTTACATTTTGTCTTCCTCTCTTCTGCATTATGCAATACGTTTTACATATTTTTTAATAATTATCCGCAAAGTTGTGAATGTTTCATGTTGATTTCATGCTCCCAAAACATATTGAAATAGTGCAAAAATAATGAAAGCCGCCACGCGAAACGTAATAAAAAAAAATACATTTCAAAGGTGAACTCCTAAAAGAACGGACTAAGAATTACCCTGTAAACTGTTGTAGAATAAGTGAAATGTCTGCAGCCTTAGAAATAAGTACTAATCAGTTATATGTTATTTGGTCTTAAATGTTTTCCAAAAAAAAAAAAACAAGTCTTAATATACCCCCTTCCCTTACTTTGGTTGAGGGTATATCTTTATGAGCACATATGCAAAAAATTCTATATGATTTTACATGGTCAGAACAGGGCAATAGCAAAAAAAAAAACAAAAAAATAGAGAAACAGAATAAACGACTAAAAAGAGTATAAAGTGGCAGAAGTGGAACATTCCACTTTGCCGGAGTCACATTTCAATTTAATTTTCATATTCTTCTTCACACACTTTGCACTATTGCAGGAGGGCTATCAATCGGATCAGGCTGTCGGCGCTCTGACCGCCCAGAAGCAACAGGAAGTGGGCACCCCGGACATGGTGCAAATAAGTCGCCGTCTTTACCAGGAACGCATCAAGAATCAAACGCAATTGAGTAAGTATACGTGATATAGTTGAAGATCTGAAACGGAGACATTGGCGCCATTAAACGCCATACAAATATACATTGAGATAGGGTAGAGAATTATACGAGTTTAGATTCCGTTCTATTTGTAATTCTGTTACACTGGGAACAACCAAAAGGCGCCCTCATCCTCACACGATCATCACGTTTTGGCCATAAAAAATGTGCTAAGAAAAAAGCATTTCGTCTGGACTAAGGACAATGTCGGCATCAGCGTCATCTTGTTGTTGTTATTTATGTCTGTGCTCGTCCGGTTTAAATGGGGTGTTTTGCCTGGTTTTCTTCCTGGTCTAATGCTTTGGCACGTGACTGCATTCTAAAGATGATGAAACATTGCCAAGCAGCTAAAGGGCACAAGACATTGGCTGAAATCCAGTTTAGGCCAAAAGCAGAGACACTTTCTAAATGGCTAAGAAACGCACAAAAGAAGCAACCAAAAACTTGCTTCCACCGCTCCACCCAAAACTCAACCAAATGCCACACATTTTCTCTGCCATGTCGCTTCATCAACGACTTCTCTCTTTCCTCTCCTCCTCTCTCTCTCTATCTCTCTCTGTCTCTCTCTCTCTCTCTCTCTGTTTTTTTCTGTGCACTTTCGTTGCAATTAAAACGAGTTAACTTGTCAACATTGTTGTTACTGGTTGCTCTTTATTTCAGTCTTCTTTCTACTCCGATACTCTTTTATGCTTACCAAAGTCAAAGTAATTCTGCTTCACATTCAGAATATGATTGCATTAACTACATAACAGATTTTCTTTTGACAATCATTAACAGGTATTTTAAAAGATTTCTAAATTTGTATAAGAACTTTTTTTCTTGTTTTTCATTGTATTTATTAAATCTCTAAAAATGTTATTTAAAAATGTTCTACTAATTCCGATTAATACACAAATTCTCTCTCAATTAATACAAAAATTAACAGAATATAGTAATATAAATTATTTTAATAAAATTAGCTTCAAGTGATTCCATGACAAAGAATTTTAGGTAGAATGTCCATCATTCTATCAAATTTATACTATAAAATAAATAGATAATAAATAACAATAAATAATGTTTCCAATTTTTGCACTTCTCAAATATAAATACAACTTACTTAATTAATTATAGGAAGAGTAAATGAGGTTCGTTGTGCTGCCTTCTTAATTTTCTGGTATTTATTGTTGTTGTTGTTTTGCTGTGGCATTTTAGTCTGGTGCTGATCTTACCAATTACTTCATTAAAAGACTGTGACTATCGCGCATACCAGCAGCTACAACAACAACAACTACTGCTACTACTACAACAACAAATACAACAACAACCACAACATATGCATTGACAATGAAATGTGAGCTCATCGCGTGTATCTTTTTCGTTGCCACTTCCATTCGGCTGGAAAATTGCCATTTAAAAAGCGCGTGAAAATCGTCTTTCTCTCTCTTTCTCTCTTAACCATTTTTTTTCTTGTGAACCGTTAAGCGCGTGTGGACAACAACGACGTCACCACAAATGAAAGTGTGTCACTAAGCCTGGGAAATTGCTAACTGATATGCTTCAATGTAGTTGCTGTTTTCTGTTGTTGTTGTTGTTGCTGTTGTCGTAGTTGTTGTCGTAGTTGTTGTCGTTGCCGTTGTCGTTGTCGTTGCTGAGGTTGCCGGCAGCACTTTAAATGCGTAATGATGCAACAATTTTCTTATCACATTTTTGTTGTCATTGGCAGCGAATAAACTGAATTCCGCTTGGACTCGGACTCGGACTTGGCTTTTGGTTACAATCAATTCTCGTGAATTGGCTCCTGTTCATTGGCATTTGCCAAGCGACATGTTTGTTTATTAACCGTTATCTCGAATGTTTGCTCAATGTTGTTGCTGTTGCTGCTATTGCTGCTGTTGTCGTTGCTGCTGTTGATGTTGCTCTTGCTCTTGCAACTGATTCAATTGTTAGGCATGCAATTTTCTATGGCATGCAACGGATGAGCTTCCATGGACTTAGACTGTCCGCACATTCAATGGGTACTATTCTGAGTGTTATTTATAATGGGATTCATTCATTTGTTTGACTTTCTGGCGTCCCTTATTTCAACTTCCTTATGTGGTTCTGTAACATATCGATAGCCATATACAAAATGAATCACTCAGTGCATTCTTCTGATTACTCGTATCCATATGTATCTGTGTATATAAAACTTACTTTTGTTTACATTTAAAAATGTTAAGTTTAATTAAATATTAGCAATTACAGAAATGAATTATATTTTAAGATGCATAGAAAAATATTTATATTTTGCCTTGAGATACTTTGAACAATTCTTTTCTTAAAAAATATAGTACAATTTATCTAAATAAAAGTTTACTTATCCGCTAATAAATATTGTAAATTTGTGTGTACTATTCCTTTTAAATAAAAACTTTAGCTTAAATACTATATTGCTCTGTTAAAAAATTTTACATTAAACAGTTTTAAAAATAATCAAGTTTTATTTTAAAACTTACCATCCCTGAAATAAGCCTTAAAGCATTTTTAAAAATAAATATATTTCGAAACAAGTTTTTAAATTTTAACGTCAAGTTCGTGCGAAGATTTTTCAATCTTTTTGACATAATACAAATTAAAGTGCATACTAAAAAAAGGCATACAAAAATATTGCTTAACGGGTTTAACCATAAATTTGTGGGTTAAGTGTCGTCGATAATAAAGCTTAAAATCGTATAGTATATATTATATTATATTTTTCATATTTTGAGAAAAATATAGCATTATGGAAAGAGCAATACATAGCCATATAAAAATGCTTTACTTGCGAGACAAAAAGTTTTTTCAAAGGATAAACATTGTAATTTGTTTATTGCCTCTAAATACACTTCGTAAATAAAATAAATTGGCAATGAAATGGCAATAAATCTCTAAATGTAAACCGAGAATGTCATAGCCTTCAGTGATGTAAATTAAAAATTATCGGAAGCATTCAAATGTAACATAGTAGTTTTTCATAAAGTTAACGCACGCGTTTCTCGAGCGTTTTTAATCGCAGTTCAGTAAACTTAATTAAAGTCCGACGATGCACGTTTCAATGCCGTTTCACGTACAAAATTAATAAAAAAAAATAAAAACTACTGAAATAATCCAATCAGTTTAATCAGCTCCTATTCTCAGTACTACCGACTTATTCGCGAGCGTTTTTTTGTCGCAACCATTTCGCGTTTTTTTCATTGGCATTCGCTGAAAATAAAATTTTGTGTATGCTTCTTTATTGATCAGCAGCAGTTTGCACCTTTATTGTTTGTTCCCTGCATACATTAAATGTTGTTTTTGTTGTCGCCTGAAGCAATAAAAAAAATACGCAAAATTATTTTGCTTACGCAGTTTTTATGTTGCCTCTCGTTGTCAGCGTTACCGTCGCGTCGCTGTTGTTGTCTGTTGCACATGCCAACAAACTGCACCCAATAAAGTCATAAAGCTACAGAAGCAAACAAAGCAACAGATGTGACAACAGAACCGCTCACCCACAGATAGGAACACTTTAGTATCAGGCGCCCATTGGTGTTATTGCAACATAGCGGGCGTTCACTGTACATATAGTACGAACGTCAGACGATTGAATCAACAAATTGGCAGACAACACGGCGACGGCCTATCAAAAAGCCACATCCTTCCACATAAATTATTCAGGGCGCCCAATTTGTTATTGCCCCACGAAGCTATCTTCAACAATGTGAATGTGGCTGAAGCTGCAAGTACTTGTGCTGCTGTTGCTGCTGTGGTTGCCACGTCTGCTACAGCTGCCTTTGAACTTGCGCCTCTTTTCTTCACTCGCAAATTGCTGCACTTAACCGTGACCGTGGCGTTGCATTCATCGCCCACAATTCCCATAAAGTCATTAGTCTGCTACTTGCCACTGCAACCGGCTTGGCATGCCGCATATCTCATGCCACGGTAAATACTCTTATCGAAAACCTCAATTAGGAAATTCCTAAGTACTATGATGTAAAATTTACATAGTAAATCAATACTGTGAATCGAGTCTAAAATCGAATTGTAAAAATCTAAAAATAAATGACAATGATGACAAAAAGTTGAATTTTCCAATTTTGATGCAGAATCAAAATAGAGACCATGTTATGATAAAATTGACAGTTGATAAAATTTAAAGTTTTCGAAAATATTGAAAATAATTAGAGGTAAAATAATAATTAATTTTAAAATTCGCAAGAAAGTCTACGTGTAAGTCTGCAAGAATTGCTCTACTTAATGTATAAAAAAAAAATGTTTTAAATTTAAACAAACAAATGCTATTTACAAAATTCAAGGCTGCAAGTCGGTTCTGAACCAAACCTCGGATCATGACCCCTACCCTTGAAATCGTTCACTCCTTGAACCCGAACCTGAACCGAACCACTTTCTAAAATAAAAAATTTGGTTCAAAAAAAGAAAAATTTTAGAATTTTTATGGTTTTCTAATATTACGCAATTATTTGAGACGTCGCGGTGCGTCAAATAAAAATAGGTCATATTTTAATCTTCGAATAAATTTAGATTATTATCAATATTTGATATTTTTTTGTATGTAATAAGTTTAAAATGTCAAGAAAATTAATAACAATAAAAACAAATTTTTTTATCAAATTGACTAAAGTTCGAACCCAAACCTTGAGTTCAGGGGGTAAATAAACCAGTTAGCGGACAGAACCAATGTCTTGCCAAACCAAACCTTTGACAAAATTTTGGAGGGGTGCAGACTTTATAAGAATATTAATGTGCTATAGTTGGATTCAACAATAATGCATGAAAAATATGCATCATAAACTCCTCAAGAACTTTCCTTTCGCATTATCGTATTCTTAATTAATTTGTCTTTTATGCATTCGTCTTTGTAAAATGCATTTCTTTACAGATTGAATTTTACTATTAATTACATGTGATTTTCATTTTAAATTAACGCAGGACACATGGCAACATCGCATCGCCAACGGATTGAGAACGAGGCACGTTGCAAGTGGCCACAGCCGCGTGTCATCCACATGAACAATGAGACGTCCAAACAATATGCGCCACGTGCAACAATTCTGCATCGTTGCGATGAGACAACCGGCTGCTGTCCCGACTCAATGGTGTGCACGGTGAAGACCAAGGCGACGGTGGAGCTGCCCTTTTGGGTATTGGCCACGGGCAGTGTGCGTGCCCAGGCCCAGATGGTACCGCTAACCAATCACACCGAATGCGAGTGCGTCAATTTGGCAGCACAGCGTCGCAAGCGTAGCTACCAGTGTCTGTGCCCCAAGCACTTTACCAACTTTAGCAATGTCACCTGGCATCGCGGCGTCTTCTCCACAAGTTGCCGCTGCGATTGCCACCTCAGCGATGTGACGTGTCAGAGCATGAAGAACGGCGAGGAGGGATTCGCCATGTCAGAGCGCAGGTCAGTTGATAATTTTACTTTTTTACTTTTACACTAATTTGCAATGTCTTATTTGTAAATATTTTCTTTTTTATTAAAAAATGTATTTTGTTTTGGGACTGTTAAAAATCCACCAAATCTGAGATCTACACTGATAAAAAAAATGTTCTAAGCTCAAGATTTTGGTCTCAAAACTAAAAGATTTGGTCAAAAAAAAATTCGTCGAGAACATAAAGTTCTTAGATTAAGAAACACATCTTGAGATAAGAACATCTCATGTAAGACCAAGTTCTTGTTATAAGAACAAATGTTAAGAAAATTTTAAACAAGAATAAAAAAAAATTTTACCTTTATAGTTTTCTATTTGTAAATATATATATATATATTTATTTTATTCTGGCTTGATACATTTTATAAATGTAATTTTACCGTGTTTTTTCCTTGTAAGGGATTCAAACCAGTGCCCGCTTTTATCTGAAGCAGCGACTCTAACCAGAGCGTCACGGTATCAGCATTGTCTTCTAATAAAATATGACATAATTAAACTTTCCTAACAATTTAAGATTTTTTACCCTTGTTTTAAGAATTTCGATTTCTTAAATTAAAATTCTTAGAATTAGTTATATGGTCTTATTTTAAGAATAAAATATTTAAGATGAATCGTCTTGATTTTAGAAGTTTGTCTTTTTTTCAAGTTTACCGGTGTTGGTTTTAATTTATATTCCCTTTTTTTTGTTTATTTTATTTTTATTATTGTATATATAATTTTCTTAGGCTAGTTTATAAAGAACTTGTATACAGCAAAGTGTGGAGCTACTGTTTAATTAAAATGTATTTTTATAACTATTAAATTAAGATAACAGATTAATCAATTTATGTTCTTAGTTATATTCAAAAATGTATTATTTAAAATATCTTACCATTGTTAAATAATTTTTTCAGGTGCATCCTTCGCAACGAGTGCAGCCAGCCCATTTGCAATTTTGGCATGTACAGTCCACACAGCGGACGTTGTCCGCGTCCTTCGCAGCAACAACAACAGCAGCGTCAACCGGGATTCGGTTAATCAGGATGGCTACATCCGGTTTCAGATCGAAGCTGCTGCCATTTAAAACATAGCAATCCAGAACTGTGCATACATTTAACTATTACATACATAAACACACACACATACACACATATATACTACCTACAGGCATACAACATTAAAGCAATAAGCATTATTCACTGTGCGGTACAGTTGGCAAATCATGTAATGAGAAGCAATGTTTGCTTTAAATTTATTAAAGTTACTACGAGAGATTATTAATTATAGAATTTAAAGTTTGCAAATCATAAAATTGAAAACAAAATAAAAATTTCAACGTATTTCAATACAACTATTTAAAAATCATTGTTATTAAATAGTAAATATATTTAATTATTAGTTTTAACTACTAAAGTGTACAGAACAACTTTCATTTAATATTATTTCCCCATATAAATTTTAAACTATGAAAAACAGTTTTTGTTTAATTTTTTAGAAATTCATAAAATGTTGCTTCTAGAATCATGATTTGCTTTTGTATCAGTTAGGATAGTGTTGTCTCTTATTTCAAACTGATGAAAGCCCCTACAGGGTTCACACACAGAGTGAAATTATTCGTTTTCGAATGCCGAGCAAAAAGTATTGAACTAACTAACATTCAATTGTACTTAAGTTTCGTGTATAAGCTTCAACTATAAACTATACTTACTATATATTACGATTAAACGATACAGCTAGTCAGCGATCGCAGATGTGTCTATATTGTGAGTATTGTTCTTTCCAACCAGAGTACTGTCCAAGCGATAATGCCCGACGATCCATAGAGGAGAAGCCGCACATCCAGCAAGTAATACTGCCAGAAGTTAAGTTCCCTGGCGGGACTATATAGATGCCGTGCGCCTTTATGCCTTATTACATACTCCAGCCAATAGGCAGTCAGGTAGCTGGCATTTAAAGGACGATCCCGATACAGTAAGGAATCCCTCTTGATGTTGTCCTTAAATTCAGCGACAGTTAACAATCGTTTGATGGCATTCAACAACTCCACTTGGCTGATATTATGCATGTCGAGGGTTAATCCCCAACCCTTGTTTTGCATTTTACGTAGATTTGCTCGCTGATCCCCCACCAGTGGCAAGCCCAGCAAGGGAACTCCATGATGCAGTGCCTCACTAAGGCTACCTTTGCCACCGTGCGTGATGAATAGCCGTACTTCAGGCTGGCCTAAAAGCGTTGTCTGTGGCCACCATTTGGCCAGCTTAATGTGAGTGTGTGTCAAGTTAATACCGCTCGCATTGCTGCCATCGTAAGTCCAGTAAATGTCATACTCCGCCAACTGGGCAAAAGCCTCCGCAAAGCTCTGCTCCAAATGGATGGACGCTGTGCGCCATGTAAAACGCGTGCCGAGGCTGAAAATGATGAACGGTCGGTTGGCTAATCTCATTGCCAGTGCACTGTCAACAGTTGACTGCTCCACAGCAATGCCCCCGATGTCCAACATGCTGGACAGCAAAGGCGCTATGGGACCCTCGCTAATCATGTGATGATTGTTTAGGGCCAGGACAACGCGACGACGCATTACCTCAAAGCTAGGATAGCGAGGCGATGGAAAATGAGTGCTGAAAAAGGAAAATAATACAGTTTTTATAAATACCTAATTTTGTTTGCAATCAATTTTACAATTTTCTTAGCTATAGTTTCCCATTGATATAAATATTTTATACTTGCATTAATATATTTTTAAAACAAGTTAAATAAAACTAACTAGTCTAAAAATCTACTATCTTAATGAATTTTAATATGATCTGGAATAGTTTAGCGTTAGTTTTAAATTGCTATTAGTAATGTGTTTTAATAAATAAATAGCAATTTCAATAAAAAAGATGGGAATGGGAATAGTTCCAAAATATCTCAATAAATTCTGTGCAATAGGTGTACAGTAATTCCACAACTTATATCTCCCATATAATTTATTAATTATGGAATATTCATTTATAAGTTGGAAAATCCTTAAAACTCACCTATAAATACGTTGCATAACTTTCCTGGCAAGAAACTCTGAGAACTTCTCCCACAGGCCAAAGAGAAGGCCGGCAAAACCAATTCGTTGGCGACTGTCATAGGGCTGCGGAACGTACCAACGTTCCTCAGGATTGGCCATCAGACTGTGGATAAACCCAATGGGCTGCTGGGTGTGTATGATGACCACAGGGCAATCAAAGTGGGCAGCGACGCCCAGAAGATGTTCATTGAAGTGATAGCCAAGCAGCAACAAATCATAACGAGGTTTGGGCACATGTTGCATAAAGTGCAGCCAAGCTAGTTGACTCAGCAGTTCACCAGAGAGTTCCAGCTGTGAGAGTGTCCACTGTAGGCGTGTCACAAAATTGTCAGTGGATTCGAACAGCTTTTGTTCCTTTTTTGACGGCAGCTGCCAAGGTACCAAAAAGTGAGTGATTCGAGCGCTTGAATCGGCTGTCAGCCAATCATCCTCCAGTGGCAATGTGGTGACCAGTGTCAGCTGATGGCCACGCTGCAACAACACACGGGCCACCGCCAAATGGACGAGCAACTGCGACCGATGCACGTTCACAAATACGCCAAGTATGTGACTTGCAGAGGCCCCAACAACGCTCCAAATGAGCAGGGTAAGTGAATAGCTGACCGGTAAGTTCATAACTGCTACAAGGTATCCACATTAACAGCTCATTAGGTAGGCCTGATCGTCAAGCAATCAATCAGCCTGATAACAAAACCGAAATTTGCTTACACAACCGAAACAAAAACACATAAGCGTTATTGCTGGACTTCTTCAAAATACTTATAAGCATATCGTATAATGAGTAATACAGTTTAAGTTCCCTATAATGAACTTCTACAACTCTCTAAATCATAAATTGATTAAATTAAATTGAAATTATGTTCCTCTAGCAAATTTTATTGAAATTAATTGGTACTGCTATAAATATAATATTCCTCTTTTTTGTCATATTGCTAATTTGGAAGAGGTTAATATGGGCAAGTTTGGCTGAAATTGGCTCTACGTGTACCCTACACTCATTAATTATAAGGATTTAGGTCGAGCATTCTCAACTGGAGCTTCAGTTTGGACAAAAGGCTCAAGCAAAAAGTTTCAAAAAAACTTTGTACACAATAAATTTAAATTAAAAGAAACTGAAATTGAAAAATTAAATTGGTAAATAAGAAGTAATAAATAGAATTTTAATTTCAGTAAAAGTCATTGTATCCAAGCTAGTGACGATAGCAGACCCAAGAAACCCAATGTGTCCAGTTACCAAAAAATAAGTTTGATAATTTTCGATGGTACTGAAATTTATTCTGATTTATGATATATGAGTTTCAGTGTAAGTGATAGTATATTTGAATTTAGTAAAGATTTTAGCTGAAATAAAATAAACATTTAAAAATAAGTGTATCATATATATTACATATTTAATTTACTTGAGTCATTAACTTCGATTTGAGATCATAACTAATTTGTGATATTGAGCTGGAATGCCCGATCGGGTTGAAAGCCTCTCGCATTCAATGAGTCCATAGTATAGGAAGTATTTATAGTAACTATACTCGGATAAAACAATTTCGGAAAATATGGAAGCGTTATTGTTTTATAGGCTTCTAATTTAAATTTCTCCAGATTTGTACAATGTTTAGCCAAGCAAGTTAATGTTTTATTACTAGAATAATTGATTCGTAGCACACGAAGTTGTCGATGGAATAAATACTTAATTCTTCCAATTGAATCAATTTGTTCAATTCCTTTTCTGCAAATTAATATAAATTATTATAGTATTCCGTTAAACTCAAGTTTACTTACTTTCTTTCTTTTTTAAAACATCGAAATATAAGTGTAGAGAACGTAGATTTGTTTAACTTTGCAATGATTTAATTAAGTAATTTTTAGTATGGCCTAGTCTCCAATTTTCTATTTTATCATCCTTGATCCTTTTAAGTCTTGGTAAATTTTCTTCCAGTTTCTTTATACTTTTTTCTTTGACTATAAACACTATATGCTTTAAATTGGGACAGAATTTAGCAGCAATCTCTACTAAATCACCTGAGTCAACGTCAGATGAACGGTAATTGACGATTGACGTGAGATTTGAACCCCACCATTCCAAAATAAAATCCCAATGTTTAATATATACACATATTTCATCGACTTCAGTGCTGTAAAAACATATTTTAATTTGAACTTCTTTACGACTGCAATAAGCAAATGCATTCCATAGTTTTGGATGGGGTCTGGCAAAGTTTTTCTTATCAAGGAAAGTTTAAAGTTGTTTTCAGATAAGTAGTAGAATATAAAAAGGTAATTTCAAAATGTTAGTATCCATTTAACGTTCATTTCCATCGATTGCAAAATTCAGACTGAGTAATTTTCAGCATGTAAGGGAATAATCTTTCAGCTTACTAATCATTAAAGGGAACTGAATCATAAATACGCAAATAAATATGGTATATATAACTATATATATATGGGCAATTCTCTAATGTTGAATGCGCCATTCGTACACATTCAAAGTGAAGAAAACATATGACAAAACATTTTTTTATTATTGAGAAGCACTATAATTGGTGATAAGATTGATTTTGGGCAATGGTTTTCTAGAAAATTACAAAAAACAAAAGTCACAAAAGTCGTTTTCGCGGCGAACATATGTTTATGGATCTTTGATCCTGTGGAATGGCCCATATGTACATTTATAATTGTCAAAAGGTCCACTTTCATAGCAACTAAAACTTAACTTTAACTTTATTCTCAGAACAATTGCTCAATCTCATTTCATATATTTTGTCGCAAAATTGGATCCTAGAACTTTTGCGGCTTGAAGACGCTTTCTTCACTAGACCTTTACCTCGTGTAGAGGTTTTTTTTAATGCTCATAAAATGAAAAATACCTTAAAAGTTTTAAATTTGTGTTTATAATTGTTTATAAACATGGTAGTCAACAAGTATTTCAAGTGTTTTTACTGATTCATATAGTATCCTATTTTTTGGGCAATTTCGAAAAGAAATCTTCATGAAATTCCTTTACGATGAGCTTAAACTTGTCAGTTTGCTGCGCCAGTACAAGTTTATAGTCATCCTGTTCGTTGTCAAGCATTTCATCCGCCTCGCCCAGAGTTTGCAGGTAATGAAGCCAATTGGCCTCCAGCTCGATGATCTGCCGATGTGTTTGGTCCGACATTGTGACCCGATATTTATGAAGCAATACAAACAGCTCCAGCATGGGCGTAAATCTAGTTTGTTTCAGGGGCAAAGCTTTGATAAGACGCTCGAAAAGCTGCTGGGCAATTGCGGATTCTCGCAGTGTACGTGGTACCTGCATCACCTTGTGCTCATTGCGTTCCATATAGCGATAGAGAGCTGTAAAAGAAAGGAAGACGATAAGAGGAATACAAATTTATTAAAAATGAAATAAAAAAATGTAAATTAAAATGACGGTTTTTCATAAAAATTTATTCAAAAACTTACACTGTATCAAGGAACTTGCATGATCTAAAAGAAATTTAATGTTTAGAGCCTGCCACTTTTCGATCCAATCTAGGAGGGTACTCTTGATGGGATTCTGATTGATGAGTACAAAATGCACATGGGCAATGGCATCCACAAAGGAAATGTCATCGGCCAGTGAACTGTAGTACTCAATGCCACCCTCAAAGACACCAGCAGTTTTGGCACTTGACAACAATTGTTGGGTGAATGCCTCATCCGTCATCTCCCAGAGCGCATGATATTGCCGCCAATGTGCCACATAATCAGCAATCTGCTCATGTTGCCTGGCAATTTCTGCCTCAATGCTGCGCACCACTTCCATGCATTCAACATCCTCGCGGAACACTCTGGCGAATCCTGATCTTCGCTGGTCCTTAGGCAACTTTAGCTTATGGCCCAGACGTGGAAACTGATCCACCAAACAGTTTACACGATCGATAATGCCACGCAGCACTCGACCAATTATCTGCATATCGGGTGTAAATACAATCTGAGAGTCTTGAATATCCGATTCCATAACGAGAATGGGCATGGGCGGCATATCCTCCTCGCAATGAAGCGCACTCTGCAGGCACTCCAAGGAACAGCGAATGCAACTCAGAAACGCGCTGGCCAACATATCGTCAAAGACATTCACATACTGATACCACTCTCGGGGAAGCTAAAAATTAAAATGAATTATAAAAGGTAATACAGAAGACTTTAACAATGGTTGTCGGAAACTTTAAATGTGCAAGAAATTGTTAAAAAAAAAAAAAAAAAAAAAAAAAAAAACAGAGGTCAGAGGTCTGACCACCTGTAAATACTCATAAGTTTGTCAAAAATGGACCGATTTTTCAGCGGAATATAATTTCCCTCATGGATTGACCCTCAAAATTATTTTGCATTCTAATTTGATTTTAATAAAAAAAAAATTCCTTGCCACATTTTGCCCGAATTTCATTTTGAAAATTCAAAATTTAAAATCTAAATTTTTCACTTTTAATCAACTCCTTATAATGAAATAGTATAAAACAACACTTTAAATTTGATTATGAAACGTTTCAATTTCTTGTAACATAAAGTTGGCTTATCAAAAGTATAACCAACTTCAAACTGTCATATCCCTGTAAAAAACTTATCGGATTTTAATGGGGAGTGTCATTTTGATCATAGATTGGCCTCCTTATTCATTCTGCAATCGTTAAGTTTTCAACTTTAATCGTACCCTGATTTCATAATTAATGTATAACCTCACTTTAAACTTCATTCTGATATCTTTAATTTGCATGTAAAAAATCACGCCAAATCGGACAAAAATGTTTACTTGTAAAGTTGCTAGATTAAATGTCTGACCAACTTCAAGCTGTCATAACTTTGCGAAGACTTAACCGATTTTCAAATAGTATGTCATTTTGAACATGGTTTGGTCTCTTAAATTCTTCTACATTCAAATTCATGCAACGGGTCCCCCCTTGTGTTTTTCGAATACTTCCTGGTATACGTGATTTAAATGTATTAAGCCCTATCAAATAAATATGTTTACCTCATCTCTGACATCCTCAAACTCTCGTGACACGGCAAGCATTAGCTCCACGATGTTGTTGTAGTGCATCCGCAGAGAGTTGTTTCCACGGTTCAGCCAGCTACTCAGCTGCTGCTCAAGCACGGAGATATCGACGGCGCCACTGAAACTCAACCGGATCATAACGGTATCACAAATCTTCTCACAATTGCGAACTACTTGACGATTGGCACGCTTGTAAATCTCGACAATCTGGCGAAGATAGTCAATATGCTGCATAGAATCCTCCAGCCACTGGGAGTAACCATCGCTTGGATCGACAATGGCGCCAAAGGTCAGCTTGTAAATTCCAGGAGCCAGTTGGCGATCGCAGGACGAGATCAATGGCCGCAACAATTTGCGCTCCCGATCCGTCAAAGCGTTCATGATGCGATTGTACTCCAGACACAGCTGCGACACGCTGTTGTACGCATATCTCAGAACCTCGTAACGGTCGTAGATCTTACGAATTGGAGCAGGGACTGCAAAAGAGAGACGCTCAAAGTGCTCGGCCTGCCAGTTAATGTCCAAGATGCTGGGATCCATGTTGCACTGCAGCAGTGCCTTGGGCTGCTTGCCACGCATCAACAGATGACGATCAAGTTTCTGGCAGAGATTGGCACCACCTTTGGCATAAGATTGCTGCCAATTCTCATACGAGTTCTGCATTTCCCGCTCGAAATCCGAGCGCAGCAGCTCGAACTTGGCAATGACTCCAGGTGCTTGGGGCACAGCTGGCAGCCAGGCGTTGTTGCTTCTCACCAGACGACTGTAGATCCCTGTCAAACGCTCCAAGTTGATGCGATAAGCGAGAGCCCGGGATACATGCTGGGGCAGCCAGGATTCATGCTGCTTGCCACGCTCCTGGAGCAGTTGCCTAGTTGTGGCATCCATATCCTCGCTGAAGAGCTGCCAAACGTAGCTCACCTTTCGCAGGTAACATTGCCGCAACGTGGCATGGTACGAATAATATAGCATCACATTGAGCGTCTCCAAAGCCTCCTCCACGTTGCAAACACGCCGAAAGACATTGGAGATGAGACGCTGCTGTGTCTCCTCCATATGTTGCACGTTGCGTCGATAACTTGCCACCTGTTCGTACCACTCGCCACGATGCACATTCAACATGAGATCCTTGGAACCGCAACGTCTCAGTTGATTGAGTGCCTGCAAAAACTGTTGCTCCACACTTGACGCAATCTTTTCCAGCTGCTCGCCGTTGGTGCCACTAAATTGCGCCCTCTCAATGTTCTCCGTTTCATCCAGACGCCCAAACACAATCATCGACTCGCATATATCCATAAGATCACCGAGACGCTCCATAAATGCATTCACATGGTTGAATATGATGCCCTCTTCCAATTTCCAGCCAGCTTTCGCCTGCTGCTGAGTCACATGCTCCATGTACGCCAGACAACACTCCATCGACAGATTACACATTTTAATGCCAAAACGTGGACGACCCGCCAGAATCTCCTCCAGCTTTATCTGTTCCGTGCAGTATTTAATAATCTGATTGCTTAGATTCCGAAACAAGATCGTGATCCGTTCACAGCTGCTGTAGTGCTCCGAATGCAGCCAAATGAAGTGCATGAGGTGAATGATATGTGGCAGGAGTTGAGTCACACCCGTCGGAGTCGCTGCCTCATCTATTTTGGCACAGGGCGCCACAAGCAAATTGAGATATTTGATGTTGGACTTGGCCAGTGCCTCCTCCAGCTTAGCTGCCTCAACCAGTTGCTCGATTTGTGGCATGTGCACGGAGTGCCACTGCCGCAGCACCTTGAAGATGCGCTGCACATCAAACTGAACCAGCTGGGAATTCAGACCTTGCAGCACTTCTACTGCAAGCAAAAGTATCTAATTACGAATAGTAGGAAAAACGACAGTCCATTAAGTATGAATTAATAATAAAACTAATACTAAGCTAGTCGGTTATAGTCGAGATCCCGAGATATAAAAGTACTTTACAGAAATTACTATATGATAAAAGCTACTGCATACTTCTGGGTGCTTGTATTGCCTTCAGTTTTAATAGCTTTGGTTGGCTTTTACTGCCCTTCTACTTGTTTGATCTGGCTGCTTTTAATTTGGGTAGCATATAATAATAATAGATAACGTTAATTACCATAAAAAACTTATTATTTTAAAAACTAAGGGTGTGGTGGCTTTTCGCGATTTACGGAGGAGGAAGAGAGCGTGTCAAAAATTTAAAACAAACTCGACCAACGCCATTGGGATCTGCGTGCCAAATTTGGTATCTCTATATCTTATAGCCTCTGAGACGGACAGACAGACGGGCTGACACACATGGCTGTATCGACTCGGCTGTTGATGCTGATCAAGAATTTATATACTTTATAGGGTCGGAGTACCTCCTTCTACCTGTTACATACATTCAAACAAACACAATATACCCTATCACTTATTTATTAAGTAACGGGTATAAAAAGAAAAAAGAACGTACAAATAATTAATGTTTTTTAATGTTATTCAAGTACAATATATTCGGGATTGAATGTATTAAGACAGAATTTAAGAATGTTCGGTTTTGCCATTTTAATTAATTTTTGAGATAGAAATAAAGAATAGACGAGATTGAATTTTAAATCTGACTGCAGAATGTTCAGAATTGAATTCAGACTAAAAGCATGCCAGATTATAGCTAAAATCGGGCCTAATTTAGGAATTTTGGGATTAGATAAACATAATTGAATCATTCGTTGTTGGTTTAAGATATTCCGCGTATACCGCGTTAAATTGAATTTATCTCGGAATCCCAGATTTGTTTCTGGGTAGCCTTTTAAAAGATCTTCAAAGTCTAGATGCATCTAAGACGGTCGTCTCGTCTCAATTGAAAACTTTAATCGCGTTCCTGCAATGTCGTAATTTTGAGATACGACAGTTTTTATGGGAATATTCAACTCCTCCGACCAACTCAATCTTCCCATTTCAACTTTTAAAGCAGAGGCTCTGATTAAATTGTTCAGGGATTACTTACAGCGATATTCCCAAAACTCGAACTCATCACGCACTGTGGCCAAGTCATTGGGCACGACCAGAGTCCGATCTCCCAGGAGCGTGCGAATCTGCGTTGTCCAGTAGACGGCAATGCTTTCGAGATTCTTGAATAAGGGTCTATCGCAGACAATATGCTCGCCGCCTATCTGGTGCAGCACAAATGGCACATAGAGAATCGTTATGCCGCCAATTTTGGAGTTCATGGCATAGAGAAATGCCAATAGCTTGTCAAGGCTGGCACAGAAGCGAGCACGTACACTATCGTTCCAATCGTTGTAGTTGCGAAATATTGGCGCATAGAATCTCTCAAGCAAATACATTAAACAACCATCCACATCACTGTGCACGGTGCCAAAGTGAATCTCGTCGTGGAATCCATCAACACTGAAAATCTCATTGGGCTCATTGCGCAGAAAGTAGCTTATATCATCCACAGGCTCTGAGGGGAATCCCAGATATGAGGTCAGCTTGTTTCGTTTATAAAAAATAGTTAGCAGAGGCTCGTTAACCTCAAGGAGCCAGCGTCTTATGATATCCAGCGATTGTTCATGCCAATCTCGTTGATTAAGTGAGTACAGGGTAGTCATACGCTGAATATACTCGACCAGTTGATTAAGCTCCTCATCGCTGTAAGTTGGATGCGGCGTATCCGGACGAATCTCCTCTGGTTTCACCTCTTCTTTGCGCTCTATTGATCGCAATAATTTAAATAATAATAATAAACTAGTGTCCTTTCAAATAATTTACCCTCATCATCGGATAAATCCGAGTCAGTTAGTCGTTCGTCCTCTACGGCACTAGAGGATGTCATTTTCTTAATTATACTTGCATTTAATATAAAATACGAAAACAAACAAGTCGTTCCTATGGCAGCTGCGTTTCAAAAGCCGTTAATTCAATTGCAGCCATCAGCACGTGCTTTACAGCACTTAAACGACATCGAATTCGAGTTCGCTTATCGGTGTGCCACCACAAAATGAAATTCAACACGCTTATCGATAAATCTTAAGGCATCATCGTCGTATCGAAGCTAGAATCAATTTAACGCGCGACATGGCTAAAAGTAATAATATTAATAATAACGCATTGATGGAGCAGGTCCTAAATGGAGCTAAAATGATGTTCCCCGAGTTAAATGTGCGAGTCAGCGACATATCGCATCCCACGGAAGCCTTTCTCACCCGGGTATTTATACATTGTCTGCGCGCCTTCGGATTCCGAGTCGAGCCGCCGTACAACATTGAGAGTGAAAGCACCGACACATCCAAGGAGAAGCGTGTGTTTCTCAGCAAGTTGTGCCGGCAAGTGCAGCACATATTACAGATATCGTTTCCCGGCAAGACCTATACCTACTATGATATTATAGAACCAAGTAAGAATGAAACAATATCAAAAAACAATTGCATACATTTTAAAAATTAAACATTTGCAGCTGCCAAGAAGACTTTGAACACACTGGATGTGCTCATCAACTACTGGTGTTTCTACAAGATGCACAAAAAGGAGATCATTCCACCCATAATGGAGAAACATATGGAGCGACAGTCTCTAATCGCTGAAATAACGGCCAAGCGACGCGAGTTGGAGCAAAGAAAACAGCAGCAAATCCAGGATAAGATAGATATTGCCAAGTGCGAGGCGAACATAAGAAAGCTGCGCGAAGAATTGCCCAAAGCAGAGGCGGAGCTAAACCAGCAGTCAAAGGAGTCGAGGCAACTGCAGTCAGATTTGGCTACTGAGGAGGAAAAGGAGTCGGAGATTCGCAGTCAAGTGAAGCACTTGAAGCAGCTCGTGGTGCTGGACAGCGATGTGAATATAGTTCAAATGTTAGTAATGTCCATTTTTTATAAATCTATCAATCCATCAATGTAAAACAAATGACTCTCTAGGGAGACGAAACAGCTAACAGCCCATATAGAGAGCTACAAATCGGAAGTTGCTAAACAGGAGCAGATTTATAAGGATCGGCGCCTTGAAATCGAAAATATTTCACAACTAAACGATGAAATCGAGAATGCCTTTAATATACTGCCACCAGATGTGGTCAGCGATTATAAAGAAACCTTGAAGCTTAAGGATCGCCTGGAGAAGAGGCATGTCACTCTGATTAACAAGCATCAGAGTCTGCAGGACACTCAAGTAAAAAACCAAAACGTTCTCACACAGCAGGAGGAAAAGCTCAAAACTCTTAAATTGCAATGTGAACAGCAGGATGTAAAAGATCAAGAAAAAGTCGCAGAACAGAAAGCATTGAATGAGAAACTAACCGCGAAAGTTGAACAACTCGAGCAGAGCAAGAAAACACTCCAAAATCAATTAGATGAGGCAAAGCAGACATTCAAACATTTGAATATCTATGTAACTAAATTATCTGGTGAAGACGCAAATTTATCTTAATATATCCATTTGTTTATTTCTAATTGTAAACTGTTTACGCTCATTGTTGGGTTAGGTACGAACGTTGGCCAAATCATGTTTCCATTTTCTTGCTCTCCAAATGTGCTTTTAATTGTTGACTGAAATCATCTTCCACATTATCGTCGTCCCAGTTATCCTCCCACACGTTGGGCTCCTCCACATCGTCGGCCACCCGAAAATCTGCAATATTCAACATAAAACAATTGTCATTACGAGCAATAATAATGGAAATTTTAACAAATTGTCACCTTCAGCAGGAAACTCTTCGAACTCATCATCCTCCTCTAGTAACCCCAAGTCTTCACTTTTTTGATTGGACTCTTCCTTATCCTTTTCTTTGTCGGGCGCAGACATTTTTCGTATTTTTTTGTAGCTTACAGCTGAATTTCAATTGTTTTACAATTTCTCACTTATTTTGTTTGACGCTTGACGAAAATGATGCCGAGTCACAGCCACAGTTGCCACCTGGCAGAAAAAAGTTGCCATTTATTTAAGCGCTGCCAGACATAGAAATCTGATCTAGATAACTTAGCATTTTTTTTTCAGAATGATCTTGGTCACTTTTCATTTGAGGTATTCCTGAAACAGATTTGAAATTTGTTTCGATTTGGCTTAAGCATATTTGAATCAGTTTCAAGAACGACCCTTTTTGCACACTGTTTGATTTCGAGAGTTTAAAAAAACACAAGCTAACAAATGAAAGTGTGAAAACAGTTTTTCTTGGCCTTTTTCTTAAAAGTGTACTTGCAAAATAGTATAATAAGAATAATTATTATTAATTAATAATAATAATAATTATTCGTCTTGTTAACCTATTTTCGTGCTTCAACTTCAATTATCAAAGCCCTTGCTTAGCTGTCATATCCATCTGGGACATTAGTAGTATTTAATCTGCATTAAATATATAGTCATTTAATAATCAATTCTTGAAATGAAGGAAATGCGTTCTCCATATTAAAATCACAGCAAAATGATGTTATCGAAATTAGACAAGATTTCGCGAAATCTTGTAGGGCTACCACACTTTTTTTTATTTTGTCTGGCAGCCCTACACACTTTGTGTTGAGCAGATGTGATCAGCTGATAGGCGAAACCAAATTTGTTTCAGGAATACTCCCAATATTTTCTCTTGAATTGCATTTGATGTTGGTATTTTGGAAAAATTGTGTCAAATTTAGGATATTTTTTCTGTTTGTTTTGGTTTTGCTTCTATGAAGAAAATAAAATTGGTATTATAATATTTTTGTTGTTAGCTGCGCAATGTCCGACGACATAAAGAAATATTTCAACGGTTTACTGCACAAGTTGGTGA
Organism: Drosophila innubila; assembly: GCF_004354385.1. Classification (NCBI taxonomy): domain Eukaryota; kingdom Metazoa; phylum Arthropoda; class Insecta; order Diptera; family Drosophilidae; genus Drosophila; species Drosophila innubila. Next base: position 8,469,920 of record NW_022995372.1, on the reverse strand, counting down.
CACATTGGCTGGCAATCGATAAAACAGAGTTGGTTAATTTGATTTGTGTTTTATTTTTATCGACAGGGTCAGCGGACTCTATGTCATACAGATAACGGACCGGGACGGTGTCCCGTTACTCCGTGTTAGCCACAGCCAGGATAAGAATGTGGATTTCGCGTTAATGCCATCGTTTATACCCACATTTACGACGGCCTGTGATCAGGCCAGTAAACTGGGCCTGGGACGCAACAAGACAATAATATCGATGTACTCGAACTATCAGGTGGGTGTGTCCATCTTGTTATCAGTATGTGTATGCTGTTAACAATTGTGTCTCTTCCTCTTGCCAATTTGCAGGTGGTGCAAATGAACAAATTGCCGTTGATTTTGACCTTTGTGGGTGCCGAGGATTGCAATACGGGTCACATCCTGGCACTGGAACACCAGGTCGATGGCTACTTGGAGGACATCAAGCTGGCCGTGACAGAGCCTTAATTATGAAATATAATCCAAATAAATAGATTCCCTTTTAATTTACGAATGTTGTATGTAAAGTATATTTAAAAAATGAAACTTTTTACTTGGCTTAAATGCATACATTGAATAATTGTCTACGACCGATGCGATTGCGATGATTGGGAATGATCAGCAGTAATCACCTTACAATACAGAATTCAATTCAATAACTCCAACTATAAATTTAAATCGGTGCCTTCCTCTCTGTTCCTTGCTCTTGACATCCTCGACTCCTTAACATCAGTTTCTCTCTCAAAGCTCATCATGCTGATTCAAATCTGCCGCCTTGAAGGCTTCGCTGTCGCAGGCAGCCGGAGTCTCAAACTCGAAATAGTATTCACAGCGATTTGGCTCGCTGACTCCGGTGATACGTGGCTCCAAGGCACACTTGATGTTGATTAAAGCCGATCGCTGTGGTCCATTCCAGCAGGCAGCTCCATTCGAATACTTCTGCCTGCTGTATTTGTTGTCGCCCTCGCCGATCCATTGATCCCAGCGACCCAAAGTTGTTTCAGCGCCTCCATTGCGTGGCTTCTGCGAGGTGCGATCGAAGGGACACAGCGTGTAGACATATTCCCGATCCTCGAAGGTATAGCACTCGCCGTCGAGCACCGCCCACTCCTCGTGGCGACCGTAATCCTTGCCCTCCTGCTCATCAATCTCCTTAACCTCGTGCTCTATCTCCCGTATATGTCTTTCCACCTCATCGTAGGCATTACGTGCTTCGTTTGCCTGTTCAATGAGTCGCTGTGTCTCCGGATCGTAGTTTGGCGCCGTGGTTGTGGTTTCAACATCAGGAGTGGCTTCGCCCACACCCACATCGGGCTCCTCCTCATCCTCGTACTGATCCTCTTCATCCTCCGTGTCTTCATCTACATCGCCGTGCTCCATGTCCGCTTGTTCTGCAAGCAATATTACTCAGTCAAGACATTGAATAAAAGAGGAGAGATCAAGTCTTACCATTAGTTGGTTCTTGCTGAACAGGTTCAGTTCCTTGGACTTCCGCCTGGACTTCAGCCTCTGGAGCATCCACAACTGGCGGCTGGAACAATCCATCGGCCAGCATTTTCTGTGGCTTGATCCTGGGCCAGGCCAACGTAACAAACGCATCCAAGTCGACGCGTTCCCGTTCATCTAGAAAGTATTTGGCCTCCTCGACGGTAACGACTCCATTGCGATCGCTGTCCAGGTTCATGTCCACCATCAGCTCGGTGACTTCGACGAAGCCATCCTTGTTGGCATCGTAGCGTACAAAGCTCAGAGTGGCTTCCTGTCGCATTTGCTGTGGCTCCTGTTCCGCCTGAGCCGTCTCCGCGTCCAGTTCCCGTTGTTGCTCCTTGAACGCGTCCAGAGCTTCGCTTTCTAGTGCTTCGGCAGTGCGCTTGAGTTGCTCCTTCTCTGCCTTGAGGGCTTCCTGCTCCTTAATACGCGCATTCAACTCTGAGCGACGCGCTGTCCGATCCGCCTTCATCTGCTTGCCACGCGTTATCATCTCCTGACGCCTCTCGGCGCCGCGTGTGTGCAACTCCGCCTCATTGCGCCGTTGCACGGCTGCAGCGGCGCCAAGTTCCAGGCAGGTGTTGCCACATCCCACCACGGGCAACTCATCGCTGCCGTCGCAACAGTCACAGATGCCATCCTGCACCTGGGAACTGGGTATATCCACGGATCGATGGCCCTGGTTGATGCAGTGGAACTGCGATTGGGAACAGGCTGCGGTGCCTGGCTCGTCGCTGCCATCGGCGCAATCACAGTAATCATCGTTCACCTGGGCAAACGGAATAGCTTTACTCCCATCCAAACAACTCCATTTCCCATCAGGACGCGGTTGATAAAGCGCCGCCTTCACCAGCGAAACACCGCGGGGACGCGGAACCTCTCCTCCCCGCACCACCACTGCGGCATATGACAATAATGATAATATTACCAACTGTATGTTTGTCAGCCCCATTGTTAAAACTAAGTTTGTGCTCGGCCAATCAATTACGTGGAAATTTTACAATTGTAAATGCCGGCGCCGCCAATGTTGCCAACTTAGCTATTTTATAGCTATTTATAGTAAGTTCTGGCTATTTTCAGAGTTCGTTTGCTTGAGAAATTTCAAAATTGCAATTAGCTGCTAACCTGGCTATTTTAAATATATTTTCAGCTTTGCTTTGCTACTTATATTTTTTGCAGACCTGTACAAAAGTGTCCACAAAATCAAATGTAGATACTTTTAAGCCGGAAAAAGCTACTTTTTACTCCTAAAAAGTTGGCAGCACTGATGTGGAAGCACTGTTTTGTCCCAAAAGGCTGCCACCCTTCAAGCTCTTACGAGCTGACAGCATGTACCATTTCAGATACAATGCCAAAAATGGTCAATGGTAAAATAAATATCTCTTTTAACCTTTCTTAATTTTGAAATTAGAATTTTTGTAATTTTCTAGTTTATTTTTTTAAATATTTTATATTTTATAATTAAGATTTGTGACGTGTGTGGTCTACGTAAAATGATTTTTGGCGTGAGTTGGCAGCACCCGCAAATCAGCTGCCGGTTTGTTATTTAACTATTCGCCTTGGTTAACAAGGGAATCTAAATAAAACGATATTATGGAATTTCTGACACAAGTGTGGGCCAAAGCTTCATCGACAACAACAACAACAACGGAAACAGTGTCGCCAGCTGTTGTGCTTCCCGATGCCAAGCCAGTGCAAGACTCAAACACGACGGAGGCAAAATCAGATGAAGTCCAAACGGGTAAAGAGCCAAAGGAATGGGGTTATGATCTCTATCCGGAGCGTCGTGGGGAAACGTACAAGCCGAAATTGTCACGGATACTGTTTGGTGCCGAGGGCAAGGAGAGCATTGATCGCTACAAGTGCGAACAGAACGTCTATTGGTGTGTGAAAAATGGACCGTTGGTCAAACTGATGATGGGCGCCTTGAGGAGCTCCGGCTGTCCCATCGACCTGCGGCGTCACATCTCCTGCGAAGTGTGCGATCCCACAGTAACCGGCGGCTACGATCCCGTGCTCAATCAGATTGTCGTCTGCCAGAATATGGCCAAGAATAAGAGCATGGTGCATGGCGTGCTGACGCATGAGATGATCCACATGTTTGACTATTGCAACAACGATTTGGACTTCCGCAATGTGGATCACCTGGCATGCACGGAGATTCGTGCCGCCAACTTGGCACATTGCTCGTTTTTAAGCGCCATGTTCCAGGGCGATGCATCACCATTTAACGTCAAGGAGGCGCACCAGGTGAGTGACACCAAATTCTAAATCCTGAATTATGCAGAGAATTAAACGTCTTGAATTCTTTCAGAACTGTGTGAAAACCAAAGCGTTGGCATCTGTGCTCGCTGTGAGGAACATAAGTCACCAGGCAGCTGTGGATGCAGTGGAGCGAGTCTTTCCCAAGTGCTATGCGGATTTGGAACCCATTGGACGCAGAATACGCCGCAATTCAACGGACCAACAGAAGGCCTTCATGGAAGCTCCCATGTACGGTTACGATGTATATTAAAGAAGCGATTCTCTTTAATTATGATTTAAGAATTAATGGCATACAATTAAATTAATTTTGTGCCTTAATTGTGGCTACGTTTCAAGGTTGAATGATGATAAAAATAAAGCGTTTATAGCTTTAAATGAAACCTCCATCTGACAATTGAATTTAGTTAAGTTTTGTAAGGCGACAAAAGCATGGAGGATTGTGAATTTATAAGCATTTTGATAGAATTTATTGGTGAAATAATATTTGGTTGTAAGTGAAGGTTCCCAAATCCTTATTAAATATATCTTTTATTTATAAAATATTATTCTCAGCGAATGGTTCCGATTATAGCTCGGAATCCATTGAAGAATCAGACTAAATCACGGAAAATCTAATTGACATCCATGATAAATATATAAAAAAAAAATTTTAAAAAATTTTTTAAATTACGCCAAAAAAAAATCCGCTCAAAAATGGATTGCTGCGCTATTGTGGAGGCTTTATTGGGCTTCTTAAATGATATATTCTTCTCGGATATCAGTAAGTTATTCTCAATGGTTCACCAAATGCAATTAAATTATTTTAAATATTTTTATAGCTGATGCAGAGTATTTTGGTGATTATTATTATGACGATGACTATTACTAATAAATATGTGTAAAATCATGGATGCATGTTATTAATAATAATAAAAAATCGTTTATGAACATGTCTTTTAAAAGCATTTCAATTGACCCGAATCACACATATCGCATCAATAAATTGGGGATTCGTGAGATTGATTAGAATGAAATTACGTATTATTGTTACGGCTCATTTAATGGTCGACAGACGATAGAGAATTCAATACAAATAAAAATGGATGGCATTTAGTTACAAAACGTTAAGCACGGCAGACAAAACATGTTTTGGGATCTATTGGGTGGCATTTTTGACTTTATAATGGGTCTCATATTTCCAAGTAAGTTCAGTCAAGGAATCTTTTGTATGTGTCTATATAGTTAATGTTTATTTTAAACAGGTTCCGGTGATGATGAGCCCGACTCTTCGGAGGTAGAAACAACAACCTGAAGCTTGTTCGTTCTTTTATATATGTGTATTTCGCATAATATATTTCGTTTTAATTCAAAAACAGTGCTTAAATATATAATCTATCAATTGGTATATATAAATGTATACATACGTATATATAACATAAATTGCTTTATTACAAATCCAAATAGGTAAAAAAGCCTGATTAAAATGTACTATATACAGATTGTAAAGAGGTTTTATCAACTCAGAATAACTTGTTGAGCTTTTTAAGTTCCTGCTTTTTCCACTTGGGCAGCTCATCAAATTCATAAAACGACATTTTAAAGACGGAAACAAAGTCATCGTGCGTTAAATGGACCTGGAAAAGTGATGAAATCATAAATATTATTGTTGTAATGAATATATAATCCTTAGACATGCTTTGACTAACCTCACGCCTTAAAGGATTAATTTCGGGCGGCAGCATATCCATTTCCTGCACCAGCACGTACAGTGGATATTTCTTGTGGCCATCGAAATCTTTCTGATTGTTGTTCAGATGCAACGCGGAGCCTTCCTTTAAAGCGTTGCTGGGCACAATGCTGCCCAGTTCCTGACGCATCTGCTCATAAGTGATGAAGTTCTGCGGAAGAAGAGACTTGCATTAGACAAAAGATCATTTATAGTGTGTATAGCGTTATCATACCTTGCCCAGCTCATCCTGCCACGTCTCGAAGAATCCCTTGAACACATTGGGTTCCGAGTATTGACGCACCACAGCCAAAGCCGTTGCAGAGCGTCGTCCGAAGGGAGCATTCTGTACATAGCACTGAGCAATGGATGTGTATCTATCGCGTTCCTGTTTGAGAGCCTTCGATCCCAGCCAGACATACGCCAAGGTGCCCGTATCGAGAATGTATGTGGAGTCGGCACAGAGATCCTTTTGCTCAAAACCGAGAATTTCCTCACAACGAAGTTGTGTTTGTTCCCACCAGACCAGGAAGAGTTGCACTGGAGGACGCGGCTTTGTTGGAATGGTGGTGTTCAAATAGCAATTGTTGCTCAATGTGGGTGAGATGTTGCCACCACCGTTGCTGCTGCCGTTGCACATGCTGCCGGCGCCGCTGCTGCTGCTGCTCGTGGTGCTGCTGGCACAGGATTGGCCATTGATGACCAACGTCTGATTGAAGTACATGGCCACCGATTGCCAGAACTCTTTGCTTTCTTTGCCCTCGAGGACCAGGGAGCTCTCACCGAGCAGTGCACCCACTGACTTGGCCATTTCACGGGCATCTCCAGTGCTGCTCTGGCCACACCAAACCCAAACATGATTCGTCTTGATGACATAACAATCCTTCGAGCTGATCGCTGACAATGGATGCTCCTCCACAGCCTTGGCATTATAGCTGGCATCGCCATAGACCTTCAACAGAAATGTTTCCAGCATAATGTTCGTCTTGAAATCCCAATTGAGATTATTATTGGAGTGGAGCAGCTCGCTGCGTTGGCCCCGCATTATGATCAGTTTGCCCTCGAAGAGCTGCAAGAAATGAGGCGTCTCATCGAACTCATACAACTGAACAAACATGCCAGCTCCATTCAACGCCTCGAAACTGGCCATGGCAAAGCTATCGGCTTTAGCTATTGTCTCCGCCGATGCCTCCGACCCGTTCCATTGATAGACGATGCTCTTGACGCCCACACAGGCCAGATCAGCGGGCACAACGGTAGCGCACTATACAAAAGATAAACAATTTACAATTTATAATAAATTCATAATTGTGGTTTCGGTTTACGTAATTTTTTTTTAAACCCACTACAGATTATGCCTTAACTGAACCTTTGTTGACCTATTTTCGAGTATTATTAAATGTTAAATGCTGTTTTAAATTTATTAGCTAGATGCTCAGTATCCAATCGAATTGACACAAACAAGGAAATCAAACAGAATAAAAAATGTTTTGATAAAAATATTAGAATATAAAAACCTAATATAAATTTATAAATTTAACATATTATAAATAAAATCACTACTGATAAATTTTTTTTGCAGATCTGCATGAAACTAATTTACATTTATTTTTAACCTTTTTATCTAAATTAACGTTTTTAAATTGAGTTGTTTTTAAAATATGTAGAAAAAGAAATACATTTTTATGTTGAAAAATTTTATTTTAGTATAATAAAGAAAGAAAATATAAATATAATACGTAATAAAGAAGCAGGATAGCTTCAGTAGTGAACTCCTACCAAACAATATTGAAAGATTAGTTAGCACATTCTCCTGATACTTTTCTACTTCCCCTTCTTGTTCCCTTTTAAATTCTTTCCCCCCTTTTACTACACAATTTCATGTTGTTCACACATCAAAACGAAAAACGCTTTAAAGAAAGCAACCGCTAAAGTGGCAAACACCATTTGGTCACTCACCTGAACGGTGTATTTAACCACATAGGAGGCGTTGGTGGTGAAGACCGCAACTTTGGTGGCCGGCAGCTCCTCCAGTTGATCGCCATGGATGCGATACAGAATGCGTTCGCCGCGTCCATCGTCCACAAGTTGCGTATCCGCAGCCATTTTGGGACGTTCACATAACAAGACTGCATCCAGTTTGCCAAACTTGGTCGATACAGGCTTATGACCACGTGTATTATCCTGCCAAATAGTCAGCCAGTTGCCAAACAGACGCTTAAACTCAACGGGCTCTTGACCCTCCAGGACACGCACTACCAACGTGCTATTTGGATATTTCTTCTTCTTGACAAAGGCACGTCCATTGCCCATGGCTGTGAGAGCATCCGCTTGCGTTGCCTGAGCTCCGACCCACAACCAAATGCTCTGTCCATAATTATCCAATAGATAGACGCCATGTGCATCGCTAAGATCATCCTTGCTGGGCATGCCCACATCCAACTGATCCAGATGCAGACGTCCTCGTTGATTGCACTTGTAAATGCGAAATTTATTGCTGCCATTGACATCGCCATTGGTTTTGCAATCGAAATCCGATCCCAATTTGTTAGTCTGATAAACCATACGTTGCTGCAGTGGCAACACTTTATTCCAGAGCTGCTTCTGCTCCGGACTCATGGACTGCTCGTAGCCATCATCGACAATACAAATCGTGCAATCCTTGCGCTGTCTCTGCACCCAGGAGAGAGCACTCCGGCGTTCAATCGAAGCACTCGAGCGTCCAATCCATACAAAGGTTGTGGTCTCCATCTGGAGCACCATTATGTAATCCGAATTAAAGTGCGTCCAGTCAATGTCCGCCAGTTCAACTGCACGCAACCATTTGCGTCCGTAAAGCTGGAAGAGACGTACTCCTTGCGGAGAATTAACCAAAGCGCCAGATAATACACTAAAAAGGAAAGTAAGGGTATCAGCAGTGTCATCAAACTCCAGCAAAAACTAACTTACTCATATCCCTTCTTAAAGTAGGACAGAAAACGCGCACTCTCATGATTCTGTGTCTCGCGATAAATGGACGCCACATTGCCCAGATACGAGTCCAGCTCCTGAACCTTGTGCACCACATTGGAACGATTCTGTTCGCTGACATTGTTGCCCAACCAATAGTGTATATACCGCTCCAGCGGTACATTCGCTTTTTGCTCGCGTGTCTAGAAATTAAAATTAGGAAAAAGTTGGGATTGGTAGACATCTTTGTATACTTACAATGGTCTCGTGATTCGCATAATGTCCCACTAGACTGGTCGCATAGATGATGTAAGCGCAGTTGTCGTAAAATGTGCCATATTGTGCTCGAGCCACAGCCTCCAAACGATCCTCATCGATCTTCCACAGCTCAAAGGTTAACGCATGTTTCGGCACCTTGCGGAAGGTGGCATCCACCTTCAGGTCGGGTATTGTGTTGGGACGCACCTCCTGACCAAAAAAGGTTTGTAAATTGAATTAGTTTAAAAATAATTAATTTAAGGGATCGATTTTATGATACGTTCCGACTCAGATAAATACGTAGGAAAAGTTCGGCTTCTCCTAATTCCTATGAATACACCATATAAAAAACTCGATCCTTTTTAATCTGTTACAAACAGGGCCACAGAAATCGAAAATGTATGGTGATTTGGCAGATTTTCGGTTGGATTTGCTTTATGGGCTACCCCTTATAAGGACTAATTTTAATTTATCTTGATATCTTGGACCCCACGTTATTTAACCTATCTTAATGAAATTTTTAGTATAAAAGTATATTATATTAAACTTTGTAAATACATATTGTATCTTATGAAGAGGGTGAGCAATTGTTGTGAGAAAAAATTTTCATATCTTTTAATTTCATCATCGAAAGCAACAAAAATTAAAAAAAAAACAATTAACATTAAGTAGGAATTTTGTATTTTGTCAGAACAATTACTTGTTTTTATGTTATATAGCTCATATGTCAACTGACCAAATTTAATGATGTTTTTAGGATACAAGATTAACATATTATAGATAACATTCAATTTATATATGGGGGGGGGGGGGGGGGGGGGGTAAACGAATCTCACAGAGATTTTAAACTTAAGTGTTAACCAAATTTATGAAATTTCTAGATTTAAATTGTATATGAACACGAATCGTTTGAAGATTTTTAAAAATACTCAATTTTTAGGATAGAAGACTTTAAAATGAATGAAGAGGAATATAAATTACCGATTCTTATTAAATTTTTATGATAAATAATTGATAACATATACGTTAAGTATCAATAAAGTGTAACTTGTAGATAAAGTTAAAATAATGTTATAAAAATGTTTTTACTGTCGTATTTCTAACTCTTCTTCTAAACACTGACAAACTTATCAGCTTTCGTAGCACCATTTTGCTATGCACATGAATGCCTCAATTACGTGTTTAATAGCTCCTGTCAAGGCCTCATTTAAAAAAAAGCATGTTTGAACACCTTTCAAATGGTCTGTAATTGTCTCCCAGCATATGCGACAGTTATCAAGTGCCGCAGGCAGGCTTTTGTCTTTGACAGCTGTGAAGGATGTGGATGTCTGATCGATGGCCAACAACAGTAACAGAAACAGTAACAAGTTGGCATCCAGAAAACCAGATAGCCAAGTTTTAGATTTGGGCGGGTATAGACAAGAGAGTTTGGTTGGGTATGCTCGGGTACGCTCTGCATTTGGCTTTTCCAATTTGGCCGCCAAGTGATAGTGAAAACTGTACCAGAGTGACGACGACTCGGCTTCAGCCAGTTTTTGTTTTATTGAACATTAATTTTCTTATTTATTTATGGATCGTGTGGAACGAGTGGAAAGTGGTTGCTTTCTTGGTAACCAGGTGGCTTTGGTGGCTTCTTCTATGCATCAAACTGATCTTTATCAACAGCTCATTAGGTTGGCGTTTTTTTAAATTAATAATCGTAATCAACCTTTGTCTTTGACTTTTCCTCCATTATGATAGCTTTTATTTACATTTTTGTTTATCTTTATTTATTTCCCCCCTTTTTTTGTGTGTTCATTGGCCAAATACGAGTTCATGCTTCGCTTGGTTGGGTGATGCCGTCACCATCGTCATCATCATCCGTCAGACAAAATGACATTTCATAGAAATCAGAGACAACAATTATAATTGAAATTGTTTTTAATATATGGTTGTTGTTTTCATTTTCTACTCACAAATATCATAAATAAAATCGTCAAATTGCTCGAAAACATTTTAATTATTGTCTGCAAATGGCAAGTGGATTGAATTGGTCCACATTGCATTTGTCGCTCTGATAAAAAGATGGTGAGACAATGGCAATAGACGATATGATTGATTCAGTTAAGACTGTTGACAGCCAAACTGCTATTTGTCATGGCCGTAAAAATACGTCTAAAAAACCGGCACAAACCGCTAGAAACAGCTGTATAAGATAAATTTGTTTAGTTTTCACACAGCACTAGATCAATTAGTGTCATCACCACCACAGAACTCTGCCCAGAAAGACAAACCCCAACTAAATAACTCTAATTGTTTTATTCTTATTTACAATCACAACAATTTTTAAATTAAAGCGTGTTACTCAGAAAATTCATTACGTTAAGTTGTGATCCCTTAAATAGAAATGATATAATGGTCGTCCTCTTATAACGACCGCACGACACAAAGAGCACGCGATTTTTTGTAATTGCAATTAGTTAAAACAAACTACAAAACAGTTATGAGATTAAAGAGGCAAGAAGCATGGAACGCGAGTTATTGTACATGAATACATTCCAAATAATATAAATGTGATAAAAGAAAATAAAATCTCCATTTCATCTAAACGTAATTACAAAAATGTTGTTAAGTAATTGGCCACATTAAATATGATTCTAATCTATCTAATTAATTCAATTATTCTCATTAGAATAAAAGAAAACTTATTTAAGAGCATAAACAGAAAATAAAATTCAGTTATAGCAATTAAATCAATCTTGAACCAAATAAGTTTGGGTGAAAATTTATGTTTTTTAGGATAAAAACAAAAACTAAAGTCGAGTAAAACCAATTTATTAGAAATTATATATAGTTTGATTCAAAGAGATTTCGTATACATATAAAAATTAGTGTAAGATAATAAACTTGACAATTTAAAGTTTTGGAGATCTGTATGATAAATTTCAGTCTGCCAAATCATTTAAAATAATCTTTGTACAAATTTTAGTTCATAACAATCCTATTTTTTACCAATCCTTTACTACAACATATTTTTAAAACTTTCTAATAACGTACAAAAAACTTTAAAAATTCATGACTGTTTATGCTAACTATTTGCTCATTATATTAACAATAAATAAATGCGAATAAATACGAGTAATAATTGACATCACGTGATTAGCAAGAGAAGACACAAGAAATTAACTTGTCGGCTTACTAAGAGTTTCTTGAAAAAGACGTTGATCGGGGGACGTAGACTTAAGTATGCATAATGAAAAGCCTGTAAATACCGTTTCTTTTGGTGACAACGTTAGCTCCATGTTGTTGTTGATTTTGTTGTTGACTGTCTCTTGCAATATTGGAGAGTAACAGATAGGCAGCCTTGAACTAGTTTTCAATTTGCCGGCGAACAATTGCAATCACTGCAAAAAGCTCAAAGTGAAATCCTTCTCCAAACTCGATTTTCTCACGCGCAACACAATTTTTAACTAAAATATTTTTCTGTTGTTTAATTTTTATGTTTAAATTATATTTTATTCATGTTTTTATTATGTTGTTTTGTTTAATATTATTTACTTGAGAATTTTGTTAAACTGTAGACCAAGTAAATCGAAGTAAAAGTGATTAGGAAAATGCCTCACAAATATGGACTGGAAACTGAATTGAGGCACCTTTCTCACACTCGCGTGAGGTTAGCGCGTGGATCGTAAACCGTTAGAGACTCAGAGATTCGTGACTTGCGAGGAACTTGGTAACTGGAAAGTGGTAACTGATAGAGCTACTCGACGGCCGAGTGCGTCGTCGTTGCCAGAAAGCCAAATGCAGACTGGTCGACGCGAATGCGGTGCCACCAAGTTTATGGCCAAGAGACACGAGTTTAACCAACTGGGAAGCACATTTGGCTGTGACTCAGAGACCGACTGAAGACGAAGACGACTATGACTCCGACTCCGACTCTGACTTCAACTGCGAATAAGAGTCGGGCGTGTAATATGAATGAAATTATCAGTTATGTGTCTTTAGCTGAGAAAAGTGAGAAAAGCGCAGAAAGCGCAGCATTTTACGTTGTGGTTAACAGTGAGAGGCAAAAGCAAAAAGCCAACGGAACATCAACCATGTGCATAATACCACTTGATATAAGTAACAGATAGATAAACATACACAAAAGGGATAGTTGTTATTCTGGCATTTCACCATTAGTACTTGCAATTATTAAAGGGTTTAAGGGTATTGCGGCTATGCTAAGAAATTGGTGACATTTTTCGATTAGAAGAAAGATTTTAACTATAATTATAATAAAATACATATATATGTATATAAAATTTGTTTATGTCTTATACATGTTTTTCTCTTTAAACATACTGTGTTTTAACATATTATATGTTTTTCTGCTAATTCATTTAAAGAGAGATCTTAGGTCCTAAAATCATAATATTCAATTAAATGTAATAATGTTTTTAATGACAATAATACAATATAATATTTATAATATATTTGGAAAACACACCTTAAGAACTTTGGAAATTTTTTGCGGATGATTTTTATGTCTTTGTAAAAAAAATTTTTTTTTTTAAATACTTTTTTATTTGTTACGACCAAGGCTTCAAACCGGTTCTGAGCCGAACCTTTCAAATTATTTACCCCCGATCCCGAACATAAACCGAAAAAATATCTTAGATACATGTTTCGGTTTGAAAAAAAAAATTACATAAATCTATTGATTTTCTAATATTACACAATTATTAGAAACTTGGGAAAAACATAAGGAGGGGTTATATAAACCAGTACACAAACCGAACCTAAGTCTTGCTCTATGGTTCGAGCCACCGAACCTAACCTTTAACGAAATTTAAGTGATTTGCAGACATGATTACAACATATACGAGTATAATTTATTTAAGAACTCATTATATTATTTATATTACATATTATTTAATTTTCCATATATTCTTTAAGTCAATTTGAATGTTATCTTAAGAACTTCTCTTTATAAGTTTAGTATACATTGACAAGCATCATTAAAACATATTAATAATTTTAAATAATATCATTTATTATTTTTTTTTCGATTAGGAACATGATTTTGAATCAGTCTAAAACAGATTTGCGGACCATCTCTTAATAATATCTTAACCAAAGATTTTCCTCTTAAAGAGTATATTACTTTGTCGCATTTGGTTTATTAGCCATCTATCTGTATTGGCCACTTGCTGTATTGACATTTTCCATATGCAATCATGCATTTCATATAGAGAGAGGTAAACATACGATTGGATGGCATCTATCAGGTTTCCCAATGGGTTTGTCAGCTGCTTTGCTTGGCTGGGCATTTACTTTTATGATTTATGCATAAAAGTGACAGACCAACATTGCCTATAACCATTAACAGCCCAAGGGAAACAATGGAGATTCCTCTCCCTCTCATGCGATCTTTCTCTCTTTCACTTTGTTTGTGTCAATTTTCCAGTGAAAAGTATTCGAAATGTTGGCGAACTTTGTTTACGATTTGTTTAACAATTTCATGTTTTGGCTTGAACGCAATTAAGCCAAAATAATGGTAATCGCTTTTGTCTATGGCTCTTTAATGAGTCAAAGTGTTATTGTGAAGCGTGAAAGACGCTAATGGGCCTATACTATGTGCCTTGGGCTTGAACTGAGTATCTTAGTATCTGTATCTTTAGCTCTGACCATTGTTGGGGTTGCTACTCGAAGGTTTCCGACTGCAACAAAAGCGTTCGCCTTTCAAAACAACAACAAACAGAGTCGGCTTACACATTTTCCCTGTGCAACACATATTTTTAAACAGATCTCCGACTTCAACTCTAACTCCGTCTCTGACAAGTTCAATCAACCGTTGAGGTTGAGGCGTGAACCGAATGGCAAAACGTACAAAAATGAAAGCAAAATGTAAATGCAAAGCATTTGCCATTGGAAATGTGCGACTTTTAGCATATTGAAAAGAAGAAAATTTCAAAAATAAACTTTAAAAAAAAAAATGATGAAAAATGTAATTTACAATTTATGGTAATTACACACGTCAAGACACAATAAATGGCCAAACAATTGACTTTTCCTTTTTTCATACCAAAAACTCTGTAACAATTTTATTGTTTGCCTTGGTTTTTTCTTCAGTTTTTCTTGTTGTCGGTCTCACCTCAAGACAAACACCCATTAACGACATTTACGTAAAGTTTAAACAATGCCAGAGTATTAAATGCATTTTACTTACTGACTAACAACAACAATAACAACTACAACCTGACTACATGGATTGCAATGAAAAGAGGAGCAGAAGTTGAGGGGAAAAAACCGGGACACGTTCAGCAAATGTGCCGCTTTGATTTTTTTTATTTAGTATTCCATCTGCTTTGGCCCGCTAGCGGTGATTGTGCCGATTTGTTTTTGTTTCTTTTGCTCAGCCTGCCTTTTCATTAGTCAACAACAAATGCTGCGCATCTCTCTGAAGATGGCTAAACTATGGCAAACATGCTGCCATTCGAGCCCCGATTCCAATTCCAATTCTCTGTGCTGTGGTCACATTGGCGTCTAACGTTAATTGCCAGCTACAAGATCAATCCGGGCCAGACTTGGACAGACCAGACTAGACAACCAGATGACCAGCTGTTTCTATCAGAAATGGAAATGTGCTGTTGTTCTTTTTTTACAGCGAAAAGTACACTGAATATGTCATTAGGTGTGTGATGAGTAAATCTTAATGATCTTGTCCAAATCTGTGTACACCATAATGTTACTTCATGAAGTTTTTACATAAAGATTTTCTAAGCTGAAAATAAGTGCTGGAGCTCTTAATATTTTAGGATGTTACGACATTATAAATGAATGCTGAATAATTTTAGATTATATGTGTTCAGAAAAATTTTTTAATCTTTATTTTTTAAGCTTTATCTGCTTAGAGGTACGATATTCCCAATTAATTTTACCTTAAGGATTTTGCACACGGTTTGCTCAGTCTACATAGAGATTACATTACAAAACTCATTTTTAATTGAGGATCTAGTAATGTTTACTATCACACAAAAAAACTCTACACGAGGTAAAAGTCTAGTGACGAGAGCATATTCTAGCCCCAAAAATTTCTGATATCCAATTTTGTGACGAGCAAAATTAAGTTTAATATAAAAATTTTAAATAAAACACGAAAATTGGAATTATTTTGCAAAAGGCCCCAACGGCCCCATTAGCTGCAATCATTTAAACGTTGCCCCTACCACTTACACCCTTTTATCTCATGAACCGGCTGAGTTAGCAAGAGTTTTAGTATGCTATTTTGTTAGTTAGCGCTAAACCTTTCGATCGGTGTATAACGCGGTCTGATCGGACAGTCGTAGCAAATTTTTCATATTAGCTGTATATATTGCTAGTCGATAGCTTAAAATTAATATACATATTATAGACTTTTAATTAATTATTAAAAGCAAAGCTTATTAGCTTGGCAAAAGAAGAATGAACATATATTTTTTGTATATATCAAAATAACACTAAGGTTAATAGGAAGCTTCATAAAATTATTATAACATATGCTTATCATAAGTTTCTGTAAAGAGTCTCGAGCATTCGACTAGATTTAAACATAAAACTTGTATTACTAACAGTAATAATAATAAAATATATTGTCTATGTTGCGCTGAAAATGCATTTTAGTTTAGCATTTCGAATTGTTAATTTGTATTGATAATGCAGCGATGTAAGCGATGCGATTAATCAACTCCATTTCGAAAGGTACAGAGAGCGGGATAAAGATTTAGAGGGAGAAAATCAAATTTTATAGATTTGTTTGCATTACTCTGGATTTGCTACCGTTAGGATTTGTGTAGACTGTGCGATTGGTAATTGTGAAGCATATCGAAAAGAAAAAATAAAATAAAATGCAAGACAACCGACAAAATCTAGCAGACAATTGGAGAGACGATACCTGATGGTGGAGGAGGCTGCTGTTGTCTGACTTCCCACGACAAAAGCTTTTGATGTGGGTGCGAGTTGAAGACAAAGTTCAAAATAATTTTAGGTACGAGTATTACTGTGTTACAGTGGGTGCTCGACGAGAAAGAAAGCAAAGCAAAGGGCAGGCAGAAAGGCGAGCGATTGCACAAGAAGTTGAACAACAATTGCTTGAGTTAACCCATAACAACCGACAGCTGTTACTGCTGCTGTTGCAGATGTATAGTAACCGTTATTTAACAGTTATTTAACATGCAATTAACCTGGCCCATACTAAAAAATGCAAATATATGGCCTAGCACAGTTGAGCCGCGTCGAGATAAAACCTTCAGTCCCTCAGTCAGCATCGGGAGCTCTGAATGTTATGGTGCAATAACTTTCTAACGAAAAGTTCGGGATTGGTCTCTTTTCCTCTCGGTTGGGGGTCATTCATCTTAATTATCACACGGCCAAAAAAGAAAAACCTCCAAATTAAACAAAATGTTGCTTTAATGGGCTTGGAAATTCATTAGACGAGGCCAGGCCCCGAAATATGATCACATCCCCAAAATGACTAGACTAGTCCATTGCTGACCATTTGCATTGTGAGCAGAGAGTAGACAACCATCTGGGGCTCAGTCTCATCAGAATTTGTATAATTAGAAAGTTTTGGCGTAGAAATTATTCCCACCTTTATGGCCCGGTCTCTGCGTGTTCTTTTCTACCATTTTTCGTTTTTGGGCTTGTTTTGACGTCTAATCACCGGAAGCTATCTCTGAGCATCTATCTGGCCATCTGATCAGTAGCAGACACACTTAATTACAAAAGCCGCGTCTCCGTCTTCCAGCTGTGCTGTCTTCATACAGATAAATCTATTTTCGTAGCATCCAAATGAGTTTCGGGTATTCAAATTGTGTAACGCTTGAAGTGTTGATTTGATTTCCATTTCTCATGTTCTTGTCTCATTTTTGCCTTGCTAATTAGACACGTTTGTTGATGTCTTCTTAAATATGACTCCCGGTATATACATGGAACAATTGTAGTTATTGATAGTGCTACTATCTGTCTCGCATTGTAAGAACTTCAAGGGCCACTTTTGATATTACACTCAATCGATTTTCTATTTACTATTAAATATTACTGGTTATTGATAATTTTTTGATCGAAACGGAAGATTTGAAGAGACAAGAAAATGCGTCTAGACACTTTCTAGAAATGCTTCTCTATTGGATCAGAAATATTTTTATTAAATATCGAAAAAAGATTGATAATATTTAAAATTTTACTTTCTTTGAATTTGTTATTTTCCGTATTAAATGTCTGTGTGTAAATGTGTAAGTTTACATTGGTGAATTTTCATGCTGTGGTAATGCAGATTGTAATTTGTTACCGCCCACGACATTCCTATATTAAATTCATCAATGATTTGTATGAACGGTGACTTGACGGGTAATCGGTGGTGGTGAATTGTAATCAATAAATTCACTAGTCTTATTATGTATTTTATTACTTTTGGGGTTTTTGATTAAACTTTTAAAGAGCTAATAAATGCATATACATATTGTACATATGTATAATTATATAAAAATAGTTAGTTTTAATAACACTGTTAACACATACATGAATCAACATTTTAATGCTGATTTTCACACTCACCTGCTTAATGAAATTAAACGGTGGCATTTTGTGCGCAATAATTTGTAGTGGTTGTCATGCAAAAAGCAAAATAAAGAAAGACAACTGCAAACGACAAATGCAGCAGCTGTTGACTTATTTTATGGTTAATGTTGTTGATGATGTTGCTTGTGTATTGTTGCAGTTGCGCTAGTAGTTGCACATTAAATGACTAAAGCCGCTCCCCAATTACAGCAACAGCAACAAATTAAACAATTTTAATCTATTTTCGCACTCCTTTAGCTGTCACCAACTAACACCATTCGTTTTCCCGCTTTGCTTTTGCTATTTTTCGAAAATTTACCGTTACACAAACACTTCGATATGAACACACACTCACAAATTAAGAGAGAGAGAGAGGAAAAGAGAGGCGCGCATGCGTACAATTGTTAAACAGTGTGTAGATTAGATCGTGTGCTATAATTAAAGTTTGTTGCTGCTGCTGCTGCTGTTGCTGTTTTTTGTGTAATTCATAATTTCTTGCGAAAATTGTGCAGCGGAAATAAAAGCTCTTTCGCACTTTCCAAACAAATTAACCCGAATTGTAAACGGAAACACGAAAGGCAAATAAGCAAACAACAACAATTGTAAATGCGTGAGCGTGAGTATTAGTATTAACCGTTGTTGCGCTCAGTGCTGGCTTAACCCGTGAAATGTCGGCTTACTACTGAACGTCCCCTACCTGATGACTTCAATTGAAGCGCGGCTCTGTGGCATGTCAAGGCAAGCGTAGCTTCGACGTCGACGTTGACGGCGGCAACGATGTCGGCGTCGACAGCGCTAAGTTTTGTGACCCTTTTGGGCGGACTTTTTGTTTATGATTGTTGTTGGCGCTGTAGTGTTAACCACCAGTGTGTTCACATGCACATACAATGTGAGAGAGTATGTGTAGTTCTTAATAGGGGTATTCCTGAAACAGAATATGATTAGATTATTATTATTATGCACATTTGGAATGATCATTTTGGTATCAAAATTAATATAAAATCTAATCGTCAACTGTTTCAGGAATACACCTAATGTGAGTGTGCAGGTTCTTGGAAGTTACGCATACAGTTTTCAGCCTTATGTTTTATTATGTGGAATAGTAAAGCAAAGTTGGAAATAATTTAAGCGTCGCTTGCTGACGTCACTCTTCGTATTGTTGTTGCTGCTGGTCGCGCATGAGCAACAGTGAACACTCCCGAACAAGGACACGTGCCTGTGCAATGTCCCGCAACAGACGCTCCTTTGGAGCCCGCAAACCAATTGTTGTTGGTGCTAAATTGCTATGCATTTCAGCAATAACGCTCAACAGATTGGCATAGGCATCCTTAATATTGACCACTTTATGGGATTCTGTTGAAAAATAATTAATTAGATGAGGCTTAATTTAATTTTGAAAGACTTACCTGTTGTGCTTGCCCCCATTCCGGTTGACATTGACAACAGCAGTTGAGCCTGGACATATTTGGTGTACTCCAACTTGGCCAACACCTGTTTGTATTCTATGGCATATGCAACCGCATCCTGTGCCACTTTTTGTTGCAGCTGCATTTGCACTTGTTGCTGCTGTTGCTTGTTGTGCAATTGTTGCCTGGCAGCTGCTGAAGACGGACCTACGGGTATGATTTCCACATGCGGTGCCAGCTCCTCAGGAGTCTCAAAAGATTTTTGCTCGACTGCATCACTATTGTCCTTGGTCGGTTGATTACAGTTCGATTTCTGTGTGGGCACGGCAGTTACCGTTATATCGCTATATCTCGAACGAAATGAATCCAGATCCAAATAGTTCATTTTAGCAATTACTTAGACCGTCTGTTGAATACCTGCCTTTTTGACGTTTGAATATTTTTGACAGATCTTTTGACAAGTAACTAGCTTGTCAAATTATATATTTGTTGGGTCTCTTTTTAAATAAAAACAAGAGATTGAAAATTAGTATTTCCATTCTTTTAAGTTGAGATGATATTATTCATTTACATTTAATCAAAAGTAATTATTCAAATCATCATATTGTTATTAAATTAGAAATAGATTTTATTTAATTAGAGATGTTTTCATTAAGAAGAAAGTTTAAACTCAAGGAGCAGAAATAAAAAAAAAATGTATATAATTAAATATTTTTTGAATTATTTAAGTTATAATTGATTAAAAATTTGTATCCTATTATTATTAGACTCCTAAAATAATTTCGTTTATAATAATTTAATTATGGTTAGCTATAGATACTAAAGATCAGCTCTGTAATATAATATTGTTCTATCCAGATGGAAATCATCTTTTTGGCTCTGATCAAGAAAAAGTTTAGTCTTAAAAGCTATGCAAAGTACTTTTTTTGTATATGCCTTTCAAGCTAGTTTTTTTAAGGAGAAACCTGACAACACTTCCTACTTTTTATGTACCCTACACAGATAGTAAGTATAGGGGGTTACTCTCATTGCATATTTTTAGCCAGAGGTTCTGTTACGCTAACAACCTGTGTTTCCGCACATCACATTTGGGCCAGAGTGACGTGCGGGTAATTACCGGCAAAAGAATAAAACTCATTCATAAGCCGACCATTCTTTTTTTTTTTTTGGCTTTAATACCAGTTAGTAGTTGGTCAAAAGCAGAGGCAGCAGCAACGCCAGCAGCAGGCGGTCAAGCGTGCTTCCCGCACGCAGACACATTCGTTCTACCCCCGAAAACAAAGTAGGGAGCATGACGCGTTGAATTAAAAAGACACCTGGAGAGGGTTCAGCTTTGTTTCCCAGTTTTGTTATTGCCGCCAGTATTTACGAGTTAACAAAGAAGATAGAGTACAACAAATTTGGTATGCTACAGTCAGGTTGCAGTTCAGTTGCTGTTCTGCTGTTGGGATTGCAAGATCTCTTGAAGATCGCGCTTTGTTGGCTCGCCGCATTCAAATCGATGATAGTCAATAATATCGATGGATCGCTCTTTGAGAATTTCGCCAACAGTTTTGTCAGCATCCAGCAGATATTCCTGGTATATGAGGCAGGTTTCATCATCTTTGTTCTCAGCCGGCTTATCCTTATCGTATTCGCCAACTTTAGCTGGCTTCATTCCCACAATTTGCTGGCAAATGCCTTTGTGGATTTCAACATCCTCAAATTCTCTTGGAGAACGGAATGCGACAATGGCACCGTATTTGCCCACTTGTGTGATATTTTGGGTGGTGCCGACATTTGTAGGTGCCGGATGCGCATAGCCCGCCAGCATCAAATCATTGTTCACCTTAAAGCAAAGGGCACGTCGAATAATGGCGTTTTCTCCAATGGCACCGATGAGTAAGGCCAGATGATCGGCCAGCGAACCGCCTTGTGGTGTTTCCAGATTCTTCAAAGCATCCGAGTCGAAGCCAAGCTAAAAAAATGGCATCTTATTAGTATATACAATATAATTTTTGTTAAGAAATGAGCATCGCATCGCATCGGGGCAGACTCCATATGTTACTATATCTATTTTGTCTATCCGTTTATGCAAACTAGACTCTCAGTTTTGAACTACCATGATGAAACTTGGTGTTGGGTTGATTTTTACCTGCAGGCACTACAGTTGTCAGAATCAGACGGATCGGACTACTTTATCTTGGGGGAAGTCAATTGAAAATCAACCTGTAGTATGAAAAACTCTGGTATTATGTTATATGTTCCTAAAAGATTTGGTTCACTGACTAATATAGTTGTCATAGAAACAATCGGTCGAAAATCAACCTATAATATGAAAATCTTATACACCCTGACAATATTTGGTTACAATCGGACTACCATAGGAACAATCATTTGAAAAGTGTATTCAGGTGTATAAGGTTATCAAATCTTCAGCATGCCAAAGACAAAGTCTTTCTTGCTCTGTTTTTAATAGTTACCTTCCAGAGATCACCATCGAACTCGGTCTGGTCTGTGTAGTGCAGCACAATGCGCGACACGTGATCCACAAATCGCTTGAAGGTTTCATTGCGTGCCACAAAATCCGTCTCACAGTTGAGCTCCACCATTGCACCACGATTGCCATTGATTAGAACGCCAACGAGTCCCTGCGCTGTCACTCGATCTGCGACTTTTGTGGCCTTGGACCAGCCGAGAGATTGAGCCTGCTGATGCAGCCATTTCTCTGCCTATTAAATGAAATTAAGTTAGTTCCCTCTCTCTCCGTTTCTCTCTGTCATGGTTATTCCCCTCTCACTCGGGCTTACCTGGTTGACATCGTT
The DNA here is from genome assembly GCF_004354385.1 of Drosophila innubila. Lineage (NCBI taxonomy): Eukaryota > Metazoa > Arthropoda > Insecta > Diptera > Drosophilidae > Drosophila > Drosophila innubila. The sequence continues at coordinate 8,447,478 of NW_022995372.1, read as the reverse complement.
GTTATGCAACTCGAGCGCCTTTTTGCAGTTGGCGAATGTGTAGCCGGTCTTCTTGCGTAGCGCAGACAACGCACTCTTCTCAAGACCCGCACCGGCGGCATATAACTGCCGCGTGGTGTGAAGAGTGCGATTAAAAAACTTTTGAAGCAGCATTTGAATTTATTTGTTTGAACCAAAAATTTGTCTGGGCTTTAGTTAACTTTCAAGTGGTTTACTTGTTGCGCTTAGCCTGCTGCTACGGGCAACGAGATTTTGTTATTTCCTGTCACCTGCGATTTGTTAAATCAATTTCGGACTATTATGAATGGAATTGCGTGTGATTTGCATTTGTTTTCAACTCGTTGGTATGTTCAGACACCGGCTGTGGCTCTAAAATAATACAAATAAACGCGTTGCGACGCGTAATTCAACAATATCTATTAATGTAAGTTAAGTATTGCTTGTGCAATACTTGTTTCCCGTATTTATTTTTAATTTTGGATTTTTTTTTTTTTTTTGGTGTTTTTTAGTTCTATTTTGACGGCCGGCTCTTACAAATATATCGATTTGACATATCAGTGTGTTGTTTTCGATGAATCGAAGACAACTCTGACAATATTTTTGTTCGATATATTTTCGACCAGTGCTGCCACCAACCGAAAAAAAGGTCGGTGTGCGCGCGTTATTTGAAGCCAAATACAGGAGCAACAACAATATGGCGAAACAAAACCCAAACAAGGAAATACCCAGCTTTACATCGATTTGCGGTGCACGACGCATCTGCTCCAAATCGAAAATGTTATATACGCGTCCCAAGCCAGATGTACTCCAGAGCATATTACAATCAAAGGCGAATTCTGAATATAAATCACGACGTCTATGGTATGAACTTAATATGCCCGAGTGTGCAAGTCGCTTATTCGATGGCCAAATGCTGTCTGATCTGCCCGAGAGCATGGTCTGTGCGAAATCACGATCGCGAAACAGATTATCCGACAAGTCTGGAGAGGGTGAGTCCAAAGGAAAATCAACTTCAAACTACATGGCCATGCGACAGGAACGGGAGAACTTCCGTCGCAAACTTGTAGAGCTTATCTTGAATATGGATGATGAAGATCGTGAAACGATCCGCAACCGCAGATCTGAGTCTGTTTTTCCCGATCAGAGTGAACGTGAAGTTCTTCGTTATTATTACTATATCAAACATGGCATTGACACAATACACGTGTCGACTATTAGCAAAAAGACACTTAAAAGGTAAAATCAAATTATTAATCAAACTATGTTTCAACAATTACAATTAACAATTACTTCTTTTTAGGATCATAAATCTGGTGCCGCCTTTATTAAAGAAATGGGAGTCAGCTTTAGTAGAAAACGTTGCCGAGGTACGTTCGGATTATGTGTTTGCTATGAAAAAGGCTGTGGTGGATTTTGTCTTGAGGCATTCGGTTTTAGATCGTTTGACCCAGGAGGGCACGCCAGCCACCTTTAAAACACCCGAGCGACAGGAGATCAAAATCTTGATGAACCACTGGCGTTATCGGTAAGTTATCCATACATATACATTTATATCAGTTTACCAGCCTTGCGCCAAGATTTCATATGATCCATCAGAACATTATTTTATTTTGAGAAGATCATCCGATTGAAATGTTTTTGTTCAGGCTATTTTAGCGTTTAAGAATATACTCTAACGCAACGTATTAAAATTATTTCATCCAATTCTATTTTAGTTCATCTTAACTTTTATTTGATTTTAAATAGCAGATATTTCTTAAATATATAGAAGATTTTAAGGCTTTAAAAGAATGAATTTATTTAGAATGTAAATTGAAATTACATAGTGTTAAATTAGAAGCCTTAAGGTTCCGACTTCAGGAAAGTCGTTAGAAAGTTGCCAGCTTCAAGGCATGCAATTGACGTGCAATTACACCCACACACACACACACACACACACACACACAACATTTACGTGTTTGTGTGAGAGTGTGTGGGTTCCTTTACAAATGGTATAAAGAAGTCAATTCCAAATGAGTCAACAGCGTGCGAAATCTTATAAAATAACTTGACAATACTTCTGTGGGAGGAAAACTAAGAAGAAGCGCAGGGCGAGATTATTAAGAGACTGGAATTATGCTGGGAGGGAGGGGTAGGGGGTGTTAAGAGAACGCGAAAAATCGCTTTGTGGCATACCCAAAAAGTTTTTAACCGCACTTTTCCAACTACAATGGCTGCTCAGCGGAAATGGAAAAGCAGCAGGAGCAAAAGTCGAAGTCGAAGTTGGAGCAGATGAGGAGGCGAAAAAAGCTGAAAGTTAAATCCTCCTGTGTATTGGTTTGACATTTGATGAGCAACAACACAAAGGTGGGCGGTAGGTTGTAGGCGTGACAGACACAAACATATATAAGTTGTAAAAGGGATATGCTTAAAAATGAATTGAACTTGCCGCTGACACTGAGTAGCAAGATTGGGGCGTAACAAGGGGCGTGGCGACACTCAGTATGGAATGATGGAAAAACTTTCGTTGTAGTCGTCGACTCTAAGTGGGTCGTCTGGTAAATTGGGCTGCCTATCGAAAGAGGAAGGGAGAATGGGTGGGAAGGGGAGCTCTAATTTATAGCTTAAGGCATTTAGCAACATTAAAAGTGGGCCAGGTTAGCCAAAGGCGTGGACGGTTTTGGATTTCTGCACACTGCCTAATGGGCCATATTAAAATAGCTGAAGTGAAAAGTTTTGCCATTGTGATAATTTACATGATTCCCAACGTCATCTCCTCTTTTTCTCCCTTCTCAGTTATGATGAGAATCGCAATCGTTTGATGAAAACACTTTTCTGTATCCATCGAAGCGTTGCCAGCATTCTCGAGGTCTGGAGCATGAAATACAGCATGAAGAACATGGTCAATATTGAAGAGCTTAGTAAGGTCGATAAGCCATTTACTCTATTCAATTTTGTGGTAAGTATTTAACGATCGACAATACTTGAAGCGTAATCTAATAATTTGTTCTTTTTGTAGTATTTGTGCGGTAGCCAAATCGATATTGCCAAGATCTTGCTTGAGGACGTGTGGTATGGTGAGATCCATACAACTTTATTGAGGGCCAGCAAACGTGGCCAATTGCCGGACATTAGACGCATGACGTTGGTGAAACGTTTCTTCAATTGTGTCGCAGCTTTAATGACCCAACAACTGGAGGACATTTGCATACGTAGTCTGAAAGCTTTTGCTGATTTTGTCTGCGATTTTGGGGTAAGTAGAAAGCCGAGTTAAGATACAAACAAGTTTAAAACTAAGCCCAATGATTTTACTCAAGCCTTTCGAATTTTGACTATCTTTAGGTATTAGCTTAGCTATACTTTACTGTATTCTTATCATAATAAGTCCTTCCACATCTCCCTTCTTCATCACACTACTTCAATAAGCCTTCGAACCAAAATTGTTCACCTTGCATGTAAACAAATTAAATTATTCTTATTGCATTCAAACTTTCCTTAATTTTTTGTAGCTTCTAAAACTATTTTTAAACTTTTTTAATTCGTGATCCGGCCAGCTCTCAACATTTATCCAATCTTTATTTATCCCCTCCCCTTCTTTACTCTACGTGGGTTAATTCTCATTAAGCTTATGCACGAACACCACTCTCTTAATTAAGGAGCGTTTAACTTAACAAATATAAAAAATTTATTCAAATTATATTTTTATTTTAAATATTATTTTTCTTGGGTACCTTCCACTTCTGCAATTTTGTACTGCACCTCAGCCCCAGCCTTTTTAAATAACCGAAGCATTGAACCTTATCTCCTGCCGTATCTTATCTACTATTCTTCGTTCATATTTCCTATCTCTTCCCTCCAATCTTCAGCTATGTCTTATCTATAAAACTTAATTCTTCTATAGTAAGTTTCAACATTTGTTCTAAGGGATCGGCAACTTCTTTACTACCCTTTTCTCTATGATCTACAGCATTCGAATCCTGGATTTCAAATCTCCATATTCCTAGCCGAAGAGGACACAATTGCTTTTAATCCTGGATTCTCGAAAGTCCAAAGTGAACTGCTGCGTGATAGATTCGATTGTGATGAGTGTACAGTCAATGCCTAGGATCGAGGGAAAGCTCTATACGGATCTGAAGATCTCGAAAAAGTTTTACTTGACGCCGACTGTCCCGGATAGCATTGTAGCCGATACAAAGAATAGGATTTGTATGATGCTGGAGGAGCAAAGAATTGGACCCGAGCTGCGATTGCAGGACTTTGATCAGTTTATCGATCTTATTAATGGCATTGATGCAGAACGTGTTGCACGCTTCATGGAGAGCGATGCTACATTTGAGCAGTACATTGATATGGTCTATGAGTATCGGGAGAAGGAGGATCGGATTGCGAAGGAGGTGTGGGGTGTAATAAGGATGGGATTGTACGAATTTCATCGGGGAAAGTTCATTGATCACATGGAACAGTTGGCGAGGCAATTGCAATCGGATCTGCTTGCCAGGATGGTAGCTGATCAGCAAGCGAGGATCAGTCGACTAGGCAAAGAGTATGATACGATTGCCAAGAAGGCATTGACTGTGCCCAAGGATACGGCGGAATTGATGGAACTTAAGGCTTATGTGGTGCATGCCGAGGAGAATCTGGTGCCGGATATGGAGACGCGCCTAAAGGTCAACATGACGGAGATACTCTGGTTAATGGATCACACGCTGTACTCTCCGTTGGAGATCAAGAACAACAGCAACTCATTCCAATGGTATCTGAAATTGGCCTCAGTTTTTGAACAGCATCGGGCCATTATCGCGGAGAAGATGATCGAGTACCAGGAGTTGCTCAAGAAGCGCATCGAAATGTTCCGTCGGGAGTTGCAGAATTACTACGATCAAGTGCAAACCTACGACACTTGGGGTGACATCAAGCAGCTGTCAAAGTATAAAAAACGAGCAACAGTTTTAGATCAACGTCTGGTCACTGCCATGGAGACCATCGATCAGATAAATGAGGAGGAAACATCCTACGGTTGGGATCTCTCCCAATATCCCGTGCGCAAGAAGACCCACGATCAGTTGAAGCCCTATAAAAATCTCTTTGATGCTGGACAGGACTTTATAGACAAGTGGGAACTATGGATGTATTCCCAAGTGGGATCATTTGACCCGGATGAAATTGATGGTGATGTTGCCAACTTTTATCGTGTAATACAAAAACTGGAGAAGCTTATGGGTGAACATCCCACCACGATGCAGCTAATCTTGGATGTCAAAGATCAAATCGAACAATTCCGTGGTCATATGCCAATTATTAATACACTAGGAAATCCTGGCATGAAGTCGCGTCATTGGGAACAAGTTTCTGAGATTATTGGCTTCCCTATTAAAGTCTCGCCGGAGTTGACTCTCGAGAAGATTATTGAATATCAATTGGATGAGTATGTGCCCAAATTCGAGGCGATTTCAGAAAGCGCTACCAAAGAGAATAATCTTGAAAAGGCCATGGCTAAAATGGCCAACGAATGGGAAGGTGTTGAGTTCAATATATCGCCATATAGGTATAAGTTTATCTATTCATTTAAATTAATGTTTTTCCAGTAATTGAAATGCCTCCCGCAGAGATTCTGGTACCTTTAAGCTGTCTGCCGTGGATGACATACAAATATTGCTGGACGATCAAATCATCAAGACGCAGACAATGAAGAGCTCACCCTATATCAAACCATTTGAGGCAGACATACTGTAAGTACACTGTCAAACCTGTCAAAGACATGCAAACATACGAGCACTCATTCCTCACTTCTTACTTCTCACCTTTCACCTTTCACCTCTCACTTCCCATTCACGTTGTGCATTTGCAGCAAGTGGGAGGCTAAGCTCATGTTGCTGCAGGAAATCCTGGACGACTGGTTGCGTGTCCAGGCTACCTGGATGTACTTGGAACCTATTTTTAGCAGTCCCGACATACAGCAACAAATGCCCGAGGAAGGTCGTCGCTTCAGTGCTGTGGATAAGGTAGGTTTAATCTAAAGTTTTCACTCTAGATCTTAGTTTTATTTGTAAAGTATTTCTATTAAGGCTGCAAACCGGTTCTGAACCAAATCTCGTAGAACCGGTTCGGTTCGGGTTCTTAAGTAACCTGAACCGAATTATGAACCGAACCCTTCAAATTATATACTTTGCGAAACCGAACCTAAACTGAACCGCTTAATTACATAAATTTTATGGTTTTCTAATAATACGCAATTATTTGAGACTTCGGATTAAAATAAGTCATATTTAAATCTTCACATAAATTTAAATTATTAAACTTTTAATTTAAAAAAAAAAATTATTTAATTCAAAATGTTGAGAAAAATATATAACAATACAAATATTTTTGGTATGAAATTGAAGCAAGGCTCGAACCCAAACCTTGGGTTCAGGGGGTATATAAACCAATATGCGAACCGAACCGATGTCTTGCTCCAAGTTCGAACCGCCGAGCCGAACCTTTAACAAAATTTTGGAGGTTTGCAGCCTTGATTTCTATGGAATTAACATTTTAACAACTTTTATGATCTTTAAATACTTTCGCAGATCTGGAAGGAGCTGATGAAGCAAGTGGCTTCAGATTCTCGTGTCATGACCGTTGTGCAAATTGATAAGATGAATGATAAGCTAAAGAAGGCCTATTACTTATTGGAAATTATCAAAAGGGACTTAATGCATATTTGGAGAAGAAACGTTTGTACTTCCCGCGCTTCTTCTTCCTGTCCAATGACGAGTTACTCGAAATACTCTCGGAAACAAAGGATCCAACACGTGTGCAACCGCATCTCAAGAAATGCTTTGAGGGTATCGGCACATTGAATTTCACTGAGGAATTGGAAGTTACAGCAATGCGTTCCTCAGAGCGTGAGGAGGTCATTTTGGTGGATGTCATCTCAACAGCCAAGGCACGTGGTCAGGTCGAGAAGTGGCTACTCGAACTCGAGTTTGATATGAAGAAGAGCTTACATCACAAGATATCGGAGGCATTCTATAGTTATGTGAAGATGCAGCGTAATATCTGGGTATTGACCTGGCCAGGTCAATCTGTGCAGTCCATATCGTTGACCTATTGGACTTTAGAGATAACTGAATGTTTTGTCAGCGAGACGCCGAAAGAAAGTCTGGCCAAATATCTGCAAAAGTGCATGATGCAGATCAATAAGATCGTTGATCTCGTGCGAGGTGATCTCAACACTCAGAATCGTATAACACTTGGAGCTTTGGTTGTGTTGGATGTCCATGCTCGGGATGTGCTCGCTGAGATTGTCGAGAAAGAAGTTGAGGATCTGCAGGACTTCCAATGGCTGTGCCAGCTGCGTTATTATTGGGAGGATAACAATTTGGATACACGCATGATCAACTGCTCGTTGCCTTACGGATATGAGTATCTCGGGAATACTCCTCGTCTTGTGGTTACTCCACTCACAGATCGTTGCTATCGCACTTTGTTTGCCGCCTTGAATCTGCATTTGGGCGGCGCTCCAGAGGGTCCAGCTGGCACAGGAAAAACGGAGACCACCAAAGATTTGGCCAAAGCTGTGGCGAAGCAATGTGTGGTCTTTAATTGCTCAGATGGCTTGGATTATTTGGCACTGGGCAAGTTCTTTAAGGGTCTTGCTTCGTGTGGCGCCTGGTCGTGCTTTGATGAGTTCAATCGTATTGATTTGGAGGTGTTGTCGGTGGTTGCCCAACAGATTTTGACTATACAACGTGGCATTAATTCCGGCTCCCCAACGCTGGTCTTTGAGGGCACCACTTTGACTTTAGATCCCACTTGTGCTGTATTTATCACCATGAATCCTGGCTATGCGGGTCGCTCTGAGTTGCCGGACAATTTGAAGGTAATGTAAATGACATGAGCTTATTTGTTTTTAAAATGTTGCTCGAAACATTTTTATTAATTTTAAAAATTTCTTTTTCGCAAATTTAATTCCCGGAATAAGAATTTTTACACTAATAATATTTTAAAAAGTAGTTTGTTTTGCTATATCATATCCTTTAAATCCATATCTATATCCTAGTGCTCTAATATGATAATTAATGCTAATACAAATTTTTTACAGGCTCTCTTCCGTTCCGTGGCCATGATGGTGCCGGATTATGCTTTAATTTCGGAAATTGAGCTGTACTCCTATGGCTTCCTCACCGCCAAACCGCTCTCGGTCAAGATTGTGGCTACTTATCGCCTATGCTCGGAGCAGTTGAGCACCCAGTGTCATTACGATTATGGCATGAGAGCTGTCAAGTCTGTGTTGAAAGCAGCTGGTGCTTTGAAGCTGCGTTATCGCGATGAGAATGAGGATATTCTCGTGCTGCGCTCCATTAAGGATGTCAATTTGCCCAAGTTCCTTAATCAGGATATACCGCTGTTCCAAGGCATTACCTCCGATCTGTTCCCAGGTGTAACACTTCCCGAAGCCGACTATGTCGTGTTCAATGAGTGCACTCAATGGGCGTGTGAAAAGCAAAACAAACAATGTACACCTTTTGTGCTGGAGAAGGTGCAACAGGTGGGTTAAGAAACTCAATCGTTGATCGTTGATCGATGATCATATTTAATTGTTATTTAGCTCTACGAGATGATTGTGGTGCGGCATGGTCTGATGCTGGTGGGTTATCCATTTGGTGGCAAGACCACAACTTATCGCGTGCTCGCCGAGGCTCTCGAGTGCATGGAGAAGAAGGATGGTTCCGAGAACAAGGCAATCTTTACGATTATCAATCCTAAAGCTATAACAATGGGTCAGCTATATGGTCAGTTTGATGCGGTGTCTCACGAGTGGAGCGATGGCATTCTGGCTGTCAATTATCGCATCTTTGCAGTCTCCGATTCTCCCGATCGGAAATGGTTAATCTTTGATGGTCCTGTGGATGCCATTTGGATTGAGAACATGAACACTGTGCTGGATGATAACAAGAAATTGTGCTTGATGTCTGGTGAGATTATCCAACTCTCCAATACGACGAATTTGATCTTTGAGCCAATGGACTTGGAGGTGGCTTCCCCAGCGACAGTTTCCCGCTGTGGCATGATCTATTTGGAGCCCAGTTCCTTGGGTTGGGAGCCTTTAGTCACGTCCTGGAAGAATACATTACCCGCCTCATTTCACAGCGTTAGCAAGAACTTGATCTCTATGCTGATACAACGTTTCTGCCCCTTGCTTCTCCATGTGGTGCGGAAAAGTCTGCGGGAAATTGCGCCCACTTCGGATACAAATCTGATGGTCAGCTTGATGAACTTTTTCGAGTGTTTCATTGACGATTTCCGTGATGAAAAGTATGTGGCAAATATATCCGATTTGGACTTCCGAGCACAGGTCGAAGGAATCTTTTTGTTCTCAGCCATTTGGTCACTTGGAGGTTCGTTGACTGCCGAAAGTCGAGAGAAGTTCAATTTGATATTCCGTGCATTGTTGGAGAAGACATTTCCACAGAGCATGTACGATACTTATGGCATTACAGAGGATCTATATGTGGATACGCTGGCCAAGCCTTTTATCTTTCCGATTCCCAAACAGGGTTCAGTTTTTGACTATCGTTATATTAAGGAGGGCAAAGGCAAGTGGAAGCCTTGGCAGGATGATGTCAACTCTGCACCTCCCTTGCCACGTGACATACCCGTCAATCAGATCATCATACAGACCAATGAGAGTGTGCGAATAGCTGCTGTAATTGATCTTCTGGTGCGTCATGGAAAACCTCTGATGCTGGTCGGACCCACGGGCACTGGAAAGAGTGTCTATGTCATTGACTTCATGTTGACTCGAATGGATCTGTCAACTTATAAGCCCCTTCTGATCAGCTTTTCGGCTCAGACGTCTGCAAATCAGACGCAGGATATTATTATGTCCAAGCTGGACAAGCGGAGGAAGGGCGTCTTCGGTCCGCCCCTGAATAGTCGCTATGTTATATTTGTGGATGACGTTTCGATGCCACTTAAGGAGAATTATGGCGCCCAGCCTCCGATCGAATTGTTGCGCATGATGTTGGATCACATGATGTGGTATGATCGAAAGAATATAGTGCCCATGAAATTGATTGATCTTCAAATGATTGTCGCCATGGGTCCTCCATCGACGGGAAATACGGTCACGCCGCGTTTTCAGCGTTTCTTCAATGTCATCTCAATTGATGACTTTAATGATGATATTATGAGTACGATCTTTGGCAAAATTGTGCTCTGGCATTTGGATACGCGGTAAGTCATTGAATTTTATGTAAATTAGAGATGACAGCTTGAAACCGTACCTATACCCTTTTTCGACTCTCATAACTTAGTCAAAACTTAACAAATTTCAATGAAAAATATATTTTGTACGGTGTCTAATTTGATCTGCATCAACATTTTAAAACTTAATTTTTTTCCATCACAGTCCATTTTTTTTCATACTGTCATAACTTAACTGTCGGCAAATATTAACCGAGTTCCTTGCGAAATGTCAATTTGATCCTTATTTGTCCTCTTATTTGATTCTGCATTTACAGTATACATTTGGAAATTTTTTTTTTTTTACACAGCACTTTGTTCTGTTTATAAGTTTGTCGTCCCATCTCTAATATACTTTACTTATCTACAGTATGTGCATACTTAACCTTTTCTCCTAACTATAAAAAAACAGCGGCTTCTCGAAGGAATTTGATCCTTGTATCGATGAAATTGTTAGTGCCACTTTATCGGTTTACAATGATGCCAAATTGAATCTTTTGCCAACGCCTGCAAAGTCGCATTATTTGTTCAATTTGCGTGATTTTTCACGTGTTATACAGGGTGTGCTGTTGTCGGTGCCGGAGGCAACGGAGGATATGAACTCGATGCGACGTCTTTGGGTTCATGAAGTGCTGCGAGTCTACGGAGATCGTTTAGTGGAGGACGCAGATCGCACTTGGTTATTTGGAAAACTTTGCAGCACCGTTCAGGAATGCTTCAATATAGATCCATCAAAATTATTTTCCCGCTTTGTAGGGAAAGATAAGAAACTGGAGGAGGCCGATTTTCGTCAATTGATTTATTGTGATTTTACGAATCCAAAAGCAGATACCAAGAATTATGTTGAGGTACAGGATCTGGAGGAATTGCGTAGTGTTGTGGAGGCCTATCTTGTTGAATATAATAATATGTCCAAGAAACCAATGAATCTGGTACTTTTCCGCTTTGCCATCGAGCATTTATCGCGCATATGTCGCATTATAAAGCAGCCACGTAGTCATGCTCTGCTCATCGGTGTCGGAGGCTCCGGGCGTCAGAGCTTGACTCGATTGGCTTCGCATATATGTGACTATGAGCTGTTCCAAGTGGAAATCACACGATTGTATGGTCCCTATGAGTATCATGAGGATATCAAATTAATATTACGCAAGATCGGTGCATCCGAAATGCATGGTGTGTTCCTCTTTACGGACGTACAGGTATAAACTCATTTTTGGTTACTTATTCCTTAGTTATTTTTAGCCTATTCTTTTTTATCATCATTTTGGTAAGCCCTTGCAGAGAATATTTTAATGGAAAATTTGATTTTATAAATTTGTGTCCGTCCCTCTAATTGTTTCTAAAAACTTGGTAAAGATCCATAAATACATAAATATGTTGAATATGATTAGATTTGTGAAAATCTTGTAGATATTTCGAAATAAAGTATAAAATGCAAGCTAATTCCTTTTTAAGATTTATAATTATTTAAATACTAAATTATTAGGATTAAACGAAAACAAGTTGTAGATATCTGAATCAAACTCAACAAATCTCATAGTTAGACAAGTATAATATTCAGACTAGTACAATATACAATATTATATACATTCATTTTAGATATTATTAAAGAGTTAGGATCGATCTGCAAGGGCAATAACAATTATAATTGTTATTTGGTACACCGAATTATTGACATATATGTCTCTTGATTATTTATTTACATTTATTAACAATTTGAGCGTTTTAGATTAAAGACGAATCATTCCTGGAAGACATAAATAATCTGTTGAATTCCGGTGAGGTGCCCAATCTCTTTTCCAACGAGGAGAAAATCGAGGTGGTCGAGAAGATGGCACAAATCGACAAGCAGCGTGATAAAGCCGTACAAACTGATGGCAGTCCCGTGGCCCTATTTAATTTCTTTGTGACGGTGGGAGCTGATTGTGAACTAACTTATTTTCCTTTTAACATTCTAAACTAATTATGTCTTTGTATATATTTCCCATAGACCTGCAAGGACCAGTTGCATATAGTGTTGGCCATGTCGCCAATTGGAGACGCTTTGAGAAATCGCATTAGAAAGTTTCCATCGATTGTCAATTGTTGTACGATAGATTGGTTCCAGCCTTGGCCAGAAGACGCCCTCTTGGCGGTGTCCACTCGCTTCCTGGCCTCTGAGGATCTAACTGCACTGGAGCGTAAGACAGCAATAGATATGTGCATGGAATTCCATACATCCACACAGGAGTTATCAGCAAAGTTCTTTACAAGATTACATAGATATAATTATGTGACGCCCACTTCGTATTTGGAATTGATTCAGACATTCAAATCGCTGTTAAGTCAGAAAAGAAAGTGAGTACCATGGAGTGACCGTAACGAATAAAATAATCAAAATATAGCTGAAAAAATCAATATTATTATTTTGATTATTTTTAAAAAATTGAAAAAATCTACTGAAAAAAAGTTGCAAAACAATAATATAATCTCAAACTTTTATTTGAAAATCGTAGCTGAAAGAAAAAAGTTTTCTTTGATTATATAATTTTTAAATAAAAATTAAGCATAATTTTATCATTTCTTAAATTTCTATATCCAGATCTATCATCTAACATCTAAAAATAATATACCTACGATATTCTCATTTATATATATATTTTTTTTATACACAGCTCTTATTTGCAACAGCAAAACATTTATTAATATACTCGTACTCATAATAATTATTATTATTATTTATCTAGCAACATTACTATGAATCGCAATCGTTATTTGACGGGTATTTCACAGCTGGATATTGCGGCACAGCAAGTGGGCGTAATGCAGGAACAATTGCAGGCCTTGGAGCCCAAGTTAAAGGAAGCCTCGGAGATTGTTGCCGAGCAGGTGGCCAAGGTGACGGCGGATAGCAAAGTCGCTGCGGAGCAAAGAGAATTGGTTAAACTGGATGAACAGGCGGCAAAGGAGCAGGCAGCTGTTGCCCAAGAAATCAAAGATGAATGCGATGCCAAGTTGGGTGAAGCGCTGCCCATTTTGGAGTCGGCCTTATCCGCACTTAATACCCTTACTACCGCTGATATTGCTGTGGTGAAGACCATGAAGAGTCCTCCGATTGGTGTGCGGATTGTTATGGAGGCTGTTTGTATTTTGAAGGACATGAAGCCTGATAAGGTGCCCAACCCCAGTGGCGTTGGGACCGTGGAAGACTATTGGGGTCCCTCGAAGCGTGTGCTCAGCGATATGAAATTCTTGGACAGTTTGCTCAACTTCGATAAGGATAATATTCCGCCCGAGGTGATGAAGAAATTACAACAACGTATTCTCAGCAATGAAGCCTTCGATCCGGAAAAGATCAAGTCGGCATCTACGGCCTGCGAGGGTCTCTGTCGTTGGGTTATTGCGCTCTCCAAGTACGATGTTGTAGCCAAGATTGTAGCGCCTAAAAAGATTGCCCTCGCCGAGGCAGAAGCTACCTACAATGCGGCCATGAAACTGTTAAATGAAAAGTTGGCTCAATTGGCGCGTGTCGAGGCGAATTTGGCAGCCATTCAAAAGATTCTTGATGAACAGTTGCGGCAATATGGGTGAGTACCAATTATGCTTTCATTTCTCCATCTTCTCATATCATTGTGTTTGTAGTATTCTACTCTCGGAGCATGAAGCCTGTACCAAGAAACTGCAACGTGCTCAGGAACTCATTTCTGGATTGGGAGGAGAACGTACTCGTTGGTCGGAATCGGCTAAGATGCTTCAAGCCAGCTTTAAGAGCGTCACAGGTGACGTGCTCATCTCTTCGGGTGTTGTCGCCTATTTGGGTCCTTTTACTATCGATTTTCGTCTCTCACAAATCCACAAATGGGTGACAAAGTGCATAGATTATGGAGTCACCTGTACTCCGGACTTTCAGCTGGCCACTGTGCTCGGTGAAGCTGTTGAGATTCGTTTCTGGAATATTTGTGGATTGCCTACGGATGCATTTTCTGTTGAAAGCGCCATTATGATGAAGTGAGTAGAGCTGGCTATTGGGCTTATAATATAAATAGAAGATATTTTTGGAATTCGCAAGAATGGCGAGAATTGATTTGCTTGAAAAGTAGTTCAAGTATTTCAAAAGCAGTTTCGCAACAATTCCACTGAAACAATTCTTTTATATGTTGAATTGATTCGAATAAGAGACTTTCCAAGATTTCACTTTCTTAGAATTCCATATAGATGCTTAACATTGAGTTTTGCCTGTCTACACGTGATCTATGTAATTGATACAATGTTAGAGCTTCAGGTGTAGTTAAAATTATCTTTTTTAGAAGAATTCTACAACAAATTATTAAGCATTGGGTAGCTTGACTATGGAACTTGGTTTTGCTGTTTAACAATTTATTTTTGTTTCTTTGTTTGCAATCAATTTCTTCGAAATGTCCAAAAGCTTTTACTTATATGTTTCCTGAAATTCAGTACACTACAACTGTAGAATTTCTTTTATTCTGGTCTTCTCCGTATACGAAATTCCACTTTAGCCTCAGTTTCGTAGAAACGAATTGGCTATATTGCTTTTTATAGATTTAGGGGTATAATAAAATTGCATATTACATTATTAGTTACCAAGGTGCAAGTTAAAATCATCATTCTTAAGATAAGTTTGAAAATAGCTAGAAAATATTTGATTTGTTAACTTTGTATAAAGCTTAACAAAAAACGGGTGAGTCCTGTTTTCCAGCATCTTTTTGCTGCAATTCGGCTTAAATCAGGTAACGAACAATGTCAATGTCAACGATGTCAAGCTTTCATTAGTCTAGTGGAGCAGCAGCTGTGGCTCGCATCCAAAACCAATCTATTTCAATCCAATCCAATCCAAGTATAATCGCATAGAGCCCACATCAATTAAACAACCTGACACGGTAATTATAGTATGGGGCGCATGTCAGGCGCACGAAATGCACGTTTTTATTTTGCTCTTCTCATTTTTGTTGTTTTCTAATTACAAAACATATAATGTTAGAATTCACGCATATTATGAAAATTAAAGATACGAACCGTGTTTAGTGTGGCGAGTGTGAGAACAACACCGGATGCTCTACGCGGTACGTTAGCGTTACTTGAACTTTTGAAGGTGGAGGTGGAACGTGGCGGGGGTTGCGCCTTTCCTCGTCTCCATTTCTGTGTTTGTGTGTGTGTTTCGCCCGCATGTGGGCAGGAAAGCAGGAGCACAGCATGCGCCGGTGGTTGCTTTAGTTCAAGGTACAAATGCACCACACCCCTCGTCAAACGCTGACTAAGGGCTGAGGGATGCTGGATAGGGAAGCAAAAGAGCGTAGAATTTTCGTGTTTGATGCGTGTGGATGAGAGTATTACGCATCTGGTAAGTTTTCACCGTGAGGTCGGGAGTCACTAAGGGCGGCAACGTCGCGATGCCACATGCCACATGCCGCATGCCATACCATGTCGCTTGTCGATTTAATAAAGGAAATTCTTGGCTGTTGCCTCGGAAAGTGTTCAAAGTAATTTGTAGCATGCCCAAAATACCTGAGGTATGAGCCACACACACACTCACAAACACTACACACACTCACACACACACATACAGACAAAGGATAAGCAATTGATTAATGTGAGCATTACGTTTAATTTTTACATTGAATAGACATGGCAAATGAATGATGTTGGGATTTGTTCAGACGACAATTTACTACCAGCTACTGCAGTTGGACAAAAGATGAATGAATTTCTGCTTAGTTACTTTGTTGTATTTGTATTTAATACCCTGTTGTCAGCAGCAATGTTTAAAAAATGTTAAATATAAAATGTAAAAGATAATTCTTGATGGGTATTACCAATGATTTTTATACCCGATACTTCAAAAAAGTTAAAGGGTATATTGTGTTCGTATGTATAGATAGTAGCAGGGAGAAGGAGGCATCTCCGACCCCATAAAGAATAATTATTCTTGATCAGCATCAACAGCCGAGTCGGTATAGCCATGTGTGTCTGCCCGCCTGTCCGTCTGTCCGCCCGTGTGATCGCCTAGATCTCAGAGACCATAAGAAATAGAGCAACCAAACTTTCACACACAGACTACAATGGACAGTTTTCGTGTTTTATTTTTTTAATTTGTATTTTTATTTTAAAGTTTTATTTTATATTAAATTTTATTTTGTTCGTCACAAAATTTAATATCAGAAATTTTGGGGCTGGACTCGTCACTAGACTTTTACCTTTTTTTGGTGTGTATAAGTAACGGGTATCTTATGCTCGGGATCTCGACTATATCCTTTCCCACTGGTTTTCAATATGATGATACTATGTTAACATAGTACCAATTAATATGAATTAAACGAGTGTCGATGTACGCTATTTATATGCATCAAACTTATCTCCAGGGTATTTACCCGCATAGCAATCTAAACTACTTGAATCATTCCCCTCAGTTTGCTTTGTTTTTGTGTTGCCCTTTGCTGTGGTTCCCGTTCATATGGGGGGTCTTGGGGGACACGTAGACCACATGGTGACCCTCTTGATTCACGGGACCAGCAAACGGGATCCGCAGCAAGCCATCTACGTAAATTGCTAATATGGGGTAGCAGGTGCTGAATTCGTTTTAGGCAGGTTCGGGTGCTGTGTCTTTGCATAAATGTTTGATTAAATAATGTTAATTTGAAAAAGGTCAAAATAAACGAGAACTGCCTTTGAGGAATATAATTTTTGCTTTAATTTTCAGTCACACAGCTTTAAGCTATACTTTTTCACCGTTTATTTTCGATAGAGTAAAAAGGAAATCCTTTTTTAATAGGCCAAAGTTAAACAGAATTGTCTTAAGGGTATACATATAATTGAATGTAGTCGTCTTCAGTGGGCTTAAATACTCATTTTAATATTCAGGAAATACTTTTCTGAAACTCCCACAACTTTTCGTGATTTTTAAAAAAGATTCATTTGTATACAATTTGTATTCTTTTACTGCAATTACATTGTGTGTATTATTTTCTTTTTCTTTTTTTTCCATCCATTTATTCTTATTTTCCTTTTGCTATCTCAACTCTCTGTCCCTTACCGGTGCTTTGAACTCTGGTCAGCTTTTCACATTTTCCACCGCCTACAGTACGTGAATTCAACAATTGCAATCTTTTCCCATATCTGAATTCAACTATTGTGCTTTCTGAAAAGCCCTATGTACTCAACATGCATATAAATATATGGATATGTATGCGAATACATATGTAGTATGTGCATTTATTCGCTGACAGTTCTTTTTTTTTTTTTGATTTTTTTGAGCGGCTTTCGAAATTGGCTCTTTTGTTTTTCCATCAAATATTTTTCATTCATCAAGTTTTCAATTTACAAAAATGTTCATTCATTCGCACGAACAATTTGTATTCGGTGTGAATTTGTCATGTGCTGATGTTGTCGCGTTTCGGGTACTCATTTGTTTTGTTCTTGTTGTGACTGTTGTTGCTCCTTTTGCGATATTCTATTGTATCGGTATCTGAATGTCCCTGTATCTGTGTGTCCTCCACACTCACTGTAAATACATATGCATGTTAATATAAATTTGCATATTTAAACATGTAAATACAGTTTTATATAAGTCCTTGTTCTGTCTCTGTTCTTTTCATTATATTAATTTCATATTTGATTTCTATAGAAATATATACGCTTATAAATATGTTGAACCAATGTTGCTCATGTATATTTGCAGCTTTTATACCCTGTAGGTATGTTAGCCAAGGGAATTAAAATTGTTTAGTTACTAGAGGTTCGCATTTTTAGTAGATTAGCAGGTTTATATATTTTAATCTTTCGATTATTTTTATGTAAGCTTATACTCGTATTTTTGAGTCTAAGCGAACCACAACTTTTATTTATATTGGCTACACACGTTCTCAATTTCTTACCAATTATTCTTCCAAAGTGCTTCTTTTAATAATCATTTTTATACATTAATTAAATTTAAAAGCTAAGCTACCGCTTACGTATATTATCAAGTGGTAAATGTAAATCTTGTAAATCTGGGAAATATTCAACAATTTTATATGAAAACACGTATTCTCTGAACATATACGCTATACTTATATTTAATAATGGTATATTATATATATAATTAAATTCTTAACAAATTTTAAAACACAAATGAGAATAATGAAAATTGGCTTGGAGTATTACGAGCATTTTTAATAGTTTTATAAAAATGCTGCTGTCAAAAATTGAGGCTTACCTACCTTTGAGGTAGTAAAGTACTAAAGGGTGTTTTTGGTTATGTAATTCATAGAAAATATACTACAAGTGCGAATATTATGAATGGTTTTCTTAAAATTAATATTTCAAAGGTTGTTTTGTTGTGTTTCTGATGCTTTTGAGGAACTTGTATACTTCAGTAAATATGGAAATGGTCATACATTTTAAAAATAATCTGAAAATGTCAGTGTTTCCTTTAATTATTTTCTTTCTTCATTTAATTATATTTGCCCTTGCAATGATATGATACAATAATCTATTTATAGGAATGCACGACGTTGGCCTTTAATGATTGATCCACAGGGACAGGCCAATAAATGGATTAAGAACTACGAGAAAAATAATAAATTGTGTGTCATTCGATTGAATCAAGCGGATTACACGCGTGTGCTGGAAAATGCAATACAATTTGGTTTACCTGTGCTGCTGGAAAACATTGGGGAGGAGTTGGATCCCATACTGGAGTCCATATTGCAGAAGACTCTGTTCAAACAGGGTGGCACACTCTGTATTAAACTGGGTGATTCGGTTATTGAATATAATCATAGTTTCAAGTTGCGTTTGCCTAAATAACTTACATATATTTATATAAAAGATTTTTTTTAAATTTGTAACAGATTCTACATGACCACGAAGCTAAGAAATCCCCATTATCTGCCCGAAGTGGCGGTCAAGGTAACTCTTTTGAATTTCATGATTACCACACAGGGATTACAGGATCAACTGTTGGGTATTACCGTGGCACGTGAACGACCCGATTTGGAGGCGGAGAAGAATAATCTAATTGTACAGGGTGCTGAGAATAAGCGCATGTTGAAAGAGACTGAAGATCAGATATTGGAGGTACTTTCGTCAGCCGAAAATATTCTCGAGGATGAAACAGCTGTACAGATTTTGAGCTCAGCTAAAGCCTTAGCGAATGACATAGCGAAAAGCAAATTATTACGGAGGCTACAGAAAAACAGATCGATTTGGCACGTCTCAGCTACGTTCCCATTGCTGAACATTCAACGATTTTATTCTTTACCATAGGTAACAAAGTTTTATGTAATATTTTATTTAAATTCCTTAATATTTTGAATACTTACAGTGGAGCTTGCTAATATTGATCCCATGTATCAATACAGTTTGGTTTGGTTTGTCAATCTATATATGGGTTCGATTGACAATACCGAAAAGGTCGATGATATTACAGCACGTTTGGCGGACTTGAGAAATCATTTCACCTACAGTCTGTACGTCAACATCTGTCGCAGTCTGTTCGAGCGTGTAAGTACTTTAACTTAATGCCATTTATCGTCGAACAGTTAGTTCAACTTGGGGTCACAGTCATACCTCGTACACTCCTGTTTCGTAATTGCGATGTAATCCCATTTCGTTCTATTTTGAAGAGTATTTCTTGCCGCTATTGTTTTCTTTGTGGCGACTCAACGTTTCTGCTTCACTGGGCTATAATAATTCCTTAGCCCGGCCATAACCATTCCTGCCTCACTGCCTTCAATACAATTGACAATCTGCAATGCGAACTGTCTCCCAGGTGCGTTTCCATTCATAGTTCTCTGTTTAATGTCAAGCATTTGAGAAAGAAGCTTCTTAGCCTTTCTAATAGGTTGTCCGACTTAAGAGTATCAGTTACTCTGTTTTAAAGAAGTAAATGCTAAAGCAATAAAAATATATTTTTTTATGAAATTGAACCAGGGTTCGAACCCAACCAATTTGAGGACTGAACTGATGTCTTGCTCGAACCGCCGAACCGAACCAAATATACCAATAATAAAGAAAACTCATCTTTGTGTACCCGCAAATAGGTATAAAAAATTAGAGCTAGAACACTTCTGTATATTTTATATAATTTCATGAACAGTACTATTGTTGGAATTCATACTTGCCAACTATGAAACTTCAATCAATGAAAGATCCAGAGTTTCAATTTTATTTTGATATTTTATGTGATGTGATGTCAATCCGAATGGATTTTGGAAGTTAAAATTTTGTTAGCCAGAGTGTAAAAGGGGGGGTGGGGTTGCAAGTACCCCCCTTTGCCCTCTGCCCTCTGCCCTCTGCCTACGCCCTTGTTTTTGTTCTACAACAAATGTTAAAGTGTCCTTTGATAGTTGACCCTGCTAATAAATATTAATGTTAATGCAAATGATAATTCTACTAACGTAAATTTTAAAATGTGTCTGATTGAATAATTTCATATGATAAGGTGACGCTGTTAAAGCAATTGAATGCTACTTTCAGTGCTAATTCACTGCTTTTGATTCATGTTGATATTTTCCACTTGGCTTCCACTTTTCAAAAGGGAACTTAATTTTTCATGCTCATCTGTGACATCAACCTGTGCCATTTATAACTCTGTTATCTGTTATTCAGCAATCATTTTACCATTCGCTGTGCCACTTTCACAGTGCAAGTAATATTATTACGTAGCTGAAATGAAAAAAAAAACAAATTAAAAAATGAAATATAGATTAAAAGTGAGAGAGCAGATCCAACAAACAGGTCCCTGCTGACTTCATGATGTTTTCAGTCAATTATGCGATGCGCCCTTTGCCCTTTGCCTTTCGCATAAGCTCGCCTTTGATCCTTGGCTTTTAATTTTCTTGTGAAAAATGAGAAGTGAGTGAGGGGGACATGGCGTTTGGGGTTTTTGCTTTTACTTTCCTTTTTTTCTGGCAAATTGCTTTGATTTTAGTGGGTAGACAACCTTTCTAGTTATGTAAACCCATGTATAACCCATTTAATGCGTGAGTGAAGCACAAAAAAAAGTGACAGAAGGAGTACGTTGTCAACCAACACCAACTAATGAAATTTCTGCTCTATGACAGGATAAGCTCTTGTTCTCGCTCATATTGAACATCAATCTGATGAAGCATGAAAACCTGATTGACAACGCCGAATGGATGTTCCTGCTCACTGGCGGCATTGGTCTGGAGAATCCATACAAGAATCCCGCACCCTGGCTGGGTGTACAAAATTGGGATGAGATTTGCCGTCTGTCGAATATTCCAAGTTTCAAAGGACTACGCGAAGATGTTACCGCCAATCCATCCAATTGGAAGTTGCTATTCGATGCCAAGTTTCCCCAGGATAATCAATCTGTACCCAAGGAGTGGTCAAAACGTCTAAGTGTATTTCAAAAGTTATTGTTGCTGCGTTGCTTCCGACCTGACAAATTGGTGCCAGCTGTGCTGAACTTCGTCTCGGGAGAGTTGGGCGCCAAATTTGTGGATCCACCGCAGTTTGATTTGAGTGCATCTTTTGGAGATTCACATTGTTGTGTGCCATTGATTTTCATTCTTACTCCCGGCTCGGATCCAACGGCTACACTTCTTAAATTTGCTGAGGATCAAGGCTTTGGAACGAATCGCTTGTTCTCTCTGTCCTTGGGACAGGGACAGGGTCCCATTGCCATCAAGATGATTGATGAGGGCGTCAAACTGGGCAATTGGGTTGTTCTACAAAATTGCCATTTGGCTGCCAGCTTTATGCCTTCTTTGGAGAAGGTCTGCGAGAATCTCCTACCCGATTCAACGCATCCAGATTTTCGTTTATGGTTGACTTCCTATCCGGCCGAACATTTTCCGGTTGTGGTGCTGCAGAATGGCATCAAAATGACTAATGAGCCGCCTAAAGGATTACGCTCTAATATCCTACGATCTATGATAAGCGATCCTATAAGTGACCTGGAGTGGTATGAATCCTGCACTCAACCTCGTATCTTTAAGCAGTTGATATATTCGCTGTGCTTCTTCCACGCTGTCATCCAAGAACGTCGTTACTTTGGACCCATCGGCTGGAATATTCCCTATGAATTTAATGAAACGGATTTACGCATATCCCTGATGCAGTTGCGCATGTTCCTCAATCAATACGAGACTGTTAATTATGATGCCCTGCGTTATTTGACCGGAGAGTGTAATTATGGTGGTCGAGTCACCGATGATTGGGATCGTCGTACCCTGAAAACGATATTGGATAGGTTTTATTGTCCTGCTATCATTGATCTGGAGAAACCATACTATTTGGATGACACTGGATTGTACTATATACCTGTCTTCAAGGATGTCGATTTATATTTGACATTTACAAGGGAATTGCCACAGATCTCTGCTCCATCTATTTTCGGTTTCCATGCGAATGCCGATATTATGAAGGATCAACAGGAGACTGATATGTTGCTCTCACACACGTTGCTGACACAGGTAAGTGGAGGGTAGTCCTAAGATCTATAGTGGGTGTTAACACCATACCTGAGTAGAAAATAGAATCTCTAGTTTGTAATCCTTGTTCTGCTTTGACATCTGCTAATGTTTTTTGCTAAAATTTCAACTGCCGCTTTTAAGGAACGTTGGGTAAGTAACTTTAAGCTAGACAAAAATCTATATCTAAGATTTTCAACTAAATGATTTGCTTCAAAACATGCTAACAATAAAATTTCAAAAGGATCTCTATGAGAAACGCGTAAGTATCAGCTGCAGGTTCATTGTATTCAGTTGCTTTCAAGTTCTTTTGTAATTGCTTTCCATGCTTGCGCTTTAGAAACTGGAGAAAACCCAAAGGGTTTATGTAGATGTTTTATCGAAACGCTATCCCGAAAACCTATCCTTACCCACCTGTCCCACATGTCCACCCTTCCTTGCGCTCTACAATATGCCACTTAAGGACACAAGCGGCTCCCAAGACGATAGCGAAGGCTCCAAGGCGTTGACCCCCGAAGAGGTCGTGACTAATGTCGCCACTGATATACTGGATAAACTTCCCAAGTTGTTCGACCGGGATGAAGCTCTATTGCGTTATCCAACTCGATATAATGAGAGCATGAATACGGTCTTGGTACAGGAAATGGTGCGATTCAACGTGCTTCTCAATACAATAAGAACGAGTCTCATTACATTGAGGAAGGGCATCAAGGGTAAGTTGTGTCTTTATTTTGTTTTCATTTAATTCATCAATAAACTTATCACGGAACAAAAACTAAAAACGAGTGAACACGTTTTCCATAAATAAAGAAAAGTTGAGAAATGCGAACAATGTTCTTAAAACTCGTAAAAATAATTGTAATGAAACATGCGCTGGTTATACAATCGAATGTTACGTTACTTTCGATAAATGCATTAGGGTAAAAATCCAAAAACATTTTCTTTGTTAAAAAAATAAAATTTTAAATATTTTTTTTGTTAGCCAAAATTTAAATGAATTTCAAGTCCATAAAGCTCAACTGCGTTAAGCATTATTTGCTATTAGTGGTTGCATATAACTAAAGTAACTTTTAATTTAAAATCATCTTTAACAAATTACATTAAATTGGTATTTGGTTTTACTCGCGATGTGATCCAGTTGTTGGCAATTCTGCCACTTTCTCTTCAGTGTTCATTTTCGGGTTATTTGTGTCGACAGTTGCCACCAGATCGTAATTACTGCCAATTACGCTTTTCTTTGCAGCCCTGGCATCGAAGAAGGTACTCGGAGTATCCTTTTTAATTTGTTTCTCATCATCTTCCTGATCGATAAGAAAAACGCTGGATTTCTGTTGCATTAGATCGGATTTGACTTTGTTCTCATCCAATAAACCTTCTTTTGATATTTGCTTCAATTGTTCTTTTGATGATTCCTTCGATGGTGCTTTTGATGGTTCCTTTGATGGCTCTATCGATGGTTCTTTTGATGGTTCTTTGGATTGCTCTATCGATGGTTCTTTCGATGGTTCTTTCGATGGTTCTTTCGATGGTTCTTTTGATGGTTTCCTTGATGGTTCCTTTGATGGTTCCTTTGATGGTTCCTTTGATGGTTCCTTTGATGGTTCATTTGACGGTTGCTTTGATGGTACCTTTGATGGTTCACTTGACGGTTCCTTTGATGGTTCCTTTGATGGTACCTTCGATGGTTCTATCGATAGTTCCTTTTCCAATTCGCTCTCGTTTTCTTCGTCCTCTCCAATCATTTCCTCCTCCTCACCTCCTTGATTCCACAAGCTGCGTTCATCATCCGCCTCATATTCCGTATTCTCCTCAGAGCCTTCGGTGTAAATTAGCTCATTAAATGCTCCAATAAGCTGATCTTCCTGTCTGGTCTGTGTTCCTTGATTATCGAAATCGACGCCAATGTCTGTCAATGTGCTTGACGAATCCTTAACCTGATCCTTTTTCATCATATGCCGAAGAAGTCCGAAATCCTCCTCCTTTAATATGTCCATAATACTTTGTATACTACAGATATCTTCCTCATCGTGAAGTTTCTCAGCTTCAACTTCATTGAAGACATGACGATGAACAAATTTATCGGTCTTATCATCCTCCGCCTTCGTTATATCGTCTCCCTGGTATATCTCATCGGTTTCCAGAGGTTTTGTTATTTTATCGCCCTTCATTTTCTTGAGCAATGAAAGGACTTGAGTGCGAAGAAGTACAATATTCTCTAAATCCGTTTCTCCAGCAGAATCCGCTTTAGCTCTTTCCAATACCTTCAATTCCTCTAATTCGCGAATATTGTCTGTTTTACTTATCAGGGGTCGTGAGAAAGCCTGATGTAGTTGAACTGGCTCCATGGGAGCGGGTTCCATGTTCATTTTTTCTAAGATTCCATCAAAGACATCATCAAGGATACTGTTGTAGGTTTCGTGGGCAATAAGCTCAGTTTCAGTCTTCCATCGACGTCCTGGCACCGCCCGACGAATAACTTTTCTTAAAATTGCCTTCACCTCGTAATAGGATGTGTGATGTGGCGTATCACTATCACTTTCCGTGGAGAAAAAGTACAGATCGTTATCGATAAGACGATCAATCAGATCGCTGGCCAAAGTGCTAGCTATGTCATAGTTCTCCAACTCATCCCAGATGCGTGGGAAGATCACATCCTCGATGATATACTTGGCTATCAAAGTCTTCTCGTATTTGATAACCAATGTATTTAGATCGGGAAAGACCATGGCACGTAATACCTCCCGCAGAGGTTCATAGGTCAATGGGGTTTGGATAAGCTTAAAGCTCTCCAGCCAACGTTGAATATCCGCATCGATTTGTTTGGCCAATTTGCCAACTGCTTCGGCGGCATCGCATTCGGCGATGTGGGCCATATCCGTGGTTAAAATGGTGTTGATAAACTCATCGGCCACCTCACTGTGAACCACATTGCTCTGCTGGAAAATGTCCTCGTAGAGCAGTCGCATATTGTTCTCCTTTTGTCGTAATCCCGCCTCGGCGGCTTCACGTCGCCAGCGTTCCTTCTGAGCGAGTATCGAAAAGAAATGGAGTTTTCTCTGCTCCTGCAAGCGTTCCATTTCCTCCGATAGGAATTGCATAATCCAGCCAATGGTGCTGCCTTCGTACATGTGTAACATCTGCTCCAGATCCTCATGACGTCGTTCCTCCAACATCTGTTTGGCAATGTCCGGAGAATTCTTTCGCCTCTCGTCATCCTCGAGGAAGTTTTGTATGGCCAGCAGCTGTTCGGGCGATAGATCATCGTGTCGAGCTACTTCTGTACCTTCTGTTCGTCGAACGCGATCCCTGAAGAAATCTGTGGCGTCCACGTCCTCGTAGTTGTAACTGATGCGAGAATCCACCTCGGAAACAGGTTTAGGTCGGCGTTTTAAGCATTTGGGAGCTGTCTTCTGTTTGGTTGCTTGAGATCTCAGACTCTTCAGGGATTCATAGAGTTTCTGTAGATGCTTATCTGAGCAGAAGTTCTGCTCATATTCCTTTACATATTCCTTAGGCTTCGACCATTCCTTAAGTTTGGTAAATGGACACTCCAACTTATCCATATCGACACGCTTCTCCAGATTATCGATGCGCATGTCGAAGGCCTTGCGTCCATCACCCACGAAATTACGACGTGCAGGATCCACGCCATGGCGTATGAGAGGACCATAGAACTCGGAGCAGGGTGAGCCCAAGGCTTGCATGGGACTCGGCTTCTTCCAGCGACGGGAAGTGCCCGAGTGTTCGATTTGAAGTCGTCGCATCGCACGTTGATATTGAATCTCATTCTTGGTCAAACCACGTTGCCGACGCTTCTCAATTGTCTCGCAGGCAACTTCGATACGTGTCTTGGACGCATTGTGCATCTCTTTCTCCCGCTTATCGAACATACGAATGACGATCTCCAGTCGCATCATCTGACACTCCTGTATGTATTCCTCCCGCTCAATCCACTGCTCCCACTCAAAGGCCTCCAGGATAGGGCGGTATTTGCTTTTAATTACACTTTCCCTCGCCTCATGGAGTTGCTTCATAAAGTTTGTCTTCAAAGCTTTGTTGAAGGCCCAGCGCTTGCGGGCACGCTCCAAAATCTCCACCTCATAGAGACCCGGTGGCTTATCTCCCGGCAGAAGGTTGGCCAAGTTAAATATCTCCAAATTCTCATCCCGTTCCTTGTCAATAATCTCGGGCAAATAGGCAAGTGTCTGAGCCGAAGATTCCCTACATCATAAAAGTTGGGTTGAGAGGCATTTCATCTGGGATCTCAATTGCTTTACCTACCTATACAATGTCTGTGTTGCCTGATCCTTGTAGGGTCGCTTGTCCACAAATTTAGGAAAGTAATCGCATTTGGTTGTGTAATCCTTGACGCTCTGCAGCGAATCTCGCATCTTCACCTCAAAGGTGATGACGTTTGTATCGCGATCCGTAAGAAAATCAATGCCTGGCGCTTTAAATTGACATTCGCTGTCTGTGCGCGCCAACCAGCCGACTTTGCGCTCCGCCGGATTATTGGCACCTGTTTAAGGAAAAATTATAAAAATGACCACGAATATTAAAAGTTTTAAAATATATATTACGACATTACAATTATTTAACTTTTAATAAAATTAACATTCATGTTTCAAAGTTTTATAATAACAAAAATATTTTTTTAAACCTTTTTTATACGAGTAGTCCGTTAATCATCCGATTTGCTTAATTACATTTTCGTTATTTTTTTATTCTTTATGTATTATATATTAGAATATAAGTTACGAATAATGAGTTTATTTAAATGTAATCCTTATCGGTACTCACCCCCTTCTATACGTGGATCTAGCGTAGGATTTGTGATCAAACATGATGTAAGACCGGTTTGCATTTCCGTATCCTTAACTGTGGTTTGCACCACAGGTCGTTGCTTGCTGAACGTCACACGCTTTGCATGCTTCGGTGGTTCCACGAACAATAGTTGCTCCTTGGATCGAACCTTTTTGACATCGGAAACGGAAACCCGAGAAGAACTACGCTTCGATGTAGAGCTGCTATTGCGAATGCGTCGTGCCTCGAAGAGCACATTCATTATGCCCGGATCTGCGGACTTATCCAAGTCCTGTGCTGGCATTTTGATCTCTATTTAAATAAGCTTTATTTATTAAGTATTTTTCACAAGAATTCCAAAATGTGCGCTAATCATTTATAAGTGTGTTTCACGTTTGTTGTCCGATTTATAATTGAATTTTCAATTCGATTCGCCTACTTGATAAACTTATCCAACAACTTTTTGCTTGACTTTAATTCTATTTATTTATTATGTTTCTTTTATATAGGTCTCGTGGTAATGTCCGCTGCTGTGGAGGCGGTCTATAAGTCTGTGCTTATTGCCAAAATACCTGCTATGTGGGCTAGCAAGTCCTATCCCAGTCTCAAACCACTTGGCAGCTATGTCACGGACTTTTTGCGTCGTTTGGAATTTCTGCAGGTGAGTCGAGTCTCTCATGGTAACCAACTTGTTGTTGTCCGTGGCAGCAAGTTTGTTTATTTGTCAGAGCCAAATCGATAGGTCCTACTTTAGCAAATGTTGACCCTCATTTTTTTCCCTCTCTTTACCTAGCATTGGTATGACCATGGCGCTCCATCGACCTTCTGGTTGTCCGGGTTCTTCTTTACCCAGGCATTTTTGACGGGCGCCCAGCAGAATTATGCCCGTAAATATGTAATTTCCATAGATCTGTTGGCTTTTGACTACGAAGTACTTTCGCTGGAGGAGCATGAAATGAAGGGTACTACAGCACCTGCTGATGGTGTCTACGTTTATGGCATCTTTCTCGAAGGTGCCTGCTGGGATCGCAAGAATAAATATTTAGCTGAATCACGACCGCGAGAACTTTTCGATACAATGCCTCTCATTTGGTTAAGGCCATTGAAACGCAGCGATTTACCAGAGAGACATACCTATACCTGTCCTATGTACAAGACGGCTGAGAGACGTGGTGTTTTGTCCACCACAGGACACAGTACCAATTTTGTGGTCGCCATGCTCCTCAGCTGTAATCCAAACACACCAATTGCCCATTGGATAATTCGCGGAACGGCGCTTCTTTGCCAGTTGAGTTTCTAAATTGCGTTGAAATACTCGAAATCGGTAAACACGAGTCTATATTTTCTATATTACATGCTTTAGCTTGATTATGTACATCTAAATATGTATAAATAAATTATCAGCTAGAATGTTGCAGAAGATCAGATAGATTAGATCAATGCTCCACATATGTGAATATAATACAATGATTTTTTAATTTGGCGGGCCACGGGAATTTAAAAACAGTCTTATATACTTTCAATTATAATTAATTAAAATTAAACATTTTATTTAATCTCTCCAAAATATTTTTGGTATTTGAACACATATTCCTATGAGCAATATAACTTCGTATCTTAATTAGTCTTTGTAGTCATTTCAAACTATATATAAGTTAATATTATTTCGGAGACTAGCTTTTTTTTGCGTACTCAGCATACAGGATCCTTAAAATAAGAAAAGATTACACAGTAGAATGGGTAATTTTTTATTGCGACAGATCGGTTGTCAAAATCGTAATCTTCGACGACTTTGTAGAAGATTTGCCCAACAAACCATCGGTCTTAAATCAAAATAGAGCTTTTGAGATAAAATTAATTAATACAAATTGACCGATTCTATTTTACTAGGCAACAGCCCCAAAATTAAACTAACGAGACCCACTATTTTGAATAGATTTGGGGCCTTGAATTTTAAAGAAAAAAAATCTGAAAAAAGATAAGTAATATATCATAATTTACCTTATTAAAGAAAAGATGGCTCTAAAACTACTGGTTTTAATCTAAGACTGTGTAGGATTGAAATATAGATACATTCATTAGCTTATAGAAAAAGTAATACTTTTGAGAAAAAAGTAAGAAAAAAAGACAGATTTTTAAAAAATTCAAAAAAAAAAATTGCCATAGAAAAAAAAAAATAAAATAAATATATTTTCCGTCGTTTGTGGCCCCAAATCTATCCAATGTGAAACGTGAAATGTGTTATACAGGACAGCTTTACAAATTTTTTACAACCCAAAAGAGCAAAAGAGCCGATGTCGAGGCCCCGGAAATGAACAATGGTTGCTGATAAATGTAAAAATGATAGAATTAAGTTAAATTGTTTTTTAAATTGAACAAAAGGGCATTAAATATATTTTAAATTAATTTTTTTGTACCAAATATAGCAATAATGAAGATAACTCATCTTTGTGTACCCGCAAATTGGTGTGAAAAATTAGAGCTCGACACTTTTGATCTTTCACATAATTTCATGAATAGTGCCACTGTTGGAATTTATACTTGACAACTTTCAATCAATGAAAGATCCAGAGTTTCAGTTTTATTTTGTTATTTTATGTGATATGATAACAATCTGAATGGGCTGTGGAAGTTTAAACTTTGTTAGCCAGAGTGTATGGGGGCAAGTGCCCCTCCTCCCCCGATGCCTACGCCCTTGCACTTAAGAAAGAAATGTTTAGTAATAAATGTCATTTGAATTCTATTCAGAACAAATTGTATTGAGATCTCATTTTGTAAACCAAACTCAAAACCAAAGAACACTAGAACATTAATTAAATGGAAGCTTTTGTTGGCACTACTGAGTGTGTAAACCACACAAACCACTACAATATCAACCGTAAACAAGACTGTTGTCTCTCTCTACTTCATATTTTGATTAAGGGTTCATTTGATACTGTTGTGGTTTTTCCTCTTGAGTTGTGCTTATCAATTTCAATTGAAGTTGAGAGGCCTCCCAGCCTGCTGTAGAGAAAATTTAATATATGCGCAAGGCACATTAAAGTTCCAACTTGTTGTCCTCCAAGACTGAAAATAAATTAGCCCAAATGGTATGGATTTAACTCTGAGTAATTCCGGAGGTCTCTTGCAATGCACGTTAATCATTTATTATCTGACATGCCTGTGATTATTTAACTTTTAGCCTGTTTTACAGCAATATTTCATTTTAAACTCAGAGTTTTTTTCATTCTTTTTTAAGTTTTATTTAGGTTTAAAATTGTTGCATAGCATTTCAGAGGGTTGTGCCTCTAAATTTGTTTTATAATTTATGAGGAAAGTTTTGAGTTGGTGCCAAAAATAAACGTGTTTCGATTACGATTATGCACAACACTTAAAAAACATTTAATTTAACGCAGACTTAGCGCTTTTCAGCTTACTTTTGTCAAACTTTAATAATTTCAATTATTGGGCAGCAGAGTGGGTATATTTTTTCCGCTTCTGCGCGGGAGTTTATCCTCGTCCTTTGCTGTGCTTATCACGCCTATTAATTACAACACTCTATCACTTGAAAATGGCTTCACTCTGCTTGCCCATTAATTACCACCTTCGAACGAAGAACGCTATTTATCAGCGCTCCACGTCATCATCCCCCAAGAGGAGGAGTCCATCCCCAATCTTAGTCCCATTCCTCTGAGCTGTCTGCTCATTGGCTGCTCAGTCAGCTGTGCGTGACCCCATCAAATATAATGTTGCTAATTAAGCAACAACATTTTCGCAAACTGTTTAAAGCGATTAGATTATGTTGAAATCTGCTTGAAATCTACGCAACACTTTCTTTTATTCACCCCCTCATTTACCTATTTAAATCCCCTTGTTGCTTATCAGTCGGCATCTTGATTTGTTGCTGTTACCTTTAGCTTTTCTCGGGTAGTTTTCTTATTTCATTCAAAGGGTGAAAGTGAGGGTGCATCTCCAGGGAAAAATGCTATCAGTCGTAATAATAAAGTGCCTATCATAAGTTATTTGCGCAGTAAATTTACTCAAGCTGTTATGCATTTTCAAGAAATATAAAAATTTGTATGCATACAATATTTTAGTCTTGATATATCTTCTTAATAATTTATACTTTTTATAATTTGTTGATTTTATAATTTGTTATCATTGAAGAACCGTTTATTTATATTTTAATAATTTTTATAGCGCATAATTGAATCTACCGAATTTTTAGCCAAGTCTCATGAAAATGTAATCTCAAATAGGTCCACAATTGAGTTTATAACTTTTGTGCTAGCAAAAAAATTTGCGAATTTTTGAGAAAGTGAAATAATAGTAATTAGTTTTGAGTTTGGAATTGTTAGAGTATTCCTAGTATTCCTTCGAATTTCTTTTCGTGTAGTTTTCTATTTGTATTCGCATAATAATGCGTATTTATGAGCAAACAACGAAATTATATTTACTTTCTCTCGCTCTGACAATATTTGCATGCAATTAATTTCTCAGTGCCAACAACAACAGCAGAAACAACGGCAAATCAAAGGAAGCGTAACGTGGCATCCGCATCCCAAAAAGTCTCTGAGTTGAACAATTTTATCTTCACCTCCGCATCCCCTCGGGGGTGGCACTTTATATGTACATCTTTCCACTCGAGGGGCCATCACAATTTATTCTAAAAAGTATTGCTAACGAAGGAATCGAACAGGAATCGCTGAGTTGTTGTTGTTGGTGTTATTCTTGTGGTTGTTTCTGTTGTTGCTGATGATGGCGCTGATAACGATGCGGCAACTTTGGCAAGTTCCCATCCCTTTACCTCGCCATCTCCACTTTTCTCAAGTCCGTCTCTGAGGAAACTTCAACGTTAATGCCGGGCAACATTTTCTTTAAAACTTCGTTTGCTTTCGACTTTTTTAATTAAATTTTCAAGCTTAAGACAAATAAAATGTGCAAAGTTGCTAAATTGTTGCCTAGTCCTGGCTTTCCCCATTTCATACTCCCTATTTTCTTTACTCTCCATTGGCATTGTACAAAAAAAAGACATTTAACTACTTAATTTTTCTCGTTCCATTTAATGGATTTAATTCCTTCCCAAAAGGATGATCCCTGGAACGTCTAGCTAGATATTATGTTATCAAAAATATTTTCAGACACTTATATTAATTTATTTCTCTCTAATGTTACACAGCAGCCGTTAAGTCGTGAGTAGAGAGTGTTTTAGAGGAAAGGCGGGGTTGTATCCGAGCTAAATTAATGTTCTAAACTCACAAAATGGTAAATCAATATTTATTTGTAATGCGCGTTGTGGGAGTTTCGATTTATTTATGATGTTTGTAGCACGGATTTATAAAATGCATTAAAAAATTAATCATGATTTGCACATGACAAATTTAATATTTAATATATACATATATTGCAATACATATCTTCGTATAACTTTCAAAATAAATCAAGCTTGATAGAACTAGGCAACAAAACTAACTTTTTTGTATATAATATTGATCACCAGGCCCACACTATTTTAACACATAATGGAACCTAGATCTCTAGAAATATCTTTAAGAAATTGTCCATGATATTTTAATTTTATAGAGTAAAGAATTATCCGATATAATTAATTTTTCTGCAAATCTTAAGGGTATACAATCTTCGCTCTACCAAATATCATAATCATTGATAAATTTATGACATGAAATGCTTGAGCATTACTTTTGGCCACTCTATCTGCAATCACGTTTCACCCAAAGGTAAACGGGTCTTATGGTATATTCCAATGGCCGTTGCTATTCGTGATATGACACAGACTTATAAAAATATGTCTCTATTTATACAGGAATACTTATGTAGGTATGCATGACAATTTGTAAATTTATGTGCAGAAATTTACATTTTTTATGTGTAATATATTGTTGTTGTTTATACGTGAGCACATACACTACATAATTCTAGGCCGGGAATTGGCTTTGAGATTTGAGAATGCTAACTTTCGGGATAGCCGCTTTTGGGCGCCATTTATCAACTCTGGGGCAAAAGCATAAAATTGCACTTATGCAGCCCATGAAAGGAGCCAATCTCTAACCAACAAACCATCCGACCATCCGACCATCCGACCATCCAACCATAACCGAGAAACCCAGTAAAGTGCATGTGGGCCATACAAAAAGCGTATTCACATATTCAGGGCTCACATCTTCACTGGGTTTCTCTGGGTACGTGTGTGTGTGTGCTTGTGTGAGTGAGTGAGTGTGTTTGCCTTGCGCCCGATAGCCTCAACCGCATAAATTGCTTTAGCACCAAAGGGATTTGTGTCAAAATCAGACCGAAAAGAATCCAAAGCGAAGACAAGACGCGTCCGGTTCAAGAAATAGAGAAGAATGATTTGAAGGTACTCTCGAGTCCAAAAAAAATCCCTTTTCCTTATTTTGTTGTAATGTTATATATTAGAATTATGGAATAATCTAATGAATTCTAATTTTAAAAGTTGTAAGACAGTAAAAAATATTGAATTAACAATCCATCTATCTATCTATCTATCTATTCTTAATATAATAAAAAGATGGTTTTATATTTTATTTTGCAGTTCGGTTCGAGAAAATTTAATTACATTCTTTTTATTATTGATGTAAAAATACATTCAAATATCGACAATTCGATTTTCGCGAAAGCGATTATGGAGTACTTCAACTCGACGATTTATCGAGTGGATTAATCGATTTCCATGAAAACATCGAAAACTCACTGGAGTTTGGACATCGTAGTTCACTTGCAGAACTAAATGATCTACAGACTATTTTTTTTTTTTGGCAAAATTTTGGTGGCTTGCATTTATGATATTTTTTATTTTATTCTATTTATTCTATTCTACATGTATATATTATCTATGTATCATATTCATATTATTTATCTTTAATAATTTTTCTTTATGTATAATCAGAAAATTTGAACTTATCTATACAAGTACTTTATCTTTAGTCTAGCATACCCTGCAGAACTTGCCCAAAACAAGAGTTTTTTTTGGCAAAAGTTTTGCTTTAGTTTTGAGCATTTGCTCTTACAGTTACAGCCAAAAGTTTTTCTACTTCAATAAGCTGACGGCACAGCAACTCACGCATATGAAGTGCAGATACAAATGTGACAGCATATGTGTGTGTGTGTGTGTGTGAGTTTGATTGTCCATGTGTCTGTGAATTTGTGTGTGTGTGTGTGTGTGTGGCAGCCATATTACTTGTGTGTTGGAACAAATCAGCTTAGAACTTAAATTGAGGCACTTTCGTTTAGCTTCACTTTGCATGTTCGTGCTTTTTGAGCAATTCCTTAAGAGCCAGCGGCAGCAGGATATTCTAAGCACAAGGACAAGGAGATGGGAGGAAAGACTGGCGCAAAGAGATGAAAGGAGAGTGCAGTAAGGAGAGGAACCAGAATGAAGCAGAGAAACCGCCGCTGGCACAATTTAGTTCCTGCGGGATATGTTGAAGTTGTTGCTGTTGTTGTTGCCGTAGACAACTTTCCACTTGCTCTATTTACCATCCTATGTTACATGTAATACATATACAAATTATGTATATGTGTGTGTGTGTATGCTGTATGTGTGTGCATAAGCATTAGAAATAAATCAAGGGATTTTTGGAATTTCGGTTTTTGCTTAGTTTAGTTCTCTCTTATTTTTTACGGGCGAGTTTTCTGTCCACACATGTGCAGGTCCACTCATTCGGAGGTGGAGTGAGGTTTGTGGTTGAAAGGGGATGGATAGGAGATAAGGCATTAGTTTGGAAAATTGTTTAGTCCACCGCAGGCCAAGCCGAACAACAAGTTGTTGTTTTCTCAGGACGAATTCTGTCAGAAAACTCAAATAGAAGTTGAAAACTTTACGACATGCAATTATGAACAAATTCCATTTTCGTTTTTCCCTTTTTGGATGTTCTCCTGTTTTTTGAATTAGCTCAGGAAATCCACGAAAATCAACCTTATTTGTATTGAATTTAAGGAGTTTAGTTAAATTGAATTGGTTTGGCTTGATTTGTGCCAAACGCAATCACCACTAATTAAAGACAAACCTTATAATATAAGAGCAGGGTTGCCAGGGTAGCTCTAATTACTCTGTGGCAACTTGCAAGTAGCGTGTTAGAATGCCTTTGATGTCGTTTGACTATCTGCTCGAAATTCTCTCTCTTCCTCTGCCTCTCTCTCTGTCAAACGTTGGCAAATGTGGTTAATTAAATGTAATGACATATTAGCATAATAATTTCAAACATTTGCAGCATGTCCTGCTCTCTCTCTGTTCAGAATTCCCTTTGGCATAGTAAATGCCTCATTAAATGCAATACATCAGATGCAAATTAAGAAGAAAATTGCTTTTTCATGCAATTTATAATCAACTGTCGCATTCAATCAGAGCCAGAACAAATATAGACAAGTCCAAATGTTATATGCTACAATGTGAGACTTCAAAGTACCCAGTAAAAAGTTCTGAGACACTCTAACAAACTCTCAGTCTACATATTGCTTCTCACTACTATGTATTTTATTCATTAATGTCACCCAAATTAAAAAAAATATTTTCTTTTAAAGTGTACAAAGAAAATGGAATTTAAACTAACTAACAATAGTTAAGGATTTTCAATACATATATTTTCAATAATATGATTATTTATAGATTTAGATAACTGAATGTAGACCGTTCCTTTGCAAAATTTAATTGCATATTTCCAACTCAATATAGTCTCTATAGATGAGTGCTCAGTTCCATCACTCACTCAACGCTATTAAATTTTAACAGGGTATTACAAGCAATATCAAAATAATTTCAAGGCTCACTTAGTGCCTCGAAGCGTGAAATTAAGTGCACAAAAATGTGAATATCACATTATAAATGTAAAGCACTCACGAATCATATTGACAAATAATTTCCATTGATTTTGTGTGATTATTTGGAATGCTGGCTTTTACATCAATAAGTTGATAATTAAATCTCCACAAAAATACCTTGCTAAAAACTCATAAATGGAAACGATGCAAGCAAAATTCTTATCATACTGTGCGTATTCGTATTATTAATGGTTGAATAAACAAAATGCGTATAGCGCATACGTATTATAATAATTTTTTCAAGCGGAAGACCTATTCATATCATATATTATTTGGCACTAGGGCATTACAATAGGAAATATTTAATATCTATAATTCTTAAAATCTTTTGCAGTTTTCATGCTTTTTAATTATTTTCCGCTTGTTTAATTATGTTGTTGGCATAAATATTCTTCAGCCAATGCCAATGCATCTGTTGTAGCTAAATTCAACTGTGCAATTGTTTGGCAGTCCATCGTGCGGAAGTATCTACAAATCAAATCAAATATTAGTTGGGTCAAACGAACGAGCGCCAGTCCTTGACATTTAATTAAATAAGAGCCAGGATAAAAGGATCCAACAACATGACCAATAACTTTCTACCTATGGTTACAATTTGACATTTTTGTTGTTTTTGTCGCTGCTGTTTCTGCTTGATTTTCGTTAACTTTTTTCATTTATTTGCGATGCTGGTCACAGCTGGGTGAGCGCATACTTTCTTTTACTTTCTTTTTCAGTTCTCCTGTTTTCTCTCATTTTTTTCTGTTTGCCATTTGCCTTCTCGCACTTTGCGACAGCTCATAAAATGTGAGCGATACGCATTAAAACTCTGTGTGCTTGTGTTTGTGTGTGCTTGGCTGTGTGTGTGAGTGTGTGTGTGTGGGAGGTGTGTGTGTGTGTGGCTTTGACACTGAAGAATGGCCTGAGGGTGTCACTGTTTTCGCTCCTGCTTCTTGTTGGGGTAACTCGACGCAATATTATGATGAGCCGGCAAAAGCAATATGAAAATGAGGCAACTGCAAGGATACACCGCACTTAGCCGGCAGGCAAAGGTCCTGTACATCGCTGCATACTTAGCACAAATAATAAAATATGTATACATATATATTTCTTAATAAGCAGAAAGCTCAGGCTTTGACGCATTCAACGCAATCGTACACATAAAAGCGATTTGAGAATGCACTAAATAGCCCTAGCATTTACTTACTTAATTGCCAATACAATACATCATACAATATCGGCAAAAATATAGCGGCAGGTGGCTTAAAAATACTTCAAACTAAGCAGTAAATACTCTGACATGTGCAAACTCAATTTAAATTTAAATTTGAATATTTTTAGGTGTTTTTTTTTGTACATCGCTAAGCTGACTTCTGATATGCGTCAAAAAATAACAAAATACTTACAATTTATTCAAAAAAAATCCAATGAAATTAAAATTGGAAAATGTACAAACGGGTGAGCTGACACTTTTATTGAAAAAATGCAAAATACTTTTCCGTTTATCGTATTGCAAATTATGTACGCTCGACAGATGGTAAAATAAAAAAAAAATTAATAATTTGCCGTAATATACGCTTTTGAAAGTATCACTCAAAATAATTAGCAGTATAATCACACGCATTTCAAAGTACTTAATTTTAATTTAAATATAACGTTAAATTAAATATTATAATAGTTATTATACAGCTAAGATTTTATTTTATATTATATATTTCGTGGATCTTTAAATAATTTCAAACTTTATATATTTTGGAACGATTGTTTTTTTTTTTTTTGGAATGATCACTAATTAACCACTGATTAATTTAATATTGACCAATTCTTCTGTTGCTCGAGTTGAATTCCTAGAAATATATACGAAAATATGAAACCTTACTAAAAGGGTAAAGGAATAAAATTGCAAATCATTACAAATATTCCTTTATTTTTAAATTATTAATTGTTCGCATTAACTTTTTCCTGTTTGCATTTTATTTTATATTCATTAAGCTTCACTTTTAAAAGGAGCTTTGCGCATTTTTTATTTGTATTTTTTTTGTGTCATTTTGTGAGCAATTAAATTGCGTAAACGTTTATTGCTCCCGGGTGGAAATGTTTTTATGTATGTATATATAATATTATTATTTTTCCGTTCTCTCTTTTTTCTGGTTGCATTTTCACATTTCCATTTTTAATTGGTTTTAATTTTTTTTTGGATTGCCGCATAACGAGCGAGTTTTAAGGCAACGGCCATTAATGAAATGCGGTTGAAATGTTTTTGTGCTCACTGTAATTTTGCACCAAACTTCTACTGAACTTGCTAAGAGTTGCTTAAAATGAGGTGCTGCTTTATTAAATATGAAAATTATTATCATTTGCTTCAATTAAATATTTATGTTAATCGCAGTAATTTGTTGTACTCTGCAGTCATCAGATATGTTAAAGTTAAATCAACATTTATAGATACACATAGATCAATAAATATGCTTTGGAATTGAGTAGAGAACAGTAATTCCCGTTCTAAGTGTAAGAACATGTAAGTCCTGGGTATAGGGTATTTTCTAGTTTGGGACCTTTCACACAAAC
This sequence comes from Drosophila innubila, assembly GCF_004354385.1. Lineage (NCBI taxonomy): Eukaryota > Metazoa > Arthropoda > Insecta > Diptera > Drosophilidae > Drosophila > Drosophila innubila. The sequence continues at coordinate 8,408,674 of NW_022995372.1, read as the reverse complement.
AAGCTTATTTGTTTGGAAATAATTATTGCTTAGGCAAGCAGACGCAAAATGCAATCAATAATTTACTTATTCAAATATTTTTGGCATGAGCGAGCAAACACAATATCTGTTTTATTTAAAATATTATCTCGGAACATTTATAAATTTAAATTTATGAAGGTCTCCGATTTTTATGAATATTTGATGTAAAATTATTAAAAGTTTTAAATATATGTATTAGATAAAAATGGCGAGGGCATGCCTCATTCTTAAAGCTGAAAACCGGATCTATCTTAATTGGAAAAAGTTTCGATTTTACCGATTTTTTTTGTGTGGAAATTTGTCAGTTTGACACAGTTGTTAGACCTTTATTTCCATAAAGAGAATGCATAACTCAATCAAGAAGAGCTGGATCCCAAAGGAAGAAAACCAGTGAAAATCTCGGATCAGTTTTTAAGTAATTTTTCAAAGACCTTTCGTTGAAATTCAGCTTAAGAAAGACTTGTTTCTAACATATTACAGCTTTTGTACCCGGGTATTTATCAGGTTGGAAGATTCCTGTGTTTACATTGTATTTATTATGTGAGAACTGATGAAAGAATTTGTGGTGTTACCTTTTTGGTTCAACTGTACATGAGCGCCACAATCTATGCTATAGAAAAGTTCGTACAGTATGCAAATGTTAGATATTTTTGCATAAATTTGTGTTGGTAACTTTAAGCAATTTTGTCATGTAAATTTTGGGTTATTTACAAAAAGGAAAAAAAAGACACACATTGTTGGGCCATTTTGCGCAGCTTCAATAACGTGTTAATCAAATACACAGCGATACAACGATAAAAGCGAGTCAGAAAGTGGGAGTGAAAGAGAGAAGAGTGAACGGGACAGAGATAGACATAAAAGAAATTGGCTTAAAGGCTATTGGACTGACATTGGTTGTGAAGCCATGTAAAGCCAATTTATTTGCATTCCGTTTTTGTACACACGGCAACATTTTTATGAAGCGCGAAGCATTAAAAATCATATAAAATTTCCCTTTGACAAAGCACAAAGGGCAGACGAACCAAAACCCTTGCCATAGTCCCCGATCCTGAAGTCCGCACTATTAAGACTCCGGGGCAATGTGTGTCTGTCATCCCATTCAGCTGCCTTTTTGCTGCAGTCCCCAGCACAAGCACAAGCACAAGCATCATCAAATGCAGCACATGCCAGGGCAGATAGTCAAGTCACCCTTCACCCTTTATCCTTCACCCATTTCTACATTGCCTTTGGCCTTCAGTCTTCAGCCCACGACCCTCAAACCGTCAACCCTAATCGAGGGACGTGGCCAACCCCCGCGTTTTGCGCTGATTATAAAATGCAAAACTAGCTACCCAAAACTTGCTTTTATGTTTACATTAAATTTGTATTTTCCTCCCTCTTCATTTTCCCCTATTCCTTACTCAAATATTTTTCATGCATATCTAGAGATAATAAAAGGATTTCGAAGCCCTTTAAAACAGTCATTGTTGTTGTTGTTGTTGTAGCTTTTGTTACTTGAGTGTTGGTGGAAGCTGTATTTCATGTGTCCAAGTTGCTGCTTCTACTGCAAATAATATGCTGCCGCTATGTAATTTGCCATTTGCTGCACAGATTTTCTTGCCGCAGCACGAGTGCACAGTGGTATCATTTGTTAACTTTGTGGCATACATTATAATGTATTCTTATGCTAAAATAATTACAGATGAAATTTTTAGTTTTATATTGTCCTTCGAATACTTTTAAATGTATCTGAAAATATTATTAAATTTATAAAATGTAATACTCAATAGATATTAGTATATTATTTTCAGACTTATGGGCAATCATTATATGATATGATTATTATTTATTTATTATATATATTTATTTTATTCATAACACCATTTCATAAATATTTCTAAGCAATATGAAATTGAAGCAATTAGCAAATTAGCAATTAGAGTTGCATATTCATTCTGTGTCAAGAGATTTTTTTTTAAATAAATTTATATGAGTTTAATAATATTGAGGAGAAATTTATTTCTATACAGAAACTATTTTACAAAATCTGCCCATTCATGTTAGCAAATATTTATTTTATTATAATATCAATTTAATATAGATAATTTTAAAGTGCAATAAAATATTTTATGGTTTAAAAAGTTTCCAATTGCAACTCATTTAATTAGTTTTGGTTGTTGTCATATTTGTTGGGACTGTTACCACTGTGTATTGCAATACATATTGAAAAAGCTATGTAAATTCAGTTAATAGTTGGTTATGCTTCGGTTGGCGTTTTAAATTTCTTCTGCTTGCGCTATTCAATATATAATTATGGTTATAGATGATATTTCTGGGCGTTGCTTATGCAACTTTCATCTGGAGCTGCACCACACACATCCGCAACCGCTGAACCACCCACTTTTCCAAGTGGCAACTAACTACACTAAAACGAACCCACACAGCAAGCGGACAAACCAACTGCGTCTATGTCATGGGTCTCGAAAAAAGGTCTTTTAAAAGAGAGAGATAGGGAGAGTGAGCAAGGTAGAGACACACACATACACTTGAATGCTTGAGGTCGTGGCCCTGGACCGAGCCGCCTCTTTCGCCCTCCTCTGCCCTCATCCCCCTTGCGCCATTCCTTTCTCGTAATCAGGTTGCTGCACGACGTCGACGTTTACTTTTTGACTGCCAGAGGCAATTGCTTTATTAAGAGTTTCTGCTCTACTTGATACGAGTACAAGCTACTGCCTCCCACCTCACCCCACTTTCCACCCCCCCCCCCACACACATTTGCACCCTGCAATGGCCACGTGTGTGCATGGGTGTGTGTGTGTATCTATGTATATGTCTGTTTGTGTGGGTGCAATGCTAAAGCTTAATCTTACTTAGTTAACTTTAAATTAAATCTTGATATTCACATATCGTTGGCTCAGCCCCCTCCCCGCTGTTGACCTCCCCTGCTCTACCCTTTCATCTTCTTCCTCCAGTCTCGACTTGTGCAGAACTGGGTGTGGCATTTCGAAAAGTTGGTGCCTGTATATGTACTATACTTGTGCATGTGGCTGTGTGCGTCTGTGTGTGATGCCAATTTTAATGCGGTCCAGGACTACCCTTCCATACACCCACATACACTTACACACACAGGAAGCTCATGCTTTTACCATCAAGCAGACGATTTCACATTTTTATTTTCATTTCTCACAATACATATGGGTATTATTAGTACAAGAGCGTTGTAGCGCGTGTGTGTGTTGTGTGTGTGCTCATGTGTTCATGTTACCATAGAAATTTTATTTTAATATTTTTTTAATGAGCATGCTGAAAATTTAATACATTTTCGGTAGATGTGGCTCATTTCTCTCATTTCTCCCTCATTTTCTGCTTTTCCCCGTTTCACTTTTATTTTATTTGTCCTTTTTTATACGGTATTTAATTTTTATTTTTCTACATTTTTATTATTACATGCTTTACTCTCTCAGCGCTGTTGGTTATTTCTGTGTGTGTGTGTGTGTGTGTGTGTGTGTGTGTGTGTGTGTGTGTGTGTGTGTGTGTGTGTGTGTGTGTGTGTGTGTGTTGAGGTTTTTGCGGGTTTTCGGTTAATGTAAAGTTTGTTCAGCAATTTGCCCATTTTCCGTTGGTATCTCGGATATTTAAAGCGGAAATTTGTAATTAAGTCTCTTTTTGGGATACCCTGTGATTGAAAAAAATATTAAAATGGCTTAAGTGGACTACAGGGTATCTCGTAGTCGAACATTACTGAGAGCTACGTTCTCCCTTGTTATAATTTAACAGTGAGCAATGAACAATGAGAAAAAGTATGTGGAGTATATCGAAAAAACAAAGAAAAATGTTACAATTTGTAGTCATTCTACACTATAACAAACTAAAAGGATAACTGAATACTGAAGAAAATAATAAAATAAATTAAATATATTTATTTATGTTGCTAAAATATTATTATATGTATATATAGAAACTAGTTGCTTTAGATAAAACATTTGTTAAGTCAGCGAAATATGTTTTGCAATTTTACTGAAAAGATTTCTATTAATTTGAAGTAGAAGCTATTGGGCACCTTGTAATGCTTAAAAAAATGTAGATTGATCTGCACAAAAAAAGAATACATTTATTTCAACGCAATAAATGAAGTGTAGATTATAACATTCTCAGTGAGTTTTTAGTATGTGAAGAAATATTGAAAAATGTTATCAATAGTTGTTGAGGACTTGTAATCTTTTAAATTTATTAAATTATATGAGTTTTCGTTGTGACACCCTATTTGTTGTCAAATAGTAGGTTGATATAATTTCAGCTAGGGCTCGTGTTGAGTTTAATTGAAACGCCTTGTTCAATGAGCTAACTGCAATCTTCAAGTATATAGAATGTCCCCAATGTCGATATGGTTGAGGCTATGGATTTTGTCGATGTCTGTGACAACTGACAGCTACGATATGTCGAGCAACTTAATGCGGACATCTAACACATGCATTAGATTAAGACCATTTAATTGACACATCGATAAGGCGGATTGAAAATAAACGGAAAGAATGAAAAGGAATAAAAATGAAACTGACATACACACATTCACGCACACACACAGGCACGAACTGGCACCTACACATAAAGGGAGAAGTGTAGCTGGATAATGCTTTATAGTATATGCTCTTGACTATTAGAGTTGATTCTATACCATGATACCGTGTATTCTCGAGTTCTGTTTTGTTCTTGGTATTGGTGTGCCAGTGTTAGCCATTATTTGCCGTCCCGCTCTGACGCCCGGTTGTATCAATTCCTTCAATGCCAGCAAATTTGTTGGCAACAATTTCAAACGCTCATTTGCTGGGGCATTCAGTGACTGCCTTTGATGCTCCGCTCCAAGCTACAAGATAGAAGTGAAAGCAGAGCAAAGCAAAGCATAGCAAAAAATCAAATTACAAAGCAGTTGTAGAAAATGTAATGCAATGGCACTAGGAATCGAAATTAGATTCAAAGTGAAGGACTCAAAGACTGGGGAATAAAAAGAGGAATGCAAAGAGATTGTAGATACATTTTGGGTTGTCGAGTGGGAGTGTAATTTCTTGTAAAGTGCTCAATGAATCGAAATTAATTAGTAAAGGAAGCAAAAGCGAAAGCCGAGAAAGAAAAAAGCAAAACAAAGCAGATTCGCAGAAACAGCAGTTTCAACAATTTGTAACCTGAAGGAAACAAAGTAAAAATAACGAGGGCAACAAAAATAAATTAAGATTTCCTTTTTCTTAAGCTGCAATTTCTACGCTCTTTTTTAAATCTTATTTTTCACATACCCTGTGCATAACTGAAAGAATTTAAATTTAAATTTAAATTTCCTAAACTTTTTTATTGTAAGACAACTATTAGAACCACATTCATATAGATCCAATCTAGATTTTTGGTGTATTAATATATTTAATGACCATTTTTGCTTTGTGAAAGTTTCCTAATGATCGGCAAACAACTATAGAAGTTATTAGTTTAATTTAATTCTTTTAATTTAATTCTGAAATTGTAGGATATCTTTTCAGTCTAGTAACCTTAGCTTTAATTCTTGTTAAAAAAAATTTTTGTCGCCTTTTGCCAAGTTGGCTTCTTTCTTTTTGACTAGTCGGTGGGACATTTTGCACATTACCCGTGCTTTGAAGTGTGGAAATTTAATTAAATTCAGCTGGCAAGGGCAAAAAATACAAATAGAAAAAAATAACAACAAAAATTTTAGATGAAATAAACTAGGCGACAACACAATTTGCTGTTTCCGGATGGAGATGGAGAAGGTGAATGTGTTTCGTCTGGAAATTCGCACTTAATTAGAAATGCGATTACAAGGTCTTAGCCTGCTGCGGCTTTTCACTCCGTCTCTTTAAGTAGTTGACACATTTTTTTGAAGCTTTATTAAAATGCTGCAAACTCATAGCAATTTTTGAGGAGGGTGCGCGCATAAATTTGTTGTTAAATGGGGCAAAGTTCGCGCACGTGCGAGTTTTAGAGAATGTAAACTCCTTTTTCATTTATTTGTCAAGGACTTTATTTACTTTTATTTTAATTTGAATTTTGATGCTCTCAGAAAATTTGTTGCTTGTAATTTGATAAAATGACAGAAAAAACTATTTTAAAAATATGTGATATGTTTTTACATTATTTACATTAAAAAAAAAAAACAAAAATGTTTTACCAAGAGCAATTATTGTCAATTGCTGGCACAACATTTCTGCTTGGTTGCCCTGGGTTCTGGAGATTGTTATTATTTTGACAAGTTTGTGGTATTTATACCCTGCCTTTGGGTTTAGTTGGTCAACTGCTTCAAGTAACTATAACAAGAGTAACGGTTTGCAGCTGTCCCTGGCTCGCCAGCAAGCTAAATTACTCGCATCCGAGTACGTGTACGATTTGGAGATCGAGTCCGAGTCCGAGTCCGAGTCCTAGTCGAAATTCAAGTTGAAGCCACTTCATATGCTGGATGCTAGTCTCTGGCATTTGGCATTTGGCAAACGGTAACGGCAACGGCCAAGAGGCACTTATTTTTATTAACTTTTTGGCAACTAAGTGCACTTCAAAGTCGGCTTTGAGTGTGTGCGTTTGTAGGTGTGTGTACGTGTGTGGATGAGGGTGTGTGTATGACTGTCGTTTGTTATGTGAACGAATCGTCCTCTTTTGGGGATTGGTTCTGTGCGTGCTGTTGACCACTACAATTATGAATTTGAAAGCTGTTGAGACTTTATTTCATTTCAACTTTTTGGCATAATTCTTAAATTAATGCTGTTAGCCATAAAAGTTCATTTTATAGATTGTAAAAAGAATTTAATATAAAGTACTACAATTGACTTTGAAATATGATTCAATAAACACAATCAATTTTCAACTCAATTCAGTGGAAACTTGGGCGGTTTTATTTGCTTCGACGCCATAAACTGAAAACAAGCAAAAACCATTTGATTCAACTTTTTGCTATTTCGCGTGGTGCGCATAAAAGTCAAACGAACGCGGACATATGCCCAACTCTATACGCATCATAATCCCAAACAGCCATCCACTCTCTCACTCTTTTGATATGACGTCCATCTCTCTCACTCACTCAATGTCTGCTGGCAAAAAGCTGAAATTGAAAACTCAAAGTACATACAATGGTATTGCCATTATGGGCGCTTGCTCACATGCATACTCATATGTATATACATTAGAGTGGGTTTTTTTTTTTTTTTAACGACAAAGCGGTCATAAAAATCGTTATCTACGATGAATTCTAAGAAGAATTTCCCTAGAAACCATAGGTCTAAAACCAATATCGAACCTCCACTTTTTACGGAGAAGTTATTTGTGTTTATTATATGGGTAATTGTCTGTTATGTGGAACTAACCTCTAAAATACAAAAATTTATAACCCAGTTAGAGGCCGAATTATGATGAATTTAGAGATAAGAATTAGTTTACGGTCTTAACTAGTTTTCTTTTGAATTGAATTTAAGACATATGCCCTTTGGTCAAGTTCCTTAGAAAATTCAGCAAAAGAGTTCATTTTGCATTAATTTTAAAATTCAATTGAAGAGAGACCGCCAACTTGTTCTTATCTCTAAATTCATCATAATTCGCCTTGATTTCGGTTTGTAATTTTTTTGTTTTTAATGGTAGGTTCCACCTAACAGACAATTACCCATATAAAAAACACAAATAACTTCTCTGTAAAAAGTGGAAGCTTGATATTAATTTTTGACCCATGGTTTCTTTGGCCATTCTTCTTAGAATTCATCATAGATTACGAATTTCATAACCGCTTTGTGCATCTTTTTTATTTCATACAAATTGACCCACTCTAATGTACATACATACAGCAAATTTTGCAGCATTTTGCATGCACAACACACATACTATTCATATGGACGTTTACGTACAGAGAGATCTAAATGCAATAGTCGAATTCCTGATTACGAAATACCCGATACGCAATTTAAATATTTAAACATTTTAATTATACTTCAACCGCATAAAATACGTGCATACTTTGGGGCGTTTAAAAAAAATTTAAAAGAGCCATTATTTTTATTTTATTTATTTATTAATTTTTTTTTTCTTCGAAATTTGTGCGTTTAAGCTGTTGTTGTTTGTAAGTTGCTTGACTTTAATATAATAAAAGGTTCATCACCACAACATAAATGAAGCTTTATCGTAAAAAGTGTGGCTGTTCCAGAGGTTTTCTTGATTTTTCAAGTCGAATGTGGTTCTAAAAAATTTAGAAACAAACTAGATCCGTGTATAGTCTCTGAAAATAAGGTAGTAACTGAGTTTATTTTTTAAAGATGCCACATGCTGTTTGTACGCTACGAGTAACGGGTATAAAATGTGCATATGCTTGCATTCCCACAGACACATAACACCTGCGATTCAAAGTTGCTTCGCTTTGCTGCACGTCGCGTCGTGCAAACAAACATTCAATTATAGCATACCTTTGTGCGTCTCGAAAAAGGGCGTCGCACTTTTTCGCATCGTCAGCTGAGTTACAGTTGCCGCTATTGTTCATATTGTTTTTCGCTTTTTCCTCTTTTCAGCATAACCACTGTTCGAGCTGGGCATATAAGATCTCTCATGCCATTTGTGACATTGTCAACTGCATTTATAAACTTCAGCAACGCCGCTGTCTAAAAATTTTAGCAGACTTTTGTGAGATTGTAAAAATGGTGTCGCTCTTTCTTGGTCTTTCAGCAGACTTAAAGTTGTCGCTTTTATACATTGTATGTTGCTACTTTTTTGTATTCTCCCCAAAGTTGCATGATAATTCATGTGCCTTGGAAATTTGTTTAATTGTTACTTAAAATAATAAAATTAAAAACTTATTGAATAAAATAAAATGTATTTTTATATTGAATAAACGGGCTGAATTTATTTTATAAAATATTATAGCAGACAAGTTTTGTGACTCCGAAAATATTTGTATACATATAGCCATTAAAACAAATCTCTGACATTTCATAAAACAGAAAGAAAATTTCATTATAAATTCTAGAGATTAAGCACACGTGAAATTTTATGATTTCTTTGATATCAACGCATTACATTCAGAGCATAAACAGTATACGGTTATACTTTTTTAAGTAAAAGGTATGATTTCTACATATAAGAAACACATTACACAGCTGAAAATATATCTTAATAAAAGAGCCATTACTCAATTGTATTTAATAAAATGTACTTATACACATTTGATTGAAATAAACTTGCCTTGCCAGCAAATAATTTAATTATTTAACTCAGGCAAATGTATTAGATATTCGGTTTCTTTTTCTTCTCTTTGATTATTTTGTGTATTGTTTTTTTCTTTTTGTTAAGCACAGCATGCATCGTTTTGTGCCGTGTGCAATGACGATGGCTTCATTTGGCGCACATAAGAACGTTTTGCACGCCCTCACACACACACACACACACACACACACACATGTGTGTACAGGTGAGATGTGTGGTGTGTGTGGAGTGGAAACTGTTGTTGGTGCCACTAATAGTTTTCAGCTCGTAAAAGCTTTGTTGTGGGACTTCGATCTCAGCTTCGGCTCAGAGTCATTTGCTTTTCATCTGACTGTTGTTGTTGTTTCTCTTATTGCTGTTGCTGCTGTTGTTGTTGCTCCTGCTTCTTGTGTGCTTACCATAGCGGAAACTTCCCAGGCAATTTCCGCTTAAAGTACCATTAAATTCGTATTCGTTTTAATGAGCTCTCAACATGATGCTCTGCCAGGCATCACTGCCAAACTGTCAGTCTGTCCGCCCACCCGGACGGACTGCTTGTCTTTATTTTAATGACATTCGATTCGGTGTCTATTCCACAGCATAGTAGGCATACTATATTTACCACACTCCAAAAGCAAACAACAGCTTGGAGTTATTTTGGCATTGGTGTTTTGTTTGAGAACGCTTTGGAATTTCTTGAATATCTCTTGTTGACCAACAGACAGTGAAATCTGCTTAAGTTAGCCCACCTGCTGTGTGCTTCTTTCACTCCAAACAAATCGATTCATTATCAGCTCGCTTGTCAACCACAAAAGCAGCTGCAGCTGGCAAACTAATTAATTTTCTTGCTTTTGAAAATGGCATAAAGCATTACGGATACGCCACGTTACACATAATTACTTTACCCCTCAGCAAATGCTGTTGCTTCTTAATAAATAATTCAAAGCGCATATAGCACAAAAGCAAGAGTAATACTATTCGAAATAAAAGCTGTAAAAGTACTAGAAATAGTAGTAGCAACAAAGCTGCCGAATACACGTCTCTTGGCCGAATGACTTTCTGGGTGGGGTTTTCTCGATTAGTGCCCCGTGAAAGCAATTATTCGAGTGAAAACTTTGAGCTTGCCTGAAAGTTGAGAGACCTGCATTCCGCTCTGCCTCTCTCTTTACCCTCTCTTACTTTCGCATCTGGGAGCTGTATTCGGTTTTGGCTTACATTATCTCATTGCGTTGTACGTTACAAGTTGCATTTAGTTGGAAAATAAATGCAAGCAAAAACTTTGTTGAGCTCTCCTTTTCGTAGTCTAATGGTTTTTGTTCCTGCTGGTGCTGCGGCTACGTGTTGATGCAACCTGGGTTACCCGCCCATCTTAAGTGGCTGCCTCTTCGTTCCTGCTTATTTTATAATTCCACAGTCTATGGTTTTCCTGCTAATTCTACACTTAGTGCACATTTTTTATATCCACCCTTCAATTAATCCTTAAAGTAGCTTAATTTTAGCTGCTTCATTTTATTTTTCAATTAAATAGTGGGTGAGAAGCTTTTAAGCAACAAAGTATAAGTTAAAAATATAATCATTAAAAGGTTGTCTGAATATGTAGCAGCTTATAAAGGATGTTGCTTTATCTTAACATTCCAATAAGAGTATACTAATATAAATACTTACTTTTACACAGACATTTAAATGTTCTTCGTCGATGATGAAATAAAGACCATTACATTCTGTATCCGTAGAATAGAAATAAAAAAATAAATATTTAAAATTTTAAATAAATAAAGAAGCAAACCAACATGTGTAGAAATAGATATGACATAAGGTATAAGAATAGTCAATAGATTATAAATAGAAAATAAAATATAAAATGCTTGCAATAGTGAAAAGGTTACAAAGAGACAAAGAGATTAATTAGAAGTGAAAACAATTCGGAAATAAAAATAAAAAATTAAAGAAAAAAGGAGTAAAAGGACTCTTAACTTTATTTAAAATTAAAAAAATTTTATTGTTTAAAGATCTATTGTATTTTGCTATTATTATAATTTATATTATTATTTCAGTAAAATTATAGGGCTAATTTCAAAAGATAAAAAAAATTTGGTACTGTTTAGAAGACAACCATAAAAAATTTAACTAACTGCAACTTAAAATTACAAAATCGGAAATGTGTTCATATATATACTGGTTTTGTAAACAAAATTCCTGGAGTTACAATTGTTAATTTGTGCCTTTTGATATTCGTTTCACGAAAGCTTCCCTTTGCAACATTCAAATGTCGCAGCGCTTACTACGAATAATACTTTGAATAGTCACATTGAATCAGTCAAAGAGAATATGGAGAAGCCAAGTGACAGGTAGAAGTACATTTAGGAGTGAATATGGCGCCATTCACTTCCACAAATTAAATAAACACCTATTTGGCATGCATGCATCGAAATCTGTAATTACATTATGCTACACACATTCACATATCTGCAGTACGTATGTGTGTAGATAGACTGACTGACTGTTAACAGTTAACTGAGGTGAGAGCATCATTTGTAGTCAGCGGACGTCGAATTTCCATAACACATCATTTCAACAAGTTGTCCTCGTTGTCGTTGTTGTCAGTTGAAACAATTTATCATATGTTGACAGAGCAACTGTCAACTGTGTGTGGCAAGTGATGTTGCACGGTTGCACGGTGACAAGAGATAAGCTTAACATTTTGCATGCATGCAGCATTAGTGTGGCATTTTGTTGTGCCTGCTTTACTTGCAACTATCTACTTGCCACTCGCTACTTGTCATTTGTCAAGCCGCTTTATTTGCGACAAGTTGCAAGTTAGACCGACGGTCTGCTTGCTTCTATGTCTCTTGGCATTTGCAACTTTTGTTGATTTTTTTCTTCTGTTGTTCAACTATTTGCCACGTCAACTAGCAGCACTCAAGACGACACTTAATTATGTTTTCCACTGATGCACAAAGTTTTCCTCCCCTTTCATCCGTTGGCTAAGAAAAATTGCTAGAAATGTCAAAATGATTTTGCCGTTGCTTCTGCGCAGGCATCATAAATTATTGAAATTGCCAGTCTATCATAGCCATAGTTGACTGTGTTTTTTTTTCTCTCTCTTTATGCCTTTCTATTGTACTCTTATTTTAGTTTTTTTTTTACTTTTATTTATTTTCAACTTTTTTTTGTATATTTTGTTTTATTTTGCAATTTAATTTGGCAGCAGGTGCGACGCGACCCCGTCTTTAACAGAACTAAGCATCGCAGTCAAAGCATTTTCCACACAAACTTTTCCACTTATTTTTCCGAGGACTCAACCAAAAAAACAAAAGAGAGAAAAAAAAATGGGAAAATATTCTGACGCTGCGGTTGAGGAAAAACTATTTGCCAGTGTATTGTGCAGTTTGTTGGCCAAAGCAGGAAAAAAGGAACTGGGAATGAGATCTTGGCTGCTGTAAAATTTATTTTGTTTTCGCATAACTTGCAAGTGTTTTTCCAGCTCTGTGTGTGTGTGTGTGTGTGCGTGTGTGTGTGTGTACCTGCCACTCAATAAATAACTAGCGAAAATAAACCTGCTTTACTTGGGAGTAAACTTGTGTAATGCCTCGACAGGACAAGACAATTTGACGTTAGTACCACATTTAATTATAAATTTTCTTTTGATTGAAACTACGATTTCATTCACATCTTGAATATTTTCTTTTAATTACGACTGAGTCTATTGTCTCAGCTAAAGGGCATAAAATGAAACTGAATTAAAACTCTTAAAATATCTAAACAATTAAACTTTAAAAATTCAACGATGTCTTATAAATAATTTTGAATAAAATTTCTCCAATTTGTAGACATGCTTGAATATTGATCTATCACTTGTAATGCTTTTTATCGCCAGTTTGCTTGTGCTTGATGCTATCACCAATTGGCTCACGATCTAATTTCGGGCGACGTTTGGCATTTTTCAGTTCAAGTTCGACAATCTGTTGATCACGACGATTGCGATCACGTTCACGATCGCGTTCCCGATCGCGACCCTTTTGCTGTTGCTGTTGGAGTTGTGTCCAGTCATAGACATGATCATATTGATGATTAAGAGTCCGAAAGAGAAAGCGAAAGAGTTGCCGTAGGTAGACATAGTCGGGATCGTCTTGGAAACGCAAATTTCGAGCGTATTTCATGAACAGTGCAAATTCATTGGGCCAATTTTTGCAGGTGTCATCGATCGACAGGCTCTGTTTCATTTCCCAAATCTTTTCGTATTTCTGCTGTTTGTTCGCAGCGATAATTCCCTGCCAGGGCAGCTTTCCCATGTTAAAGTACATGATGCAGTAGCTCAGCGCTTCTAGATCATCGCGACGAGATTGTTCGATCCCACGCTGGGCATTGATCGAGGCATATCGAGCAGTCCCCGTTAAATTGCGATCATCTCGATAGGCTATATGCTGGCGGCTTATTGGATCCTGATACCGCTTGGCCAGTCCAAAATCGATCATGTACAGTTTGTTGCAATGTCTGCCCAGTCCAATCAGAAAGTTATCCGGTTTCACATCGCGATGTATGAAACTGTGCTGATGCACACACTCCAAACGCATCAGCAACTGATCGCTGATCATCAGCACGGTCTTCAGTGAGAAATGCCGTTTGCAAAGATTAAATAGATCCTCAAGGGAGGGACCCAGCAGCTCCATAACCAACGCATTAAAGCGCTTCTCGCTGCCGTAGTGTAAAAATGTTGGAATTCCCGGATGAGGTCCGATTTGTTCATACACCTTGGACTCGTAACGCAGCAGCGGGTACTTGACGTCGACAGCTTCGATTTTAACAGCCACATCCTTGCCATCCTGTGTATTAATGCCCTGATAGATCTCACCAAAGGATCCACTTCCAATGGCCTTCAACAAACGATATTTGCCGCCCACCAGACGATTCTCCAGTGCCAAATTCGAGAGATTAACACGACCCGCTGCCATTGCAATCAAGTTCGAGGACAGTTCACAACAAATATTCGAATAGTAACTACTGTTATCCGATCATTGATTTTGTGAGATCGTTTGTTTTTGAGCGCGGTATCCAAATGGATGCCCACTTTAGTTGCTTGTATAGAACGTACTTTATTTAATAAATCTAAAAACCGAAATAAATATAACTCATGTATGTGTTGCCAATGCCTACTTAACGATGAATCTTAACTCTCTAATGATGTAAATATTTAGTTTTCTAAAAATGTTGCTGTAATGTTTACCATTTACTGCAATGGTTTATTTCTTTATTTTACAATGTTTCTCATTTATTTTATTTGCTTAGACAAATTTGAGGAAATAGAATAATCACACCATCATCAGAGAACCAAACCTAAAGAAATATCGTATCTGGTTTCGGTTCCGATGCGTCCCAAAACAACTATTTCGGAAAAAGCTCAAATTCTTTTTTAGATTGGGTTTAACGAATATGTGCGTAACAGTATAGCCAAGTCGATATAGCAATGTCCGTCTGTCCGTCCGTCTGTATGAACCCCTAAATCTCAGAGACAATAAGAGCTAGAGACACCAAACTTGGTATGTAGGATCCTCTATATTGCAAGCAGATCAAGTTTGTTTCAGAATTTGGAAACGCCCTTTTACCGCCTAAAAATCGACATAGAAAATTTCATATCCAAATTATAAGAACAATTTAAAAGCTAGTGACACCAAAGTTGGTATGTAGATTCCTCTATATTGCAGGCAGATCAAGCTTGTTTATATTATCGATCGGGCCACTATATCATATAGCTCCCATTGGAACAATCGGTCAAAAATCAAGTTTTAGTGTGCTCTAGTTTTCTTTACGGTTACGGTGTCAGTACAAGTGTTATAAGAAGTTAATTAAAATTGAAACTTGACATTTTCAAAGTTAAATTAAATTTCGAATGAATAAATGAAGAGTTGGTCAAACTTTTGACTTAGCAACTTTACAAGTCCAAATTTTTATCCAATTTGCCATAACTTTTTAAAGAATATAATTTAAAATATTGTGTTATGCTAATAATGATATCAGGAGCCGATTAAAACTGACTACTTGAGATTTGTAATTTATAAAATTATTTTACACTTAAATCGAAATTAAGATCCAGAGGGAACAATTTTTTAACAAAATTTATTAAACTTCAAATATTAAAAACTTTGTTTTGAAAAGATTTACCAAAACTGTACCGTAACAAAGGTTTCGGTTCTCAGTTTCTGTTTCTGTTACAGTTTCGGATCCGGCTCCGGTACTATTCCCTGTCAAAACTAATTCCAATTTACTTTAAAGTCCAGTTTTGAATACCGCTAGAAAAATACACCACTTCAATTAACTTTTACTAGCTTCTCTCGCAGCGAAGTTTAAATATAACTGTCGAGATTTAAATAAAATAATTATTTAAGTGCGGACATCATAAAAATGGGCAATATGCATTAATATAGAATTAGATCATTAGCTTTGCAATTTTACAATTAAGTGAAGTAAGACGGACAGTAGAAAAGGCACAAAAATTAAGCGCAACGAAAATAAATAAATAATGAAATAGCAAACGGCAAATGAAGCGATCCTAAAGCAGCTTATGAGCTCTGTTGATGATGACCATGATTGTGATAATGATGATGATAATAATTATGATAAAGCTGTTTACTTTAAAGTGTTTTACTCTCTACTTCTCTCTCTCTCCTTCTCTCCTCTCTCGCTCTCTCGCTCTCTTTCTTTCATTGTTTCTTTCTATCGCCAAGCTGCAGCAAGCATTGCAACATGACAATGCCAACAAAGAACAAAGCTCCTTAACTTATAGTGTCTATGAGTGTGTGTGTGTGTGTGTTTGCAGGTGCATTAAATGCTATTACCAGCATTTGTTATAAAGCACCTTTCACTTGGCAAAGTCCATTGTTAATAATTTTGAAACAAAAGGCCACACTAAAACAATAACTAAGCACGCAGTAAGTAGTAAGTAAGTAGATGACAATGATGTGGGCGGAGTGGGAAATGGGAGTGGGGCCTCTTAACTGGCCCAAAGTCAGTATACAGACAAAAGTTCTTTTGGCCAAAGCATAGAAATAGACATAAAAAGCTAAAATAAAAGAAAAGAAAGCCAAGCAGCTAAAGACGAAAATGACGATGTGGCAGCAAATAAAATAAAACAAATATAATGAGATTTCGTGCGGCAACAACAACATCACGATGTTGTCCAAAACGGGCCAAGCCAAACAAGCATTGCATACTTATCAGCGCGCGAGAGAAACACGACTCACGAAGGACAAGGGACAAAGGGCGAGGGACAAAGAACGTACACAAAAATGGCGTCGCTGAAGCTGCTATCTTTTGTCTATCCACATATATACAAATATTTTATATACATTTTACAACTAAATTTATTTTAGTTTTAACTATTTGCCCTGCACAAACGACAAGCGGCGAAAAAGTAACGCGGGACAGTATTCAAGTGTGTGTGTGTGACACATACAAACACACCCTAGCACACACACAGCTGTACATACTTATTTTCACTTTTCAACAGCACAAAGCAGCACAGCACAAAGGGTATTATAAATTACATACTCAATTCTCTTACTTTTTTTTTCATTTTTCTTTTTTGCTCTCTATGCCATTGGCAAAAAAAGTTTATCAGACTTTGTAGTTATCTCTGTGAGTGTATATATATTATATATACTTATTTCATCTTGTTGTTGTTTTAGACTAGTTTCAATTTTTGTGGTTTAAGGGCCTTGTTATTGTAATTGTAGCAGTTTATGCTCTTTGCTATGCAAACCTAATTCCATTTCGCTGTTTATGTGCTTAAAGCCAAGTGCTTATGTACTTGGTAAACTTAAATACAGGGTGTTTGCTATCCACCCACAATTCCTAATTTAACATTATCTTTGTCAATTTCGCAAGTTTCTTATGCAGGTCGTATACTGATTTTGCCCTTATTAAATCTAAATTGCTTCCTATTACACATTGTCTTACACTGAATACCGCAGATACAGGGTGACTGCGAATTGAAATACCTTTATTGCATTAAACAACTTTATTACTCACTTGCTGTAAATTAATTTTGGCCTTATTAAATCTCAGTTGTTGGCTATTTGAATTTCCGAATATTAAACATGAAAAATACAGGGTGTCTTACCATTGAAAAAGACTCATGAAAGCATCTTAGCTTATATTTTTATGTGAAATTCTGTTTGTAAATATGTATAAATAATACATAAATATTATATTAATTTTAAGCATATTAAATTGCCGTCGGTTAACATTTTTAAATATTGAATATATCCAAAAAGAGTCTTTATAGATAAAACAAGATCTGAAGTAGATTGCTTGAGCTTTTACTAAGTAATTAACATCAAATATAACCAGCATATGCTAGGTGGGGTATTTAAAACAGGGTGCACTTTCTTTTGATAACACACTTGAAACTTTCACGCAGCATGCGTAACTACATTTAATGTAACATTTAGTATTAACATTGGCTTGACTGAGGTTAATTAATCGTAGCAGAACTCACTGTAGCACCCTGTTTGTGACAATCAAAGAAACAGCAGCAACAAAAACACCGTGAAGCAGCCTCGTCAAGCACGAAAAAGTGGTCACCCCACACAGTCAAAAGTCTGCACGTCTGGACGCTTGGGATAAAGGGACGGACATTATTGTTGCAGCCGGCGTCGCAGTCGCTGCCTAACGCTACTTCTGCTGCTGCTGATGCTGCTGTTGGCAGAGACTGTACCCAGCACACTATGCAAACAACTCACACAGACACAGCATTATTAAGAGTGAGAGAGAGAAATAGATAGAGAGTGAGAGAAATAGAGAGAGAGAGAGAGAGAGAGAGAGAGAGCGAGAAGGAGAGAGAAAGGGATATATAGGAGAGCAGAGAGCAGATGTATAGTATGTATAGATGTACATACATATGGCGGCATATGGCAACAGCAGCGCTGCCGACAGCGACGGCAGCAGCAGAAAGTTTGAAGTTTCTGTTGACGTTGGCAGGCAGTAAAATTTCATACATTCTGTGGACCGCCAACCCGCCGCGCAGAGAGTACCAGCAGCAGCAACAACAACAACAAAAAGCAGCAACATCAACGCCCCGTAACCCCCTTGTCCATTTTCACTTAATCTTTTTTTGTTTTTTTTTTTTTGGCGGGGTGGTTTATTCGTCCCAGTGACAGAGGCAGAGGCCGCAGCAGCGGCAGAGGCAGCGGCAGAGATGTTGCCGGGACCATAAAAATGGATTTTTATTACGCTGCTGCCGCTCTGCTGCTGTTACAGTTGTTGGTATTGTTTAATTTTGTCTTCTTCTTCAGCAAGTTCTTCTTTATGTTTTTTGTTGTTATCTCTGTGGCAGAGCTTTCTCTCACCTTGGCAGAGCAACTGCTGGCTAGAGCTTTCGCTCAGAGCTCAGCAACTCAACTGCAAAAAGCACAATTTGAGCAGAGCTTTGAGCAAAAGTTTAGCCAGGCAACCTCAAAGCGTGCGAAGGGAGGGAGTGAGAGACAGAGAAAAAGGAATGTGAGATGACAGTTAGCGTATAGATAACTGAAATATTTAAGTTAAAAAATAAATAAAATTAAATAAAATTTCGAAATAAATATAAATTTCAGCTTGAAAACGGAATTTGAATTGAAAGAAGAATTTGATTTTAAAAAAATTGGTACAAATAATATACTATATATTTTTGGTTCTAGATTTTTACTTTCTTCTCTTTTTCTTCTCTTTTAATTCTAATTCTTTTATATTGATCAGATTGAGTTTTTCTAGGTTTTTTCGCAATCACTGTGGAATCGATTACAATTTTTTACTTAACCTTATTTTCCATTTCAGTTTTTAGACCCCGTACTTAAATAAAGTACAGGGGTTCATAAAGATTGCCTTAGAAAAAATGTGCATAACAGGCAGAAGAAGGCGTGGCAGACCCTATAAAGTACATATATTCCCGATCAGCATCAATAGCCAAGTAGATATAGAAATGTCCGTCTGTCCTGACGTCCGTCTGTCTGTCTGTTTGTCTGTCTATATGAACACCTAGATCTCAGAGACTTTAAATGTAGGTTTTTCTATATATCAGGGATATCAAGTTTATTTTGTTTTTTGGATCGGACCACTAAATCATATATCTGCCATAGGACCGGTCAGCCAAAAATCAACTTTTAGTATGTTAAACTTTTTTGATTTATGAGATAACGTATCTTAACTGAAAGAATATGCATAGCATTTGGTCTTAAGCAGTCAAGTAAATTAAATTGTTTTAATATTCTCCATTGTGAGCCACATTCGAGTAATATTAATTTAATTGTTAATTATTTAATTTTTATTTTTTTTTATTATTTTCTTCATGTCTTGTATAATTAAATAAGAGTTAATTTATTATTTGATTCTTTTCTAAATCTGTAAGCTAGAAAAATTATATTCAATATGGTAAGACTTAAAACCAGCATATATGTAATTAAGCTAAATGTTGCAAATTAATTGAGTTGCAGTACGAATAATTACAGGAGGATTTGTTTAAGCAACGCTTCATGAACACAGATATAAATTAAAGCTATATTTTTAAGTCAAAATAGAAAACGACAAAGATAAAATTAACAGAGCGACATTGACAGAAAAACAACAATGCAAAGAAACTCACTCAAAGAGCTTTAACGTGAGGCTGCAGAAATAGCTCAAAATCGAAAACCGGCAGCAACAGTCTGTCTGCTTGTATGTGTGTAAGTGTATACTTACATATGTACATGTATATATATGAATGTATATATATATTTTTGTTATATACAAGCAACTATGTAATAAACAGCAGAGCACAGGCCTGACCAGCCCTGGGCCGGGGAGCTTACTCAATGCCACCCCCAAAAACAGGACACTGTTGGGATTAAGTCGCCGCTGCGAGCAGCGCAGCTCATGCATTAGTCATGTGGCTGGGTGTGTGTGTGTGTGTGTGTGTGTGAGAGAGAGTCGGATGCTGTACTAACGTATTTGTATGTGTATGAAAGTATTTTGTTGTTGCTTTTGCCATTTTGTACATAAATCACAAGCAGAGAGAGCTGCTGCTGCTGTGTTTGAGTATGCAGTGTGTAAGAGTGTGCAGCTGCTGCTGCTGCTGATGCTGCCATCGCTGCTGCAGATGCTGCTGCTGCTGCTGCTGTAGCTGCGTCCGCTGCTTTTGCAGTGGTGTGCGTGTGCCGCCATTTGGAATTTTTCGAAATTGGGGTTCGCTACAACAAACGCAATTCGTAGTAGACGTTTAGGCGTCAACTAGTGCGCTTGGTGCTGCGCTTACACACGTAACACAACCGCTCAGCGATCAGTGCTTGCCACGGCTCCAGTTCCTGCTGCTGCACACCTACATATACACACATACAACACACTAAACACTACACACTACACACTACACAATGAGAGGGACAAACAGAAAGAGACTCACTTGTACATGACAAATGGCTGGCAGAAAAATAAAAGAAAGCAAAATCAGAACAGAGCGACACTCGACACTGGACCAAGCGAAAACTGCAGCAGCTAACAAATAGACAACAAGCACTAACACTAACCCACACTCACACACACCCAACGTTCGACAGTAAAATTTTGAATTATTATTTAACTTTAACTTGATTCTCCACACATTTGATTTTAACACTTTGGGCAACTCAGAATTCGCTGGAGCAAATTTAAAATGATATCCACCAAAAGTGAAACTCTGTGCAAATGAATAATTTAATAATTCTTATCTTACTATAAATGCAAGTAAAAAGTGTTAACAAGAAGAAAAAGCCGTAAATCACTTAAAAAGAAATACTTAAAAACCAAATAAAAAACCTAACTTGAAAATGAAACATTGAAAGTGCGCGGTATATCGCCAATGGGTATGTACTTGATGTTGTAATGGAATATACGTCTATATGTCTGTTAAATTAATTTGGTGTTGTCATTGTTGTTGTCGTTCTTCCTCTTCTACTTGTACTTCTTATTGTTGTTGCTCTTCAAAACCATCATTAAAGATAATAATAAGCTACAAGGCAATAGAGTGAGTATACTTTAAAATATTCTTTATAGTAATAATATATTAATAATTGTGTAATAATTTATATTGTATTACTTGCAAATTCACTTCCTTTTTCTTAGCAAGTCATAAAAACTCCATTAGTTATGTCTGTTAATAAAAAAAAATTTTTTTTTATTGCATAATATATTTTTACTCTCAGAGTAACGTTTTTATAATATGTGAAATAATAAATTTTTTGTATAGACCGTTTAAAAAAAGAGGAAAATTAGAAATCAAATTCTAAAGCTATAATATTCAATTTGATTGAGAGTCAAACTCTTTCGTAAAAATTGAATTGGTTAATACTTAAAATATTTATTTTTAAAGACTTTTTTTTCCAAAATAACAATGGTAATAAACCATTTATTAATAACTTTTTTTTATATTTATGTAAAATAATATGTGTTCCTTTTTGGTCATTTTATCCCAACTTGGACATTGCTACTTGCCAAGTTCTGATTGTGCAATTCGCTCCACATTTTGGCACATATAAAAGGCATTGAAATTTAACTTAAGAATTCGTTGAAATTATTTTAAATTAAATAAGTTTTCTTACAGATAGTTATGAAAAAATGTAGCAAATATGATAAATTTATGAATACATTGCCAAAGAAAATCCCCTAGATGAATTTTCCGCTTATAAATTAGTTAGGGAGCTGCCTTTGTGAACTTTCTTGAGCTGCCAAATTTCGCAAAAGTCTCTTTGTAGATGAGTGTGTGTGTGCGTTGGCGTATGGCTGACTAGTACAACTATATACATATACACTCAAATGCTCACACATACAGACACACACACTTAATACTGAGCATCTCTCTGGACAGCATCGGCATCGCCTTACGTTGAGTCTCTGTGCTGATGGCGGGTGCTGTCGTAAAATCGAGTTCATCGTGAATTCGAAACGAGTATTCGCAGCAGGCAACCCTGCGAATCTGAAGCACAGACAAGGAGCAGGCAAACACTCACTCACACACACACACACACACTCTTCTACACAGGCGAGTGTCATGCGTCGTACACGATGTCAAGGACCGCACCCAAAAATACTTTTTTTGTGTGTGGTTGTGTGTGTGTGTGAGCTGTTGTTGTTGTCCATTCGCTAAGGCTGATGATAAGGAGCAAGAGATGATTTGTAGCATCAGCTTTGAGGTGTGCACAAATGTGTGTACATCTAAGGCCATTAATGGCAGGTTGTTGCCTTTCCCTTCCTTCTGTTATCGTTGTTAGATGCGCGGAAGGAAATTACACTTTTATGTGTCTTTCTCCCTCCCCATTTTTTTGTTCAGAGCATGTTGCAAGTTATACAAAAAAATGCGAGTACGTGCTTTGCATAAAAATCATGACAAGTTTTTTTTCTACTTTATTTTCTTTTCAGTTCAGCTGAAAGTTGTGTCTTATTTATCTCCTAAGAGTACGCTTCGCTGGCGTTATAAATTTGTTGGATGCGTTTTCAAGTTTTTTTTCTTTTAAACTTTTTTACTGAGAGTTCATTCAAGTTGCAGTAATTTTTTGTGAACCGGAAAGTCCTTACTTTTTATTCTTTTTAAGACTGTCAAAACGTAAATTGAAGCTTTTGGACTTAAACTTAAGAAAACTCTTAAGCATTCATAATAAGTTGACTACAAAAAATAATAAAGTAGATTGATCGTGTGGCAAATGATATAAAGTTGCCTATGGATGATTAATCTATGCATAGTTCTTTTTAGTTAAAGATGCAAAGATATGCTATTCTTTTTATAGATATTTTATAGTACCCTCATATATTACTCAAGGTCAGCATAGCTAATTTCCAATCTCTAACAAGACTCTGCGCTAATTCCCACTTTAATTACATTTGCTACTAATTAGCACTTAACTCGTATCCTAAGTGTTCTTTACATCAAATTAAAAAGAGCTCTTTGCAGCTCTGACATCTGTTGGTCAGCCACTACACAAGCTCGTCAAGCTCAAAGGAAAAACTATAAATAAAAACGATGTTACGACCTCTAACACTTTCATCTTCTTTGCGAATAAACAAGCGTTCTTTTCTTTTATTTTATTGCTCTTCCTCTATACCTTTCTTCCTCACTCTTACGCTGTCTGCGATTATGTGGAATAGAGTAGAAACCATTGACATTAAAATCATGTTTAAGTACTCATATGACAGCAATGCGACAGCGATGAGAGCAACAACAACAGCTAATTGCCAGGCATTGAGACAGCATCGACATGGGATGTATGAGTACAGTGGTAGCTCGACTGTATGCAACACAGGACACCATTTGCATGTCTGTGTCTGTGTGTTTGTGTGTCTATATAAAAACCACAAGAGAGCAGGCATTATAATTTCTATGGTTGAGCAGCACTCAGTAAAGCACAGCTAAATAGACTTGACTACACTAAGAGAAATTTTATTGTAACTAAGTGAAATATATAGTATATATATTTACAATTTTACGTGAAGTGGAAATTAAAAACAATAGATACATTCTTTTTTATTTGGGTGAATTTATTAAAAGTATCAAAAAGCAAGTCGTCGAAAAATTCTTTTGATTTTGAAATACATAAGCTAAATCAATATATGATGGTAAAAAATTTATTTCGGTGTATTTTTGGATTCAATTATAAATGCTGAAAAAAAGGTTCTCATAATATGAAGCAGACTTTCACATACAAGTATGTTTCTTGCAACCTTAAATTTATGGGCCAAAAAGTTGTGCTTTTTTTTGAGATGTGTGGTCCCGTGGCTCAGTTGTTAGAGTTGCCGACCTGTCACATAACTAGAACTACAGTTTGATAAATAACTGGGTTCGAGACCTGCCACGTTAAAAAATCTGTAACTTACCTATTCTGTTTATTCTTAAAATGACACTGAAAATGCTTTAAATAGCATGAAGCGTGCTCATAATAATAATAATAAACGTATAAAAAAAAAAAATTGTTTTAGATACTCAGTTGTAATTTTATTTAGAAATTCTAATATTTTTCTAGATGCTTTGCTGCATTGTTAAATAGCCATCCAGTTATCTTACAGTTTTTATCTTTAATTTTATTTAATTTATACTCATTCCTCTTTCTCATTTTTCGCTCAGTGTAGCAGAACGGCAAAGTTATTTGCATATTTCTTATGCACACTTGGCTTGAATGCGGTTGTAGGTTTACGATGTGACGCGTCATTTGCTGACTCGAGATACTTTCAGCTTACATATATTATTTTTATACTTTCCCCTCTTCTTTCTATCTGTTCATTGAAGCATCAGGCTGGCTGGCAATCGATAAAAAGTCGACGGGCATGATAAATTTAAATAGCTACAATGTGTCACATTAAAATCAATAGTCTGCGAGAGAGATACTATAGAAAGGGAGAAAAGGAGAAAGAGATTGAGAGAATCTCAGTTGCAGCCTCAGCTGTTATGGCATGGGACAACCAACACCCAGTTGACAGCTGCTGAAATCCTGCAATTTTTATGAACGCCTCTCAGATTTCGATGCCGTTCATCGTTCAAGGCTTTGTTCGTTGCCATCATTGTTGCCATTCAGTTTTTGGGCGCCAATTCGCTTTAGTAAAGGACGAAAACTCAGTCGAGGACTCGCAGCCTGTGGCCGGCGCAAATGTGTGTCACGGGCCATGGCTTATAGTCCTTAAAGGCCGGGGTCTCTATTCAATTGGCAGTTTGTCTGCTGTCAGTTGTTCGCTCGCCGATCAGCTGCTGTCGCTTCCGCCAACAATGCACGTTTATGCTTTTGTTATCCTGCCTCCCCAAAAAAAGAAAAATCCCCGGCACAGCTGACTTTTCCTCTCTCCTTCTGACTGTATGCATTTTCCATATGCGCCCCTGATTTATAAATATTTTTGTCCTACGATGCGACCCATAACAGTTGTCACTTTTCGTTTTGATATCAATTTAAAGAGCGATTTACTGAATAAAATGATGTTTTTTAGTTTGATAATAGATATAAATTTTGTGGATTGCATACAGAATCAGAACAATTTTTTTAAATACAATTTTATTCAGCTTCGGATAAGTCCAATTTTAGGAATTAGCTCTAAGACCTTAAAAAATTTAGCTACATTATTTTTAGCGTATATGAAAATAATTTAAAAATGATAACAACTCATTTTACAATGTTTAAGACAGTATTTTGCATTAGTATTTGCATTTTCGTAAGTACAAGAAATCAGATCTTAACAGTAAATTTAAGTTTTTTGTTCATTTCAAACAAGAATTCATTTTGAGACCGAATCCATCAGCTTTGTTGTTCGACAAATCAGAACTTTGCTGAGTTGTTACAATTTTGATTTTAATTAGAAAAAAAAATATTTTGTAGATTTAATTAATTAGTTGTATGTATTATTTAAGTGGTCTATATAACTTTTTATTTTTGGATTTATTTTTGTACGCAAAAACTTTTATTACTCCTGTTCTTTCAACCGGTATAACAATTTCATGTATCTTACCTACAAAATCTGTATTTTCATTCAAATTGAAACAATTTCAATAAAAGTTAACAATATATGAAATACAATTAAAATAATGACAGCAAAACTTGACGAAACCATCAAGATCTTCACTTTTGATGATGCTTTGTTGACTTGACGAGGGAGAAAGCCAAAGAGAAATAGAGTGAAGGAGAGGGAGAAATCAAAGTTCCATTGATAAAAACGCGCGCGCATAAACAGGATATAAAAATGCATTTGCAACGCCGTAAACGCCAGCAACAACAAAAGGGACACACACACACGCACACGCATACTCAAAATACGCACACAGTTGCACAAATCATAAAATCAGCAAGGATAACAATAACAAGGAGCAGCGGGCGCTCTCTCGAATGCGTATGTCCTAAGCCAATGCACGTTTTGAATGAAAGGCGAGCAGCTGCCTGGCAGGATAACCCAGAGGCTTCTCTAACTGAAACCGGATTTCAGGGCGAGGGCGAGAGGGAGTGCGATTGGGATTGAGAGTACGAGTGCGAGTGCGAGTGAGCGCTACTCTGATCCTGTTACCGTGCTCGGATCAACCCCTAAATAGGTGGGATCGTGGGACTACTTAAGGCTCTGGCCGGGATCAGAGTTTTGTAGCATTGCGCATTCAGCAATTCGTGCAGTTCGATCGCGACACTGGCAAGGATCACACACAGCTCCCAGTATAAGTCCTCGCAAAAGAGCAAAAACGAAAATTGTTATTTAAAATGTGCTTGAAAACCGGTTCGGTACTTCTATCCTGGGTCATTGGCTCAACCCAGCGCCTTGTGTGCCTACTTAAAGCGTATAATTGCGAAGGACATTCGCCTCAGAAATTGCTCAATAACAGCAACTACATCAGCTGTTTGGCATCTCATTAAGCAAGTTCCAGTTGCGGAAATCTTAAGAGCTGTAGAAGTTCAGTGTGTCATCGACGTCGTTTGGTACGTTTTTCTCCTGGTATCCACTGTAGGCCTCTATGTATTCTGACCATAAGGCACGCGGTGAATGCCAAGAGCGAACGAAACTCTACAAATTAAAAAAAAAAGAAAAAAACAAACGACCAATAAAGTGTTTAAAATACTAAATAATTTTATATAAAAGTATGTTAAAGAAAACATAAGTTATAAAGTATAAAATTGGATTTCTTATAATAAAGAAAAAATTTTGAAAGTGAGAAGAGTTCAAAACTAAAATTGGTAAGTAAAGAAAAACTAATGAAATATTATAGACAACTTCTGAAAATATTTTCTGGAATTGCAAATAGGTTTTATACAGTTTATTAAGCATATTAAAATAAAGAGACTATGTTGAATATATTTGATATAAGATAAGTTTATCCAAGAATAAGACAGCCCTTCTTATTAATAATAATATGAATTACTACTATACTCCATCCATAATTTGTATATACTATTTTGTTTAAAATAAATACCAACTATCAATGTATAGATTAAACTAACAAGATATTTATAAATAAAAATGTTATTTATCAGAAATAAGCAAATTTCTTATAGGCCTTATTTGTGTTTGCTTTTATGTGAAGAGATTAAAAAACCATTGATATACATATGCATTTTTACTTACAATAAACAGATAGAACAATTTGCACCCACAGGAAGAATATATTAGAATTTAATTAAATTAAATGTACTTTATTGTGAATTAATACTATAATAATAGTAAATATCTGTTAAAAAAAAAATAATTAATATGAAAATTAAAAATCTACATTCGGCATATAAAAATGAGGTTTAAAATGCGATTATCTAAAGAGTGCAATTTGCATATTGAAGAGGTTTGCGTTAGGCGTTCGCTAAGCTAATTAAAATAGCTGAAATAACTCGTAGGATGCCATCTAATAAATGCCAATAAGCTGCAAAAAATAGACGAGGAGGAAGAAGATTATAATTTCATTTGCGGAAATTAATTTAACGTCAGCTACAGCAATGCCCTTGCACAAATATGCATTAGTCGAGGCTTAGTGCATCCGAAGGACGAGAGAAGCATAAAAATTACGCATAAATGATGGCGAAGGAGGATAAAGATGAGCACAAGGTTAGCGGAAGTGGAAATGTGCCTCGGCCCTTCATCACCTCGTAAAGTTAAGCAAGGCTACACAGCGCGATGACAAAGGCAAATTGTAGGAAAAGTTATAGGAAAAGTGAAGGCAACACAAAAGCTGACTACGTATAAAATTGCAGTATAAGGAAAAGACAAGTATTTGACATTTAAGAGCATTTGAAAAGCGTAAAGAATTTAATATCTACATATTTTAACAAGGCTAACAGGGAAAAAATCTCTGGGCTAACGAAATGCATTGAAATAAGCAAGAGAAGCAAATATGAAAAACAAATTTAAATAACAGAGTTAAAGTAGTTAACAACTTCGATACCCTGTAGTTGTTCATTTATTCGTGTGCAAAACGAATTTTCAGAATTATATTGTGAATAAAATAATATGCAAATATATTATGGATCCTTATAGTGTAGTTTAATCAAGGGCTTAAGCCGGTTCTGAACCTAACCTCGTAGAGCCAGTTCGGTTCGGGTTTTTAAGCAGCCTGAACCGGATCCTGAACCGAACCCTTGAAATTAGTTACTGTGCGAACTTGAACCTAAGCCGAACCGCTTTCTAAAAAAAAGATTAATTACATAAATTTTATGGTTTTCTAATATTACGCAATTATTTGAGACTTCGGATTAAAATAGGTCATTTTTAAATCTTCAAATAAATTTAAATTATCATCAAAATTTTAATTCTTTAAAAAAAAAATCATTTTATTAGTTCAAAATGTAGAGAAAAATGTATAACAATAAAAATATTTTTATACCCTGAGCCCATTGAAAATGGGCAAAAAAGGGTATAATGTGTTTGGCAGAATGTATGTAACAGGCAGAAGGAGGGGTGGCAGACCCCATAAAGTATATATATTCTTGATCAGGATCAACAGCCGAGTCGATCTAGCCCTGTCCGTCTGTCTGTCCGTCTGTCCGTCTGTCTGTCCGTCTGTTTGAACGCGTCGATCTCAGAGACTGTAAGTGCTAGAGACTTCAAATTTGGAATGCAGGTTTGTGAATACCATACGCAGGTCAAGTTTGATTCCAATTTTTGATGCCACGCCCCTTCGCCCACAAATTGAAAATAACGATTTACAGGCGCAATTTTGACATAGCGCTCCCTAACTGAACAATCAGTTGAGAAGTATGCGTATTAAACGACCCTGAAAATTTCAAAGCGATTGACCCATAAATAAAGAAGTTATTTCGGAATTTAGATTTAGTTGAATAATTACATTTGGATGGCAAATCAAACGTGCGAGCGAGACAGCATGTTCACGTTTGTATGCAAGGCGCGCACAAACACAGTAAGAAATAGTACCAATTTTCTTTTGGGCTTCGATTTCAAGTACAATATGACCTAGAGACTTCAAATTTGGAATGCAGGTTTGTGAATACCATACGCAGGTCAAGTTTGTTTCCAATTTTTGATGCCACGCCCCCTTCGCCCACAAATTGAAAAAATTAACGATTTACAGGCGCAATTTTTGACATAGCACTCCTAACTGAACAATCAGTTGAGAAGTATGCGTATTAAACGACCCTGAAAATTTCAAAGCGATTGACCCATAAATAAAGAAGTTATTTCGGAATTTAGATTTAGTTGAATAATTACATTTGGATGGCAAATCAAACGTGCGAGCGAGACAGCATGTTCACGTTTGTATGCAAGGCGCACAAACACAGTAAGAAATAGTACCAATTTTCTTTTGGGCTTCGATTTCAAGTACTATATGACCTAGAGACTTCAAATTTGTTATGTAGGTTCCTGGATACCATACGCAGGTCAAGTTTGTTTCCAATTTTAGGTGCCACGCCCCTTCGCCCACAAATTGCACAAAACGATTTACAGGCGCAATTTTGACATAGCACTCCTAACTGAACAATCAGTTGAGAAGTATGCGTAATAAACGACCTGAAAATTTCAAAGCGATTGACCCATAAATAAAGAAGTTATTTCGGAATTTAGATTTAGTTGAATAATTACATTTGGATGGCAAATCAAACGTGCGAGCGAGACAGCATGTTCACGTTTGTATGCAAGGCGCACAAAGACAGAACGAATAAGTACCTATTTTTTTTTGGTACCAAATAAGAATTAAGCGATAAGCAAAAATATTATCGATATCATGTAATGAAAATGTTATTGTATAATTTATGTATATACAAATATACAATTTGATTAAAATATAATTGTGTTAATATATAAATATGTATTTTTGCATGGCAAAAATCAGCAGAAGCTGATAGCTATGTATGTATGAAATTGCATGAGAAAAATAGCGATCATTTTGCAGCACTACTCTTGCATCTCTGCCGAGCACTGAAAGCTGCAAAATAATAATTTTAATTATTAATATTTTCGATTCCTTACACATATATATAATAAGTATCTGCTTATTATCGTTGTAAAAAAAAAACTTAGCATTTTCCGCTTTAAGAATCTCATAAAATTAGACATTGCCTTTTATTTCCAATTTCGCGCGCACTGCAGCAGCCTTTGGCAGGCTTGAATTTGTTGCGAAAGTGGGAGAGAGTGAGAGAGGAAAATGGGTGCTGCCAGATTGCAGGCTGAGCAAAGTTGTAGTTTGTGGCTACTCTTGACACACGCTACATCGATTGAAGATTACGATTACGATTTGCGATTTATTTATCAATTTCTAATTAATTTTAAACAAGTTTATTATATTAAAGTTTATTATATTAAACTTATTTAAAATTAATTAGAAATTGATAAATTGGTAAATCGCAAGTCGTAATCGTAATCGAGTGATGTATTAGTTCAGTGAGGCATTAATAACGTAGTCTGCAGTAATAAGCACAGTGACTTCAGAAAACCGAAAGTTGTTCATAGTTTCGCGTGTGTAATTTTTTGATACCTGAGCCCATTGAAAATGGGCAACAATCAACTTTTATAAAAGAGGACATGGGCTCAGGGTATCCTACTGTCGAGCGTGCTCGACTGTAGCCGCACCTCACCGCGAGCGAAGCGAGCCGGGGGTAGGCGAGCGAAGCGAGCAGGGGGCGGAGCCCCCTTGTTTTTTATGAAATTGAGCCAAGGTTCAAACTTAAACATTGGGTTCAGGGGGTCTATAAACCAATTCGCGAACCGAATCGATGTCTTGCTATATGTTTCGAACCGCTGAACCGAACCTTTAACAACATTTTGCAGGTTTTCAGCCTCGATTTTAATAAAACAGTCAGTATTGTATATTTTGAATTCGCAAACTCGGTGGTGCTCATTAAAGTTTACTTTATTTTACAGGCCATACATTAAGAAAATTGTTAGTATTAGAACCTTAAACCTCGTCTGCTTAACACATATTTTTATTCTTCGACACAATCCACATAATCATCAGTAAAAAATGAATTGGTTCATTACTGATGGCATATAGAATGCTTAATTTCGTATTTTAATCTGAAAGTATTAAAAATATATTCTTATTTATTTAACTCTATCCTTACCTGGCGCGTAATACCCATGTTAGCTCAACTATTACAGGGTATGTGAAATACAAAAATAATGCGCACATGTTTACCAAAGTGCTGGGATTTAGCTGCGACACATGAGCCAGTTGGGCGTACATGAGTGTGGGCGTGGCACGGTTGACAGCACTTTTTGCACTTACATCTGGCAGTCAAAGCGGAGCTTTCACCTATGTAGATATATGTACATATGTATAAGAAAGCATGTAAATACATGTACAGTCATGTGTGTACATAGTTTGTTGGCATTTTGTTTGTTTTTTCGTAAATCATTTTTCTGTATTTTTTGCGCTTTTCTACGCGTTATTCAGAGTCGCCCAGCTTCGTGGGCAGCTCATTTCCACTCCCATTTCCACTCCCCTTTCCAGCCTTGGGGCGTTGTTGTTGCTGTCGCTTTGGCATGCAAATTTTGTTTGCATGAAAATGAAGGCTGTTGCTCCCCCCTAAGCCCCTTTATCGCCTTTCTATGCTTCACTTGTGGGCATTGGGGCGTATGCGTTTCATTTCGCATATGCACAAAATGTACAGCGTTGGGTTTTCTGGTCTTGAGGCACAGACCGTTGCATTCCTTTGAGTGAGATTAATTTACATACACACACAAACGTATATTCACACATATATGTATATAATATATATATACGCAAACATGTACGCTGACCCAGCCTGGATTTTGGTGGCAATAAACGCAAGACTTAATAACTGTTCAATGGAGATTACTTGGGAGGATCCTGATGGCAGGCAGGGAAATATTTGCGAACAATGTTTGCCTTTTTCTTATTGCAACTCACAAGTGCCTGCGGTAGCCACATCCTTTGCATATTTATGTTTGTATAAGTATGTGTGTGTGTGTGTGTGAGTGTGTGTGTGTGTGGTTATTGGTTGTGGGTGGTGGGTGGTGGGGTAGAAAAAACATTTTGATTGGCATTTGCATAAGCAGTTCAATGCAATTGCATGTGGTTTCGTTTGCAGCCTTTCAACATTTTGATCCTTTCCTCGCATCAGGTTGAGTCCGTAGACGAGCATATGGGCATTGAAATATGGCTATATCTATGCACATCCCAAACACATACACAAATGTAGAGGAGGTCATTTGATTTTCTCATGCATGAAAATGTTCGCATTGCACTCATAAAAGCGGAAATTGAAAATATATAAATCTTATACAAACACACACACACATTTGCTGAGCCATGATATATTGCATTCTGGACTAGCGACCGGAACTCCTTTGTACGGTGTCTGTGAAAAGTCTGTGTCCAGTGTGCTGACTTCATAATTATGCGGCCGACAAAGCTTGAATTTATTTAATGGCAATCGCTATTCAGCAGCAGATTGGTATCCTTATTTTAAGTTGCTTCCATAAACAGTTAAATGTACACTTAGCACACTTGATAAGAGTATGACATTTATCATGAATCTTTATTAGTTGTTTTGATGTGGCAAACTAAATTGAAATTATAATTTATAGTAATTATAAGATTGCTAGCCAATTATTTACTGAGTGACATGTGTGTGATTTAATACGGTTTTTAGGAAAATTTTGAAGCGTATAAAGTGAACTTGGATATGACCTGATCATATAATATATCTACATAAATAAGTATGTAGTACATATAATATATCTTTAGATATAACAAAAATGTAATATTGTTAGATGTTAGAACAAATAACGATGTACAGAAATTCTAATTTTATTTATAAGTAATTTTTAAAAGAATGTAAACGTCATTTGAAAAACATTTGTTTTATTCATAAATTTCTAAGAAACTGTCGATCCTTCGGTTAGACTGAGAATATTTAATCCAAAATATATGGAGAACAATTAAGAATACTATTAGATAATATTTCAGTTATTTTGAAAACGAAAAACAAACTGTCTACATTTAATAAAGTAACTGATATCAAATTTCTTGTATTTAATTTATTATAATCCATTAGAAAGACCATTACAAGTACATTCTACTTATGTTGTGAAATTCAGTCGACTTGTGCTTTAAATAAATGTACTAAATTCCAAACTGTAAGTGCGTAATCCATTAAAAGAAAGAGAGTGTGTGTGTGTGAGTGCCTGGATGTTGAAAATGCCAAGTTAGCGAAAGACTTAGAAAATATTAAGCACGAACACGAACATAAATTCCAGAGAGTTCAGCTAACCGGTCTAATACAAAATGTTTGGCCCCAAAGTGCTGAGGATGAGGAGCATTTGAAGAAGACCATCTGCAGCAGAGTTCTCCATTTCGCAATAATAAATCTGTGCATGCAATGAAATGTAACACGAGATATTGAATTCAATGCTGGATGCCAGAGACGAGGACGCGAGCGAAAGATAAGTCGAAGGGGTCGGGGTTAGGCCAAACCAGGCCAGTGTTGGTGTCCTGATAAAGAAAAGTGGCAGCAAATGCGGAAGAATAATGCGACAGCACGAACAACAGACAGCCTGGCTGAAAAACTGGCAGGCAGCTGGGTGGCAAGAGGGTGAAAACAGAGCACGGCCAGGGGATGCATTACAATGGCAAAAAATATAGGCTGACACAGAATGACAGAGGAAGATAGAGAGAGAGAGAGAGAGAGAGAGAGAGAGAAAGAGAGAAAGAGAGGCAGATGGGGAGGTATAAACATACTACAATTGAGAGAATGCAACGCCCGCAACACGGAACAAGAACAATTGCAATGCGGCAACTAATATTTTATGCGTAAAAGCAACACAGATATTGGTTCTTCAGCGAGGGTCGCTCAAGAACAATGCTTTTGCTTATATATGAATAATTACAGTTAGGAAATGCTAAGCTTTAAATAATACAAAAGAATAAACTGCAGGGAAACTTAAATATCTTAATAATAATATTAATATTTTCCTATTTTTTTTTTTTTTAACAATTTGCCCTTGCTGAAAAGAATTTAAAAAGAGACAATTGTTTGATTAAAAAATTATTGTTATTACTTAAGAAAATGCGTATAAACTTGAGAAAATAAAAGATTCAGGGAAGTATTAATCATTGAAGAATAAAAATTGCAATTTCAATGTCATAATATTAAAAAAAACCTGTAACTATTGATTACTAGTTATTTATAGTAAAATAGTATAACAAATGACTAGAGCGAGAAATCGTAATAATAAGGCCAAATCAAGATGAATCCTAAAAACTCAAACTAATGTTGAGCAATTAAAGTATCTCTAAAGCAGCATTTCGGAAAATATTGTTTAAATTCTATCGCTAGTAGTTAGCCAAAATGTAGATTCAAACTACCTTTTATCCCTCTAATACAAATCGAACTTTAGTTGGCAAAGAATACAAAATACCACAAACTGAATGTGCTAGGGTATTTAAGCATCGTCACGTGCCACCTTTTTTTATTTTGTTTTTCTTTGCGTTTTTCCAGCTTTTCTTGTAGCTGCTGTTGCAATTTTTCTTTCGTTTTCTTAACATGCTTGTGCAATTTTCCATTAAGGGAATTAGTTGGGAAACAACACGAGTAACGGGCGACAGCGACAAAATGGCACAGCATGAGTGTATATATACTTATAAGCAATACTGTAAGTATATGCATGTGTATACTTACTTACATATTATATTTTAGTGTGTGCAGGTCTGCAGTGAGAATTTGCTGATTTATAGAAGGTGACAGTTGTGGGCACCGAATGATAACAAGTTTTCCTCTCTTTCTCTCTCTCTCTCCCCCCCACCAACTCTCTCTTTCTCTCTGTCACTTTTTCACTCTCAAATGTTGCTTGTTGGCAAAGCTGGCGTTTGTTTGCTGCCAGAGATTTTCTCTTTTAGCCGTCGAGAATTGCAGTTGCCGCGTCTGTCGGATCTGTTGTAACAGCTGCAACTGATGTGCATGAAAAGTGGTTTTTCCGAGCGCACAAAATACTAGAAAACACTAGGGATCCCTTGTCCTTTGCCCCCTTCTCGCCACAAAATTGAAGAAGAGGTACGGAAAATTCGTCGCTTTGCTATAAATTTAAGTGTTGTCAGCATCTCCATGCCACATGTGGCATTTCGGGCAAAAGTTCACACTCAAATTTATTATATTTTTATTACGAACCAAATATTATTATTCTCTGGCGATTTAAGGCTTGCGGTTGGGTATTACTGTTATAATGCAGCACTTTATTTTAGCTTTAAAGATTAAATGTTAAACAGAGAATCAAGCAGTCAAGGTTATAAATAAAGTATTAACAAGATTAGTTAGAGAAACATTTTCAATCCCATTGATAGGACTCTTAAGCTAACTTGATAAGCCATACAAGATCTTGATATATATATTTTTTAATTTCGAAATTTAAATATATGTATTCCTTCTTTTTTAATATAAACAATAAGCTTATCACTTTATTTGAGATAAATTATTACTTTTACAAAGATTAACTTTTAAGAACATACAAAATTGTTAGAATTCTTAATTATTAAAGTAAAAATTAGTTTTTATAAAATGATTCACTTCATTTGAGTTGAATTATTATTTTAACATAGGTAAACTTTGAAGAACAAAAAAAGTTGCTAGACATTTGAATTATGCGCCAATCAACTTTGAAATTTAATTGAAAAACTTTTGCAGCTGCTGTAGCATACGAAAACTGTTGTGAGCAACTGTGTGTGTTTTTTTGGACATGAAATAGATTTAATAAATTTGGTCAAAGGCAAACAACAACAAGGACTAAAGTTGTTCTAAAAGCATTTCAAAGAAATTAAACAAATTAAATTTTATAAATCACACAAACAATCAATCAATCCTTGTACAAGTCATATAATTGGATTAAATAATCTAAAGCGACAAAAAGTTAAACTAAATGTGTTAACCAAACCAACTCACTTTGAAGCATATAAAACGATGTTTTTTCTTCTCAATTTTTGGTTTTTCGTTTCGAACACGTTTTGGGCAGTTGCAACACGCAACATGACTAAGGACTGTGTCAATTAATTTGTGGCGGGCAAATGAGCCCGATAGACATTACAAACGCCTATTGTTGAGTCGATTTGGAATGGTTTCAGCTAATTCTGTTGTTAACTGAATTTGTGCATTGAGTTTGTGACTGGGAGTTTGGGGCATGCCACATCGAAAATCAGACAACGTTGAACAGAAGCGAAACGCAACTGAAAGCATAGACTCCAACTAAAAAGCCGGAACAAAAACAACAAAAATTGATTTTCGACCAGAAACAAAACCCGGGACCCGGATTCGGATCCGGATCCGGGCAGCCATGTTGATTTCATTTCATTTAGTTGTTGTTGCTATATGTGGAATTCTCATTTTGTCTTTGTCTCTCCCGAAGTGCTCGCTGTCTGACTGTGTGTGTGTGTGTGTGTGTTTGTGTGAGTGTGTTGTTGTTGTTGCTGTTTTGTTGCCTGGCCACGCCAACGCGAAAACATTTCTGGCAATGGCCGCCAACGCTTTGGCGTTTCCAATGGCGTCTGACTGGCCATTAGTATAACGGCACAGCAACAACATAAATAACAATAACAACAGCAACATACTCATCAATAAGCATAAGCTCAAGTCGATTTTAATATTATCTATCGAGCTAGCAATTATTGATATATTTAGTTTGTTTTAAGGAATATGTACGTAACAGGCAGAAGGAGGCGTGGTAGACCCTATAAAATATATATATTCTTGATCAGCATCAATAGCCGAGTCGATATAGCAATGTCCGTCCGTCTGTATGAACACCTAGATCTCAGAGACTCAAAGAGCTAGAGACACCTAGCTTGGTATGTAGGTTCCTCTATATTGCGAGCAGATCATGTTTTTTTTTCAGAACTTGGCCAAGGCTCCTTTACCGCCTATGTTGTAGGCAGATATTTCTTTTTTCGATCGGAACATTATGTCATTTAGCGCCCATAGGAACAATCGGTCGAAAATCATGTTTTAGTATGAAAAACTTATTTGTTTTACGAGATATCTCAATTAAACTAAAACGATATGTATCTAACTTTGTTTTATATATCCTGACCAAAGTTGGTTCATATAGCTGTCATAGGTCCGATCGGGCTAAAATTAAGTCTTAGTATGAAAACTTGTTTGTTTTATGACATATCATAACCAAACTTACAGAACATGCTTTTAAGTTTGTTATATACATTCTTACCAATTAAAATCGGTTTACTTTATCATATAGCTGCCATTCTATAGTAAGTACGGGGTCTCCGATAGTCCAGTATGCTCGACTGTAGCACCGCGAGCGAAGAGAGCATGGGGCGGAGCCCACCTAGTTAACAGCCCACCTAGTTAACAGAAATATACTTATAACAATAAATTTGTACTTAAAACTTGCATACTTTTATTAGAGTTAGTCAATTTGTATGGAGCAAAAGAAATGCACAAAGCGGTTATTAGATTTGTAGTATATGATGAATTCTAAGAAGAATGGCCCAAGAAACCATGGGTCTAAAATCATTATCGATCTTCCACTTTTTACAGAGAAGTTATAACTACGGACAGTCAAATCAAATTTCAGATATTGGTAATTGCCTGTTAGGGATAACTTACCTCTAAAACGAAAAAAAATTTAAAACCAAACTAGAGGTCGATTTTTGATGAATTTAGAGATAATAAGAAGTTGGCGGTCTCTTTTCAATTGAATTTAAAATTTAAACTTGACAAAAGTGCTTATATTCGAATTGTTAAAATAATGCTAGCGAT
Organism: Drosophila innubila; assembly: GCF_004354385.1. Lineage (NCBI taxonomy): Eukaryota > Metazoa > Arthropoda > Insecta > Diptera > Drosophilidae > Drosophila > Drosophila innubila. The sequence continues at coordinate 8,370,812 of NW_022995372.1, read as the reverse complement.
TTCGTTAACTAAATTTGTTCTTAAATAATTGAATTTTATTTTTGTTTTATTATTTTGCTTCTTTCATTTTATTTTTAACTCGATTGTATGCTTAACATGTATTGATGTCATACATCCTTTGTCCACTCATTATCTATATATTCCAAGCCTAAAACCTCAGTTAATTCTATTATCTGAGAAACAAAAAGTTTCATCATTTATCGTTTCAAGATATGCTCATAAATAAATCTTTAACAAACAGAACAACATTGATGAGCTCGTCGGCTAGGCTATACATAGGGTAGAGTAATTCCACGCTATTGAGCTACAAACGTGTTTTGAGTGGTTGGCCCAGACCAAAAGGTGGATAGATAGATGGATGGATGGATGGATGGATGGATGAAGTTCGCTTGGGAAATCGTGCAGTGAACCATAGCAAAGACAACAAACATCAGTTGGCCAAGTTTCTTTGTTGTTGTTGCTTAACGACATATCGAAAATAACAACAGGCCAACAGGCAAACATCAAATATGGCGGCGACACACTCAAGGGAGAGAGTCTTCCAGCTACCAGCTATCAGCTCAAGCTTCAGCTCCAGTTGCAGGGTCTGTCTCCAATTCCCCAAACGCATAAAATGCCCAAAACAGCAGTACTCAGTGGAGTTATCCTTTCCCCCCTCAACCACCTTTGCAACTCCGTGCTCGGCAGTTGTTGTAAAAGACCGGCAAAAAGCAGCAACCGGTAAAATCGAATGTTCACTTTGAACACACACACACACACATTCACAACTCTCTTGCTCTGTCTCTTTCGCTGTCTCATCTCGCTCACTTTGGCTGATTTACTCCCACGCTTACACTTACACACACACACACACACACGCACACACAGACGTACATAATGTTTGAAATTTTGCACACATTTACAATAATTGTAAATGTGTTGAAAATCGTTTGCACAACTTTGAGCAACAAACACAACCCAAAAATGTTCGAATGTGTGTGTATCTCAATGCTTGCTCATTTGTTAAGGGGAAATGGCCTCTGTCTGTCTCATAGAGAGCGTGTGTGCGTGTGTGCGGGCGTGTGCGGGTGTGCGAGTGTGCGAGTGAGTGAGTCCTGGCTGTGAGCGCAGCCATGTTTTTTCCAGCCAGCTTCAAGGCGCAAGCGCCAGACTTACACTGCACGAAATTAGGAAGCCTTTAAGTAAAATTAATTAAAAAATGTGAAATCTTTCAAATTTTTGTTTTTAATTTATTTAGTACATTTTTTCATGCCAAAGTTTCTAGGCCAAACTTCAAACTGTCATAACTTTATCAAAACTGAGCTAATTTTAAAGCGGAACGTCATTTTGATCAATTTTTGGCATCTAAATTCATGATGCACTTTGTTTTAAATCTATTATTCATCATATATCATAGCCAAGATTCTATTTATATCTCCCCTTGTGATTTTCGTAAATCTCAAGTTTGAACTTTTAATAAACTTCTTATGCTATAAATAGTAAATATCAGCCATAACGCTTTTTAAAATTTACCGGTATTGATACCGGAACCGAAACTTTTTCGGAAATGGTTCTATTTTTTAAATTTATTTTTAAATTTGTTATCGTTTTTTAAATGTTGAAAAACATGAAATTTGCGTTTGAACGTTAGATTACGCCCTTTCCCATGCCACGCCTTCTTTTATTTTGTGATCCAAATTTTCTTTGAGGTGTTAAGATTATATAAATTAAGTTTTAGACCGATATCTCACCGATAAAATACGAAATATTTGATAAAAACTGATTATAACATAAATTATTATTACGTAAGATTCAAAGCTAAAGCCAACTCAAATATGGGTTACTCAATTTAATCTACATATGTTTGTTTTAGGTGGTTACTTTATTAATTCTCTAAAAACTTTCTTGGATTATCAAAGTTGCCGAATAGACTTTAACCGTCTTAAAGTTGCTCTAAAGTTGTTTGTTGCCAGATTGCTGTATGGAAAAGCTATCAAAATATAATAAGTCTTTGAGAAGAGGGCTGCATCCAGTTATGGCTAAGTGCAGCAGAACCTTTATGCATTTGAAATGCAGTCATTACTGCTAACCACATTAGTGATTCCACGTCACCTCCCTCAATCCCATTTTCAGTCCCCTCTTGTGCATTGAGTACTACAAACTACGAGTGGAAACTACGTAGTTTTCCGGACAGTTCCCAAACGAACATGGCGCAAAACTAAAATCCAAGCAGCAAGCCAGGCCAAGCACTTGAGACTCAACTCACTCGGCAAGGCCTCATGGGAGCCGCTGTGGAGATTCTGTGTTGTTGGCCTTGTGGCTACCAACCAGCAGTGATGCCGTGGCGCCACCTGACAACGCATCTGTGCGGCGAGCTGTGCATGGCAACCGCTTTTATAGTCGGCCCCATTCTCGAATCGCCACTGTGGCTTTTTGCTGCGCACAACATGGCGTATGAGCAACGGACACGGACACGAACAGACACACCCACACACACACACACACACACACTGTGACAACTGCGAAGCGCTCTCCCAGATATTGCCATAGCAACCTTGACTACCTGTGCTCATGCCCCGTCAGCTTAACCCCGTTGTAGAGAGGGGGCAGCTGCCGCATTCTTGTTGCTGCCACCTGGAGTCCTTGCCCCTTCGCTGTCATTTGCCGTTGGCTTGACGACGACTCTGGCTTCGGTTTCGGCTTCATCGTCATCGGTTGCCTTTGTACAGTTTTTTTGGGCACAGACTTTTGGTTTTAATGGATCGATGACTCTTTGTAGCCAAACGGTGGCCCTAGGAACATCGTCATCCTCATTCTCATCGTCATCCTGAACCATCTTTCAAACGTGTGGTGTGCTGAACTTTTTGCCATTGCGGCCGCCACATTTGAGCACTTCTTTTTTTGGGGCACCCTTTTGCTCCCTGGGCTTTTCCGCAACTTTTCCTGTGGCAGTAAAGTTTTGCCTTTTCTGGCATGTGCCACGAAAAAACTGTTTTCATATGGGGGGAGTTGTTGCACGCGAAGTGCGAGTATATAGACTTTATATACCAATACATATTTGCGTGTGGCACACACACACTGACACACAGACATGCATACTTTTATGTGCTCTTTGTGGCACAGGTGAGATGACAAGCGTGTGCTGATTAGATTTTAGACTTGCCTGATGCAATGATGCGGTCAGCAAAGGTTTCTGGCCCAAAAGGCAAAGAAAGCCCCGTTCACTTGACGATTTTTATGGGTTAGCTGGTTATTCCTGTTCTGTCTTTGCTTCTTTTTCGGATCTTTAAAGTCAAAATTGAAAACTTAAAGCAACTTTCATTCTCTTGACTGCTTTTCCTGTTAATTTATTTATATTCATGGAATTTTCTAACAAATAATTTAAGCTGGAGTTTTTCTAAATCTTAAGCCATATTCACAAAGCGCTTTTCAAACATATGAATGCCGTGCCATACGTGAGGTACTTATTGCAAATTTTCCTCACACACAAACAATTTGCACTTGAGCGAATGCAAATAAAATAAACTTTTCAGTAGAAAATTGATTTATTTATACTCGGTTTGCCAGCCAGCACAACAATTCAGGCACACAAATAAATAAATACAGTTATGTGTGAGTGTGATCGAATAGCGAATACCTTGTAGTGTTCCATTTTACGAATATCTAATTCAAATATGCATAAAATTAAATACTTATTCAAAATAAAGGGTATAAGTAAATAATAATATTTATTTATTTTTATATAATAATATTATTATAATGATAACTATAGTAATAACTTAATTCGAATTATGTTATAATATGAAAATATATAACAATAGAAATTCACAAATTGTATTTGCTAATTATTGAAAAGTGTTATTATTTCCACACTTGTACACATCCATTCCTATTAATACAGGGTATTCAAGCACAATTGCAACTTTAGCTACTACTGCTGTTCAAAGCACTTGAATTGCTCGCATTGGTTGCCTAGATACTTAGATAACTGGCTGCTCTTCAAGTGCATTGGTAAATAGAAGCAAGCTCTGTACACATGGACAGCTTATAGTTTCTCTTTATTGCACAAATATTCATTTAGCAAGTATGTCCATATTTGTTGTATTGTTTGATCCATACAAAAATAATTTTTAATGTGTGCAAATAAAATGATTTATTGGCAACGGCAGGTGGTTCATATATTTATATATACAAGGACTCGACTCTTGCATTCGCATAAAAGGACTTAAAAAATATACCAAATATTGCTTTAAAATAAATAAAAACAGAAATTTGACATAAGTGGGTTGTGTAAATAAATAATAACTTTTTTCCAATTTTATTTGCATTTAATGCATTAATGCATTTGCTTTGTACATTTGTATTTAATAATTGCTTTCAAAATTGCTTAACTGTTGAGCAATTTTAAAGGATAGAATGTCTGTGTAGATTAATGCATATATATCTGAATATATTAATTAGTCATTCAAGCGATATTTAATATGTATAGAAATAATTTTATGCATGGATAATGTTCTTCTTACATAATTAATTTTCTAAAAATTGTTCATCCTTTTCTTCTTCTTATATTTGAACCTTATAATTGTTGTAATAATCCTTAAAAGGGCTGTCTATGGAGCTCTTATAACGGTCCAAGGATTAGCTACCATTTGAAATCGTTAATAAAAATAATCTTTTTGCAATTGACAACTTTTAGTTGAGTTTGGCATTTGGCAAAAGCTTTTTTGATAACGCTACAGTGGACGTCAAATTAAATTTTGGCAAACTCTTGCAGCTAAAATAGGCGCTCATGTAGGCTGGCAGGGAGACGATATGAAGAGCTTAAGCCAAAGCCCCAAGTAACTTTTGACAGGCATACACATAGATATATACACTCACACATACACGTATAGAGACTGGGAGTGAAAACTAAAAGCGCCAATTGACGACAAAATTTCAATTTGTCTAACGAGTTGGCAGGCAAAGTTTTTGCACATACGCTTTAGCCCACATAAAAGCAGCTGGCTTTAACTACTATACAATCAAAGCCATCAAATGCATAAAGGTTTAGTGGCAACTTTGAAACCAGCCACGCCCACACAAGCAACCCTTCCGCCCCCTGTCTCCGGTGTGTTGCACTAATGGAAAACAATGCGCTGAATTTTGTGTGCGCTAATGAAGTCATGCACAGCGACATCACCAGCACCAGCACCAACAGCAACAGCAGTAATAACAGCAACAACAATAACACCATCAGCAGCAGCAACAAAAATGCAGCCGCCAGGCTATTAAAAAACTTTTAAAGGCTTCAGTTATTAAATTCCATGGTTGCATTCTCACTTTTTTCCCTTTCTGTATTTGGGCGCTGTCAGTACCATTCTGTACCATATTAAATTGGCTTAATTCGCAGAAAATGGCAACGTTGCTGCAGCAATGTACAAAAAACAACAGCAATAATAGCAGCAACAGCAGCAGAAGTACAACAACAACATCATCAGCAATCATCATCGAAATCATCATAATCATGATGAGCTGACAAGCAGCATCCCTTTGGTTGTCAACAGCAACAACAGCAATATAAAATATATAAATGAAAAACCTGTCACAAAGTGGTCGACACAGAGGTACTCTGTAGTCTGAACTCTTCAAAAACAAGTATAAGAACTTTTCATTTGTAAAAAATAGAACGATATAATTATGAGTCTTAGCTTCATTATTTGTTATGCAATATCATAATGATTTCTTTCAGAATATTTAATAAAATCAAATTTTCTAATAATATTTTAATTTTGCGGATTGAAAAATTAAATTAAACAAGCTTAATTGTTAATATAAAGAATTATGTTTGATTAAAGTTAACATAATAATCTTAATTTTAATTGATTATTTTATCGTAAGGGTAGAGACTCAGATAATTCAGTTTAGAAAATTCATCTCATATCTTTGACATAGTATTCATTTTAAACAGAATTGGTTTTTTGTAGGATACTCGGATAACAAATATCTCTGGTATGTGGGGAGAAGGTCTAGAAATTTTTTGCAATGAATAATCCAGAATTGTGCGCATCACAAATTGCAATTGTTGCTTGCAGCTGCCAGTCAAGAAATGAAATCTGCGCAGCACACCAGATTAAATTGGAAAGCCGACCAGTAAATGCTCTTTTTATAGAATATTAATAACTAAAAATATTAAAAGAGTGAAAAAAAATAACAAAGCTAAAGTGCTTTCATAATAATAATATAACCTTAAACATTTTAATACAAATTGTATTATACAATATATGATTGTATTATTATAATATATGTATGTAATAAATAGTAAGAGAATTTTGTAAATCAATTTAGAGACAACGCTTATGAAAAAGCTGATATGGCTGAAATAAAAGGCATTTGAAATTGGAATATTATTGTTTTTGCAACCGACATGCTCAAGTGGAAAAAAGCATTGCCCATACGCCCGAGTGCACTTGGTAATAATAATTTGAGCAGCCTGACAGTCAGGTAGTGGCAAAGCGACAAACCGAAAGACAGCATAGGACATCACAAAGCAGAAGAGCAACAAGAACAACAGAACAAAATTGAATAGAAAGAGAACTGGAATTAAGAGGAGCAGAGCAGAGAAAACTGAAGTCAAAGAAGCTCGAACGCATTTCATCAACATTGTCTGTGGGTTGACATAAATCACCAATGGCTAAACAAGTGATAGTCCAACATACACACGCACACACACGCACACTCGCACACACATTGAAAGGGACAAATGCATGTGAATGGCATGGCAACTGCAAGATAGAAGATATATGGACGCCAATGTTGAGTGACTGCTGCTAAGCTGAGGCTTTCCTGTACAGTGTTGCCAAGGTGCGGTCAGACTTTGGTTTTCTATAACCCAAGCAGCAGTAGCAGCAATCAATAACTAAGTTCGAGTGAAGACAAGCTTAAGGGGTGCTGTTGGAGGGAGAAGTGGAATGAGAAATGGCTATGCAAATCCTCAGATAGTACAGTTGTGTTTGCCACTAACGTGTAAGCCTTTGTTATTGATTACATAGCCTGCTGCTCTCGATATATCCTTTGAACTTTGTATGTTAACGTTTTTCGTTAAGCAAATCGCCCAACCTCCCCCCGCATTTGCCCTTCCCAACACTTTGGCAACATTTGACTTAACTAATACGATATCATACGCGCACACTCCCATACCATTGTTTATAAATTAGAATGGTATTAAAACAATAGTTTGTAAATTGGCATTGTTATCGGCAAATCTTTTTGTTTGCAACTAATAATTATACTAATACAAATATTTGTAGAGCAAGGACTGAGTAAGGATTTCGATAAATGAACTTTGTCTTAATTGGCAAATTACTTTAATTAAACACTGTTGAGCACAAAGATTATTACAGTTAACAAGAGCGAGTTTCGTATATCAATTCAATTTCATAAGGATACATTTTATCTATTCTTTTTTGATTTTATTTTTAAGTTCAGATTATGTTGCTTTTATTTATGGATTATAAATATTTTTTCAGTTAAATAAATTAAATATAAATTCACTTCTATTGAAATTTGCAAATATGTATATTAGTAACATTTCTTTGACTTGAAGTTTACTTAAATCACTGCGGACGGGAGCTCGCGCTAGTGACGAAAGCAGCACGAAGGGTGCGAAAGCCGATTAGCAATATATACAGCTTATATGGAAAATTTGCTACGACTATCCGATTAGATTGAGTTATATACCGATTGCTAACTCACCTGGTTAATGAGATAAGGGGGTGTAAGTGGGAGGGGCAAAATTTAAATGATTGCAGCTAGTGGGGCTGTTCAGGCCTTTTTATTTGTTAAAAATTTAAATTAAAAATACGTGTCGATTGATACCTCGATCACCCAAATCCGATAACTGGTTCTAAAGATAATTAAATATGAATCTTTTAGTGGACTTTTCAAAATTAATTGAAAAGTCAGTTTGCTTGTGTATTTGTTTGTTTGTATCAAAGCGTTAAAAAAGCTTTGATTTTATGATGAGGATTTATTCCTCTTCGAAAATCTAGAAATGATTGTTCTTCGACTTTTGGAAAAAACAGCTAGTTTAGCGGGAAAAGGCTAAATCGCGCTAAAATTGACCTAAAAACCCCCGCAGTCCAAACCATAAAAGCTACAGATATGTCCTATATATCATTGAAAAGGTGTGATTGACGGCTTTTAGAGATGCCTTTAAGCTTTTTTTATAAAGTGCTCAGGTAAAATTTTACAGGTGAACAAATATTTTTTGGCTCACATTTAGGCGATTTTAGAAAAATTGACATTCAACATTTTTATCAAATTTTAATATGTTATAGTCAATAAAATTTGTTTGGCCTACATACATATTACCCGAAAAATAGCATTTTGGCGCAGTGCCGATTGCCGAACTATTTTTATTTTAAAATATGATTATAATATTTATATAATTTTCATATTGAATTTTTTATTGTTTGTCTCAAAAATTGGATATCAGAAATTTTGGGGCATCTAGCCTTTCGTCACTAGACTTTTACCTCGTAAAGAGATTTTTTTTCTATGTATTATTAATCTGAATTTGATATATTCCAAATTATATTATTATCTACAGGATATCTATGGCGTATATCAGTTTTAGTGAATTGTGAATAGTGTTGCAATTCCGGATACTTCTTCAATTGTTTTTCAAATCAACAAAAGAAACACTGAAGCATGGCAGAAGATGGAACAGTATGATGAAGCTATTTCTTTGTTAGAAATTTATTTGCTTTACAACTTTTGCAATCTGAAGCGAAACTTGAACAATAGTTGGAAGTCAAAGTTAAACTTTATATGGCACACAAATGTTGCAATTGAAATCAGAAATCATAAAATTAAATGCTTGCCACGGCAGCACAGAAATTGAGCGAAACAAAAATATAATTTTAAATTTTATTACACTTTCCATTCTGTCAATTTGTGCACGTTGCGGCAGCTGCGTTGACGTTGAAGTTGACAGAGGCAGAGGCAGAGACGTTCACAAAGGCAGAGACGTTGACAGAGGCAGAGAGAGAACTGAATATCATAACGTAAAATGGAAATGAAATTAAATGCTGAACATTATTTATGGCGCTGTGCATATCAAATGGCTGGCAGCATGTAGGCAGAAGGACACTACCACCCCACCCCATTCCTTCCAAAGCTGCAGCCCTTCTGCTCTGGCACCCCTTTTGTGACTGTCCTGGTCTGGTATGCCCTGGTCCGATCTCTCTACCTTACAGATGCACAGCTACTGATACGGTTACGTGGAAGGATTTTGTGGAATTTATTTTTGTTTTGCATTTACATTCGGCACATACAACTTTTATAAATATTTTTTTTACTACTATTCGTATCTAATTTGCATATCGCCGTCGACATCCTCGCTGCGCATCCTGACATGCGCCGCCATAGCCATCGCCATCGCTGCTGCCATCGCCGTTCCCATCCGTTATCGCCGAGTGCCTTTGTTTGCCCGTTGTCCTGACAACCGCTGGCAAATTTGTTGCCATCCCTCGCTTTCTGCTTTCTGCTGCACTGCCCAGCATTGGACGTGCTCAACTTCGGACTACCCTGGAAGAGTATGGCATGTCTTCTGTGCATCTGGTTCACTGCATTGACTTAACTTTGGCATCGTGACGTTGTTGGTGGCCATCACCCATAACCCACCTTCCTTGTTCCTGTTCCCCTGTCCTTTGCTGCTGCTGCCGGCACGACTTCATCTGAAGTTTATTCGGCAACTTGAAGTGCAAAGTTAAGTCAACTTGCCTTGCAGCAAGCGCACACACAAAATGCCATTTCCGTTTCCGGCAACTTTTGCCAAGAACAAAAGCGCTTCAAAAAAAATTAAAAAAATACACAAAAATGTGTACAGCAAATTCCAAGGCTTCGTTGTAAGCTGCAATTGTAATACACTTACAAGAAGAATGTGTTTGTGAGGGAAGAAATACACGTATACAAATAACGAAAGTTGAGATTGTATAACTCCGAATTAAATCGTATATATCGTATATTCAATCCCAAACCTTAATCCTTATTCCCAAATTCATCATTATGTATAAAATAAAAGCATTAAATTAAAATAATAAATAATGGTACCTTTTTAAGGAATTACAAAAAAAATAAATAAATAATACTTTAGAATTTCAATATAAGGAAGACAATAATAATAAAATCGCGCTCATTTTAATAAAATATTTAAAAGTTTAATTCTTTCTAATTTTTATTTTCCCAATTATTTTTTCCTTATTTTTGTTCTCCCATTTAATTTTTCCTTATTTTGGTCCTCCCAATTTATTTTCTTCTAATTGTTGTATTCCTAATTTCGGTATCCTAATTTTGATTAGTAATTTTGGATTCCTAATTTTGTTTTCCTATTTTTTTCTTCTGAATTTTTGTATCCGATTAATATTTTTCGACATTCGAAAACGGAATCATAAATAATGTTTATATTGTAATAGATATGGGAAGTTTTTTAAAAATGAAAAAGACAGCTAACGAATCAAAAAATTTCGGCAGCAAAATCTAAAGATAGTTAAAGATAAAAATTTCGAAAATTAGACGATCAGCTATAACTGTTTTAGAAGCTGAAAAAAAATACATTTAATTACTGACCACAGTCGCACTTTCTATTATCATTATTTGATATACTACGAGTATACTTTATGTTTCTTAAGAATTAATTCGAAAGCAACTAATTAGGCTCCCTCCATACTATTCCTAAAATACGCGGTTTAGATTTATTACTCTATTAATCATTCAATGTGCCAGAAGCAATGAAAAATTGTGCATATCCTTTGCAGAAGTATGCTTTAAAAGAGAAATATGTGGAGACAGTGAGGGAAGTGGCAGTCCTCCTAAAATTCTTGCATAAATTCCCAGTCAAATAATATTTGTGCTTGCTGTGGAGCTCATTAGTAGCTGGCAACAACAGAAGAACAGACGAAACGACGAACCGGGCAAAGAAGGAACCGGAAACAACTCACACTTCATACACACACACACACACACACACACACGCACGCACATATGAGCGGAACAAGTCATTGGTGTTGGATTAAGCGCACTTTAATCAAGCACCCAATCCCCCATCCCCGCTCTCTTCTACCTCCCACCTGTTGTTTTTCATCCGTATGTATGCTGACTTTTGATTCACGAAAAAGTTGCTGAGCAACATAAATTAAATAACATGTTCAGAGTGTATGTGTGTGTGTGTGTGTGTTTGGTTGTATCTATGTATTCTTACAGTTGCCTCTTGTGGTTGACATTCATTTGTGCAAATTTATGTTAATTAGAATTGAATTTCGAATCATGCAAAGTTTCCTCGACTCGAAAATGCTGCACAACGCCTGAATTGTTGTTGTTGTTGTTGCTGTTGTTGGCAGTACTTCCTCGTTTGATTCAATTTATTTGGTGCTGTCAGCGAAAGAAGTGAAGAAGTAGACCCACCTCCTCCTACTCCTCTATCCTGCCATTTCTCAACTTGTTTGGCTTACAATTCTGTTTTGGCCCCTGGTTCTGTTGGCGTCATGTCCTTTTCCATTCGTGGTCCTGTCAGAAAGTTTGCAGGAGTTTTGTGTGTTTGTGGTTTTTTGGGTAATGATTTGTGGAATTTCTTTATTGAAAATATTTCCAGGACTTGCTTTGGTTTTCCTTGCAATTCATTGTTTAATTTCGCCTTTGTGCAATATAAATCTTTATTATTGCTCTTATTATTCGTATTATCGAAGTTGTTGTTTGTCTCATTTGAGCATATATAACATTTGGAATTTCATTAAGTAATGTGATTTAATTTGCAAATCAATCAAGTTATTTTCTTTGAGTGACAAGCCCAATTAAATATAAATTAAGATAAATTTGAATTCAAAATTAAAATTTGAATGCATCAAAATGCTTAAACAGGTTTAATATATTATTCTTAATTTTTGTCGACATCTTGCCCTATTTAAGGAGTTTACTCAGTTCAACGCTTTGAATACCCCTATACATATATGAATGTAGTGAATAACCTGTTTAGCATTTATTTAGCCTTGCAAATGTTTAGCAACTGTTGGCAAAAAGTTCTCGTTAGGATTTGCTTCTTGTTATAGTGCGCACTTCCCGTTCTAATTTGTTGCATATTCTAAAATGCAAATTCAACATTTTCATATACTTATATTTCTGTATATCTTCTCTTTTCCTTTTTTATCTTGTTCCCTTTTCCAAAAAGTATAATCGCTAAGTCTCTTTCGCTTGATTTTGCTCTGCAAGCAAACTCTCTGCAAGTATAAATAATAATAATAATAATAATAAAAGAGGAAAAAACGCAGTTCGCTTGTGCGCATAATTTTCCTGAATGCCGGACCTGCAGGAAATAGCAGCTATTAGCATTTGACTGCTTCACTGATGATGTTAACGATGTCAGCACCCGTTCCCATACCCTAATACTTCAGCTCAAGCTGAGTCCTTTGCAGAGTCGAGTCCTGGCAGAAAATAACCCAAAAATGTTAAAAGCACATTAAGTTTCGACGTCCGTGCAGGACAAAGACATCGCCGCTCGACAGTCAGCATTTATTATTGCACATTTCATCCGCTCGAATGCACAAGAAAACCGAGCAAAAAACTTAATAAAATAAATTGTTCTTAGATAACCCAACATGCACATATTCTTACATTCGAAAAGTATAAGTACAGATTGGAAAAGGAATATTAAATTAATTTAAAAATTAAGGAATGAGAATGATTCAAAGTAAGGCTGAAAAATGGTTCAGAACCGAACCTTGCTGAACCGGCTCGGTTCGGGTTTTTAAGCAATCCGAGCCGGATCATGAACCGATGCTTTCAAATTATATACTCCGTGAACCCAAACCTGAACCGAACCAATTTCTGTAATTAAAGGTTCGGCTCGAAAAAAAAAAAATAATTGCATACATTTTATTAGTGATGTAAAAATACATCGAAATATCGACAACTAGATTGTCGCGAAACGATTATTAAGCACTTCAACTGCCATTTGCATAACTAAATGATCTACAATCGAAACTTTTCTTGGAATTAGTTCACTTAAATTTTATTATAACAAAAAAACTATAAAAGAATAAGTCAAAAACAATTATATGTAATATTGTATATAAACAATAAAAATATTTTTGAAATATGAACCAAGGCACTATGGGCAAAAAGTCCGATATTTTTAAAACCTGGATAATCAGGATTGAACATAAACAATTTTTTTTAGATTTTTCGGGACTGCCCTCAATGTTTGAGGCTCGATCAAAGTCAGCTGATTTAGAGTTGCCATGTCAACTGAAATATCGCGTCAAATTTTCTTGCAATTTGCAGCGCGAATTGTGTTTGTTTTGTTGACATAGGAAATAAGTGTAAATATGAAAAATGTTAAGCAAGTTATCTTTAATTAGTTGTTAGAACATTTTTTTTAGTAGTTGTGTATAATAGTGCAATTCTTCACTGTGTTGTTCACGCGTATTCTTAGCTCAAAACTAATAGATTTGTTCATGTTCCGTGAAGTATTACTTTTGTACAATCACAGTGCATCACAAGAGTTTTGTTGAAAGGTTGTTAACTAAACCATCTAGAAACTGATGTCATTTATAACTTTTGCACTTTTTTGCACCTGTTTGCGAAAACATACATGTTGCAGGTGTACATTTATGATAAAATACCCGATTTTTCTCAATGTCAGTATGGGAGGGGGGTGAAGACAAGGTCAATTAAAAAAACAAACAAAAGTATAAATCACTGCGGACGGCAGTCGCGTTAGTGACAAAGCAGCACGAAGGGTGCGAAAGGCGATTAACTATATATAGCTAAGTTGGAAAATTTGCTACGACTGTCCGACAGATCGAGTTTAAACCGATCGACAGGTTTAGTTCTAACACAAAATGGCGTACTAAAACTTTTTCTAACCAACCTGGGTTGAGATACGGGGGTGTAAGTGGGAGGGAAAATTTTGATAATTGCAGCTTATGGGGCCGTTAGCTTTTTTTGGTAAAATTTTTATTTTTAAAAATTCTAATTAAAAAATACGCGTCGTTGATACCTCAATCACCCAAATCGATAACTGGTTCAAAAGATAAATAAATTTGAAAATTTTAGTGGACTTCTAAATGAAATGAAAAGTCAGTTTGTTTGTTGTTTGTCTGTTTGTCTGTTTGTCTGTTTTCTGTTTGAACAAAGCGCTAAAGAAGCTTAAATGTAATGATGGGATTGATTCCTTTTCAAAATCTAGAAATGTTTGTTCTACGACTTTTCAATTTCCCGCTAGTTTAGGGGAAAACGCTAAATCCAAAATTGAAACCTCAACAGTTTCCAAACCATAGAAGCTACAGATATGTTCTATATATCATTAGAAGGTGTGTTTGTTTACTTTTGCTTTCTTTTTTTTCAAAGTACTCAGGTAACATTTTACAGGTGAAATAAAGTTTTTTAGCTTACATTTGGTGATTTCTGACAAAACGGCTCTAACGATTTTTGTTAAATTTTAATATGTTGTAATACGTACAATTTCGCGTTTTTTTGGTATATGAACATAAATTTTGGTTGAGGGTTCGGAAGATATTACCTGTTAAGTGAATAAATACATTTTCTATCGGTCGAAAATCACGTTTTAGTACGAAAAACTTTTGGTTTTATGAGATATCTCAACCAAAATGATACAATATGCATTTAGCTTGGTTTTATATTCTGACCAAAGTTGGTTCAAATCGGACCACTATATCATATAGCTGTCATATGACCGATCGGGTCAAAATTAGGTTTAGTATGAAAACTTTTTGTTTAATGAGAAATCTTAAACTAATACAATATGCATTTATCTTGGTTTTTTATCCTGACCAAAGTTGGTTCAAATCGGACCACTATATCATATAGCTGTCATATGATCGACGGTCCAATATTAATCTTAGTATGAAAAACTTTTTTTGTTTTACTAGATATCGTAAAAAACTAATAGAATATGCATTTATTTAAACTTATATATCCTGAACAAGTTGGTTCTAATCGGAACACTATATCATATAGCTGTCATAGGACCGATCGGTGAAATCCAAGTCTAGTATGAAAAACTTTTTTTTTCATATAAATTCAGTCTCCGACATAGAGAAATGCTCGGCTGTAGCAACAGTGACAAAGCGAGCAGGGGCGGAGCCCGCTAGTTTTCTTTATAATTAAAGAAAAAAAATTTTAAATATGAAATACGTTCAACAACTAAATTTTTTATATTTTACTATTTGCATTAATGATAAAGTTACAATGTCAAAAGCAAAAGCAATTGCAAAAATCGATATCCACAAAAAAACCTCTAAACGAGGTAAAGTCTAGTGACGAAAGCAATTTCTAGACCAAAATTTCTGATATCCAATTTTGTGACGAACAAAATTCAGTTTAATCTAAAAATTTTAAATAAAATATAAATTAATATAAAAAACGAAAATTGGCATTCGGCACTGCAAAAAGTTATTTTTATGTACAAAGAAGATCACCCTTTACCACAGTGCACAATGCCAATTTTCGTTTCTATCCATCATAGTCGATTGGGAGGGGAGGAGGAGAAGGCATTGTACAATTAAAAAAAAAATTTTCTAACCTAGGTCCATGCTGAATTTAAAGTCTCCAACTTTACATTTAAAGTTTATGCACAAACATAAACATCGAGTTTTTTTCTCATAGTGCAAGCTTCGAACCCAAACCTTGGGATTAGGAGGTGTATAAACCGGCTTGCGAACCGAACTTAAGACTCGCTCTATGGCTCGAACCATTGAACCTAACCTTTATAAAAATGTTGGTGGTTTGCAGCCTTGATTAAAAGAATACTTTTAATTATTCGATTAATTACACACATTAACATTATTTTGCTTGATCCGCGGAGCAGCAAATCTACATATTTTTCCGAAAAAAAATATAACATGTTGTGTTTGTTTGATTTTAAGTTACTTTCAAATAATGTAAGAGAACGGCGACAATACTTCAAATGCAGCGAATTCATTTGATGTCCATACGGACGTGACTCAGGAAACTAGCCCAGAGTCAAAGCCAGAGGGCTTGGAAATTGGAAGGGATAAATAGATCTATTGAATACCCTGACGCATACTATAATGATTAACACCCAAGGCGGAAAGGAAATGTTCACGTAAGCGGATACAATCAAAATTCCATTTAGAAAATGCTGAGAAACGCACAATCAGTCATTAACATTGGTGCAAAAAATATTGGAATGGGCGGAGGATAGACACACTTCTCCCAGCTCCTCCCTTTCCATGGGCAATGTCGATTCTTTTCAATTTGGCTGATGTGGTGATGGGAAACCCGGTGGTCACTGCTTCTGTTTCGGGTGGTTGTTTTCTACAACGTGGGATTTGGTCGGGTGGTGCGACCAGTCTAATCAACATCAACATCAGCAACACCATCAGCATCAGCTACAGCAACAGCAACAGCAGCACCAACAACAAAGTAACATCAGCGCAACAATTTGTTCTGAATTCAGACTGAGCTCTATCGGCTCAGCTTATGTCATTTGGTTGCTCCATGTTCGCTATTAATGGATGTTGTAGGCGGTAGCACGCGGGCCCCGGAGGCGTTCCGGACATGAACCAGACGCATGTGGTTGTCGTCAAGTCAGATAAGGATTGCACCAGAGTATGTAGCACAGATAGACTTTAAATACATGTACTTTAAATATAATCCATTCAAAATGAAATTTTTACGAATATTTTTTTATTATTATAATTATGATTTTAATCGGTAGCCTAACTATAATACTTGTCTACCTTTCTTAAAGTAACACTAAACAATTAACTCGAATTTTAATACATTTAGCAAAGCAATTTAATATTTAGCAAGATCGCAGCATAGTATTTGGAAAAAAATCCAACAAATAAGACAAAAATTATATTAAGAATAAGCATATAAAATTAATACTAAGTATAAATTAAGAATTGAAGAGAACAAAACTTTTAATAACGTCTGTGTTATGCAAAAATTATAAATGATCCAACAATTGTTAAAAGGATCGCTCAAATCCCAGAAGAACCCAAACAGATCAAAAAATTTTAGTGTTTGTATCACTGAGGACGGTAAAAGCAGCACGAAGGATGCGAAAGGCGAATAGCAATATATACAGCTATTATGGAAAATTTGCTACAACTGTCCGATCAGATCGATTTATATACTGATAAAAAGGTTTAGTCCTAGCCAACAAAATGGCGTACTAAAACTTACTTGCTTACTTACCCGGATTATGTGATAAGAGGGTGTAAGTGGGAGAAAAAAATTTAAAAAATTTAAAAATCTTATATTTTATGATGGGAATTTATTCCTCTTCGAAAATCTAGAAGTGTTTGTTCCACGCGTTTTTTAACAAACAGCTAGTTTAGCAGTTTTCAAGCCATAGAAGCTACAGATGTGTCCTATTTGGAAAGGTATTTTTGAGGTCTTTTGGGCGTACCTTTCAACTTTTTTCTAAAGCTTAACAGGTGAAATACGATTTTGTAATATTGATATTGTAATATGTTAAAATTCGCATTCGGCACTGAGCACAGTGCATAATTAAAATTTTCGTGTTTTCTTTTTTTAATAATTTATATTTAGATTTAAAATTTGCATATTAATCTTAATATCGTTCGTCACAAAATTGGATATCAGAAATTTTGGTACTATAATCTGATTTCGTCACTAGACTTTTACCTCGTGTAGAGGTTATTTTTGTGTGATAAGTAATAGTATTAATATTAGACTAAGTATAAGTGGTAGTATAAGTTAGTACAAGGCATTATAATAAGTAATTAATATGAGTAAGGTCAGGGATCCTATAATAAATGATATATATTTTCTATCTTATTCGATAATAGCTTAAGGCTCATATTCAATATCTACAATTGTAAGAGTGGAAATATATTTTAGCCTTTTCGTATGGTAAAATGTTGCAATAACCGAAGTATTTTGAACCAACTGACAGACCCAAGACTAATAAATATGACTGTAAAAATGATCTACAGAGTATTATTAATACTGAAGATTTTTATAGTCTTTCTTAAGGTAATTCAGAACTCCGATGAAACCTATTCAAAATGCATAAGATGTTCGATCCGATTTCAGATTCTCAATCACTCCATACGGCATATAGGGTGAAAAGCGATTCTCTAGGGAAGCGAAATGTTCATAACAAAGCATTAATCAAAATATGTATGGAACACATCTAAGGCCTACAGTGAACTAATCTCTGTGCCAGGCATTGGTGCGTTGAAAGCATTAGAAATAAGGACACATCATTGAAGGCAGTAGAAACCATTGGCAGACAGAGACAGAGAAAAGCAGAGCAGAGCAGACCTTGTGGCAACGGAGTAGTATAGTGAGAGAATGAACCACCACATGCACCACATCGACAAGTCCATTCACAATGGGATCTGTGCATAATTCATCACAATCAGCAGCAGAAACAAGAGTTGCCTTCAGTTGCAAATATTCGACATTCAATAGGGTTACCTAGGCGATGGTCACAAGCAGGGGCAGCTTCAAAACTGTAATTGCAGTCCAGCCTACGAGTGGCATCATCAAAAATGCGTGTGGCAAGCAGAAACTAAGCGTAATCCCAAATCACACACACACGCACACACACAATGAGGACATTGACAGAGTCAGAATTAGGGAAACTGAGAGAAACAGGAAAATCATCAGCTTCGCTCACATCTTCATCATATTTTTGGGGGAGGATGGTTCGTCTAGTGGGTCGAACGGATCGTGGTTCGTGTGGGTCGAAATTACGCAAAGAGCTGACTCAGCCAAACAACATTTTTTGAGCTTTCTGTAGGTCTCACATTTGGAAGTTTTGTCCCAAAAACTTTGGCATTGTTTTTCATTTGCGTTCACTTGGTTTGACTGTGTTGTGTGTGTGTTGTGTAGTGTGTGGTGCGTTGTGTGGTGCGTGGTGTATACTCTCTGTGCTGTGTGTTGTATTCCGGTTTTGATTCAACTGCTTTTTTTTCCGACTATTCTGCTGCGTTTCGTCTCGACGGCTCGTTGTTTGTGTAACATTCCATATCCATTTGCGACAACAAGCAAAAAAAAAAAAAATAAAACAACACAAAACAACAATAGCAACAATAACAATAACGGCGACAAACATCCCCTTTGCAAAGACGACGCTGAGGATGACGATGACGTGGTGGCATTCGCACTCACATCCTCCCATGCCAACATTCCATTTCCATTTCCAATCCCATTCGCAATCCCCTCTCAATTCTCAGTCCCTTCCGCGATGGCAGCATTTTAATTCGAATTGGTATTGCAGGCATTGTTATTGTTGTTTTCTTGCTCTTGCCTCATCTATCCCCCTGGACTCACTCTCTCTCTCTCTCTCTCGCTTTCGACTCCTCTGTTTGGTTTCCATTTGATGCTGATAAATTGAGAGTGCGTTGGGTGAATTTTTGAACACGGGACTGCGACTGTGACTACGATTGGGATCAGAATTGCAGATGGGGCATGTGGCATGATGGTCAGGTCCATTCCACAGGGGTGTTGAAGCTGCAGAGGAAGTTGCATACAGCGCATAATTTGATAAAATATTGCATGCTGTTCTTTGTACTCATTCTTTTTTTTTTTGATTTAGACAAGGGCGCCTTTGATGGGCATTAGATGTAATCAATAAGAGCTCGCAGTTGCAATGTGTGACACACAAGCCATTTAAACTGCCTAACTACCATATTAATTATGAAGAAAGAAGGGGTTGTTCCTCTACTATCTGAATAATGTCATTATTTAATAAATGCATTCATGCATTCGAATGATTCAACTCATGAAAAAAACATAACAACACTTAATCACACTGAATCACACGTCTGAACTAATTAGACTTTGTTGAAACATAAAACTAGATAACTATATTGTTAAAAAGGGTAAATTTTGATTCAATATATATACCCCTTTATTTAAAAAATAACAGCTATTGTTAATTTAATTGAGAAACTTTGTTCTTCGAGTCCATAAACACCACTTGGGATAAATAAATAATAGCAGAAAAATTATTTTAAATTTACAAAAGAAATTCTGATCTTGAATATAAATTGTATGCTAAAAGTCTCTACTATCTAACTTTTTTTTTAAATCCGATTTAAAGTGTTACATTAATATTTATAATACAATTATATTTTTAAATAACATATTATTTTATATATATGATATGATATGATATATTATGATAAAAATTTGGTATATTTTATATTAAAATAATGTATACATTAAATGCCTAATAAAATAAGATTCTTGTTAAAAATGTTGTGCATTTTAAAACCTATATAAATATGAATTTATAAAAGACCAAATATACATATCGCATATAAATAGCTTGTGTTATAAAAACCAAAGGGTAACTTCGTGTCTAAAAAGAATATTTTTAATGGCTCTGAAAACTTTATAAGAATTAAACTTTTACAGGCACAGAAGAAAGTCACCTGTAATAACTTCCCATAAAACACGTCAGAATGTAATAAATTGCATACATTTTCTAGGAAAAACAATTTTATATAGATCGTATGTTGTAGCAATGTATGACTGTAATAACAGTGCTAGTCATAAGTACTTTGCTCGTTTATCCAATTAATGCTGCTACTTAAGCTGCTGACGCACGAAACGTCTTAGACGAAATGGTCAAAGTTTTGCGTTGGAAACTTTCGCCAATTGCCAAGACAGTTACGCACACACAGATAGGCACTCACAAGCACACACACAAATAGGCATACAGACATTCATACTTCAAATACTAGAGAGCTTAGCACAGGAAATGAGCTATAAATATAAATACAGACTCGCATTTTGAAGAGCCCAGCAATTTCCCCAGCGTGCAATTGACACATTTTTGTTGTTGCAATAAAACACAACAAATAACAACAACAAGAACAACTTTGGCAGCAAACACCACATCAACAACAACATGTGGGGTTGGTCAATCATTGAAAAGTGAGTTGAATGGAGTAAACTTCGAATACCTTGAATATGATACACACGGGAATCATTAGACTCGACTGTTCACAGTGACGGCCATAAATATTGATATAGGGTATCGTATGAAGTCATCGATAATAAGGTTAAAAAGCCATAAACCCGGAGACGAGTCCTTTAGAAATGTGCCAATTTGGGGATTCGACAATAAAATGCTAATGATTGATTCACATGGCCCCATGGAGTGCACTTCGGCTCCCCAAAGTATCAAGATGAAGAGCCAACCAAAGGACCAAAGGACCAAAACGACAAATGGACAGAAGGATGGACGGAAGAGAAATCGACGTCTTTCGGGGTTTTGTGGTCTGTACAAGTTTTCAAATTGGCGTTCTGGCTTTTGCATTGGTAATTATATGCTTGCAAAGAAAAAAAATCATTGTGCGGGCCATTTACAATTGGTAGACAGTGTGAAACCAAAGCTAATGATGACTGGGCAAACGCGATGCACAAATGTTCAAATGTACAGATCTTAATTATGCAAATCACGGTCGTGCATAAATTATGTAAATTATAATGAAATTCCTCATGGACACAACCGAAACCCGAACCCAGAACTGTCCCAAAATAACAATATATATAAACGAATATATAGATTTGTACATATATATGTATTCTTATGTATGTATTGATGAAATGTATGAAGCAAACATTAAATTTCGACCCATCGCAGGGTGGAAATTGTAAATTGCAATGTAAATGCAGCATAAAAACTGAATTACTCCACGGAACAATTGCAGCTGAGCGAGAGGGAACATATTTGAATGAGGGAAAGGGATGGAAAAGGAAGAGGAGAAAAACCTCTGCAATTTCGTGTACTGCAACCATGACTCTCACACAATGCAATGCACAATTGGCGCATTGTCCCGAGGGCTGTCCAAAATTAAATCGCGTAGGGTGCACTCAATTCTGGTTTTTGGTAAAATATCAGAACAGACGGTTTGCCATGGCCCAGTACATCTGACACAATAATTTCGAATACTGGTAATGGCAGCTTTAATATTAAAAAAAAACTATACATAAAAGAAATATCGCTTTTGTTAAATTTATTATGCGGTAAATCAGTTGGCCACTCCCGTACTATATAGTATATAGTTTGACTTGCTTCCATCAAAGGCCAGCCACTTTAAATCAATGTCCCTTTTCCTTTATATCCTGGCTGGTTAAGCTCATAGGAGCATTAGATTGAAGGAGTAACGAACAATGTTAATGGACAATTTTATTTAACGGGCTTTAATGTGTGCCCATTAACCACACTTGCAATAAATAACTATCATTACAAAATAAATACTTTTGTTATATATTTTATTGAAGCCAAAATTTATAAATCAAAATTTTTGTAAATTTTCACATGATTTCTTACAAGAAAATGATATGTCTTAATATCCAATTTAAAGTGCTGTTTTGTACTAATTACGATATATGGATTCGATTACAAGTGAATGCTTGAGATTTTAATCTTTCAATTTTCAAAATTCCAAAGGGGGAATTCATTGAATTAACATCAAGGTAAGATCCAAAGGGAAAAGTTTTTTTTAACGATGTTATTTAAATTGTGCATAATTAATGCATAGGCCAACCAATGATCAAAAGCTTAGCCGAAGTTATGGTAGTGGTTAAGGTTTGTCTGACTTTCAACTTCAACTTCACAAGTCAAAGTTTTGTTATTTTTTACAATAATATAAAGAAAATTTATATACATACGAATACAAAAAATTTTTTTTGGGAAAATGTACCAAAACCTTACCGATGCAACCGTTTCGGTATTCGGTTCTTGAAAAATAAATAATTTCATTTATTTCATAAAAAGTAATATTTCAATACAATATTAAATTTGTAAATACTATATTTCCCCAAAATATCTTGATACAAATATTTATATTTAGTGTTTAATTTTTATATTCCCTCTCATATTGGTCCTATTTATATAATTTCTACTGATCATTTGAGCTACAGGACACAGAACTTGTATTCAGCTCAGCGTCTGAATTTCGAATGTGTGAATTCAAATACTCAAAGTCACAAGCATCGAGTACACGTTAAGCTTACTCATCGATTGTGGCGCTACACAACACTGGCAACAAAAAATCAACAGAAAAATATTTGGCATGTGCCATTTATGGTATTGTTCCAACTGTGAATAATGATATACTATAATAATTTTCAGGCATCGAAATAGCACACATGCACGTACAATCATATACATATACAGGCACACACACACAGTGATTCACACACACACACACACTTTAAGTGAGGAACTCGCACATATATCAAACTACATGCAGATGTAGTAGAAATTTCGAATGTTTGTTTCGATGCATGAGCATCATTCAACCCCTCTCAATGAAGCAGGCGAGGAGCAAGGGGCAAAGCAGGAGGAAGGAGGAGGGTTAGGGGCTTTCCCTTTGTCCAAAAGCAACTAAGCAGACTAGGATCAGCAGGCGGCGCTGAGCATGTGATTAGATTCAGTTTCAATGGAAATTGAAATCAGAGACAAAGAGAATCGCAGGGTTGCAAATGAGATAGAGAGAGCGAGAGAGAGAGAGAAAGAGTGCGAGAGAGAGAGAGAGAGAGAGAGAGAAGAGAGCTGGGCGTTAAATACAATGCTACAACAGAAATGAATGAAGGTTTTTTTTTTTCGGGTATTAAAATTGCTACGGCCAGTGATTCATAGTCCTTTGAGTATGGATGTATGAGTGCTGATATCTGTGCTGGTATTGGTATTGGTTATGGACGCTGCATTAAGAGTGTAAGGACAACCACTAAACGTCAACCACCAACGTCAACGCCAGACCAGGCGACACACATTTACCCATATATATATTATTTTGTATGAGTGTGTGTGTGTGTGTGTGTGAGTGTGTGAGTGTACCGAGTGTTGTGAGTGTCTTGTAATATTCTTTCACTGCCGAGATTAACACCAGCAACGCGGCGGCGGTGGCAAGGCAAAAATTATAATCGTCTGTGTCGCTGACGTCGGCGGCAGCATCAGCAGTGGCAGTGGCAGTGGCAGTGGCAGTGGCAGCATCATCAACGGTGGCTGTGGCAGCAGTAAAATCGGAAAATCGTTATACGGTGGAATACACCACAAAATCGCGGTCGCATCGCCATTTTCTCTGTGTTGTTCTTTCTGGCCGTGTCCTGCCACTAGAAACTCACACTCGCGCAACGAACTCGAATCCTGCCACACAGAGCGGCATCAACAACGGCAACAACAGCCGCATTTTAATTTTTGTGGTGCGTACGTTTTAATATATATATATATATAAACATACAGATATGTATAGGCTGCCCCATCTCATTCTCTCTCACTTGTTGTATTGTGATTTGTGGTTAATTTAAATAAATAATCCTTAAAGTGTGTGCAGTAAATCCTCAATAAAAGCAACGCATCAATAAACGAAATAAATCGCAACAAATAATATTTGCATTCATAATTTTTAAACAATAATAAAATAAAATTAAAATTATTTATTTATTTTTAAATTAAAGAAAAAAAAACAAGTTAAATAAGTTGGGACTTTTGCAAGTTGATAAAGCGCCATCTGTTGAAAGCTTGGTGTAGGCTTAAGCTTATGCATTTGGCCGCCAGGTGGCGTTTATTGGTGTGTGGTGACAGCCCTGTTCAGTTGCTGCGAGCACGACTACTCTGTTATTACACATCTTGTGCTCAGCTTTTCATTTTGTGGACTTCTGCAGGATCTTTTTGACTAAAAATGGATCCATCGAATTTGGCTTTTGGATTTCCTGGTCTTCCCGGACATGGCCACATGCCCATACCACCCACGGCCAATATGCTGGGCGGACACGGTCATCCCGCCCCGACGGCCAGTCCGCCCCAAAGTGTTCCGGGTCGTCGGACCCCTCTCGGCTCTGTTGGCCTGGGAGGCTTCTATGCCCAGGGATTGGGAATGTCCCAGCAGAGCATGACGCCAACGGATGAGAATAAACCCGGTCCAAGTGCACCCGAGAAACCGTTAAGCCCAACGGCTGCAGCAATTGCGGCAATCAGTGGTGGCACCACCACCGCGGCCATGTCCAGTGTAATGGGTGGTGCGGGCAGTGGACCCGGTGGCAGTGGTGGCAACGGTGGCAAGCAAAAGAATCGTCAAGGCAAAACGGTGCGACTGAATATCAATGCGAGGGAACGCAGAAGAATGCACGATTTAAACGATGCTTTGGATGAGTTGCGAAGGTAATTATTTGAGAATCAATTCGAACTGATTATGTGACTGATTATTAATTGTACCCATCTTTGCAGTGTGATTCCCTATGCGCATTCGCCTTCGGTGCGAAAACTCTCCAAAATTGCCACCTTGTTGCTGGCCAAAAACTACATTCTGATGCAACAAAATGCACTAGAAGAATTGCGCAGGTGAGTCTAACTACTAGACAATATTTAAAAGAAAACAATTTTTTAAATATTTTAATTAATTTAATTGTATCACTTTAATGTGGTTCTTCTCTGTTCATTTAAATAAATTGTTTTATTTAATATAAGTTTATTATTAGTTTTGGTTTAAGCCACATTTTAAACTCTTACAAGATGTACCTATTCTATATATTCAGAACTATAATCGTAACTAAAAATTTGTTTCTTCCTTTCAGACTTCTTGCCTACATACAGAGCACCACGGGTGCTGCTCCTTTGGATCTGGGCGCATTCCCGGCTGCCGCCAAGTTGCAAGCTCTTTTGCAAGGACCTCACAACGATCCACCCACCAGCAGCAGCAGCTAAATGAGACAGAGAATTCTCTCACCCTCTCGGGGGATACATTCTCTTTTAAACGCAATTGAGTGAAGCAATACACAATAATTATTAAGTCAATTCAGAAGCCAAAGTTTTTGTGTACTAGTCATGATTGAGGTTGAGAATCTGTTAAGTGATATTTAGTTCTTTTATAAGCATTTCTTTTGCGCATTTCCATAATGTCTGCATAGCTAAACGTAAGTCAAATATAATCGGCACGAGTAATAAACAATAAAAAAATGAAGCGTTTTATAAAAATCCAGAAAAAACTACATTTAACAAGTAGAAAATCTTTCGGTCAAGAGAGCCTGACCGCGAGAGAACAAAAATATTATGGCAAATATAAAATGATGTTATTTACGCAATTCAAAATGCTAAGATCAACCTAATAGACTTTTTGTATATTTCTAGTCCAGGGACTAAGAAAAATTGTAAAAGTCGTATGCACTTGAGTTTGTCCTAATTAGAAAGTTTTACTATTGTACGGTAACTTGTGTTTTTTGATAACAGACTATGTTGTATTCACAAAAGAATTTTAAAATGTGTACGTATACGATTGATAAGGAAATTACCAAAAATTTGAAGAAGAATTCATTCTGAATAAATAGTATTTAGTTTTTCAAGCTGAGTCTTAATAAAGACACTCCCTTTTATTCCGAAGATAAGTCAAATGCTCGAGAACTCAAGTGGAAGACAGTGAAGCAATATTTTTCTGAAATCCCAATTGCAAACTTGTACAATTTCAATTTTAAGGTCATGGAAAATATGTGTATTAGTTTATATATTCTATATGATAACAATTTAGGACAAGCTTTAAGATTAATATGCGGCGTAGTTGTGTTGGAAGAAATTCTTCTTCTACACATCGCAAAACAATTGCAAGTAATAAAAATGTTTTTGTTTTCAGATTATGACGAATCTTAAGCAAAGTGATGCTTAGATTATTAGAAGAGCTGCCGTAAAACTACAGTATAAGAATGTCTTTTAATTTAAATTGATCTTATGACGATTACTAAATTCATAGAAATACTATCAGGGTTAGTGTAAAATGTGAAATTATGTACAGCAAGTTTTTATTTCGAAAATGGATTGATTGTATTTCAATGAAGAAGAAAAATTGAGGAAGAATTATTAATCGTATGATTTCAAGAGTAAGGTTTTAATATTATGACGTCTCCTCATTTAAATGATTTGTTTGTTGAGATTAAAAAACCTAACTGTGAGATTGCGGAACTAGAAATCTTTGCACAAGCGTCAGGGAATTCTACTTAAGAGCTCATTATCATAAGGGGTCTTATGGAAGGTCAACGAATTTATGTGCTCTAACATTCGTTTTAATTAGAAAGTGTTGCTGTCATTATCACTGTTTAATGATAACCATTTAGGACAAGCTTCTTAATTAGTTCATGGCGTATAATTCAGTACAGTGGGTGTGGCATATATGACGTAGAAATAGCTATAGAATTGTAGATTAAATAATTTCTAATTGAAACTGAAGCTTGTCCTATGCTAAGACGACACTCCTAAGATTTTGTTGCTCTTAGAACTGACTAAGTACACTTTTTGGGGAATTGCCTAGAATAGGAGCTTCTTCCATTGCTTGCTGAAATTCGAGTGATTAGAATTACTGTACAAATGTAGATTTCTCATATTAAAAATCATTTAATTTAAAGCAATTGCACTTAAGTATAATCAGTTTTATGAATCGAATATAGAGGTGAGCGAACTGATGTTAATTGGGAATAAACAAATCTCAGGAAAAACAGACACAAAACAGCACAGATTAAAAGTAAAAGCTTAAATATAATATATGCTAAATAAATAAGTATTTGACAACAGATAACCCACAGATCGGACGGCAGCGAGGAAATGTTTCCGACTTGATTGATCAATCAAAATCACTCTGGTATGCCCGAGGACAGGACCTTGTTATTGCCGGAACGAAAGATGCATTGACTTGGAGGCAGTTCTCCGATTAGGAAATGACGCAATTGCTCAACGGCATGTCTGGAATGTCCAGTTCCATGAAAGGCAATTGTTGCATCACGTCCAGCATGATCCATAATGATATCATCGCCACCCGGATGTTCTCGCAGGAACTCTGTGACGTCATAGACTCGATCATAGATGACAATCCAGCAATCATCGAAGCTATCGTGGTGTGCTACCTCCTCCAGTGTTATTTCAGCAACTGAAAGTAGTTCAACTTTCGATTTGTTCTTCTCCACTTTGGGCATGATTAAGACATCGTTGGAGCTCGATTTGTTGGACGAAGACAGGGGTCCAATGCGCAGCGATTGTAACAGATTTGTCAATGCCGATGCCATTCCGGTTCCGGTTAAATATTATTTGCAATCTCAAAACGTCTCAACTTTTACTTTTTCTCTAATGTTTTTTTCTGTAATCGTTACGACGTCACCTGCGTGGCAAATGAAGCGTAGTCAAGTCAAAGTCTCTAGGTATTAATATGTCTTTCAAGTTATGCTTTAGTCTGGTCCGGTTTAGTTGTGTCTGATGCGAGTACTTGTAGCCGATTGTCATTCGTGTAGCAAATGGTAATCGCTTTATAAGTGACGGCACGTGAATCTGAATCTCAATCTCAGTCGGAATCTGTGTAGCTCTCGTTACTGAGTCGAGAGCGCTGATACGGCTTCAAAGCGATCTCTTTCAATCCCCAGACAAATTATATTATATTGCGGCTTCGAGACTGAAAAGTGACTATCAGCTGACAAGCTATAGTAACTTGTGAAATCTTTATCAACATGAAGTATACAATTGAATGTTAGATCATTCATAATTGCAGCCTTTATTTTTAATCTGATGCTGAAATATTTAAAACAAACGTCATTTAATTGCTACAGTATAGGAATGGGCTGATGTATCAGTTATTTGTCGCGGTAAGTGTTAAGTTTTATTCTACACATGAGCTTAAATAAATGCGAGCTTAATACAAGATAGGTTTTTATAGGAATTATTAGAGCAAATTATAGAGTTTTCGACACCTAAAATAAAAATAAGACATAAATATCTTTTCATATGTGGCTACATGATAAAAAATTATGTTACTTTCTTGTAGAGAACATTATGTTTATTTTATATATTTTATCCCACAAAAAAAAACTCTACACGAGGTAAAAGTCTAGTGACGAAAGCAATTTTTAGTCCCAAAACATCTGATATCCAATTTTGTGACGAACAAAATTCAGTTTGATATAAAAATTTTAAATTAAAATTAATATATATTGCTTGTCGCCTTTCGCACCCTTCGAGCTGCTTTCGTCACTGGCGCGAACTGCCGTCCGCAGTGATAGATTATTTTAAATTTTCTATAAATAATCGATTTCCGTTCAATATTAAAAGTCAATTACCTTCGACTCTTATCGGTTAATGGAATTGATTAATTGCCTACAGTAATCGAAGCTTTAAACAATTGTTGTTCAATTAAATAAATTACTGATTAATAGGATGTGCTCAAGCTTTAATAATTTATGCCTTTTTATACAAAAAAACATAACAATGATCCCTCGAAAACTGAATTTTTCCAGTAAGAAGAGCGAACCAATTTGGTAAAGGTTCTACAACGCATTTTTTACCTTGGACAGTTTCTTTATAGTTCCGAAAAGGTCACTGTATTAGGTTAAAATCGCAGTTTTAAATTATCTGAAAACTCTTATTAACCAGGAGACATCAATCAAATGTAAACATATTTATTGTCGTGCATGACAATCAAGTTTTAATAGTTTAACTCGCTGCGCAATTGGGATGAGACTAAACAAATATTGTTGTGTCAAATTCTAACGAATAATACTTTTTGTTTTTAAAAAAAATTTGCAATTGAAAATTCCAAATATATGACGTACTCTCAGACAGTGAATGTGATATGTTCGCTGACTTATGTAAGTCAATGTTAAGATCAAACCTCAGAAAAGTTCAGGCTGAAAGAAAAACCACAAAGTGACATCTAAAGCGCTTAGAGTTGTTAAAAAATAATATATCCATATATATATAGTATATATATGTAGGTATGTATTTATATAAGTAGGTTACGCGTGTTGACTTTGACTTGTGAGGTTGTCACGAGCATACATATTGGCTGATACCATCATATCATGTTTCAGATTTGAACTTGAGATAATGCAAATCTAACTGAGCGTAATAATTGCAGCTTGACAATTTGAAATTGGATCTTAAAATAAAATTAGTTTATTTATTCATATTTTTTATTTTTTAGCAATGGTTTCTTTCAGATAAATGGGTCCCATTGCAATGAACTGTGTAAAATATTTAATATAAGTGAGGCAACAATATGTTATATTTATCCCAAAAGATTATAAGATATTTAACTTAATTCATTTACTCATTTATTACTATTAATTAAATAACTGTTAACAATGGTTTAGGATTTAGTATTCTCACCTTTCACACACCTTATTAAACGCAATATCAAATTGTTTTAACTTTGCGCTATATTGAGAACTAACTGTCAAAGCAATTTTCAAGTTCATGAATATAAATAATATGTGTAACTTCATGGCATATAAGCCAATGCACATATGAGTATTTACTCGCATAATGAAAAATATATTAGCAAGCCAAATTTCAGTTTTTTTTAAGATAAAAGTATATATTTATGTATTGAATATTGTCAAACTGAGAAGTTATATAATTTATCCCACAAAAAAACCTCTACACGAGGTAAAAGTCTAGTGACGAAGCAATTTCTAGCCCCAAAATTTCTGATATCCAATTTTGTGACGAACAAAATTCAGTTTAATCTAAAAATTTTAAATAAAAATATAAATTAATAAAAATAAAGCGAAAATTGGCATTGTGTGGCAAAAGGGTGAGCTTCTTTGTACATAAAAAATACTTTTTTGCAGTGCCGAATGCCAATTTTTTTTTTATTTTTATATTTTTTATTTAAAATTTTAGATAAACTGAATTTTGTTCGTCTCAAAATGATATCGAAATATTGATTCGTCACTTTACCTCGTGTAATTTTGTGGGATATCAGAAATTTTGCAATTTCTTTTGCTTTTGACATTGTGACTTTATCATTAAGTCACACACCTTTCCAATGAAATATAGAACATATCTGTAGCTTCTATGGTTTGGAAACTGTTGAGGTTTCAATTTTAGCGGGATTTAGCGTTTTCCCGCTAAACTAGCGGGAAATTGAAAAAGTCGTAAAACAAAAATTTCTAGATTTTCAAAGAGGAATAAATCCCCATCATTACATCTTAGCTTTTTTAGCACTTTGATACAAACAGACAAACAGACAAACAAAGAAACTAACTTTTCATTTCATTTTGAAAAGTCCACTAAAAATTTCAAATTTATTTATCTTTTCAACCAGTTAACGGATTTGGGTCATCGAGGTATCAATCGACGCGTATTTTTGATAAAATAAATTTGATAAAAAATAAATAATTTTACCAAAAAGCCCCAACGGCTCCACAAGCTGAGATCATACAAATTTTTCCCCTACCACTTATACCCCCGTATCTCATGACCCAGGTGAATTAAAAAAAGTTTTAGTATGCCATTTTGTAAGTTAGGACTAAACCTTTCAATCGGTATATAACTCGATCTGATCGGACAGTCGTAGCAAATTTTCCAACTTAGCTGTATATATAGTTAGTCGCCTTTCGAACCCTTCGTGCTGCTTTCGTCACTAACGCGAACTGCCGTCCGCAGTGATTATTTAAACGTTATATTTGCGCCTAGATGGCAACGTTAAAAGTAACTGCTGCTTTGGCGAGCTTTCACCCAATTGAGTGCTTGTGGCAGCAAGTTGTTGACATGGAGCAACAATTTGTAAGGCCGTGAGTGAGCTTTAAACGAGACAGCTGTTGCTTGCGTTAGAAGCTTTACCCAGAAACTTTCATTTGTCGAAATCAACGTTGCTATTGTGATGTTTGAAAAATGCCGGCTTTGAGGAATAAATGACAATAACTTCTAAAGTAATTTTTAAATAAAATATTCTTATTAATGAATGATACTGCTTTGCATATATTTGAACTAAACAATGCAATATTAAATTGCAATAAGAATTCTCAAAGCTAACGCCAATTTAGGATGCAAAACTTTCTAACCAAGTATGCATGTATGTGTGCTTATGAACGTGAGTGAGTGTGTGTGAGGAAATACGACAAAGGCAACTGCGTGTGATTTTTTGGCGAAAAACAACACAGTCGAGTTTGAGCAACGCGTTGGTCAAGTTGTTGCTGCTAAAGAGACGCAACAGTGTTAAATATAAAGATTATTATATATTTACTTACTTGTCGAAATCGCTTAAAGGGGAGTGCTGCTTGGATAAGCAAATATAATTAAAATTTAATGAAAGCACATTAATAAGGAAATTGAATTTTGAACGCTAAATTGTACTCAACGCCCAAAGAATGCCGCGAAGTTGCGAATGCTTTTAGAGCATATTGCGCATACGACACGTAGGGCGCAGGGATAAGTCAACATATTGTTGCGAATTATTGCGTGTAAGCGAGTAAAAGATAATAAATTGTTAGCATACTACGCTTTACTCGTGTGTGAAAACGTTGTAAATAAAGGAATAAGGGTAAGTGCAAATGCCTGGGCAAATAATTTAAAGGGGCTTAAATTTTAAATTTATGGAGGGCTCGTCTAAAAGAAATCGAGAATTTTATAAGGTTAATTAGGGATGTATATTTATTTTGATGACATAAAAAAAAATTAAAGTCAAATTAAATTAATACGAATTTACACCTATTTGTTTTTTTTTTGACAATTTATTTTCTCAGGTAATCGGGACAAACGCAGTCGGTTAATTAAAAATGAATTGCAATTAAATGAAAATGTTTTTCTTATAATCATTACAAATTGCACCTTCGGCTTCGTTTGTTATCCCTCGGTATTCTGAAAGTAATTGAATATTTATCAGTCGATTGTAGATTCATGCGTTGGCATCGCGCATACGCAGCGTGGGTCGCCACAGCCTAACACTCGAATTTATAAATTCCCACGACACGAATATATTTTAATTTAATAATGCACACACCTACAAACATTGTTTCATTCTCATTAAAAGTTGAAACAACCACATAAACGTGGATGAGAAGGGGATGCAACACATACGCTGCCTTTCAGTTTCGTCTCATATACTCTGAAAGTCCTTAAGCTCTGCTTTGTAATGCCGTTTCAATTTATCGCATTTTGAGTATGTGTGTATATGTGTTAGGAAGTATGTGTGTGTGTGTTTTGGGTGAGTTGGCAGCTGAGATTTCTGTGGAAAAGTAACCTGGCCTTAGGTTGTTTAACCCAGCAAAATGCTCAGTGAATCGGGCAGAGCTCAACTCTCTGTTTACCTTCGTAGGGCACTCAAACACGGACACGCCCTTGAAGTACTTGACCCCGACCTTAACCGACAGCGAAACAAACCAACAGTGAAACGAACAACAGAAGGACATTTATACATTTTCTGAACAAAGTTAGCTCAGAAGAGTTAGTCAATGTGAGCTGCAATTTAAAATTGCATCTGTATGAGGCCAGAAAGAAGGCCATGAATATTTATCACGTGTCCAAGATTAATGCACTTTTAATGCAAAACATACACCGCAAGCCAGCATTGATGGCATGGGGTGTGACGCCAATAAAACAGTATAGCAATGGGGCAACAACAAAGGGGCAACATCAAAGGGGCAACAACGACAACGACAACTTCTCAATGTTTGTTGACATGCTGAGTTATTGGCAGGGCGGGTCTCAACAGCAGCTGCCACTTTTGTCTTTTAGGTTCTTGTGTGTGTGCGCCTTCTCTCTTCTTTCACTCACTCTCTTTGTGTGTTATAATATCGCACTTATTATTTTCCCTTCTTGCGAGCTTTTGTGCAAACAACAAGTGTCCCGGGCATATTGCGCTTTAATGATCATATTTTTGTTGATTTTTATGCTTCCGTTGTCGATTCTTCTGTTTGGGTCACATTATTAAATTGTTATTTGTCTTTGCTATCAAGATACAAGTTTTTATGCTTGTGGGTTCGATTTCTTAACAGTCTACTGGTCTGTTGACATATGGTAGTTTGATTTTAATAGGATATTCTGTTTTTATTGCACGTTTTTAGCTGGAATCACCTTATGTCTTATTGCCATTTATCTTGCTCCAAATTCTAATCAACAAAGTTTTCTTTCACATTTTGTTTTATCAATTTGCAAATAATAAACAGCAGCCAAAGTATTGTCAAACATTTTAAAAGACTTATTTATATGTCTCTTGTGGCACAAAACAAGGAAAACGGATTCACAAGGTAAATTCGATTGAAGACAAAAATGTGGGATTATAATTGATTATTGATCAAATGATGTGTAGTTTTTCCCCAATGATTTTACTGTGGAACTTAGAAACTTAATTAAAATTAAAATCTAATTTATTTTGAAATGAGCCTAAAAGAATGCTAGCTAATTTTTGCCTTTAAGCTTAGATACATATAATAAAATTTTGGAAAACTTTTTCTGTGCCCGTTATGCGGAAAATTACCCAAAAATTCTATAAGTTATATTTGAGCTGATTGGAGATAGAAGTTGTTTGAGAATTCTGAGTTTAATCCCAATGGAGCATTAGCTGCTTATGACAGTTGGCCAAGGCAGAGCCGACTAGAGCCATAAATATTCATTGACTGCTAATTATACTGGTCTATCTGTCAATTTCTCAATGTCTCAATATCTCAGTTGTGTAGTCGGTAGTTGTTGCCATTGATGCTGTTTACAACTGGCATATAAAAGGGGTCAAATGATGGAATGGGGGAAAGTCAACGCCAATGGCGACAGCAATCAGCTCAAATAATGAGACACCAAATGGCAGACAATAAAGTCACAAACACAATAACGACTGTATAAACAACAGACAACACGCACCCTGATAATAATGATGCTTTTCTGTTTTACTGGATGTGAATGTGTTGTCCTAGACTGTGCCATTATATAAATATTACAAATTGTTACTCTCATATGAGATGTATTCATTCATCACACTGTAGTTGAGATATGTGTTAAGTTTTTGTGGCTAGCCACTTGGGCGTATACTTAACATTATAGCTATTGATAAGTACATTCAGTTACCAAAGTATCACAGGCTTTGAACAAATTGCGTGAAGACATCAGGGAGAGCAGTCGAGCAACAAAGCAGCCTTCACACTTTTACACCTACAGCTGTCAGCATTTATAAAACATTTTGCCACACAATGTCTTCCGGCGTTAAAGCAACACATACACACACACACACACACACAAACACACACACAAAAAAAACACACAATTGTAGACAAAATAAAAAAAAGGAAGCTGAGCTAAACAGGATGTTGCTGCTTGTCTCGTTTGGCCAGCAACTTGATCTCAATGCGATAATCTAATTATGGCAATGTGTTATAGGAAGCAAGCGAAAAAATGTAGCACTGAGAGATATCAAAGACTTGGAAACACGATAATAGTTAATAATTTATAGCTGAGCAATAATTCTAAAGAAATGAAAATTTGTAATAACTAGATAATAAAATATATGAAATTTTAGAGATTTATTAAAAGTAGTACTTTAGAAAGGTAAATAGCACTCACTATTGATAATTATATATTGTTAAATTAATAATATACAATACACAAAAACTGTAATATTTAATACCAGTTTTCCAAATTGAACTAGTCGGCCGGTGCTACAGTCGAGCATACTCGACTGTCGGAGACCCCGTACTTACTATGGCAAAAACTAATAATGGAAAAAATTAAAAAATATTTAGTTAACTTAAATGCATATTCTATCATATTAGTAAAAATGTCTCATAAAACTAAAAAGTTTTTCATACTAAGACTTGATTTTCGCCCGATCGGTCCTATGACAGCTAGATGATATAGTGGTCCGATTTGAACCAACTTTAAACAGGATATATAAAACCAAGTTTTATGTATATTCTATCAGTTTGGTTTTGATATCTCAAAAAACAAAAAAGTTGTTCATACTGAAACTTGATTTTCACTCGATCGGTCCTAAGACAGCTGTATGATATAGTTGTCCGATTTGAACCAACTTTGGACAGGGTATATAAAACCAAGTCATATGCTTATTGTATTAGTTTGGTTACAATATCTCATTAAACATACTAAAACTAGATTTTCGACCGATTGTTCCTATGGGCGCTATATGATATAGTGGTCCGATTCAAAAAAGAAAAAAAACTTGACCTGCCTGCAAGATGGAGGAATCTACATACCAAATTTGGTGTCACTAGCTTTTAAATTGTTCTTATAATTTGGATATGAAATTTTTTTTTCGATTTGTAGGCGATAAAGGGGGCGTAGCCAAATTTTGAAATAAACTTGATCTGCTTGAAATATAGAGGAGCCCACATACCAAGTTTGGGCTCTCTAGCTCTTATAGTCTCCGAGATCTAGGTGGTCATACAGACAGACAGACAGACAGACAGACAGACAGACGGACATTGCTATATCGACTCGGCTATTGATGCTGATCAAGAATATATATACTTTATGGGGTCTGCCACGCCTCCTTCTGCCTGTTACGCACATATTCGGTAAAACAAACCCAATAGACCCCTGTACTTTTTTTAAGTACGGGGTCTAAAAATGTAGTACCTAAAAATCTCTAAATGCTGAGTTCTCAATGACTTACGCATGGTTTTAGATGAACGATTTTTGAAGATTTTCCCTGGAATTTCTATTTGTTTATATTTGTTTCAATAAATTTAATATTTAAAATATTATATTTTATGCACTTATATCTTAATATAATTAATGAAAGTTTGTTGCACAGTTTTCGCTTAACTTATTGATTTGTTTTCATTGCCTGCGTGCAACACATCTGTGGCAAATTGAATGTTACTAACTGGACTGTGAATAAACAACAAAGTTGATGGCAAATTGACTTGCAGTTTCCGTTCTTTCTGGCCACACTTCCTACTCCCTTCTCCTGTCTACGTGTATGTCCCTGTCCGCAGATGATAGCAACAGCGTGGGCGTGGCATTGGGTGCCACTTTGTGTGTGACAAACACTTCATTAGACTAATGAACATAATTTGCCGTAATTGTGCAATTTTATGTCGTTTGCCGCTGGGAAATTCAGTTTGTTTGCTTCGAGTAATTTTAAAAATGATCACAAAAAATGGAAAGTTAGCGAAGTGAATAAAATCACAACAAAATAATGCGTTGTCTGTTGGCACGTGGTAGAGGCAACGAAATGAAACGATACCAATGAGAATCATGGTCCCTGTGCCTCATCGATTAGATAAAATTATAATTTTAGTCGCTCTATCAATATATGTATTAAAGTGCTGAAAGCGACGGCAACTGGTGATTGGCCTTGACTTTGCCCTGTCCTATGTTTTTTTCCTTTCATTTTTTCCCGTTTTACTGCTGACGGAAATAGTTAACTCTTATCTGGCTATGTGGTTTGCAAAAGTGAAAATACGATAAAAGGCCGAAAATTGTTTATAAAGCCAGTTGGCCAAAACCGCAAACACACTCATGTGCAGACGGAGGGAAAGACAGCTGCAGTCGAGTTTTTTGTATGAAAATTTATGGCAACTGTCATAAATCGTGCTGTATGCATGACATACTCATACTCATATAACAATATATAATAATAATCCGGCTCTAAAATACATTAAAGCAATCCTCTTTCCCCTTTTGGCCTAACCACAAGGGAAGACTGCTCAATTTGTGTCTCATGTCGGGGAACAAAATGAAAATCTGAAACATGCTTAAGGTATTTATATGACACCAAAGCTTGGCATCGATTTATAAAGCCGCCTACGATCTGACTAGTTTTGACATGATTGGTTTACGATGAGATTTATGAACGACTCATGCAAGGGTTGTCAGTAAGCAGAGATAGATACCTCTTGATTGATTTGTTAATAAACTTAATCCCATTTGTTGAACTCAACAATCTCAGTTAACCTTAATGTGAAGTCAGAAATATTACATTAATTTATTATAAGTTATATGTGGTCCCTGGCTAAAAATATTTGATTAAATTGCTGACTTTGTAGATTTTTTTCGGCTGTCTGAATTTAAAATACATTTCTCATTTCAGAAATGAAACATAAGGAGAATCTCGTCTGTCCCATTGCACAAAGGCTTATAAATCATTTAGTCCAGGCCCCACAATGAAATCCATTGCAAGTTAACACATTACTTTGGCTCTGTATCCTGCTCACTCTATATATTTCTTTCTCTATTTTTATATACACCCACACAGAAAAAGAAGGGAAACACTTCATTCAATTGACGTAAAAGTTGAAACCCCGTACAAAAGTTGCCGTGAATAAATAATAAACTGAAAACAAATTGCAAAAATTGCTGAATGGGGAGAAGCACAAAAAATTTAATTAAAAATGCAAGTGAGAGACTTGAGGATACCCTGCAAACAGAATAATGCAAGCTAATAGAACAGATAGGGTTCGGAATTACCTATATAAATATGTTGTTCATATAACAAAGCTAAGAATAGTGATGATAATTTGTGTTGATTAATTTGTTTTACATTGTTGCATTTTCCTGCATTACAGAAGTACTTGATTTAGTAATTTAAATAATTCAACAATTTTATATTAATCAGATTAAAGCATTATTTATCTGGTTAACAAATAATGTATATAGGTACACATATGCTCAGATTTATTGGCTAGAAGAATGAACCCTTCTAGCTAATCAAATTTTTTACAGGGTATAGAGAAAGCCAAAAAAGAAAATCGCATCTCAAAAGGTATCTCGAAAGTACTAATTAATTAACAGATGGGGTTGAGCTACAATTTCACAGAAAATGCTCGTACTTTCTGGCTAAGTTTGGTTTAGGCCACCTTGTTTGGCCAGGTAATTGCGAAAAGCCCCTGAACCTTGCCCTTGATGCTGCGGAGGCAACCCTTATGGAAATGTTGTAGCAGTGGCCTGACACAGACATAGCCTTGCCACGTGGAGCATGTGGTGAGAGGGGGGAATCAACTGACAGCACGTGCAGCATCAGTGTCTGCGGTCACGACATGGCCACAATGGCGCCTTTAGCAGCGCAATTAATAACTCAAAGCCCAAGCACAGGTGTCTTGGCTCATGGGAAATGGAAGGCACACTCTGAACCGGCTTTGATTTATTTATAAAGCGGCCTCATTCCATGCTATAATGAAAGTTTTATGACTGCAACTTGTGGTGTCATTAGCCCAGTTTTTATGCAGGAGACAGCCAACTAATTGTTGATTCTCTTAGCCATTCCAGCCATGGACATTGTCATACGTGAGGAGGACATTTCATTGACGCAGATTGGCGTATATGCGTCGGTATCCTTTCTCGTTGTCTCAGCAGTCGGAGCTGCTCTTTATACGACCTGCTCCAGGCGCTATCGTCTCAACTGGTTCGAGCAGAACCTCTTGGAGTCGGCCAGCGAGAAGGATGAGGAGCAGCAAAGGTAAGTAAGACTACTCGCCATTTTAGAGAGCACTTACCATTGAAACTGTGTCTGCAGCCGTGAGGCTCTCGTTGCTGGCGCTGTTGGCTACAATGTGGACAGTGTGAACGAGTGTGTGGCACGTGGCAAGTTGGCCAATAATAATGCTGGCAATTTGAGTCCCACTTCACTCAAGTCGGAGGATGCTGACCCCGCCTTCTGGGTGCCCTCATCGGTGACCGCCACTGCGGCAGTGCAACAACAGGTTTCGAATACCACCGAGGAGTCTGCACCACCCACACCCACTTCACCCACTGGCAGCCTCAAGTCAAATACATTATCCTATTGCTCAACGACTTCGGTTCCCATTGCCAGATCCGATAAACATGTCGTTCTGGCCATGCATCCCAGTCGTCCAAGAGTTTCCTCCATGAATGCCAAATTGGATCATACCAAAATCGATATGACATTGTACCGCAGCGTAAGTAGGAAATCTTTTAATGGGATCAAAGTGACATTGAGTCGGAATTTTTTTTTCACAGCACTCCCAACCAAAGTCTTCCTCTCCAGCTGCAGCCGTCAATGAAGTTCGTGGTAATTTGCATGTCAGTCTCAGCTATGATTCTGTCGCTGGTCTGCTCAATGTGCGTCTCCTGGAGGCGCTGAACTTGCAACCTCGACAGTTTAGTGGCACTGCTGATCCCTATGCCAAGATTCGTTTGCTGCCAGACAAAAAGAACTTCTGGCAGACTCGCATACACAAGAAGACCCTGAGTCCAGGTAAGAACACAGTTCGTTTGTTTATTAACTGAGAAAGTCTTTCTGTTTATTTCTTATATCTTAATAAAAAAAAATATTTTCTAAAATAAATTTAATTATTTTTTTTTTTTTACTTTTTTATGCTGCTTTTAATTAAACAATACAAACTGCTTTCGTAAGCTTTTAATTAAATTAAAAAAGTTTATAAAATAAAATATGTTTCTTGTATATTTTATTTAATTATTATTTATTTTATCTGTATTAAAATCGTGTTTTACTTTAAAACCAAACTCAATCAATAATGACTAATGACTTATTAAAATTGTTATTTGTGATTTCTAATTATAATTATTATTTTATTAATTAAGTTATTCTTTCATTATAAAATTGTATGCTATAATCGTCAAAAATAAGAACATAAATAATCCCTGTTTCTTCTTACCATTTTACCGTCAATATTTCTTGACTCTAGATTTCTTACGTATTCTTAATCTATATCTCTAATCTTTTCTAAGTTTTCGATGAGCACTTTGTCTTTGAAGTCACAGCTGGTGTTGTTGATAAGCGCACTTTGGAGATTCTACTGTATGATTTTGATGCATATTCAAGACACGTTTGCATTGGCGGTACCAAGTTACATTTGGCCCATTTAGATCTGAGTGAGCAGCTGAAACTCTGGACTCCACTCACCTCAGCTTCTGCACAGGATATGAAGGTGGATTTGGGAGACATCATGGTATCTTTGGCTTATCTCCCTTCCGCCGAGCGTTTGATGGTCGTTTTGATTAAGGCAAGGAATCTGCGAATTGTGGATGATGCACGTAATTCTTCAGATCCCTATGTGAAGGTCTCGCTACTGGGACCAGGTGGTAAAAAACTGAAGAAACGTAAGACCGGTGTGCAGCGTAATACCGTTAATCCGGTTTATAACGAGGCCTTGGCCTTTGATGTTGGCAAGGAGACGCTCAAGAATTGTTTGCTAGAGTTTACGGTCGTACATGATGGTCTTTTGGGTAAGTGGATGCTAAGCTCAACACAATTCAAGCGTTAACATCATCATTTTTCAAATACAGGCTCCAGTGAAATATTGGGTCGTGCTCTCATCGGCAATTCACCAGAAGTTCTACACGAGGAGAAAATATTCTTTGAGGAAATGTTTCGAGCCAAGAACGCCACCGCTCAGTGGGTTCCATTGCATGAGCCGGTCAATAACTTGGGTGCCACAGCGAAGACAACAACCAAAAATTAGAGTCCACAGCTTTCGCTGTTGCGACAACTGTTGCGTTTCATCAAATAGAAACACCTCGAATTGGCGAGGTGACTTGGCAAATAATTATATGGGAATTTGCAGGGATACAATTAAGAAGGACGCGGAACGAGTGCACAGACATCTATAAATATCAAAATACTTTTATATATAACATATATAATATTTATTAATTTCAACCACCAAAACTATAAATGCTTTCCATAGTATCAATTACTCGTCTAATCAAGGAATATAAAATATACATATTTAAAAGTATATTCTTATATATAATAAAAGTACTTATATATACACGTATGTGCAACGTATAACATATGTCAAGAAGTACCTAAGATTCAATTACATAATTATGATGGATACATATATAAAAACGATATCTCTAATAATTACTTATACAGGGGTGTTCCAGAAATGTAGACAAACCAAAAATTAATGAGTTCTTGGTTGGTTTTTGATTGATTTGTATTTCCGGAACACCCCTGATAATCAAATTTCAAAACGACTTCCCATTCCTTTGAATGCTATGCTATATACATTTCACTGAAATTTAAATGAAATTAGAATTTAAAACAGAAATATATATATAACTATTCTGCATATATGCGTAGTAAAAGCTTAGATAATCGCGCACAACTGTAAACAGATTTTCGATCATTTCGGTATTTTTTTATCTGGATATTATGAGAGGTTTCAGGAAAAAAAAAC
This sequence comes from Drosophila innubila, assembly GCF_004354385.1. Classification (NCBI taxonomy): domain Eukaryota; kingdom Metazoa; phylum Arthropoda; class Insecta; order Diptera; family Drosophilidae; genus Drosophila; species Drosophila innubila. Next base: position 8,328,953 of record NW_022995372.1, on the reverse strand, counting down.
ATAAAGGGCACAACAGTTGAAAATATTTGTATTGCTAAATGAAATTTCGTTGTGTTTAATTCTGCAGTTAAATCAAAGATATAGTTTATGATGAACATTGTTATAATACAATCAAATAATAGTCTTAAAGTGAGTGCACTAACCAATCAAGAATCGTGTAATAAAAAAATATTTAAAATAAAACTTTTCAAACTTAAAAACAGAAACAATGAGCAACTATTTACATCGACTTAACTTTAAGGTGAAAAATGAATATAATATAAAACTTCTTTTGAACATTTTAAGTCCATCAAACTGATTACTCAACATCAGATGTGGCTGGAAAAAAGTTACCCAACCCAACAAAATTTCTGTCGAAGAATGCAGTCAATGTCTTAGGTCAGACATTGAGCTCGAGTAGCTCGTCCTTTTTTTACTTGACTTATTTGGCAAATAGTTTTCCAACTTGTTGACCAAGTTGGCGAAAAAAGTTTTGCTGGGCCAACCTTTAACTAATTTTGCAACATTGACTGATAAATCTAGAGGGTGTAGGGTGACGCTACATTGGTCGTTAAAGCAAGCATGCCACGGTAAGCATCAGAGTCCTTGGTGTCTCTAAGTTTGACGTAAATTTCCTTTCAATCAAAATGTGCTTTCATTCAATTTAGTAACAGTGGCAAAAGTAGCTGACCGAAAATAGAGTGGATGCCGGCCAAAAGGGCAACGGCAACCGCAGAGTGAACTTTGAACTATTGCCAAGAGTTGATGGCGCCAAAATGTTGACTATGGCTAGCTGCTTATCGCCAACGGAAACTCTCTGATAGATTGTCAGCTGAGCACTTACATAGATATATTATATGTGTACACTGTATAACCGCATTGGCCTTAGACCTTAGAAAGTCAACATCTGAGATAGCACAACGACACCGCAGGTTAGGGAAATTGTTTGGCCAAATATTTGGTTTATGTTTGCTATTTCTTGTTGTTGGCTCGAAGTTAAATATCTAGTTGGTTGCAAATAATTTTAAATTGCGATGTGTGAACTTTATATGGATATGTTCGAGCTTCTTTGTAGCTATAACAGTGTATGTATAAAAGAACTCAAATAAATAAATAAATATTAAAGGAAAACTATTCAATTAGTGCGTAAGTAAAATATTAATATATTGATTGCTTTGAGATTAACTGGAGAGTTTTAAGGATTCCCAGTTGTAGCTTGTATAAGATATGTGTTACATATACAAATATTTATTTAAAATATATAGAACCGAAGGAAACTTGGACATGGTATGCAGATCGCTGTATAAAAAATAATAATGTTTTGCGCATTAGGTTCCTTAAAAATTAATAACAACAAAATTACTAACAAGTTTTTGTGAAAATAAACAATGATTTCAATAATTATATTTTAGGCAATTATTATTTCGTTGTTAGAATAATTATAAATTTTGATCTGTTAAATGCCTTAAATTAACAGTGCTCCAAATAATTATATTCTTAGTATGTAACTAACATTTTATTTTACGAATCCTTAAGATTTTTTTTGAATTGCCTTAAACTATTTCTTAGTTTCATTTTCATTCTGCTTCTAGTTCTCATTCGCATTCTCATTCAGTTATCCATTTTCGCCAAAATACTTCGCATCAAAGTGACTGCCAATAAACTGCAAACTACTAACGAGCAAATTCCATTTTTAATTTCGTCCTCTATCTGTCTATTTCAACGCCATTTTGTCCAATTCTTTGCCACTGCCACAGATATTGGCTCTACTGCCGCTGTTGCCCATGTTAGAACTGCTTTTCCGTTTCTATAGCCTGTCAGCGGAAAACGTAAACTAACGACATTTTCGTTTTCTTATTTACACAATCAATTTTGAGCTTTTGTCATGCGGCAAAAGGCGAACGGCAAATGCTGAGAGCACGACTGATTCCACTTCTTTCTCATCCCATTCGGTTGCAACTTCGCTTACTCCTCTTCTCGCTTCTCTGCCTTGCTTATTCTTTTCTTCTATTATTTTTTGGTTGTCCCTCCCGTTGTATCGTTCAGTTACATTCACTTTGGTGTTGGCGTTTTCTGCCGCGGGGGAAATTGTCGTCAAAGCGCAAAAAATGTCAGATTGTTGTTTTAACAGCCACTGCATGTGCCCCTGCATACCTCACCGTCCCCACTCCAATCTCCCACACATGTCGCTTATGGCTGTACATTTCAATCTGTGTGTGTGTGTGAGTGTGGAGGTGCAGCTAGTAATAGTTCTAGTTTTAGTTTCTTGTTACACTTCCTTTTTTGTTTTTGTTACTTTCCGCTCCTCCTCTTCTATACCACTTTTCCTCCATATCAACCACGCTCTTTCACGTCGTCTCTCTTTTAGCTTAGTTGTGTGTTCCTTTTGATGTTGACCGCATTCACTGGCTAGTTTCGTTAGCTGCGCTCACTTTTATGCTCATAAAAATATACTATAATAGGGGACCTCATGCGGATTCCAAAACCAAAATGTGAATGGAAAAGTTAAAGAAAAAACTAGAAAATTCCAATAATATTAAAGTATTTTAAGATTCTTTGTAAATTTTGTGATTCTTTAAATTCAGAGTAATAAACGTATTTTTTTTTTTTTTTTAAAGTACCAAATAATTGTTTTACTTCCCTTCTAAATAGCTTCTCTGGTGATTATTTTTGATAATAATTCTAAATAAATTATGTACTAAATGTTTTTTTCTAACAATACCAATCTGTAACCAATATATCAAACAGTAATAGGAATTTTAAAATTATTTCTGATATCGTCCTAATTTTCATTTCCTATTTCTAAGAAAGTGTTAATGTATTAATATTTTTTTATTTTGATTGAAAAAAGAATTCCAAATTTGTATGATACAACTTACAAATAGGGTATCTGTTAGTTGTGCGATCAGCTGATTATATGCGCTTTTTGTTGTCCTTTGGTAGCGTTTATTGTTTATGCAACTGTCAGCAGTTTTCGCTCACAAGGAAGTTTCGCTCACAATTGGAGATTTACTTGGCTGCCTGAATGGATATGAATGTGAGTGTGACTGTGTGTGTTATTCTGTGTGTGGCTGTGAATTTGTTTTGGCTCAACTTACATGGACATTGCACAATGTTAGCACAGAATGGTTCGCTTTCTTTTTCTTTTTCTGTTTCTGTTTCTGTTTCAGGTTATGTGTTGCTTCATTTTTGTTGTCATTTCCAATTGTTTCAGCGACTTTTGACAGTTAGCAGATTAGCTTGGTGACGCCTCTGCAGATGGAAGTTAGGATTGTAGATGGCCTTTTCGTTTGTTCATTGGAAAACGACAGAACGATATGCAGCTAAAGAGATTGTCCAGGGAAATCAGAAATGGAGAGGTGTGCACACAAATCCCCCGCCTCCCTCAACACGACACGAAAAACAATTTATGAATCGGCAGCTTGTTTTTAGTTATGCAGAACAAAATGGTGCAATTATTTGATTTTTTAATACAAAATCATTGTCATCAGAATGCAATGTACGAAATGTTTCTTATGTTGACTGGCACTGTATTATACATTTCATAATCTTTTGATATTGCAATAGTTGTGAAGAATAAAGAAGAAAAGAGATTTTTGCCAAGGATTTCCACATACCATGAAACTAGTGATATAAAAATACATCGAAATATCGATTTTCGCAAAATCAATTTTTATCTACTTAAACTCGAATATATTTTTGACGATCAATCGAGTTAATTAAGTCGATTTTTATGAAAAATCTATAACTCAAATATAATTTGATGGAGTAGAAGCTTTCGCTAACTGTGATTCTAGGTGTAAATAGAAATTGAATGTGGTCTTTAAAAACATGGCAAGATATATCTGTAACATAAGAAGGAGAGAACACATAACAAGTTATTCAAAAAAATTATTTGACCTCAGCTTGGAAAAATTGACATTCTTAAGAGCTTTAATCTTACTTCACAAAATTATTAATAATAAAGAGCCAAACTATCTGTTTGATAAGATTCGATTTTCCAACTCCCGAAGAGTAAATAATATTGTTTACTTAAAACATAAGATGGGCAACTTGGGTCAAGAATTAAAAGAATAACCCAGATTTATATACTGTTAGTTTGGTAAAGATACATATCTTAAAGACTGGATTTGTTCCAAGCGAAATGTGCATTTTTGAGATTTGTTAAGAACAATTAAGAACAAATTAAAATTATCAAGAAAACAAAAAAAAAATTTTTAAAAACCACAAAAAACTAGTAGGTGCTACAGTCGATCACACTCGACTGTCGGAGACCCCGTACTTACTATGGCAAAAACAAATAATGGAAAAAATTAAAAAATATTTAGTTAACTAAAATGTATATTCTATCAGGTTGGTTACGATGTCTCATAAAAATAAAAGATTTTCATACTTAGACTTGATTTACGCCCGATCGGTCCTATGACAGCTATATGATATAGTCGTCGGATTTGAACCAACTTTGGACAGGCTATATAAAACCAAGTTTTATGTATATTCTATCAGTTTGGTTACGATATGTGATTAAACAGAAAAGTTGTTCATACTAAGACTTGATTTTCACTCGATCGGTCCTATGACAGCTATATGATATAGTGGTCCGATTTGAACCAACTTTGGACAGGATATATAAAACCAAGTCATATGCTTATTGTAACAGTTTGGCTACGATATGTCATTAAACAAAAAAGTTGTTCATACTAAAACTTGAATTTCGACCGGTTGTTCCTATTGCCGCTATATGATATAGTGAACCGATTCATAAAAAAAAACAAACTTGATCTGCCTGCAATATAGAGGAATCTACATACCAAATTTGGTATCTCTAGCTTTTAAATTGTTCTTATAATTTGGATATAGTTTTTTTTATCCGATTTGTGGGCGATTAAGGGGGCGTGGCCGAATTTCGAAACAAACTTGATATGCTTGCAATATAGTGAAACCTACATACCAAGTTTGGTGTCTCTGGCTCTTATAGCCTTGAGATCTAGGTGTTCATACAGACGGACAGACAGACAGACAGACGGACATTGCTATATCGACTTGGCTATTGATGCTGATCAAGAATATTTATACTTTATAGGGTCTGCCACGCCTCCTTCTGCCTATTAAGCACACATATACTAAAACAAACCCAATAGACCCCTGAACTTTTTTTAAGTACGGGGTCTAAAAATTTCACGAAGCCGGGAATCGAACTCACGACTTAATTTTAAAAGACATTTCAAAATTTCGGTGGCTAAACCAATTGAGCCACGCAAGATGTTGAGTACAACTTACCAAATTGCCATATTGGGCTTACAGTACTCTATATCCTAATTTAAAAAAAGTTTATTAACATTAAATGTCATCATAACATTAATAAATACACAATTTCAATGCAAAATTATCGAATTAAAAATCATACGTCCCCGCCAGGGCTCGAACTCACGACCGACTTTCCAACCATCTCCTGAGCTCTGCGACTCAGGACACTACGCCACAGAATCGACACAATTTTTATGTTATCAAGTTATTGAAGCTTCAATTACTGCTAACGCTCCATCATCAATTCAAACAGTTTAATTTATTATTTGAATATCTTGGCTATTTACTGTCCGATCGGAAAAAATTTCACCAAAAATCTAGGCCACTTTTCTCTTTGTCTATCTTGAATCTCTAGCTTTAAAATTGCTTTTATAATTTGGATTTGAAATTTCTGTCTTTGGTGTCTCTAGCTCTTATAGTCTCTGAGATCTGTTTGTTCATACAGATCAAGAAAATATATACTTATGCCTGTTACGCACATATTCGTTAAAACAAACCCAATTGACCCCTGCACTTTTTAATTAAAATTAAATTAATTTTAACCGCTTAATTCATGATAAATCGGCATCTATTTGATGTTTTTTTTTTTTGTTTAGAGTTGGCCCAGCCCAATGGACTATTACACAATATATTAATATTTCGTCACTGTCCATCTATTCTATACGATATTCCATAATAGAATTGTAATTAAATGTTATATGTGGATGCTGAAATTGTGATTTGAAATTGCACTTTGGAGTTGAGTGTGAAATTTAACTGTGATTCGATTTTAGAAATTTGCCAACTAAGCAGAAGAGTGCCAAAGCAATTATAAAAGCCATTTCATGTGTCAACAACATGGTTGCAACAGCAGAAAATTTGGCTAAAAAGTGCAAACAAGAATTAATTAAATTATTTTAAGCTAAGCAATGTCACATGTGTGTTCGCTCTCTCTCTCTCTCTCTCTCTCTCTCTCTCTCTATCTCTATGATTCACTCTCTTGCCATGCAACATAAAACTCATCAATAAACAAAATTTATGGCTAAAACACAATTGCAGTGAACACTACCGCCAACAATAACAACAACAACAACAACACCAGCAACAGCAACAGCAACTGCAACAACAATAAAGGCAACATCCATAGTGGGCGCCAGAAAAGCTATAACTAAAGCCAAAGCCAATTAAAGACACGCCTCTCAGTAGCATTGAAGGCGTGGCACAATGCTGTAAGCATTGGCAGCTCCTTCTTCCACCCGTTGTCCTGTTAGCCCATCATGTTAGCCATGGCCAACTGTGGTGTCTGGTTGTCTGTTGGTTTGACGAGCAACCAAATTTCCGCACCCAATCAGCATATTTAAATTGTGTTGTGTTGGTGATTGAAATGCATGAGGTACGAGGTACGTGAATAGGACAACGCACTGTCAGTTTGTCAGTTAGAGGCCAACATCCATCGGAAGGACATTGGATCAGGAGCTGGAGTTAGACACATTTGACAAACGTGCATTTTTTACTCCGCACTTTAATGGTCAGCATCACTACAATTCCGATTTCCCAATCCCAATTCCAGTCCCAATCCCGATTCCGATTCCATTTCGGATGTGGATATGGATGTGGAGTTCACATCTATTCAAAGCTCTTATTCCTTTTGCAACTCTCTCTCTGTCTGCTGTTCAATGCTGGTCAGCAGTTTCATTTTGATTGTACGATTTTCTACTTTGCTGTGCATTTTTCCTCCTTAGTTTTTTCTCTTCTCTTTTTTGTGGCTTGTTGTCTCTCGGGGTGTGGTCAGCCACGGTAGAACTCTAATTGCTGACCAACGAGTGAGTTGAGTTGAGTTTAGGCAACACACACAGACACACACACACATGGCGAAGGTGGACTCGACATTGGCGGCATTTCCATTTTTCGTATGCACACAAATCGTTTGAATATTGTTTTTCCCTCCATTCCATTCCATTCCGCCTCCTTAATGTCTGTTGGGCGTCTAAAAAATATGGTCACCCTGACCATATTTTTTGAAAAACACTTAAAGCTATTCATTTTTAATTGGAATTTAGGCGCAAAGTCGTAAATATTTTTGCCCCTCGGCATATGCAACCGATAGCATTTGCCGCACGTTTTATCCAATTTAACTGGATGCCTTCAAGTGGCTGCAGCACCGGTGAGTGCAGATATTGCAGTTTTCAAGTAAATTTCCGCAGGTGATGTAGTCATATGGAACTGACAAATGGATCAAAGTGCATAGCGATTCGTACTCGAATTCTGCGAGCCGAAACCCATTTATAATGGGCTCAAACCACAATTGAAATCATATTTTAGCTGACATGTACCCCTAGAGTTATATTCCATAGGCTTACTGTGGATCGTAAACTGGACGTTTTTATGAGTAAATATGTGCGCTTATGAAATGGGAAATGGCTCAGAAATCATTAATAATATTTGAATTTACCCATTCTGATGCATTTTTCTCCCTAAACGTTTTCGATCTATTCCACTTGTTTCTGTTGTCAATTATTTCTGTTTATTATACCCGTTACTTAAAAAATAAGTAAAAGGGTATATTGTGTTCGTTGGAATGTATGTAACAGGGAGAAGGAGGCATCTCCGACACTATAAAGTATATATATTCTTGATCAGCATCAATAGCCGAGTCGATATAGCCATGTGTGTCTGTCCGTCTGTCCGTCCGTCCGTCCCCACGCAGATCAAGTTTGTTTCAAATTGAAGCTACGCCCCCCTCCGACCCCGCAAATAGCGAAAAACCTTTTGCTCGTCTGTTTGAACAAAGGGATCTCAGAGACTATAAGAGATAGCGTAACCAAATTTGACAGACAGATTTCTATATACCTTACGCAGATCAAGTTTGTTTCAAATTTAAGCCACGCCCCTCCGCCCCGAAAATCGCGAAAAACCACACCCACAGTTTTTATGATAATACGTTTTTGTGAAAATAAACGTTATCTATTAGTATTATCTATTATCCCACTGAATTGCATCAAGATCGGACAAGTAGAACGGCAGTTATGGCGATTTAATGTTTTCAAAGTTATTTCTTTAAACAAAAGGATCTCAGAGTCTAAAGAGATAGAATAACCAAATTTGGCTCGCAGATTTCTACACACCACGCAGGTCAAGTTTGTCTTACATTTTATCACGCCCCTCCGCCCTCGCAAATCGCGAAAACCACCACACCCACAGTATTTAAGATAATACGTTTTGTGGGTATTAGAGTTGCAAGTTGCTATTATCTATTATCCTATAAAATCGCAGCAAGATCGGCCAAGTAGAACAGCAGTATTAACATGCCGAAGCTCTTGAAGCAAAATTAGCTCCTTAGAGTATGCAATAGTTTTAATATTAGACTTAACAAAATGCATCAAATAATTCTCAACTGGTTCTGACGACGCAAATATGACATTCGGCTTGAATCGCTACTCGACTCAACCCAAATGGTACCGATGAATCTTCAATGATGATGGAACTGGCATCTATCGAATCGTATTGAGCATACTCCTGCATTTATGCAAGTGTAGTATGTTGTTGAGCGTCAAGTCACCGGTTACCATAGAGAGGTCGCTAACCAAGGGATTGACATTTAGCAAAATTATAAACCTGAAGAAGTTGCTAATTTAAAATTTTTGAATCGACAACTAAGTAACAACAGCAACACAATATTCCAAGCAAACTTTTCTGTCATTCTTGTGCCTAAGAATTCTCAACTGAATTCAGGCAATATAAAATAACAAAAATTAAAAATAACAAAATCCTTTTTTCTTAAAAAAAAAATTCTTAAAAAAATACTTTTATACATATTTAAGTTAAGTAACGGGTATCCTATAGTCGGGATCTCGACTATAACCTTTCCCACTTGTTTTAGTTTTGATTCTGTTCCTTATTCCTCATTTTAGTCAAATAGTTGTTAAACTTTCTTTTGTTTTATCTTACTATTTAATATGCCATTCATATTATTTTTTTTTTAAATTTCATTACAGCTTGTTTCCCCTTTTTTTTGCTTCCTATTTTGACTATACCCCGATCTGTTTCATTCAATTTTGTTTGCTTATATTTATTTTTTAATTTTTGTCCCTTGTATTGATTTTTTATTGATTTCTGTTCAATTCTTTTTTCATGTATTTCATAAGATTTCATATTCTTTCTGCTTTCTTCTAGACAGCTTTTGCTTAAACCCATTCCATTCCATTCCACTCCATTCCAATACATTCGAGTTCTGATATACTCCGCCTCATACCATATTCAAATCTCTTTTCTTTGAACCGGTTTTTAAAACAATTCAAAATCGAATCAGTTTCCTAACATTATTTCAGAAAATTGAAGTTGATTGGACTACTTAACCATGGCCATAGCTTGCAGCGATTCAAGAATTTTGTCAGCCAGAGAGAAAAGTGACAGATGATGCTGCATGCAACTGCAATGTGGCAGGCATTGCCTGAAGGGCAAACAGTGGCACGCTTCAAAATGCGAGGCAGCATTCAAAGCAGAAGGCCCAAAACAGTGTTGCAAATGTTTGCGAATGTGTGTGTGTGTGTGTGTGGTTTGTGTTGTGCGTGCAGATTGTAGCGTGTCGCGTGCTCGTGTTCGTATTTGTGCTTATGTTCCTGTTCCTGTTCCAGTTGCTGTTACGGAAGTGAGCAAACATGCCAAGTCGTCGTCGTCGCATTGAAAATCTTAACGTGATTTAAACATCATCACGAGTGTCTGGAACTGAGCTGAGAAACGAAAGGCGGAGCAATGCCAACGTTGCTGACAAAACAGAACAGTCCGCGTCGACACTAGTGGAGGATGTGAGGAAACTCTGGAGGAGACAGCACAAGGACAGAACAACAGGACACGGACAAAGATTGGCATCCTGGTACTGCATAGGACACTTAATGTCCGCACAATTGACACGTAGCGGCTGTGATTAACTTATGTATGTATTTTATACGCGTGTCTCTGTGTGTGTGTGTGTGAGCCCAGTGCTGAGCTCCCTGATATTTTGACCATAGTCCGTGTACCTCTGCTTTTGTGACCCCTTATCAGCAGGATTCCACGCTGGTCCACGTTGACTTTGATGTTCTCTCTATTTATGTGCAGAGGCACTTAATGCAGTCAAGGGGAGAGGCCGAGTGAGGAGGGAACTTACCCGTTACACAAATAGGTATTTGTTCCTTAACTACAGCTCCAAGAACCTTTGTTGTTCCGCGGTGGCGAAATCGTCATTGACCATGACCCTTCATATGTTTAATGTTCTCGCTTTGTTTGTCTTTAACTCAATCAAGCTTAGGCCGATCATAATATCAAAATTAATTAAATCCTGGAGGTATTCTTGTGCCTAGCTTGACATTGTCAGTTCAGTTTAAGCTCTCTAAGTCTGCGCCTTGATAATTGTAGTATAACAATTTAATTAAAATCGTAAATTTTAAATAACTAAAAACGAATAACATTTAATTATTAACATATAACATTGTAAATTAATTAAATATAAATATTCATATTGAATTATCTTAATCCATTTACAAGGCAAAAAAAAAAATGAGAAACAGTTCTGTATTTATATATTCTTTGATCGTCAAGAAAGATAAAAGACTTCTAACAGCATAATCAAATAATATCAATTTTCGGGCACCTGTTTACCAAGATTATATTGCTAAGGTCGTAAATCAAGAAAACAAACATTTATCTCTGATCTGTGTTTAAGATTACAATTATGCGAACTATTTTAATTCTAAGTTCCTCCCATTATTTATTGACAGGTACTTGTATTCCTCAATTTTATAACCGGTACTTGCATCTACTATAGTGCCAGGCCATGTCACAACCTTTTCACAACCATATTACAAAATTAACCAGCCTAAATAGTTCATTTCAAATATTTACCAATTTTGGTACTCTTAAAATTCTGTAAGTCCGATGTTTTTTAATCGATCTTAACAGTTGATGTGGTTTAAAAAGCAGAAAGTATGGGATAACTAAGAAAAATAATTATGATTATTTTAAATATTATCTTGCATTTTTTAATTCTTGACTTATTTATCAAAATTGATCGTCGATGCGCCACCTCGGGATGACCTCCAAAAAAATGATTCTTTTTATATCAAAAAATCCATTGATGATACAGCGTTTTTGGAAGTAAAAATGTCATTATTAATCCACGCTAATGTACAATAGTAATTATTTTCTATCACTTTAATTTAATGGAACACTTCTGTATATTTTTTTATTAATTTCCGAGTATATTTAAATATATTACTTCTTATTTAATATAAGATCCTGCTATTGCAATTAATTGGAAGTTCAAATCAGACAATATTCTTTTGTTGCTCAAATTGAATAGAAAGTATTTGTATATGTACTTCGTTGTGTATTTGGTGTCGCATTATCCCTTATCAGAGTTGAATATCTAGAGAGGGACACAATGAGATTGTCATGTGCACCTGGCATTGTCATTTTGGGTTGTTATCAGCACTCGACACTTGGCATCGTAACGGTGCTCGCGTCTATGTTGCATGCCACCAATTTCACCACCCATGCGATTTGTGTTAAACAATTTGTAGTTCATGTTTTGGTTGTCGCTGCAGGCGCAACAAACTGATTTAACTTATCGCGCTTGCCACGCGGCATTCATGTGAAAACAACCAGTTTGTTGCAAAAACAGCAACAACAGCAACAACAACAACAACTGCAAGGACACGCGTTGCCATGGCCAACGTTACAGTTACACTTGCTACAAACGCGTACATATGTAGCATTGTTACAATTACTGGCAACATGGCGCTGCCACAAGTGCGGCAGACAGCCAAAACTGTAGTGTAACTGAGAGAGAGAGAGAGAGAGAGAGAGAGAGGGATAAATATTTATGATAAATATTTGCTGGCCGTGCTTAGAGCTGAAAAGGATGCGGTAAATGGGAAACGGTGAACGGGATCTGGGTCTGAGTATTATTTTTGGCAATAGATTTGCAAATTTAGCTTGTGGGGGCAATTGAAATGATTTGCAAATACGCCAGACACGCGCCTTACTCCCATACTAAAATTGATCATTATACTCGCGTTTATTCTATAAACATTGCCTTTGTCATTCAAATTCCATGAATAATATCCTAAGAGTTCCTTTGAACCGTATTCTAGATTTATTTCTATGGAAATATATATTGTATATGAATGTATATTTTTAGATAAAATACAGATATTAAAGAACTTGGGGAAATTGTCAATAAGAAAACCAGTCGAATTTATTTTACTTTGGCTTTGTAAGAACTCAAGACGGGAGCGTGACACGAATTACAAATTTTAAACAGAGATAAAAATTATCAATTTAATTTTAAAACATTTTAAAGAATTAATTAGCATTTGTATGTATCTGATCATAAACAATATTAATATTTTTGCAGCTATATATACTTATGTGTATGCATTCGACGTATTAATAAATATTTTTTATTTTTCGTTATGTATATTCGTGTCACGCAAGAAAACACGAAATCTAGTATTTTTCAATTACACCTTACACATATCCAGATGCCAGTATTTGTAAATACTTTATATGTTTTAAAAAACAAACGGGGTAAACTATGCCAGTCCCACATACAGACAAACATTTTGACTCATAAAATATAAATCTGCAACATTCAAACAACAACAAATGCTTGAAGTTATGCAACAAAAACTCTTTATGCAACTAAAAGTTGGTTAAGTTCAAGTGCTTCGAGCTGAAGAATTTGAATTTAAGTCCGGATTCCAAATCTGAGTGTAGTTGGCCAAGTTACTTCCATGTTGTTGCCGTGTTTTTGTTTGCCAGTTTTTTGCCGTATTTGCTCAGCGCTCGATACTCATAAATTTGGCAAACAAGCAACAAGAAAATTTACTGAATATTTTTGCCATAGAAATATTTTCAATTTTTTCTTCCCTTCTTTCTTGTCTTTCTGTTTGGGCTTAGACTGTGAGATAGGTCATAACAAATGGCCAAAAGCAAATAGTTGAACGCGAAAAATATGAAAAAATTCGACTAATAGCAATGTCTTTGCTTCTGTTTTGCTTTTAAGCCCAGTTTGTGGGAGGGACACGCCCATTCAATTTCAGATACCGAAAAATTGAAATAGCGAGAACTCGACGCGTCGCAACCAAAATGGCGAATGTCCTGGCAAACATTTTGGCCGTTAGCCTTTGTCCACCAACCAGCCAGACAGTCGGCTAAATTGTTGTTGTAATCATGAATGTTTGTTGTCTTTGCCGTTGCTACAACAACAGCGGTAACCGCAGACTCTGCAGACAACAGTTTGTTGGCTTTGCGGAAAGAAGTTGGGATGAATTTGAGTTATAGGAGAAGTGGGGGGTGGGGTGGGAGTAGGGGCGTGGCAAGATATGGTGCATTTGGTTTATGAATTTTGTTTTGACTGCAAGCGTTCAGCCGGAAAATACGAGCCATTCTCAGCCAGACCCAAGAGAAATTACAAAACTTCTTTAACGCATTTTTCTATCAATTTCCGCATTTTCACATTTAATTTGTTTTTTGTTTTGAATTGTTTGTTGCTGTTGTTGCTGCTGCTGACCGTCCTATTAAAATGACTCCTTTTGAAGTTTTGTTTTGCTTCTTGTTTATTTTGGGCAAAACATTTTAATTGGTTATGTTTTTGGCACTAGAAAACGTTGTTTACTTTCATGAAAATATTTTATAAAATTAAATAAATATTGACATTTTACCATCATCTTTGTGCAATTTCCGTGCTCCCGCTGGCAATTAGCGATGATCTTTAAATTACCTAATTATTTATTTTCCAATAGGTAAATTGTCGTCTCCAGATTGCTTAAGTAAATTTTGGCTTTATGTTAAATTTGATCTTCTGGGGTATGTTTAAATTTGTGTTAATAGAAAGTGTTTAATTGTAATTTGTTTTACTTATATTATTTTCATATATCGTGTTAATTATTATTTTGTAAAATTTGATCTAAAATTACAGAACGAAGACAGAGAGAATAATGGAAGCTGCCTATGATTGTGCAGGGTATCTGTTCTTCGTGATTATGGTTGTCAACATTCTTGGCTTGTTTGTCGTTAGTTTGGCTTTATAGATATGTAAATGTCGCACTTATGCACAGGAAACTCAATTTTTTCGCGTCTCTGTCAGCTAAAAATTCTGCGCACGTCTCGCAATTATGGCGCTAATATGCACTTGACAATGTAATGACATTTATTGAACGGCAGCAACAGCGACGGCGACGACGACTGAGGGAGAGTTTCTTTATGGCTTGGAGGCAACTCTTCGACAATTGTAAGTGGATGCTCCAGGAGAGTGGATGCTGATTGAATATGCCCGTAGAGGGAGCCGGGAGAGGGAGAATTCACATTGTCAGAACACTCGTTTATTGGAAGACGAAGCTGCAGAAGTTGTAAAAGAATTTTCGAGGCGTCTTCCCCAGGGCTGAAAGGCGTTAATTCCATGCCGCTGATATGCCAATTGACAACTGGAGCCGAGTTAAGAGTTTGAGCTTGAGTCTGAGTTTGGATCTGAATGCGATACGAGTATTTGTCAAACTGTGCCACACAAAAGCGCGCCATTTATTAATGTAGCCATGTGGAAGCCAGTCAAAAGTAGTGGAAAGCCGTCTCTAACGGCGACTGATTGCCAGTTACCCAATGCACAAAGCAGAGCCGTGATAACCAAACACACAGAGAGAGATATAAAGAATGGGACAAGCAGGCTGACTCGGCGTATACGTAATGCCGCATTGGAGCAACTTTTCACACTCGCTTTCCCTCTTCTTGCCTCTGCCTTCCCCTCACCCGTTCCGCCAGTTCCCCAGACCGACATGCAATTAAATTTTCGCTTTGACTGAGTTGCGTCAAATTATTATTTATCAATAAGTTTGCAGTTGCATGCCGTATTTGGGTGTCTGTGTGTTTCTCTTTGTGTGTATGCATTTGTGTCAATTTCATTTGACGAAATGAAAAAATAATATAGTTCATAAAGTGCAGGCAGTAAGCTCAGAGAGAGAGAGAGAGAGAGAGAGAGAGAGCGAGAGGCATCATCCCCGAGGAGAGCAACTGTGGCAACAAGGTTTTGCATATAATTTGATGTGGCATGTGGCACATACTTGCGATAACGTTTCAAAGAATTTTGTGCATTGCCAAAACTAATGTGAAAATGCAAATAGCATGTAATGATACCAATAATATGACTTGTATTAACATGGCAAGGTTACACAGTTGGCATTATCTAAGTTTTATTTATTTATTTTGATTTTTGTGCAATATAGGCAAACTTTCACCCTAGTTAGTCTTTCCTCCCTTCCTTTCCCACTTTCTTTTACGAATACATTAAAAAATAAAAAAAACAAACAGTTTTTCCCGTTTTGCGGGAGCGGAAGGGGGCGTGTCAAAAATTTAAAACAAACTTCACCTGCTTCAACGATTTTGGAGTCTGTGTGTGAAAGTTTGGCTGCTCTATCTCTTATGGTCTCTGAGATCTAGGCCCTCACACAGACGGACAGACAGGCAGACGGACAAACACACATGGCTATATCGACACAATATACCCTTATACTTATTTTTTAAGTAACGGGTATAATCATTTTAATAACAGATAGTTTTATATAAAATAAGCATTAAGTGGAAGTCATAGAGGCAAGCTAACAACCTTATTCCAAAAGAAAAGGTTTAGGTAAAAAAAAAGAGTTGTTGAATTTTGTGAAATTTTAAACAAAATAATTATAACATAAAAATTCAAAATAATCAATTCAAAATGATATAATTACTTATTCATCTAAATTTCTGTTCATAAATGAACATGGTATTTAAGCAACTCTCGGAATGCGCTGCCAGATGTGCGGCAAACCACTTGAACAGGTCACCAAGGCGTTGGATTACCACATGGGAAGCGATCCTGGCGCTCAGAAATAGATGGACAAGGGCAACATAAACAAAACTGAATACATAATAGATAAGAAATAACTCCGTCACATAAGAATCATTTACTCAATGAGAAGAAATGAGTAAAGAAAACTTTATCACAATAGTAACCTCTGTCCTTTTGTACATAAGATAACCTATAAAACCCCATACAAATCAATAAACGAAGACAGTTCTTAAACAAACACAAGAGTGTTTCTACTTAGGGATTGGCAAGCGTGCTTACATACTAGTTCTGACGTTGCGACTAACATCGGGACAAAGTTCAAGTACAGATTTGCATGCAATTTCTTTTCTCAGTTTATTGCAAGTCCTCAAAGCGATCGTCATAAAGCAATAAGTTTAATATTCACTTTTGGCATTGCCCTCTGTTAACATGCCTTAAGAGGTGCTTCCGTTTAAATTCGCATAGTACTTTGTGTTCTATGGAGAGATGGTAAAAGGGTCAACAATTATCCAACTGGGACGCACACTCAGTCAAACGGGATTAGGGGTAAAAATGTTTGTGGATATGGCACAGGGCACGAGTTGCATGTTTGGAAATGTATATGGAAATTGACAAACGCATATCCTAACATCGCGACGAAATGAGAAACAAAATGAAACGAAATAACGAAAGTGGTTAAAGGTGTGTTATATATTTACCAGGACAATTGGATGTGACTTTATTTTTCTCTGCTTTATATGCATGTTTCCCCCTTGTAGACCGTCTGCCCTTTAGCGATTATTTGTTTGGCTCGAATGCGTTTATTGGGCTTGGCACATAATAAAATTATTTATTGCATTATAAATAATACAAGCACTCGTAATCATCCACAAGAACGAAACATTTCTCTCGCTTTCAGCTTCTTTTCAATTTCGATTTGCATTTGGTACCATCAATAAGAAAAGCCAACCTCAACTTCCAGCTCCAAGCTCAATCCAATGGAACCTCATGCAAGCCAACAAAATAAATAAAATTAAAATAAAAATTTATAAAAGCATTGCGGCAATGCTACACCATTGGCTCCAGGGAAGAACAGAGAATGAGAGAGAGAAAGAGAAATAGAGAGTGTCTTTAGGGTTATGTACGTTGTGTGATTTTATTGTTTATCGATACAAAGCTCGTAAAATACCTGACACAAGCGCCATAAACACATGTGTCAGAGATGAGCAAGCGTAAAAAAGCAATCAATGAAAAGTAAAATTGGTTATAAGAAATAATGCAAAATGACGCTTGATTATAATTTTAATAATATTAAAATTTGTTTAATTCTTCTAGTTAATAAACTTGAAAACAATTGAAAATAAATGCTATATAGAAAAATATAATAAAATCAATACATTGTAACATAAAATATTTAAAGGAATGAAAGAACATTTTCAATGTTTTATTCATTATTAAATTTTTTATTTTATATAAATAAATAAAAAATTGGACGGTTGTACTCAAAAATATGTCACTTTGTTTTTAAATAATAGGACAATAAACACGTGCTTTTAACTATCATTATTTTAGTTCCAATTTATTCTGTGGTGAGTAAGTAAAAAAACATCAATCTCAATTTTTGAGAGACTCTCTATATAATATGCTATAAAGTGCACTTTTAAATAGTTAATATATGATCTAATTTTCAAAAGTGAATTTGTCGAGTTATCGCACCGCGTGCATCTCTAAACGTGGGATTCTATTTGATATGGTTTCCGCTTTCTGTTTACATAATTGAAAATTTCTAATGACTTTGCCAAGGTTTATTGTGTAAACAAGTCGCCCACACACACACACCAGTCCACACATACATATGGAGTAGGGCCAACGCAGACAGACGGCATTCAAATGTATGTAATAAAACGTATATGCCCCCTGGCAAACTGGACAACTGGCCAACTGGCTAACTGACCGCCCCCGCACCCTGCCAGTCAATTCTGGCTTATTTTGGCTTGCGGCTGACACATTTTGCACTTGCTTTCAGCTTCAGCTTCCGCTTTTTGCATTTGCTTTTAAAATATGGTTAAGCAAACTGTTGTTGCATAGTTTTGTGCGCTGGGCGCACGCTGCGTATACGCTATAATTTCACTTGACGCCTTTGGGCGTCATTCACATAAAGTGCTTATGTGTCTGTCATGCACTCTCCCCCACTCCCTTCCCTTCACCATCCTGTAAATAATATTAACACTAAACAGACAGCGGCACAAGGAGCTGCTACATGCAACGCGTTGGGGCATGATACAATATGAGTGGGAGTACGAGAACTCGCATCCCATGCTGCTCTAAGTATACGCCCCATGGCCGTAAACTTTTCATTAGCAAGGCAGTTTGTTATTGTTGGTGTTGTTGTTGTCGTGACAAAAGGCCGCCTTAAGTGCAGGATGTCCATAAAGGCTGTGGCGAAATTTGTCAAAGGTTTTTATGTCAGCGAGCGGCGGGACTATAATTGTTTTATGCTTTCCTTTTTGTTTTTACTGTTTCTAACAAACTATTACCACAAATGAAGAGCATGCCGGGGCTATCCAAGTGGCAATAACCTACGTAGGATGACAGCAAGAGGAAGAGAAAGAGGACCAAGGACAGGGAAAGGAATAAAGACAAGGCTGGCGTTTCTGCGATGCTACTAGGGTTATTATAATTATTATCAAAGAAGACAAAGAGCAGAACATTCATAGCTCACGAGTCAACAGTCACAACGCGAGGTTACGCTTCGAGTAAGTAAATAAACAATAACTTATATTTGCAGTACAGGATTTTTTTTAAGCTTACCTAACTAAAAACTTGGCTTTTTAAGTCTGTTTCAGCTAGAAATTCGCAGATGACAAGATAATACTCGTAATGCCAATTATAAGGTGACCTTTGAATCAAAGATAACACAAGGTAAGACACAGAACATAGGGTTTATAAACAACAAGAAAGTACAAAAAAAATATACAAGAGAGCAGAAGAGTTAATAATCTATAAAATAGAAACGCAGAAAATTGCAAGCCACAAATGCTTCTCTATGTCTCTTACATACATTTGTTTAAGGCTATCATTTCATTAAATATCAAAATAATTACTTGTGTTATATTATTGCATTTTTTTTATTAATGCTGCCAATGAAAATATTTTTTATGGCTTTACATCTTATCAAATACAAGCATTCATTGATGTCTGCAACAATCGTAACTAAATTACTTACTATAACTGTATGTTGACAACATAGCTCTCTGTTTTTGCAATTAAAAAAACAAAGCATATAGAGAATCCCTCTAGAATAGTCTAAAATGGAAACCTTCATTTTCTGTTCTTGAACTCTGCCTGTTAAAAGGTAAATCTGTTGGAAAATTCACAAAACATTGGGAAATTAGTGAAATAAATTTGGAAAATGCTTTTGGACATAAATGTGAAAAATGGCAAATCGAAAAATTGAAGATACTTAGACTTTCCATAAGCAAAGTAGTCTTGTTGTTGTAGTAGCACTTGTTGTTGTTTTCCCTTTGGCAGCTTCACTTGAACTCTTGGCTAATTAGGAAAATGCTTTGCTTACTTCAACAATGTCGATTGGAAAACTTTGTTTTCAGTTGCGTAAATTAAGTGGCAAAGTAATTTGGTGAAAATTTTACAGTTGACAAGCTATGAAAAATGCTAAGAGCGCTTATCCAGCAGCAAAAACAACAAGGACAACAACAACAATAACAAGGATAAACGTAAACCAACAGCATACGACAACATGAACATCATCATCGTGCTTATGATTATGCTTATCCCTTTTTCGCCAGACCATAATGTGATCCACAAACACTTTAACAACAAAAACAACAACAGCAACAACAACGATGTTGACGATGACGAACACGTAAAAATCCATAATATTTGCACAAACAATCGAAGCTAAAAAAGTTAATCGAAGCAGACGCAACGAAAAACTTGCAACAACATCCGTAAAAAAGAGTTGAAAGTAGAAAAGAAAAACTTTCTGCTGCGTGTGAGTTGCGCATTTGCATTTGAATTTTAGTGCGTAAGTCTTTGTGTGTGTGTTTTCGTCCACCATTGCGAATTGGTTAGCATTGCAAATGCGCGCGAGTTTTCAAGGCTTATTCAAATATACTCAAGTGTGGATTTGATACACAAGCGTAGCCGAGGACCCGAAATGCTAATCCCGAAACCCATGTCAAATCAGATATATATAATTAACGGCATTGCAAAATAACAACAATAACAGCAGTAGGAATAATTTAAGTATTGATAGCTTAACAAGTAAGATTTTGGTGTGAAAAGAAAATAGCAAAAGCGAATGAATGATAAATGAGTGCGAATAGCATTGACATGATAAGGGATTAGAACTTTTGTTATAAATAAATTAAATGATGGAAACATAGAGCTTTTCAAATATGCATAATATAATAACTTTTAAAGTTTTTATTTCAACAAAAGCAAATTCAAAAATAAAGACTTATATAAATTAATTTATTTTAAATAAGGTTTCTTTTGATTATTTTTTAAATAATATCACCAACTTTCAAAAACACCCTTTACTTTTCATAGAAACTGGGATTTGGGAACTAGCATCAAACATAACAGAAAAATACACTTTTTGAACTCGCTCACAAATAAAACTTGGATGTACAAGACAAGCTTAAAAGCATATTTTGTCAATTTGATTACAATATCTCATAAAGCAAAAAAGTTTTTCTTACCAAGACTGTATTTTCTCACGATCGGTACTATGGCAGCTATATGATATAGTGGAACGATTTGAATCAACTTCGAAAAAAATGTATCAGACAAACTTAAATGTATATTCTATCAGTTTGGTTACGACATCTCAGAAAACAAAAAAGTTTTTCATACTAAGACTTGATTTACGCCCGATCGGGCAGCAATATAATATAGTGGTCCGATTTGAACCAACTTTGATCAGAATAATAAAACCAAGTTAGATACATATTGTATCAGTTTGGTTGAGATATCTCATAAAACCAAAGAGTTTTTCACACTAAGACTTTATTTTCGACAGATAGTTCCTCTGAGCGCTATATGATATAGTGGTCCGATCCAAAAAACAAACAAGCTTGCTCTGCCTTCAATATAGAGGAATCTAAGTTTGGTGTCACTAGCTATCAATGTTGATTTTTGGGCGGTAACGGGGGCGTGGCCAAATTCTGAAACAAACTTGATCTGCTTGCAATATAGACGAACCAACATACCAAGTTTGGTGTCTCTAGCTCTTATAGTCTCTGCGATCTAGGTGTTCATATAGACAGACAGGCAGACGGACATTGCTATATCGACTTCGCTATTGATGGTGATCAAGAACATATATACTTTATAGGGTCTGCCACGTCTCCTTCTGCCTGTTAAGCACATATTCTTTAAAACAAACTTAATAGACCCCTGTACTTTTTTTAAGTACGAGGTCTAAAAATAAAAAAATACAAAAAACTACAAAAATGTAATAATATAGTAAGTGGTCTTACATTGTAAGACTTACAATCAGGATATTATCTTAGTATTATGAATTATTATCTATTGTTGACGAAAGCTCGTCATTTGGAGACACAACATAAATTACTTGCCATCCATAATTTTGGTTTAGGAAACGAATATCTTCTGTATGCATTTAATTAGATTTAATTCATCTTGCGTACTCTTTAACTATTTCAATTATAATTTCAGCTGATTTTTGCCCCGCCGCAGGCCACGACCTGACACGTGTTCATGCCCCACTTAAATTCGCACACAGACAGAGAGAGAGAGAGAGAAAGAGAGACAGGCAGATAGAGACCAAGATAGAGTATTAGAGTAAGCTTGGCCAGTCACCTTAAATAGCGCTCATTGTTGTTGTTGTCTTCGTTCGTTTTGTTGTCCTGTTATATTTTATTCCGCTGTGCATTTGCCAGCACTGCCACCAAACGTGGCAAGAACAAGTCAACAAATAAAAGAAGAGGGAAAAAAATTTAATTTTTGACTGGCATCGCAAGCATTACGAATGCTGCTTCTGGTTTTTATTCGTGGTGGCTCACCGAGTGAGTGCCATTGCCATTTTATGAATAATTCATATCAACACACTCAAACACTCACAGACACACACACACACACACGTGCACACATACACACACGCGTGCACACATGCACGTTCTAAGGGATCGACACAAAGGACACGCATACATTTTCATATTGACACTCGTCGCGGTCTCCTTCGAGTTGGATTTCTCATTCCTGTGGCAGATTCCCATCATCGTTTGGCGACGTCATTGTCTCCTGAGCGTGCCTTTGTCTACGCCTGTCACACAGCATCTATCACACTCCTTCATTTCTTTATTTTTTTTGTTTTTGTTGTTGCTGTTGTTCTTTTTTTGCATTCTTGTGGCACATTTTTTTGCTGCTGTCTTATGTGAGGAAGCCTTTGAAACAGCTCAAAAGGAGTCAGAGAACTTGCCACCAAATGGCTGCTGGCACACACACAAACGCAAACACGCACACACACACACACACATCAACTTCCTCACACCTACACTATGGCAAGTCATGTTGCATACCGCGCGTATTTTTCGCTTGCTTTTTCGTCTCTCGTCGCGTGACGCAAATCGCCAATTGGCCAAACCAACGCTTTGTGGTTGTTGTGGCAGCTCTTGTTATTTTGTTTCTTGTTGTTGTTGTTCTCTGTGTTGTTCTCCTTGTTGTTTCTTTTGTTTTTGTGTTTATCTTGTTGCCAAATTTAGCTGATTTTCGCGCGCAAAAACAAACGAATTTGACCAAAGTCGAAATGTGCGCTGAAATGTGATGTCGTTGACTTATTTTACTCTAACTGAAGGGGTGTTGTCGCATACTAATGAGGCATGCAACAAACGACATTTTAATAAGGTTGTTATCTACTTTAATAGACAGTTTAAAAGTTTGTCTATTTGCTTTGAATTAACAAAACAGAACTAACTCTTTTTAATTAAAATAATACAAAGATTTATTCAAGTAATTTTTTTTTAATTTATCAATTATCGATATATTAAATTTTTTAAAAAATGTTTTGGTTTAGAAAATATATAAAAATTATGTTGCTCAACAAATGATATTAATATCCAAATAAAAGTCTACTGACGGAAGTCTTTCCATGCTCCAAAAGTTCTGATATCCAATTTTTTCACAAACAATATTCAATTTAATATATAAATTTAAAATAAAACAAGTGGGAAAGAAAGGTTATAGTCGAGATCCCGACTATAGGATACCCGTTACTTAACTTAAATATGTATAAAGGTATTTTTTTAAGAATTTTTTTTTAAGAAAAAAGGATTTTGTTATTATTAATTTTTGTTATTTTATATTGCCTGAATCCAGTTGAGAATTCTTAGGCACAAGAATGACAGAAAAGTTTGCTTGGCATATTGTGTTACTGTTGTTAATTAGTTGTAGATTCAAAAAATTTTAAATTAGCAACTTCTTCAGGTTTATAATTTTGCTAAATGTCAATCCCCTTGGTTAGCGACCTCTCTATATAGTAACCGGTGACTTGACACGCTCAACAACATACTACACTTGCATAAATGCAAGGAGTATGCTCAATACGATTCGATAGATGCCAGTTCCATCATCATTGAAGATTCATCGATACCATTTGGGTTGAGTCGAGTAGCGATTCAAGCCGAATGTCATATTTGCGTCGTCAGAACCAGTTGAGAATTATTTGATGCATTTTTGTTAAGTCTAATAATATTAAAACTATTGCATACTCTAAGGAGCTAATTTTGCTTCAAGAGCTTCGGCATGTTAATACTGCTGTTCTACTTGTCCGATCTTGCTGCGATTTTATAGGATAATAGATAATAGCAACTTGCAACTCTAATACCCACAAAAACGTATTATCTTAAATACTGTGGGTGTGGTGGTTTTTCGCGATTTGCGAGGGCGGAGGGGGGCGTGATAAAAATGTAAGACAAACTTGACCTGCGTGGTGTGTAGAGAAATCTGCGAGCCAAATTTGGTTATTCTATCTCTTTTAGACTCTGAGATCCTTTTGTTTAAAGAAATAACTTTGAAAACATTAAATCGCCATAACTGCCGTTCTACTTGTCCGATCTTGATGCAATTCAGTGGGATAATAGATAATACTAATAGACAACGTTTATTTTCACAAAAAACGTATTATCATAAAAACTGTGGGTGTGGTGGTTTTTCGCGATTTTCGGGGGCGGAGGGGGGCGTGGCTTAAATTTGAAACAAACTTGATCTGCGTAAGGTATATAGAAATCTGTCTGTCAAATTTGGTTTCGCTATCTCTTATAGTCTCTGAGATCCCTTTGTTCAAACAGACGAGCAAAAGGTTTTTCGCTATTTGCGGGGGCGGAGGGAGGCGTAGCTTCAATTTGAAACAAACTTGATCTGCGTGGGGTATATAGAAGTCTGTGAGTGAAAGTTTGGCATCTCTATCTCTTATAGTCTCTGAGATCCTTTTGTTCATACGGACGGACAGACGGACAGACGGACGGACGGACAGACGGACAGACACACATGGCTATATCGACTCGGCTATTGATGCTGATCAAGAATATATATACTTTATAGTGTCGGAGGTGCCTCCTTCTCCCTGTTACATACATTCCAACGAACACAATATACCCTTTTACTTATTTTTTAAGTAACGGGTATAAAAATATATGAATATTAAAAAAAATTTGAGCTACTTACTTAAAAATTTGTTTTTACGCAGTGCCGATTTGAAGCAATTTTGGTCAGGATATATTAGACCGACTTAAATGCATTATCTGTCAAAATGGTTAAATCACTCAAAAAACAAAAAAGGTTTTTCCTACTAAAACGTGATTTTTGACCGATCGTTCCTATGGCAGCTATATGATATAGTGTACCGATATGAACCAACTTTAGTCAGGATGTATAAGTCTGACATAAATGCATTATCTGTCAGATTGGCTTTGATATCTCAAAAAACAAAAAAGTTTTTCGAACTAAATCGTGATTTTCGACCGATCGAAAAATGTATATATTTAGTTAACAGGTAATTTCTTCCAAGCCCCTCAGTCAAAATTTATGTATCACATACCATAAAACGCGAAATTTTACGTACTACAATATAATTATTCGTTAGAGCCGTTTTTTCAGAAATCGGCAAAATGTAAGATAAAAACCTTATTTCACCTGTAAAGTGTTACCTGAGTACTTCAGGAAAAAAATCTAAACACCTTTCCATTGATATATAGCACATATCTGTAACTTCTATGGTTTGAAAACTGTTGGGGCTTCAATTTTAGCGGACTTAGCGTTTTTCCGCTAAACTAGAAGTTTTTTCAAAAAGTCGTAGAACAAATACTCCCAGCTTTTCGAAAAGGAATAAATCCCTATCATTACATCTGGGGTTTTTTTTAGCGCTTTGATGCAAACAGACAAACAATTAAACTGATATTTCAATTCATTTTGAGAAGTCCACTAAAAACTTTAAATTTTATTATATTTTGAACTAGTTGTCGGATTTGGGTCATCGGCCCCAACGGACCCATTAGCTGCAATCATTTAAATTTAGCCTTTCCCACTTACACACCCTTATCTCATGAACCAGGTGAGTAAGCCATTTTGTTAGGGCTAAACCTTTCGATCGGTACATAACTCGATCTGATCGGACAGTCGTAGCAAATTTTCTATATTTGCTGTATGGCTGCTTTCGTCACTAGCGCGGACTGCCGTCCACAGTGATAAAAGTAAAATAAAAAAATAATTATATAAAATATTTTTTTTGTTTTTGCTTATTGTATTTAAGCCATGGACTAAGCAAAAGGACTTTCATTTGGTTTTTTTGCTTTGTAGTTAAGTGGACTCAAATGCAAAATCCAACAATGCCCACACAATACATGTGATTTTTAAGTGTTGCTAATGTTGTTTTAAATTTGTTGTTGCTGTTGTTGTTGCTAGTTTGATTGTAAGCTCCATTAGGAAGCTATTGACTGTGATTTCGATTCCAATTGCAATTCCAACTGCAACATTAGGTGCTTCAATTGTGCTCATGACTTTGCTAAATTTAAAAGGCCCATTTTGATTTTGCTAATGTGAGCAGTGTTGGAAAACGTTGCAGGAAAAAAGGGAAGGAATATGACTGTGCAGTGTTATTGTTGCTGTTGTAGTCGGAACAATTGCCGCTATAATCGAAACATGATTAAACAAAGCAGCAATTTTCAAGTTAATAGTTAGCGTGTGCGTGTTTCATGACACAACAAAAATGTTGCATGTAACATTAATCAATTAATCGCCTTTAAAGTGGAATTTCTTTTCGATTAAATATGGCAATACCTCAACATATGCTTTACCGATCAGCTTAGCTTCCAGCTCAAAAGTGAAAAAAAGTGGCAAATGATTTATGCGTGTTGCACGTGCCACACTCAAGTTACTGACCTATGCTCATGCAACACCACAATTATTGTGCCGCTTAGCAGAGCAAAAGCCTAAAGAGCACGGCACTGTAAACAGTCATTTTGAAGAGCGAGAGTTGCACTCTTAAAAGCGTTAACAGCTCCTGTTAACAGTTAACAGTTTGACGCTCTTCAAGGGAAATTCGCTCTTCACCTAACACACGCTCTTCGATTATGTTATCAGCTAAATGCGCTCTGTTTACAGTGCTCAGTTAACAGCAAATGGTGCTGTTATGTGGCTCGCCGCAAAGGAGCATAAATCACAGCAGTCGTTGACAGTGTCGCCCGCAGCTGGCCTCCCTCTCCCAATCTTTCTGCTCCAGCCCTTGCCACTGTGCAGTGCCCCAAATGTGCATTTAAATTAGCAGCATCCATTGCCCTTCTCCATTTCCCGCTCCCCATCACCATCCACCGTTGTACAATGTCATTTCTATGCACAGCAAATGCATAAATCATTAACAAGCTCTGCACAAATAATAACAATAATAATGCTAAAAACTGCAACAGTCGACGGCAGCCACAATGCCCATGTGGCATGTGTGGCATATTCAACCAAAAACCGACTCCCTCAACTCCCAACCGCTAGCGCTTCAACAGTGCAACATTCAACTGCTCATGGGGCATGTGCAACCAATTACTGACATTTCCGGCAATCAGTTTTTAGCGCGGCCTACAACCGGAAAAAAACAACAACTACAACAACAATTGGAACAATCACTTTGCAACAACAACTTGCTACAATCGTTGGAGAAACTGGCCACGATATGTAGTTATAATAATTTCAAAAATTCGTTGCCATTCAATTTGTATCGACGTTGACATGAGCCACGCAAACAAAATGATAACTGTACTTCTCCTCCTCCCTGTCATCTGACACCCCCCTCTTCATCCCCTTAGCAGTAAAAATTTATGTTCGCTCGTAGATCATGACAAAGCGACACATTTACTGCGAGTTTTAAGTGTTACTGGGCCAAGCGTCAGTACGATTGTGCGGATTTAGAAAATAATAGTGTTCCGATTAGTAGAAACTCACAGATTTTACCGAAAAAAATATCTAAATGAGAAACTAAGTATATATATTACAAATAATTAATTAATATTAATTAATTATTATAAAGCTTAATTTAATTTCTACTTTCACTTTATTTTGATTTAACTTTACAGTCAATTTTGCCAATTGAATTTTCCAATAAGCACAAGGGGCAGAATGAATTTAGAAGTGATAAATGTTTGGAGTTGGTCCGACTTTTGACCTGGCAACTTTACAAGAAAAAATTTTGTCAAGCTTGGCATGATTTTAATATAAAAAATTAAACGTCTCAGAATAAAATTGAGGGCCGGTTATTCAATGTCTTCTTAAATTTTATCAAAAAGATATATTCAAATTTGAAAAATTTGAAAAAATATGAGGGTGCAAATGACGAACACAACCGGCCCTAGTAGTGTTGCTATACCCGTTACTTAAAAAATAACTTTAAAAAAAGGGAGGCATCTGCGACCCTATAAAGTATATATATTCTTGATCCGTCCGTCCGTCCGTCCGTCCGTCCGTGTGAGCACCTAGATCTCAGAGACTATAAGAGATAGAGATACCAAACTTTCACACACAGACTCAAAAGGCGTTGGAGCAGGTCAATTTTGTTTTAAGCTTTTGTGACGGCCCCTTCCACATCCGCAAATCACGAAAACCGTCTGTTCGTCTGTATAAGCAAAAGGATCTCAGAGACTAAAAGAGATAGAGAAACCAAATTTGGCACACAGATTTCTATAGACTTTACAATATCGATCGATCGAATTTCTCCATAAATCGAACAAAAATAATGGGACGTGCTTCTGTAAGTCAAATTTTTCGAGGAAATCGCCAATAAATTGCGTTTTGTTAGCTTTGATTGAAATAGCGAAGCGGAAAGCGATGACGAATTCTCGGTGGAGGATAGTATTTGCCAGCTCTCCATGAGCGATGTAGAAAACGCCTATTATTTGCAAGCCAGTAACTTAACAAGTGATGATCACTGCATGACCTTCAACAAACTTTAAGCACATTTTTTTTTTTTAAATAACATAAAAAAAAATATTTATCAGATCCTAGGGATCGGGATCTCAACTATAGCTTTTCCACTTGATCCACATATGATACTAAGAGTCGATAAATAGCGAAAACTTGAGATTAAAAATTTAAAATTTTTAACACTTCAAAGTCCTTGCACTAAAATCAAAAACATAATCTAGGGAGAAACGTTTTTTCAACGAAAATAATTTAAATGCAGAAGGAACTTAGAAGGCCAACCCATGATCAATATAACATTCCTCATGAAAATCTAATAAGTTTTTACAGAGCTAAGAGCGTTAGAGACGGCAGCTTTTCAAGAAAAAATATTTATTTTGGTTATGGTTTCGGTTCCGGTACTAAAAGTCAAACGGCTAGTTTTGGTTACTAATTCCGGTTCCGGCATTATTACCTGATTATAATTTTAAAAAAAGTAAGACTTTTTACCAATTTCGCAAATTCATAATTGAAATTGAAGACAAATTTTAATTAAGAGCATTTTGTTTATTTTAGCTATGACTTTTTGTATGGAATGTTGTACTCAATTTCACTTTTATACATGTGTATAATACTTTCTGGTGTCTCTCACGACTTTTCAGAACATCCCCAACAAACCTGGCATGTAACTGTCTCTCGAGAGTGGCCTATAACAATCTGCAATGGCAATCTGAGTGTCAAAAGTGAGTCGGCCCAGTTGTCAGATGACCTCATGCCTGACTGACCTCGTCTCCCAGTGCCATTCTCCCTTGGTCAAGTCCCAGTTCTGTTCAGGTGTCTCTCTGTCTCTCTGTCTCTCTATCGGTTTGGTTGTCTTTTCGTTCAGGAAATATGTCAAAATCTTATTTGCATTTTTTCTCATTTCGCTTTTGAATGTCGAGGCGTATTTGCTCGCACCTGCTGCCAGTTGCTTAATTGAAATCGAGCTGCTCCCGTTTCAGTTGGTTCACTTGCAACCCGAACTGACCTTGGTGAGGAAGGGTTATGTTAAACACACAACGAGTCAAGTAATTGCATTTACAAATACATACAATGGTTAGCCAACGAATGCTACTAAAATTATCGAAAAATACTAAGTTCTAAAACTTAAAACAGCTGCGTGCAATTGATGATTATTGTTGTCGTTGTTGATAACCGCGACTAAAACTTACATTATGTGTGCAATATTATGCATAAAAAATATACATTTACAACTCACACTTACACCAATTATACTACTTTATTTTTAAATATAAATAGAAAAAAACACATCAATTAAGATTTTCATTAAAATGCGAATGGCATTTCGGTATTGACTTTTAATTTCGATAGCATTTTATGAAAGTCTATAGTCAAATTGTCAAATTGTTAAAAATTCGAAATTTAACTAGTAAATGTGCATCAAATTGTCAAATTGATTTGACACTTATTTCGCATAATTTCACAATTCCGCAGCTGTTCGGAATGCATATCAAAAGAATTAAAAAAATACATTCCAATCTGCATTTATTAATTTTGATGTCAAAAGTTAAATCGAATTTATAAATGGATTTAAAAAAATTACAGCATAAATTTTCTTTACTTAATTCAAGAAATATTTCTGACAATTATTAATAAAATATACAAAAAGATTTCTTGTATCAATTAAATTGACTTTAAGCAATTTATTATGTCAATCAATTTGATGTCGAATCAAAATTGAGGTAGGTTATTTAAATTCAAGCATATAAATCAAACATTTTCAGATGCAGTCATTTTTGATGTAGTGAAAAAATGCATGTCTGATTTTCACACCAGCCATTCGTAACGGTAATCAAATGATAAAAGCTATTAAAAATGGCAGCAGTTTCAGCCAACTCGGGATAAATTGCCGTCAGCGTCTTTTAACTGACTGACAGTTGGCGTTGTGAATCCTGAAACACAGTTACTGCGAATCCTGCAGGGTTTGTCAAAATATGCGTCAACAGCATTAAATTTGCATAGAAGTTGCTGCCTTTTCTTGGAATTCGTTTGCCACCCACTTATTCTATTTCTCCTCTTTCACTTGCTTTTCTCTATTTTCCATCTTAAATACATGCAGCGTCAGCAAATGTAAATGACGCCAGTCTATTAAAAATGCAAAAGTGCAAGAAAAATTCGAAAAAATCAGTGACAGTGTAGAGAGTGCAATTATGGAAAGAAATATTATTAATAATTTTAAATTTATTTAAATTGTTCAGTAAACTGGAAGCCGAAAATCATAAAAAATATAATTAGTTGTAGATAATGTAAAGGAATTTACACACGAAACTTTAAATATTAAAATAAGTTATATTTTTGAAACTATTATAAATATATTTAAAATTATAAATATATTGAAGATGTTAACCACATTATTGTTTATCTCGAAATACCAAAATACTTTAATTAATTCAGATCTTGACTGATCCTTTTACAATCGAATTAGAATAAATCATTACTTTCATCTCTATTCTCCTGCTTTAAATTTGACTTAGTTGAATGTAAATGTAACATGAAAACTATTTTCGCATGTTCCCTAAAAGCATGCTATAATATTTTGCATTCAAAGAAGACGAACTCCCAGATCACTATGGTCCGGATGTCGATTTTTTAGGAATAAATTAATAACTCGAGAACGAATTAAGTTTTTTATGTCTAGTTTTTTGCATTGGGCCTATGATATAAATACGCAAATGGACTACAAAAGTGGGAGTGGTGCCGATGACTTTTTTGTCATTTTGTCTCATGTGTTGTCGCTACACCTTAAACAACTACGCATTTTTCAACATAAGGCTAGCTGCAACAAAGTGAAAATTTGAGAAATGCGCAAAATTGCGCAGCTTGAGCTAAACAGTAGAATTTTAGAATTGATCAATCTTCAAAATGCATATAGTCGTATTGCTGACAAGTGCTGACAAATTTAGTTATCTCTTTTCAAAGACAAAATTGTATAAAATATTTTTTGTCGAGGCAAGTTTTTAAATTACAAAAAACAACATATAGCACGTTGATTTTTAACATCGCAGATATACTAACACAAAGTACAAGCCACAAGAAATATAGGTCAAAATAAATTTTGTTAAAAAAGCTTCTGAATTAGTGTAGTAAGACAAATAAGTTCAACCTAAAAAATGGGAATAACAGATTCATGTGGTCTTTTTTCTAAGCAACTCTGTTTAACAGCTGTTTGCTAAGCAGTGTTGGACAATGTTAGAGTTTTGACTATGCAAAATTTGAGTTGGATGTATTTTGAATGCATCGCCATCAAAAAATCGTTAATTTGAACAACTTTAAATAATGACTTTATTCCAAAAAAGTCGTCATCCGGACCATAGTGCAGATGAAGGCAAAGAGGAGCTCTTAGACGAACACGTCTGAGACAGACACTGTGCCTCTGAATTGGATTGAGAACTGAGAGCTGAGTGTTGGGATGCTGAAATCGAAAGGCAGCTTGTGCAGCCATTTTATTTATAATGAAGTTCATTTGTACTTTGTGCGCATTACAAAGGAAAACAATGTAGGGGAAAAATAAAAGCAAAATGTAAAGAACAAAAAGTACAAAACCCTTTAATATCATGTTCCGTTTTGTTGTTTTTGTTTTGTTCATTTTGGGGAAGTTGCGGAAGCATATAAAACGAGTGCAAGGATTGCAGCATATACATATGTATGTATGTAGTTGAATCATACTTCGGCTATTGTGTTAAGCAGTTGTTCTTCTTTTGAAATGTTGTTGTTGTTCACTTTGTTGCTGCTGCTGTTGTTGTTGTTGTTCCGGTTGTTGCTGTAAGATTAATATGCTGCCGTTTTCTACTACTTATGCTGCCTTTCAAGCTTGGAGAATTCTTAAAGGACGCACAGCACGTCCTGCCAAGTTGCCAAGTATGCGTGTGTGTGTTAGTTTAATGACTGCATGTCTGTCTACCCTTTGTATGCGTGTGTTGAAAACTTAAGTCATGCAGCAAGCCAGCACGCAGCATGCAACAACACCAACAACAGAAACTACAAACAAACATTTTCACTCACAACTTACTTTAAAACAGGATTTATTGTGCGTCATGCATGTGTCTGAGCAAGTGTGTGTATGTGTTGACTGAAAATGCAATGATGCCGAAATTCAGCACTCAACTATCACATGCAGCAAAAGACTTAACAGCCCCGCCTTCCTCCTCTTCCCCTTCTCAGCGACACTTGGTGTGTGTGTGTGTGTGTGTGTGTGTCAAGAGTGAAAATGAGCAGCCGCCAGTCAGACATGCACTCAGAGGGGGACTGTGGCGGTACCCAGGGGGGACATTGTCCTTTCAGTGCTGTAGCTTCCGGAAATTTCAACCCAGCATATTTCGCGCCTTCTTTACATAGTTGAAAGCAAAAAGAAGTGAACTTGCCGGCAATTACACATCATGACGAGAACATAAAGCCGTCTACTTATAATGAAGTTTGTTCCCGTTTTCTTTCTTTCCTGCTGCCTTTCTTTTCATTGTGTATCAAGTTGCAAGCAAAAACTTTAAAATAACAATGTTATATTTAGCCTTTGGGCCAAACCAACAAGATATACAAAATTGTTGAAAGAAAATGTCAATAAATGTGGGGAAAATGTGAAAGAAAACATGCTCGTATTATTTTTACACAGTTCAATTAGCTGGGAAATTAAAATAAAGATTGCTTATGTAAATTCAATTAACAGAAATTGTATTGATATTGATCACAAAGTTGATTGAAATCGAACTAAACAGAACTCATTATATTGCTTGAAAGATAACTGTTTAAACCGTATGCACGATTTCTTAGTTCGTTAATAATTTTTGTTAATAGTTTAACAATTTTGTATAATTTCTAATAATTTTTGTTTTGTTCTTATTTTGCTGTATATAATTTTTATAAACGAATGACAGTGATTGTATCATTAGGAAGAAATAAAATATAAAATATATAATTCAATGGGAAATTGAATTGAAAAATATGTCGATTTAAGAAAATTAAAATCTAATTACTTTTCAATTAGAGTCGTTTGTTTTTTATTGTAAATTTAATAATCTCAACGGTTGAGTGACCCAATATAAGCTCACTATATTTAAATATTCTTTTCACTTTTTGTCTTGATGAATTGGCACCTTATAACATTGCTTGAGATTTGCACTTGAGATTTACAGGTTTCTAATACCGAACTGAATGCAAGACCTAATTTAAAGGCTGCTCCTTCTGTCCTTCTGAAGGATTTTGTTGATAGCCCTGTCGCTAGTGCGGACAAGGTTAATTTGACTGGCGCCCGCCTGGCTGTGTCGCAGCCTCAATGCCAGACAGGCGGGGGCAATGATGTCGTCAACATGTGGCACCTTCGCCGAGACTGGCACCCGTGATATGCCCGTCCATAACATGTGGCGAGCATGATGATCGTCCGTTGGCCTAACCGCGATGGACACCTCAAAGGATCCGACACGTGGCGAGCAGTTCTCGTTGAGCCGGAGTTGGAGTTGCAACTGAGGTTGCATGGTGCGCAGCGCCTCCGCCAATGAGGCATGTAGATCCATGGCCCTTTTCCGGTAGGAGTAGTTTACCGGACAGTACTCGATGTAAAGCACCGGCTGTTTCGGATCCAGTGGCGGTGGCGCCTCACGCGGTGCCATTTTCAACGCCTCACAACTCTTACTTCAGTGTGGTTTTTTTTTTTTTTTTTTGATTGGTTTTTAATAGTATTTCATATCGAATTGGGACTGAAATTTGACACCAAACTGCTGGCCAACTTCCCTAAAACTTACCCTTTTAAATCAAACATAGTGTATCTGCTAAACGAATCGTTGCTCTGACATAATTTAAATGCAAATCCGTAAACCGCTGGCAAAATGAAAAGCTAGCCACATTTAAATGCGAGCATATTTTGTTGATTTTCCCACGATGGCCACAAAATTGCAAGCTGTCCACTTTCAGCTGACATTTTGCCGACGGTTTTGGCCTCTAGTTAAAACTTTGTTCAATTTTCTAGCCAAGCGGCCAAAGCTGTATCTTTATTTTTTAATAAACCCAACAAAAACTGAACCGGACCGAACTGTGCTGAGCTGAGCTGACCAGGGAGAACAAAGGATGAGCAGCAGTTTCATTGTATTGCCAGGGGCAAGGTTGACGGGGCCATTCAATCCATTTTATTCACATTTATTGAAAGCGGAACAGTGCTGCTGGCAAATAAAATATGATAAAATATGAAAATAGCAGGATAAGAAAAATAGAAAAAGTGGATAAAACCGAGAAAATCGAGCAAATATTCTGGTTATGATAATAATGTTCCATGCTCCACTGAGACCAAAGATCGTGTCTTCAACGTGCCCCAGACAACAATAAGGAAGTAGCAAACTGACTCAAATCAAAAGAAAAAATGTTTACGAGTATTTATTAAACTGCTTGGGTGACTGTGTGCCGTGGAAAAAGGGAAGAGCAAGTAGCAGTGAATTTATTTTCAGGCTTTAATTGAAATTAAAAAGTTTTGCATTAATTGAAGACTATTAAAGAATATACTTTTGTTTTGATTAAATGTAATTTAAATGTAATTTGTATTTAACTACATTTAATATCATCTAATTCAACGTCACCACACAGCAACCCCAAAAATTTTATTTTAAAATACTTCACTTTTAATTGGAATTAAAACAATATATTAGACACAAATAACGAAGAAAAAAGCTAACTAAATGTTGCATAAATTAGAGTAGTTTTTACGCCGCCAATTTCGATGCATTTCCAAATTTAATGAAACCACTAACTGTTCCAAAAAGTATGCTATATTAATTTGCATTATTTGAGTTTAGTTAACACAGAAAGAAGCCGCAAAGCGCTCTAGGCGATATATAGATGTTAAATAATATTGACTAATTAATTAGATAATTTTTATTCAATACTAAAATAAGCTAAAATATATTCAAATAATTCTCGTTTCTTTTATATAACGTTTTATATACCTCACTCTTGATTTAAATGATATTCTGCTCTTTTGTGGCAACAAAAGTTCAACTACAAATTGAGTGAAGCTTACAGCACTATAATATTGTAGTCGAGAATGTTTTAAATGAATCTGTGAATTTGCAGTATTTTGTATATACATATATGAATGTGTGTGCTTTAACTTGCCATATCCACTGTCAATTTGTCAGTTAACTCCAACTGTGCGGCGTTGACAGCCTTTAAACTTCAGTTACACTTTTTCTACTTCGACGTAAATTGGCCAGCAGCAACAGCAACAATATCAACCAACTTTGAGAGTTTCACAGTTGCGAGTGCTGGGATTAAAAAACGTTTTGCATGCCCATTACGACGGGGCGACTGTAACAGGGGCCTGAAGACACAGGACCAAGCACAGAGGGCGAAGGACACTGGGCGTTGTGGGAAGTGCGGGTGGCAGGTCAATGACGATGGCAAGGAAAATGCGTA
The DNA here is from genome assembly GCF_004354385.1 of Drosophila innubila. NCBI lineage: Eukaryota > Metazoa > Arthropoda > Insecta > Diptera > Drosophilidae > Drosophila > Drosophila innubila. The sequence goes on along the minus strand of NW_022995372.1, from coordinate 8,292,979 downwards.
AACGAATTTGTGAAAATTATTTGTGCAGCCGGGCAAAAGCTTGATTAAATTTTCGCTCCGAGTCCGCTGGGCATACAGCATATTATATTTATTTATACCATTCCAACCATTCTCATTCTCATAAAGAAATGTGAACTGAGCTGGCTTCAAATGAGTTTTCATTGATACCGAGTACTTTGATTTTGTATGTGTGGATTGTGTTGGAAAATTCCCAGGCGCATTACGTACGAACCCGGCTATAAAAATGCTCTTGTTTCAGTATTTTCTCCCATTTTTTGACTATTTTTTTTTTGCTTTTGTCTTGTATTTTATGAATTTCAATTATGAAAACTTTCTACGCGCAACTTTCACATAGCCTGTATAAATAAGGGAAAAGTCTGAAAATGGTTTTTTATTTTCTTGGGTTTTGTTGTGGGGCTTGTCAACAATTTCTTTGCTATTTTCTCCCATCAGCCATTGCGTATTTTGTCGCCTTAAATAAACAAACACTTACTGGTCAATTGTTTTCAGAGCTAAGCTTTCACGTATACTGATGAGTTTTAAATTGTACCGTTGGCCCATATACTTATGCATATTTTTTCACTTTCTCTTTTATACCTTTTTTTATTCATGCTGTTTTATTGTGGCAATTTATTGAATCAACATTACTATATGGAAATAGCATTAAATGGCTTTTTGTCCACTTTTAAACGGTAATCGGTAATAATTATCTAGATGGAGCACGTATTTATAATCTTTATTTAAAATCTGAGGACAGAATCTGCTCTACTTAGAATATATCTGATAACAATAACTTGTTACCTTTTTGGTTTTAAATTGAAGGTTACTTATAACATAATTTAATTTGAAAATTTTCTTATCTTCAGTATTATCAGTGCAGAGTATTCCCCAGTCAAACATCAAATTAGATATTATTTAAAAAAAATGAAAGACATTAAAGAAATTAGCATGCTGACGGGTAGCATATGTTGTTATTTGTCTTAGGAAAAATTAGCGCAAAGCACACGCAAATTGAAATATTAAATAAGAAGAGACAAAAGTCGGGCTTGAGTTGCTTCCTTAATGTGGATTTGTTTCCTGTTTTCTCAACAGGTAAGCTTTTTATTCAGTTTGCACTTAGTCCCCTCCATTATACTTAAATATTTTCTTTTCAATTTTCATAATTTAGCCCAGCGTCAAGCATAGTCATGTGCCATTTGCTTACGCATTTTACGTTTTAAAGTGTTTTGTTTGTCTTTAATTAGCAATTTATGCCTCCTGTTCATTGAAGAGACGGGTAGGAGACATAATGGAGGTAGCTTAAGCGACTTAATGACCCGCCCGGAGTGGTGTGTGTATTTGTGTGTGTGCTTTATATGATTAATTACCTAATTATTGTATTATATTATACAACAGCTGAAGGCTTTGTATCTTTAAGCTTCCCTGTGGTCAGTTTGCTTTTGTTAAATAATTGACAATGCCGCCGGGGTTGTCTATTTCCAAAGTATCTTAGCACACTTGTGTGGCAGCTTCATTGATTTTTCTACCTCAGATACCTTTTATAAAAATCTAAATAAATAGAGCTTAACATGTCAGCTCTTAATACGGCAACTTTCAATATGTATTCAATGAACAAACACATAAGTTAGGAAAGAAGTATTGAAAGGGTAGCAAGGCAACAGTTTTGCAGTTTGCTGTGAGTAGCTTACAGGGTATTATTTAAACTCGTGCATGTTTCCCTACATAAAAGGTCAAACAGCAACAGTTTCCCAAGCAATTGTTGCGAACCTTAGCCCCAACTCTAACCCCAAGCCCATGTCAGACCTTCGGTTAAGCTATTGTAAATATTTCGATTGAAATTCGATGCACGTGCGCCTGAAAATAAAAATGAAAATAAACAAGAGAACAGAAGAAACTATAAATTCGAGTATTTGAAACATTTTTGCATTGTGAAAAACTCAATGCCAAAGCCATTTAAACAGTAAAATGCGAATTTCGACTTATTTTCTGATAGTTTCAAGAAATTGAGGTCAACACCAGGTTTAATGGCGTCCCTGTCTCTTTCTGTGTGTACGCGTGTGTGTGTGTGTGTGTGTGTTTGTGTGTGTGTATATATTACTTGCTAGAACGATTGGCATTCAATTTATTTAAAAACTATAAAACTTGTGTAATGTCTGTCTGAGACTGTGATCTTAGCTAGTGAACCTATTTGATAATGAAATAATAATATTTGATATACGTGGACTTGAAGAGTCGAGCTCTTCGATAATTCTATTTCTACTTATATAAATAATAATAATATAATGACACTTGCTGTGCTTAAACAACTTTATTCGAAACTTATTCACAACCACATCCACACACACACACACATGCACGAACATGTCATGCTGATGAGCATGCCCTAGGCTCTTGAGGTTTATCGCTGAAACAAAACTCGCAAATAAAAAACAAAAATGATTATTAAATTTTAGCCAAAGTTTATACATAAATCCAGATAGTTTGACTACATTTATTAGTATGTGTGTGAGTGTGTTTGTGTGTGTGGCAATGAATGCTGAATGATGTTTTGTGTAACATACTTAACTGGGCTCGCCCAGCGAACGCTTTCAATATCAAAGTCACGTGCAAATGTTGTATATTAGTTTGGGCCACAACATTTATGGTTGTTGCTGTTGCTCTTGTTATTTTTGTATACCTCTAGTTTTGGAGCATCGCTATCACACAAATTACACTTACATACTTACATACATATAATATATTGTGAATGGCGCTCGAGTGATTTTAGTTTGAATTTTACGTGCCCATCAAAATGATTATGAGCAGGCACAGACACACACATGCACATCAACACGCACGCACACACACACACACACGCAGACAACGCTCCATGCTGTTAAGGTATTCATGCACTTCATTAGGAGCGTCATGTCAAGCGACAGAAAGCTTTCTCTCTCTCTCTCTCTCCTTCCCTCTTTTTAGCCTTCTCCCACTTTGTGGTGTTGATGCTTACCGCTTCCCAAAGTCGTTTTAATTAAAGTTTATGTAAGCATTGAAATTACGCGCAGTTGTTTTTGCTCCTCCTGCTCTCGTTTTGTGGGCGTGTCTAAAATTATCGAATTTATGCCAGCTTGCCTGTCAAACATCGTCAGAGAATGTATGTTCAAACTTAGCAACAACATTTTGTTGTTCGCTCTGCTGTCTGATTATAAAGTTTTTCTATCAATTCTTGTTGTTGTTGCTGTTGTTGCTGCTATCAACAAGTTGTCACAAAATTTTAGATGTTATGTTTCTTTGGGAATAGAGGCAGCATGTTTCAACAAAAACAATTACAATCACTTAACAAAAATTATTTTGTATTTACCCAATAATTAGAAACACTTGAGTTTATGGGTGTGTTTTTATCCTTGTTTGTTTGTATGTTTCTGCTTTCAATAATAATTGTCCGAAAGATATGTTTATGCATGTTAAATGGAGTTTATTGAGCATCTGCTGAGCAAAGCAATAAAGGTGCATAGTATAAAATATTTAAGATCATTTAGGAAAATTAATTTATGTTTTTGAAATATATTTGTGAAAACTAAATACATCTTTATTATATCCAAAATAATAGAATTATTTATCCAAGTGTACATGTGACATTGGGCTTTTAATAATAATTGTCTTAGATATATATTGATACATTTTGTTTTCTAATGGAGTTTATTGAGCAGCAGCTTAACAAGGAATATTAAAATTTCCGTTTTCTTTTTAGACCCCGTACCATAAAGAAATACAGGGGTCTATTGAGTTTGTTTAATATTTTAAAAGTCTTACTGAGCGAAACTAACCTTAACTTATTGTTTCTGAAATAATACCGATATAAGAACATGTAATATAAACGTATTTTAAAAAATGTATTAATAATTAATTAATTAGATTTAAGAAATTAATAATTTATTAATTAAATTTAGCAAATTAATTAATTATTAAATATTCTCTAAATAATTATTAACATAAAAGCAAATATTTTTGTAAGGTATTAAATAATTGTAAAGTTTTATTTAGAAATTTGTCTATTGTTTTCTAAACTGGCAAGTGCAATCGTTTCAATGTCTACCTGGAGCTGCCTGGGGACAGGCTTAAATAAGCATACCTTGTGGTTTGAATTGTCGAGGGAATTGTGTCTGTCTGTGTTAGGACAATGTAATGCAACAGCTGCAAAAGCGAAATATTTTGCAATGCACACATTAAAGCCAAGTTTAATGGCATGCAGAATTTGGAAGCTGGGCCAAAAATGGTAGAGAGAACATTTGGCCAGGATGTGGCCGACCACAAAATGCCAGGGCAACAACAAAAGTGTGTGAAAAGCCCGAGCGACGCAAGTGCCGAAAACAATTGGCGGAAAAATCCAACCATTGCAGCCACAACAAGGCGAACAGCCAGTTTGAGGCAGTTGCACTTGCATTTGGCTCTCATTCACCACATTCTCCTCACCATCCAGTATCCATTTGTATTCACATTCTGCTTTCGGTTTTCATTTATGCAAAATTAGTCTGTGGAGCCGTGCTGTTGTTGCATCGGTAATAACCGCAAGTAAATGTCAATGCAGGAAACACAGTCAAACACATAAATTTGCAAGTCAACACACACAAACACACACACATGTAGAGACGGTCGGCAATTGCATTGTAATTTGTTGTTACGTTCCATGCACGCCTAAAAGTATGCAAGGAGTTCTGAACTCGGCAGTCGGTGGACAATGAATGTGGATTCTCTGTGTGTGTGTGTGTGTGTGTGTGTGTGTGTGTGTGTGTGCGTGTTTTTTTTTTTTATATTTTAATAGAGCAAGATAGTATGTATGTACAGAGCAAGAAATATATAAATATAACAGTAATAGATTAAAAAGAGAAGGAAGAAAATAAAAAAAGAACAGAAGAGTAGGCATTTGTTCGCTCCCACGGGATTGCCAATGAAGTTCTACTTCGTGGGGCGAATAGCAGCCTTGAGCTCCTAGAGTTCTTCTGAGGTCCTGCTTCTCTCTCGACGACGCAGCTCCTTCATTATGGTTGATGCCATCAGCCGTACGGCATTCCAGTTCTCTTCTGTTTGCAGCATATGGTCGACTATGTTGTCCGGTGACAGTTGGTGGCCATTTGAGCTCATCCTGCTTCGCAATGGGTCAAATAAGGGACACACAAAGAAGGCGTGTTCGGCGTTGTCAACTACTTCGGCTCGACAATGATCGCAGTATGGGCTGTCCGCGTGCTTGAAGCGGTACAGGTAGGCTCTAAAACAGCCGTGGCCTGTTAGAAGCTGACAGATATAGAAATCTATCTGACCATGTCGACGTTGAATCCAGGGCCTGATGTCCCTTATGAGACGCCTCGTCCAGCTTCCATCTGTAGAGTTTACCCATCTGGCTTGCCACTGCGTTAAGGTGTTTGCCCGTTGGTCCCTATTTCCTGTTGTTCCACTGCATCGTTCCGCTGCCAAGAGATCCAAAGGGATCATTCCAGCAACTACTAGGGATGCTGCTTCTGAGACAGTTCGGAAGGCGCAAGCGACTCGTAGAGCGCATCGCCTGTACACGGCTTTGCAGTCACGGCTGTATGTGGGTACGCTCATCGCTGGAGCCCAGATTGATGATCCATACAGCAGGATTGAGGTGACCACTCCGCCACGAGCTTCCTGCTTTGTTGCTTTGGGCCTCTGGTGTTTGCCATCATCCTGCTTATGGCGTTTGTGGCATTGGCTGCTTTGAGACTAGCATACTGGAGATGGTCCTTGAACTTTAGCCTATGGTCGATCATTATTCCCAGGTATTTAATGGCTGGTCGGGTCACGATCGTTGTAGCGCCTATGCGAATTGAGGGATTTTGCGGTTTTTTCCTGCTGCTTATAAGGACGGCTTCCGTTTTATGTTCAGCGAGAGAGAGGCCGTGGCTTGTTAACCAGGTGATGATGGCATCGACGGCAACACTGCAGCTATCAGCGGTATCAGCTAGCAGATTGCGAACTGTGATCAGTGCAATGTCATCAGCGAAACCAATGAGCGTGCATCCCTGCGGTAGGGTGATGCGCAGGACTCCATCATACATGATGTTCCAGAGTAGGGGGCCAAGAACTGAGCCTTGGGGACTCCACCAGATATCAGGTATTGCTGCTCACCATCATCTGTGTCATACAGAAGGACACGGCTATTAAAGTAGCTTCGGATCAGCTGTATGAGGTATGGCGAGATTCCGAGTCTTTCCAATGTATGCAGGATGATGTTCCAATTTGCCGAATTAAATGCATTTTTCACGTCTAGAGTGCATACCAGGCAATATTGCTTCTGTGCCCGAGCTCCTTCGATAGCCCGGCTTGCTGTGTCTACGAGCTGGCCAATAGCGTCCGTTGTACTTCGATGCTTGCGGAATCCGTATTGGTGCTCAGAGAGGCCGCGGCGGCTCTCGATTTCTCTCTCCAGGCGATTGCAGATTATTTTTTCCAGTATCTTGCCCGTGCTATCCAGCATGCATAACGGGCGATAGGAGGATGGATCCTCCAGCTCCTTTCCGGGTTTGGGGATGAGAACCAGCTTTTGTTTTTTCCACCTATTTGGTATCGTGCGTTCCATCAGACACTTGTTGAACATGTCTACAAAGACGTCAGGGTGTGCGGCAATAATTGCTTTGAGGGCAGCGTTTGGGATGCCATCGGGACCTGGTGCTTTTCCTGGTTTGATTTTGGCTGCTATTTCCAGCACTTCGCTCAAAGTTGTTTGGACTACGGCATCATCGGTGCCTGACAGATTGAATGGTGTGTTAAGCGGTGGTTGCTGCGGGAATAGGTGCGTCACAATTGACTTCAGTTTTGAAGCGCAAGTAGGCATTGGCTGCTTGAAGAGTTTGCCCATTACCATTCTGTAGGCTGCGCCGAAAGGTTCAGCATCCGCTGCATCGCAGAGCTCCTGGAAACATCGTGATTTGCTCCCTTTGATCGCGTTTCGCAGAGTTTTCCTCTTAGTCCTAAAATCTGCCAGGTTGTCGTTGAACATAGGACTCCCTCTTGATCTTTGCAGCCTCCGTTTAGCAGTGCAGCAGTCAGCGCGAGCTTTGGCAATCTCTCCATTCCACCATGGGACAGGACTTCGTCTGCTTCCGCCACTGAATAGTCTCGCCATTGACGCTTCGCATGCCGTGTGCGTGTGTGTGTGTGTGATCGTGTGTATGGTTGTGTGTTTTTGGCCAAATGAGCTTGTTGTCCTTCTGTCGCTGCTTTGACTTTGGGCCAACGCTGGCCATTATTAATGCATAATTTTAGACTGCCCCAAAAACTGCTGCCTGCTGCGTTAATTAGCCAGCACTTTTAGGTCAACTCCCATGTCAGTCCTGTCGGCATTGAAAACAATGTAAATATAACTTCAGATCGAGGGAAGTAAGAGGACCTTCCGTCGCAAGGAAAGCCCTTTATGTTGCAGATGAGCTGAAATTTGTATTTAATTTTTAACTTTAGGCTAGTTTCAGCTCGCCTTTAACTCTCTCCTCTCACGTACTTGAGGCATGATCAAAACTTCGTTTTGCGGATGGCATGTGGTGGTGTTTTGCCTGCTCCCCTGGAACGTGTCTGAGTAATTGTATTCGTGTGACAAACGGGCAAAATAAAAGTGCAATTTATATGCTTAAATGACTTTATGATGCCAGGCAAAAACCCCAGACGCAGACGAGTTCAAAAAACACGAAGATTAAACCAAAGCAAGAAGCACAAAAATGTTTCACACATGGCAGAGATTAATCCACCAACTGCTTGGGGTGCTCGGCAGGAGATCGGTATAAATTTAGTTGGAAATAGCTAGTACACAAAGTGAGAGAGTGTTAATTAAAGACTTAGATTCGAAAGTTTGAAATGTTGCTGTCAAAAAAATTTAATAAAACAGCTAAAACTTTATTTTCATATGCATATTCATTTTCAAGCGTAAATGCATAAATGCAAATGTTCATCCGCAGTTAACTCATAATAATAAAAACAAATACTCAACTCTCTTCTTGTTATTTTTCCTGCCCCTTCCTCTTTCCCTCTGTCAAACTCGCATAAAGGTCATAGTTTGTTGCATAATATCCTAAATACTCTCTGTTTGTTGGGTATTACTGAAAACAGTTTAATCGTTTATTAATTTTTTTTATTTTGTGAAATTTTTATAAGTTAATCTGTTTTAGGTTAAATTTGTTTTGGTGTGAATGTCACACAAATTTGTAAAACACACTTTTCGACCCAGCTTAAAAATGGAAATTAGCTTTGATTTAAATAAATTATATATTAGCCAAATTTAGGAATTCAACTTTACGAGGTTGCTTTTGAATTAATTGATTTCATTTTCATTTCTGGGGAATAAAGTCGAAAGTTAAAATTTTATTTAATTTTATTTTATATATTTTCTATTTGACTTATTGCGTTTGAAAATTGAGTTTATTTCCATTTTTTTTGGAATTTAAATAAAAGCTATATTGACAAACACTTTTTTTGTATTTTTACTTTTTTAGTGTTGTGGTATTAACTTGACAGAATATTAAATAATTACATTTTTTTTAAGTTTTTTTAAGTCTGTCGAAAGTTTTTCTTTTTTTTTAATATAACTCAAGTAGGGTATTTACATTTCGCTATTTATGCTTTTGTATATTAACATTGTGTGTGTTACAGTTTTTGAAGCGCCACTCTTACAACTTATTTTTATTTAGTTTTTTCTCCATTTGGACTATAGAGCGACTTTAACTGAATGCGTTGTATAGAAATATATTAAATATTCTCTTTTTTTTGCATGCACATGTGCAAGATATGGAAATTGTTGGCAAGTGCCAAGCGAATTGGGCTAAGCCTGGCCCAGAGACTGTGTTTTATATTTCTCTTATTTTTTCTAGTTTTGCCTCATATCGTTATGAATATTCAGTTGCCACAAAAGTCAAGTCAGGTTCTGGGTAGTTTATGGTTGGAATTCTTAGTTATAACTAAGTTAAAAACCACATGATTGCCGGGTTGTGTCTCTCTGTGCTTAAAGACAAGAAGGAGGAGGATTAAGAGGGCAGCAAAATCGGGCATATGTACAATTTAACCGTATAATTTACAATGACAAACGAGGCTATCCAGGGTGCGCACAATTACACTCACCAACACACACACGTCCTGGTAGGGAGTGGGAGGGAGATCAGCCCCTTGCCATGTTAGGGGCAGACAGCAGCGCGACAATGTTAGACGACTCGCACATCTGAGATGGATGAGCCTCGTCCTTGCAACAGCCCGACTGCCTGGGAATACACGCGCTGACACAGACAAATGACAGCTGAGACACAAGCAACAACAGCAACAACGAGAGCAAGAAAAATAGGAAGAAGATGTAGATGGAAATGGGGAACTGTGACAAGGCCAAGCAGCCGTGTCGTCGAGCATAAAAGTAGACATAACGGACTCGAGACTTTGAGTCACAGTAGGTGGGCGTGCGTTTTGCTATGTGACCTGTAATCGTAATCAACACCAATAGCACAATACTGCCACACTGCCACACTGTTACACTTCCACACTGCCACATCTTTTAGCCACATCCTTAGCCACATCCTCGAGTCGAGAGTTTCGCATCCGCAACGTTTGCGATTGTGATTGTGGCCCATTATGCTGACAATCAATATGCGCAATTGAACGACCCTGATTGTTGTGATTTGTAATGCCGTCGATCGCACCGAGGGACATCAAGGACTCTGCTCACTTCGAGAGCCCACGAATTCCTACGCCTGCTCTACCTGTGCCTCAGTCTCCGTCTCAGTCCCAGTCTCAGCTTCTCTTAGCAGCAAGAACTTAATCATCTTGTAGCACAGCAGGTGCCAGCCAAGTTCATATCTGTGGATTTCGTAATGGTCTAAACAATGCCTCACAGCCATAAAGGCCATAAAGCCAAGAAGTCTGCATATCATAATTCATGCCTGTTAGCAGTCAGTAAACTGTTTGTTTGCAACTGTTTCAGTCAAAATCCAGCTGTGTATTCCCTTTCACATAAGTCTGCCAAGAGTGGATTACTAAATGAGTTACATTAATTAAATTTTGATTAATATTTCGATTTTGTTAGTTGCATAGGAAAACTGTTTGTACTATTGTTAATGTAACATTAACAGAACATGGCAATTCCTAAGCTGCTAACAGTGTGACAGTAACAGAAAATGATAATGTTATGCAATATAATGTAGTTGGAATTCTTAGTTATAAGTAAGTTAAAAACCACATGATTGCCGGGTTGTGTCTCTCTGTGCTTAAAGACAAGAAGGAGGAGGATAAAGAGGGCAGCGAAATCGGGAATATGCACAATTTAACCGGCAATCGATAGCAGCTGTTAAGCTTGGAAAACACTAAAAAGAAGTCCATTATTTAAAAATTTAAAATTTATTGAGAATTAGTTACATCTCATAATTAATATATTATATATATGTATTTTTAAAGCTCCATGTAACTTTGACATTAACAGTGGGGCAATTAACGATCATTTTAAGGCAATAGTTAACAGCTGTTACACACTTTAAAGACATTTTTTAGCTGGCAAACTATAAAATTTAGATTTCACACTGAATATGCAGCTAATCGATTCATTTAAGTTTTATTCATGTCATCCCACGTCTCATAATCAACTCAACACATATTCCATTAACTATGTAGACATTGTGAGGTCTTACATGTTGCCAGCTCAGTTGATAAATGATCCACTGTGTGGCATCTACATGTTGCCCAGACGTCGTTTAATCTGCGCGTCAACAAACTTCTGACAAGTTACATATCACCGGGGCAACAGTTGGTTGAGCTTTATACCTATCTCAATATAGTAGAGAGGTTTAAGCTTCAGACTTGGGAAGAGTCAGCGAACTCGCTTTAAGGTTGGTAAAATTGTTTTCTTATGCGAGGCAAATATTTTCCCATATCCCATAACGATTTTCAATTTAAGCTCAAATGAAATTCTATGAACGTTATTAATAATTGGGTTGAAAAAGGGATTGAACATTTAATATAACCACAAAGTGGTGAAGCCATGAGTTTCAACCAAGTCGAGGCAATAACTAAAACAGTTTCACCAACAGAAATCCCTGAAAACCAGTATTTTTCTTCATTTTCACAGGACTCTCAGCCTTTTAACTTTTGACCGCATTGGCATCCTGATACCTAAACACACACTCACACACACTCACACTCATTCACGCACACACACGCACACACACACACACACACACACACACACACACACACACATACACACTGACGCATTCTTTATTAGATTTCCTGTCAGTCACTGAAGCTTGCGCTTTAGTCTAGAGCTTCGGATCTGGAATTTATCAAATTTTATGCAAGCAACTTGGCCAAAAAGGAAACCAGAAGTAAATATGCCTTTGTGTTAACTAAGCTGCAAATACAACCAAGTTGGTCCTGTTGCAGGGGCAGCGTCAGCAGTGGCATCAACATCGGCAGCTGCAGCTGAGAAACTCAACGGGGAATTGCGATCCAGTGACTTTGCGGGAATTCAGTCGGGTCTATACGGTGTCAATCTAACCTCCCAAAACAAGTAGAGAAACTTAGACATTTCACAGTGGAACCAATTGAAAGACTTTTCCGATAAGAATGTTATCAAAAATTGTTAATAGTTAACAAAACAAAATTTTAACAGAAATGATAACCAAAAGATTCAGATCATGGAGTAAATATTTGCTTAAATTGTATTTTGTATTAAATAAGAATGCAAATAATTTGTAGCATTTAATCAAAGAAAACTAGCTTACAGACTTAGATTTTATTATAATCCACGTATAATCCTGTCATAGTCCACGTATTTCATTTAATTTTTATTTATGTAAATAAAGCATAAAAATAAATATAAGGAACAAAACCCATTTTCGAACCAGGCTTAAGAACATCAGTCATAAGTGATCAATTATTAAGAATTCTTGTAACACAGGCATTTTGGTTAAAATCGGTCAAAATAATTGTCTTTAAAATCCTTAAATGCCACTGGTGCTTAACTTAAACAATGTGCATGTTCTGCCGTAATTTAATGTTTAAATACCTTGAATAATATAAAAAAATTCATGAAACTCTCTTTGAAGCACTTGAACAATTCTTTATCGAAAAGCTATCTTTGAATTCTGATTTTGCAACGTGCTGCGGTTGGAGGCGTCACAGTGCAACGCCTTTGGCCCATAAGTATAATACACACACATTGTGGCAAAAGTGAGTGTTCAACCGGAGCTGGGGCAAGTAGACTCCATTTACACGCTCCACACACACACTCATACATGCATACATGCCAAGTCGCTTCTCCTGGCTGTCAATGGCGACTTCATTGCAACACACACTCACACGCACACACACACACACACATACACACACACACACAGAGACACTGTCGCATGCACACACGCACACTGGGAGTGACAGCTAATACAATGTAGAAGTAGACGGAGCTTGAGAAAATATTTTTCTATAATAGTTTTTCGAGTATCAAATGCCGAGTTAATGCGAAAACTTTTGGCCAAAGATTAGAGCAATCGGGTGTGTGTGTGCGGGTTTGTGTGTGTGTCAGTGTGCATGTGGTATGTGGCATGTGGCATTTTAAGCGAGATTGCAGCACTTTCAATCCAAACTGTGGCTAATGACAAGTGCATTTTTTGCATACAAAATGCAACTGACAACTCAGATCTCAGATCTCACAACTGGCAACTTACAACTTGCCACATGCAACTTTGTAAGTGTGTCTGCTACTTTGCATAGCTTTGGGCGCTAAAAGCTTTTGCAACAACGCGACACACACTCACTCACCTGTTGAGGTCGTGGCTAATGCATTATTCAAATTCTTGGCTAAAATGTCAAATATTTAATTCATTTTCAGAAAAAAGTAAAAGTAGATTCATTCACTTGGGTCACATTAAAGTGCAACAAATTTTATGCGACACAAAAAACTTGCAACATTTATTTACTCTGTTAAGCGTTCTCCTTCCTCCTTCCTCCTCTCCTTTCTCGTAAATCAGTGAAATTTATTGCAAATGCCACTGAAAAAGGCGCGCACATGTTGTCCCAATTTCAATGCTCACAAATTTTTCGACTGAATTTTGCAAAACATATTTCAGTTTAGCTCACGTTTTTCGTATTGTAATTTATTTGCAAATCTCTATCCCTCTCTTTCATTCTCAAACGTCTGGTGAAATTGAGAGGCCTATTGAGTGAGAATTGACTTTTCCACCCAATGTGAAATATTTGCCATATCACTCTTCATCCAAATGAATAAATATTCAAATTATTTTACATTTACTGATGCCCAAATTAAGCTGCCTTTTAATTTAATTGCTACACTGAGAGACAAGCGAATAAACGTTTGAAAAGCTCATTTATAGTATACTGACTAGTAGCGAGTGTGAATAATAAAAGAAAATAAATATTATTTTGGAGACATAATTTTAATAATTTTATTATTTATGCAATTATTGCATGAGGATTTTTACTCTGAGTTTATTTTCTGCTGAACAATCTTATTTTTCGTAGGGTTGTCTATTTTCCAAGTGGGTTGATTTTAATAAATATAACTATGTAATATTTAAAATTAAATCTTAAAAAAATCGGTTTGAATCCATAGGTGATAGATGTTATTTATAGTATCTTATGCAAAAAAATACTGTCTGCCATGCCAAATAATAATCACTCTTATATTTTAAATCATATTTATAAATATTGTAAACAAATAAAAAGTGCTGCCAACATTTTATAATGATTGACATTATTTTATTGTGTTCACTTTTCTTTGAATCGTCTACACAAATCTTTCCTTCGACTTTCAGCCGCTTCCTTTGCGATATTCTCCCTCACATTTGGTAATCGTTGCTCGGTAATGGATATTGGGTCCCCGGTGCTCGATACTTTGTAGACGGTTTTGGCATTCGGTAGTAGCACGTGTAAATTATAACGCCATTTGGGTAATTACACTTTTTGAGTGTTTTCGCTTTACCAAAATGTGAAACGGATATTAGACAAGGGCAAGAGTTTGGGTCCCAAGCAGGGGCTGAAGTATTTTTGGCGACAAAACAAATTAAAACTCCATAAAAGTGGATATATATTTTATGCTGTTGTTGTTGTTGTTCTTATTGCTCCCTTATTAAAACAAATGTTATGGCAATAAAAGCTGAAAAACCCCGTAAAACAAATAACTGGGCTTAGCCAATGAGACTGAGTGCGAATGAGAGAGAAAGAGGGAGAGAGCGAGAGCGAGAAGAAGTATGTGTGTAATAATAATGCTTCTCAAAAGTGTAATGTTAACAAAACGGAAACGTAAAACCAGGCATAAGCAAAAGTGAATCTAATAAGATACAACAACAGCAACAACTACAAATTTACCACTACGAATGCTTGCAACATTACAAATAAGTGTTAAAATGTTTTAAATTAGTTTTCGCCGCTGGCAAACAGTAGCAACAACAACGACAACAATTAGAATTACAATGTAACAGTTTGCCATTTTGGCCAAAATCCCTTTTGAACACAAAGCGTATATGTCTGCTTATGTTTGTGTGTGTGTGTGTGTATGTGTGGCACCCAACGGTGTTGCATGAAACGCAAAACTAATTACATTTGTTATAAATTTATTGCCATTATTTTTTTGCCCAATTTGTGCATCTGATGCTCTCTCTGAAATAACGATGAAATGCCATTGAAGTGGTTAAAGAAAAAAATCTATATCAAAATGGCACACAAAATATGAAAACGTTTTTTTTTTTATATTAACCTGAAAGATTAAGTTAATTTTGCATTGTAACATATTTACTATGAAAACGTTGTCTACAGTCAATGAATAATTCGAACATATTAATTTCCTGCCAGTTAAATATGTGTAAAAATCGAGTCAAAAACTTGTAAAATGTAAGCATCATAAATACACACTCATATTCGTATAGTTATATACCCATACTCATATAGCAACTCGTATTCGTTCTTGTGACTTCTTCGCTGTCGTTGACTGTTGCAATTTCCGCAGCTCTAAAGCAAACTCATGACTTCCTTTGGCGGCAGCTCATAATTCCTTTTGAGTTGACAGTAAAAGTGTTGCTAATGTGGCAAAGAGCCTCCCGGCTAATCAGCTGCAACAGAAAGGGAAAGGAAAAGAGAAAGAGAAAGAGGGAGAGAGAGAGGAGTGTGGGATATAGAGGAAAGAAGGCGATAATGATGATGTTGCAAGCTGCTTGCAACTATAATAAGAAAATGATTTCCGTTTGGCAAATTGGAAAAACGTTTTGCGGCTCCTGCTGCTCCGACTGCCAGTGAGTGCTGCTGATTTTTCCTCTTTCTCAACCCTTTTCTACACTCCCCTCCCTTCAACTTTCTGTAATCTATTTATATGGTAATTTGGCGCATTCGCACTCCCTCATTATTCTCTTATGCGTAACTTTTTATAACTATTTCCATTCGCACAACATGTGCCTCAGCAGTATAAGTAGGAATCAATAGCGATGGCGCCAAACGGAAACGGAAATAAAAGCAGCAGGTAAATATACAATTTATGGCCTATAGAGCTCACCTACCCAAATAACTGATACCTGGGCATTGGATTTTGGCCAAACAGCTGCTTTTACTACTGTTCCTTGTTTTTTATACAATTTGAAAAAGCCTTCCATGACTTATGTTTGCTATTTGACTTTTAAATCGATACTTAATACATGGTATCTTGAAGAACAACTTTTAAATCGTATTTTAGTGGGGTTTTATTCAAAGCTGCAAACCACAAAAATGTTGGTAAAGGTTCGGTTATATGGTTCGAACCATAGAGCTAGATTTATATACCTGTAGAACCCAAGGTTTAGGTTCGAGCCTTGGTCCGATTCGTTCGGGCTCGCCGAGTATATAATACCAGAGGCTCGGTTCATGATCCGAACCGGTTAAGTGTGATTCGGTTCGTTGTATTTATCCTTCAAGTCAATAGTATCTTTAGAATGTGTTGTGTTTTAAATTTAAGTCTCTCGCTTTCTGTAATTGCAAATTCTTGGGATGTTGAGCATTTTCCGACGGCCAGTTAAAATATTAAAGCCACTTAAAACTAATTTCCTTCAATTAAATGTGGCACAAGGAGTAAAAATGCATTTAAGTGTATGCACACACACATACGCACAACACATTCACTTAATGACTTGGCAAAGTGGGAAGCGGGTGAAACAGCAGCAGTCAGTCCATATATTGAACTACAACAACTACACCAACACGAGCAGAAAAGCAACTCTTTCGAAAGAGTGCTGTATAAATTCCAGCATGCGAAGCATGGGGCATGCCTCTGACCTGACCCGTTTCATACGCCAAATTGCTTCGCTGCACACACAAAGTGCAGTCCAACAACGGGTAGGGGTATGTGAAGGAGTGGTGCAAGGGGGACATGCCAAAAAGGATAGGGGAAGTTACGGCGGGTTCGCTTATACGACGTGTTCACAATCTCATTTTTCAACATTAAAAGCACATGGATTTCATGGCGCATATCCTTTTGCACCTTCTGCGCATTGTGACACACTCTCTATATGTGTGAGTGTGAGTGTGTGCGTGTGTATGTATGTCTGCGGTGGTGATTGCTGTGTACGTGTGACATCCACTGGCTTTTTTTGGGCGCAGCAGCACAATTAAATCTCGTTGCAATTATTGTTACTATTATTTTCATTGCAATGCATTTCGTAGAGTATTGTTAATGAAATTTACGTGATTTTCACAGTGCTTGTCGAAGAACTGTGTACATCCGGTTCACTGTGTGTCCAAATGTCACTCG
This sequence comes from Drosophila innubila, assembly GCF_004354385.1. Taxonomy (NCBI): domain Eukaryota; kingdom Metazoa; phylum Arthropoda; class Insecta; order Diptera; family Drosophilidae; genus Drosophila; species Drosophila innubila. The sequence goes on along the minus strand of NW_022995372.1, from coordinate 8,276,229 downwards.
TTTCCTGCTACACCTGAGGAAAGTAGATTTACAAACAATGGGAAGAAAATTGAGTTAAAACGGGACGAATGGTGGAAAACAATAAAGCAAAAACCGAATCGCCGTCGGTACTAGCAAGAAGTCAACAAAAATGAATTATAATTCAAAACTATTATAAAAAATATGAAAGACTTTGCACTATTGAATAATTTAATTAAAGATTATTAATTAAGTAAATATAAAAAGTTTATTGCTATTATTAGGCCACTGGCTGATCATGATTATAAATACATTATTTCTCTGATTTCCGTTGGTATTTTAAAAAAATTAAAATAACTCTTTTATTTTACCCATTTTTAACAGGTGCAGAATTTTTAAAGAAGAGTTCGCTATATTTAAATTATTTGTGTAGAGTAGCTTGTGAGTAATTTGAAATTTCCGTGATTGCAATTTTACTTGACAGCAAAGATTTCTGCTAGGCAAAGGGAAAGTAATTCAGAGGTACAGACATTGAAATGTGAATAGTGGTGGGGTTCTGGGCAAAGGAAGTAAACGCATATGGATATTCATTTAATAAAAGCCAACAGCGCACAAATTTTAATGAAAAATTACAAATGCGTTAGTGTTGACCATCTCACAACGGTAAAAAGTCTGATATTTTGGCATAAACTCTAAATGTAAAGCTAGAGACTTGAAATTTTACATGGAGCTTAGTTATACTAATGTAGAAATGCAATTATTTTTTTTTTAAATTGGACAACGCCTTCACCCCACCCTCCCAGTTCGACTATAAAGAAAAGTCTAATATATTTAAAAAAAATCTAAATATAATGGTAGAGGCTTGCAATTTAGCAAGAACATTAGTTAGACTAAAGTGGATAATAAGATTTTATTTGTTTTTCAGTTTGATCTTATCTTCACCGCCTCCCTCTCCAACCAATAAAAACATTTTAATTAAAAAAAATCTAAACGTTAAGCTAAACACTTAAAATTTGGAATATTTGTTTGTTAAAGCTAAGTAGAATATTTAATACTTTTTGTTTTTTTATTTGACCTTGTCTTCACGTTCCTCCCATACTGACTTTGAGAAAAATCCGATTTTTCATTATAAACGTACATCTGCAACATGTGGTTTATTGAGAAAAGGGCAAAACGGGCAATAGTTATAAGTGACATCTGATTCTTGACGGTTTTGTTAGTCACAATTCACCTGAAACTTATCAATACTCTTCACTATGCAAAAGAAACATTCCACAGAACTTGCATCAATTGGTGGGTTTTTAGCTAAGATTACACGTGAACATCACATTGCAGAATTGCACAGCTAAACACAAATTCTAAAAATCTCTTCTAACAACTTATTAAAGATACCTTGATTAACATTTTTTACTATGCTTACCAAACAAACACAATTCGCGCTGCAAGTTGCAAGTAAATTTCCGCGCTTTTTCACTTTACGGGGCAATTCTAAATCAGCTGACTTTGATCGAGCCTCAAATATTGGGGTAGTCCTGAGAATCCAGATTTAGAAAAAAATTATTAAGATTTCGAGCAACAAATAATTGGACTTTATACCAAAATATCGGACTTTTTTACCATAGTGCATCTGTGTGTATGTGTGTGTGCTAGTCCTTGCGTGTGTGAGTTTGAGTCTGGAAACGCCGAAGGAGAGTGTAAACCAATGACCATAACAACAACTGCAATAACGGAAATAACAACAACAACAACAACAACAGCAGCAGCCGTGGCAGCTGCAATCGTTATATCAATGGACAAGAGGGCGGCTGGGAGGGGAAAAGGATTCGACGACGCAATGGACGCTGATAAACTCTTTGGCGGAGCTTTTGACGTGGACCACTGCCCGTTGAAAGGACATAATGAATGCCAGAACGTCGTCCGGCAAGGACATACTCCGGCCGTATTCGTAGTGCACTCAAATAAAAAATGTGTAAAATTCATTTTCAGTATGCGCAGCCAAGGAGACATAGCCAATTGCACACTAGTGTCTGTGTGTGTGTCTGTGAGTGTGTGTGCGAGTGTATCTTGTCTTTGTGTATTTATGTTAAGTGAAAGACGGCACAGAAAGAGTCTTGACGGAACCTCGAGAGTAAAAATAATAAACGAAATGTTTAAATTATGCGTTTTTTGTAATTGACTCGAAAAACCCATATCCAATTCATATATTTATCCATGCAAAAAATAAAGAATAATATTAAGTAAAGTTAGCTGAAATTATATATTTTTAATTTACTTTTCATTTTCACAAACATTTACATCATATGACACACTGTGCCATTTTTCATTTCGTAAATTATATTACGAACTGGCATAATTGCGCTGATTAATTCCCATAAAGTAGCCCTGGACCCTATACGGGCTTTCCTTGCAGCTGACATCACACATGCAGACACATACATATAAATATTAATATATGAATTGCGGCAACAAAAGTTCATAACAGTGTGGAATTATAAGTGCGAATTAAACTTCTCTTTTCTTTTCTGTCATAACTTTAACTGTAATTGTTTTCATCAGCAACTGAAACTGAAACTCGGAAAATATAATTTATCTTACGGAAAATGGCGGATAATGTTTCTTAACTTCCTTGAAATGGGAGAAAGGAAAAGAACGCAGCCAACAAATTGAGTATAAATTTATTTTTGTTCTCCAACTGAGTATTAAATATTTGTATTTATGATAGGTTGGGTCCAAATTATACAGGTGTGCCCTACAAATCTAAAAAAGCGCTAAAGCAACCCAAAAGAAATTGTTGGTGTTCCTGAAAAAAACATTGCTTAAAAATGTCTAAAAAATTCTTGAAAGATTTGACAAAATGAAATATTTGTTAAATTATATTAAAATATCTTGAAATTGAATAAAAATTCAAAAAAATATGTTCAAATATATATAGAGTTTTAGTATTTTTATATCGAACACGCGATGCTTATCGACAATTTCGTGAAAAAAAGCAATTACCACTTTAACCAGCTGTTTTGTTCAATTAATAAGTAAGCAAAACAAATTTGCATGAATTATAATTGCAAAATGAAAATGTTTATTATTATAACTTTTTATAATTTTTGCACAGAAATCGAGCTGCTGATTTATTTCGGGTGAATGGCAAATGTCTTAACAGTTTCACAATTGTGCCACATTCAAATGTAAGCAAATTTGGCAAATGTGAGTGGTCGTGGAAATAGCCTATAAGATATGTAAGCTCATGTGGATTGCTTTCATTCAGTAATTCAAATGTAATGTTCTTAAGGCATTAGCCCATTAAATTTGATCTTTCCCATTTGTACTCCGCATTATCTGAATTTCAATGAACGACTGTTAAACAGTACAGCTTAGTTGCCACACCGTGCTCGACCTATTGTATGTCATGGCTTAATAGTGTTAAACAAAGCCTGGTGTAGTTGCATTATGAGGCGTAACCCACGGCATATGATAATCTAAGGTACTTGGATACTGTAAATTATAGTGGAGTATAAGCTAAGCTGATTTCTTAGAATTGGTTAATTGTCGAGGTAAGAGAAGAGTTCAATGCTGCTGAAGTAGATAATTTCTCATCAATCAAGACTGTTAAATGACTTAAGCTACTTAGCGACTCTGCAGTATGTGGTATTCAAAGCAAATCAATATATTTTATAAAATTGGATAATAGACAAAACCCGCAGCTAAGCGGTAAATGCATACCGCACTCCAAAGTCATTTGACAAACCCGAAAATCTAATAATCGTTCAAGCACTTACACTTTAAGCTGACGTTGTGTACGTGTGTGGGTGGGGGGCGGTGGTATTTGGGTAGGGTCATCTAGAGCAGAGGCAAAGACACCAATTAATATCACAAATAGTGGTTAACCGCTTGATGTTTAATATGTTCTCACTGCCAGCATTCGAATCTGTGCAAGGGACTTTGGCATGCAATTAAAAGGAGCTTAGGAAACAAATAGCCCAAAAACTCTTGGGGCACAATTAAGTGGTGCGTATTTTGATGTGGTCTACATTAGAGATGGGAGCGTGCTAGCATTTTTCATAGAATGCATGAAACGAACACGGAAACTCGTGACTTTTATTAAAAATTTAACACCTTTACTGATTGTTTCTTAATATTTCTTAAATTGTACAATTTTATTTACGTTTTACGTTTCTTAAAAGTGAAAAATTTGTTAAATAATGGTGGCATTCACCAGAAAACAAATATCACCCTGATCAAATATCACAAAAACTTTATGCTACTGATACTTCCTGGTGACCGCTTTGATACATTTCTTTTTCAACAGCTGATATTCGAATTATCGATAATAAAAGTAATGAACAGCGCAGATAGGAAATAAAATAAAAATAAATTGTATCTAATTAAAAAACTGCTCTTGCAGTTGCACATGTGTAATAAAGAAAACTTTCGATAAACATTTCATGTATTTCGATTAATATATCTGACGGGAGCAAAAAAATAGCACAAACTTGCAGTATTTATTTTTATGATACATGCTCAGGTATCATGATACACAAAATATATCCTTATATCCTCGCTAATCGTAGTCCTTAAATTATTTTTAATAAACGCCCTTTCTCCAGAAGCCGCAGATGGAGGCAGAAAGAGCAAACGTCTTAAGGAGAACAAATTATTAAATAGGGCCGGCTCGCACCCTAGCCGAAATTATTAAAAAAATTAATTTTTATGTGATTTTATCAAATTCCAAATTTAGCTTCATAAACATATCGTGTAGATAAAAAAGATTCGTAAATTATGTTAACAGTGAATTATTACAGAAATATTTTTTCAATCCATGAAAAAAGTAAGCGTGAAATCTTGCCTCTTGCGCCTTTTTGGGAGTACCGGGCTTCGGGCTTTTTGCTGCGGCCCGGGAATGCACGATTTTCATATCCGAAGCACGTAGTGTTTCATTTAATTAATATTCTTAATTTTTATAACAATCCAATTTTCTTACAAAGTTATTCTTGAACTAAATCGTCTGGATAAGTTGTTTTTAAAGCTTTGGCCGCAGCTTCTATATAGTTTCTGTCCTAAGTTTCAGCCATCTTATTCGGTGGCATGAAAATCTGCATAAAAAGATTCGATAGCAGAAATGGTCTTGAGGGTGGCATGACATTACGCCCAAGGACTTAGCGCCGAAAAAAGTTTTTGGCGTTATGTCCATTTTCATTTCGAATATTACGCTCAAATTAAGCTTTTTGTCCGAAATTAACATGTATGACAAAAGTTTTGTGCCTTATAATAGTCGGTGCCCAACTAAATATTATTTGTAGGCATGAGCTTCAACTTATATTTAATCGAATTTTAATATTATTATTATTTTTATTTATTTTATTTTTAAGTTGAAGAAAATAAAAAACAAACAAAAACATTTTTCTTTTCCTGCATGTAAGAAAGTCCGCTGGCTGTGCGCCTGGCAACCTCTATATTTAAGATTATGTTTCTAATAGGCTATTTCCACGACCACTCACGACCAAATGTGAAACTGTTAAGACACCCAAAGCAAATCAGCTGTTCGGCTTCTGTGCAGAAATTATAAAAAGCAGACAATAACAACATTTTAATATTTATTATGATATTATAATTGGCGCAAATTTAATGCCTACCGATTTTATTGATGAAAACAGCTGGTTAAGGTGATAATTGCTTTTTTTTTACGAGTTTATCGATAAACATCGCGTGTTCGTTAAAAAAATACTGAAATTCACCGGGGCGAATGGCAAAAAAACGGCTCATTCATTATGAATGCGCCAAAATGATCATTCGTATTTTGTACTGAAATGAAGTCCACATTTGGGCCAAATGATGAAAATGGCGTCGAATGAGCCAAATGTGCTGTCGTAGAAATAGGCTATTATAGCTATTATAGTGTTATTATCCAATTGCTTCACGACATTTGTCCGTCTCTAGTTATACTGCCAAACTGTTGCCTGAAGCCTGTCAAGAGACGTGCTTCATTTGGATTTATGCAAATGTGTGGAAAACCAAATAGTAATGAAAATTTTGTCGCTACATGAAGCGCATCCAGTATTTGCTCCATTTTCTTTTACTATTTTTACTTTTACGTCTTTTTGTTGTATTATTTGCATATGTTGTGAGAAGGTTCTTTTGGAGTGTCCTATTGCCTGGTGCGTGCCTGAGGTTTTATACGCATTCATTAAGCAATTTGTAGCCATAAAATTTAATATGTTTGCTATGCTATTTGTCTAATTCTTGTCATGACACAGGCTCTGTGTCCCTCGTTTGGGGTCCACATTGTGCGTTTAACCCTTGACCTTTGATTGACTGACAAGTTGGCCTTAACGAGCGACCGGCACAAAAGTGGGACATGGAAAATGGAACTGGCCGCTATCAAGTCCATGATTGTTGCTTAAATTGTTCCTGTTCAACTTTCTGTCTGGGTTTCTTCAAGAAAAAGGCTGAAACCAAATGAAATTTTGTGGCTCCTTCTGCTGTTGCTCTGCTTATAAGTATTTCCGTGCTGTGCACACGCGTGCGCCTAGTTAAACGTAGCCCCTTTATTTCGTTTCTATCGTCCTCGCCCCCGCACCTTTTATCCCGGCATCTTTCTCATGCCGCCTGATCCACTCTCTGTTACTCTGACAGTGTGTTGATTTTCGCTTTTGGGATATGTAACATGTTACGTTTTTTAAATATATCCTGTACACAACCAGCCTTGGGGTATTTATCAACTGTGAAAATAGCAAAGCAGTCTTACCTTTATCCGCTTTACAGGGTAGCTGTGAGTCGTACTATTTTGTTTTTCTGTTGCAATACGTGCAACATTGGATTTTCTAACCGTTTTCCAACCGATTTTTTTGTTAATACCCTGTACCAGAAAATTGACTGTGTTTATTTGCTTGATGACGCCATTGTCTGAGGAATGAGTAAATGAAAAAAAAAACTGTTTGAGTTAAGGGGATTCTCGATGGAATAGACTCTGTTTAAAAGCTATTTTTTGAAGAAACTGAAAAAGCACAGCAAACGGTGTACAGAGTATCTCCTAGTCAGGCATTGCCACTTTATCGTATTCAGACTGCTTTTTTGTTATGCTCCTGTTGTCTTGAAGCATTTCATTTCATTTGAAAGCGACAAATTGTGCGTGTTGACTATAGGAAATGAATGTCGTCTGTGTGACATGTTGGCAAAATATTGAAATGTGTTAGCTGGGGAAAAAAGAAAAAAGCAAAAAATGGAAAAAATGAAAAGGCAGATGACGTGTGCTTATCCTGTGGGCGAATGTGTAGCGTGCTTTTGGGCGCAGATTCAGAATGCAAGATATATTTGTTGTTAAAGGTCACATTGTCAAGTCATGTTTAAGAGCGGAATTCTGGAGGAATTTCACTAACGTTTAGAAATGAACTAAAGTCTTAAATCACAACAGTTTACCCGAACATTAAAATGTGTTTACTGTGTCCAGCCAGTTGCGAAATCAAAGTCAGCTTTTTGCAAATATTTATGCAATTGTCTGTAATCTTTTATCAGGTGGACCAGCATTCAAATGGAATACACACAAACAAACTTTGTGTGAGGAAGCGAAAGCCAATAGACTTCTAAACAACCTCAGGTCAGACTAAAGACCGTAGCATAATATATATATATATATAACATATATATCCGTATCCCAATTGGTTTGCACTATCAGCAAATAAAGCCAACACCATCTACAAATATACTTACACAAGCTACCCACACGCATACTCCTATATGCTCACACACACACAAACACACACACTTGCATTTACACAATAACAAACAACTGTTAGTATGTAAAAAATCTTTTAGCCCCTAGCAAAAAATTCCAAAACAAATATTGTGTGGGTTTTCCTTGTCGCATTCTTTTTAAAAATTGCAAAGCAAAAAAAGAGCATGGTTGCCTTTGAGAACGGATTTGGTCCTCTGCGACTTCATTTTGGCATTTTTATGGACAAAGGTTGTTGTAGCTAAGGGGTGTGAGAAAATAAAAATCTTGCGCAGCCACAAAACAAATATAATAAACGGGACTCTCAGTCCTTGGTGGTGACAGTGTTACCGATGCCTTTGTTGCCGCCAATGAAGCATCAAATTTACAATATTATTGCTCCCTGTTGAACATTTATCTCCGCGATCCACCAACTGCTCATTCCTTCTCTAAGTCCTGCCATTTTATACGATTTTGTCGCAAGTTTAAGCAATTGTTTAAAGCTGAAAACGAATTGCGCATACAACAAGTTGAACGTCGGCCAGTTCAATGACTAATACCAGATAATATTTTAAAGGCGCAATTTGTGCAAACTATTTTAGCTGGCAGTATTAAAGTATTAAACGCAACTTTGTAGACAATTAAATTTGAAAACTTTCAATGATGTTTTATGAAATCATCCTGAAAATGTGCAACACGTGTTTAGAAGGCAATGCTTATTGATATAACATTTGTTTACCATCTTCAAAGTGTTTTGAATTTTCCAAATTTCAAAAGGGGTAAAGTATTTGCATTAAAATCGAAACCAAGCTGCAGAGGTAAACATTATTTGAACGTAATTAATTAAAATTCATTGCTTTTAAAGGCCAAACCATAATCAAATTGACATTCCGCTTGAATACCGGTCCAGTTGTGACAGAGCTATGAACCTTTGACCTATCAACTATTCAAGTTAAAATTTTTGTTCAATGTGGCATGATTTTTTACAGATGTTTAAACACATCTTTTCCTTGCTGATTTAAAAAGGCGTCGGTGCGTGTTTATCGATTGATGAGAGCATGCTTCTGAATGTTGCTTTCCAATTCTTGCTCAAATATTTATGAACAATATCGGGCTGTTTGTGGAGAGCTCGTTCATCATATCTAATAAGTTTGCTATATTTTGTTGACGCCCAACCCTGGAATGGAGTTTGCGGCGTTGCTCATTTGCAGTAAAAATCCTAGTTATTGACCCACGGCATTCGAGTGAAGCAAATTGTATTGATTTTGGTTGAGTAACTTTATGACGGCAGTCATCTTACTTAGTTGTCGTTTCCTCTTTTTATCCATTTCTTTATTCTTTCTGTTTTCTCTTTTTACTGCAGGTTGTTAAATAAATCAAAGAATTTTACTTAAGTGCTGCACTTTATGGAATAACTTTCCCCGGCAAACTCACAGTAGGAAGAAGGCACTAAATTTAGATAAATATATATTTTAAAAAGCAAATTAAGCATTTGTCGATTGGATTTGCCCCTTTTTTTGTTGGTCGTGTCCGTTGAACACTTGACCTTAAATGAAAATTCATTTTTAATTGGTTTTCCATATAACGTTACAGATTCTTTATTTAGTTGTTCTTTTTGTTTTCGCTTTTCATTTTTTTTGCATTTTTTGCTTTTATAATAATTTCGTTTAGTATAATTGCAGTTGTTTGTGTGGTTTTCTGTATTTCTGTCTGTATAAATGTATGTGTTTATGAATGTGTTTGTGTGTGTGTAAATTGCCTTATCTTAAGATTTTTCCCATTTTTCGACTTTTACCGTAATCTGCTTACAATTTCGACATTTTCATAATATTTAACAGTATTTTCCATCTGTTTTCTTTTCTTCTCCTCATTTTATTTCATGTAGCTCGCATTGCAAATGCCATGAGCTATCGATTTTGCATCTCTTTATTATATTTTACTTATTTTTGCTTGCAGTGTACTTTTAATATTAGTCGTAATTTATTCATAAATTTTAATACTAGTTGCCATTTGTTATATTTATTTTACTTCATTTTTGTTTTTGCTTTCGTTATTTATTTTAATTTCCTTTTGTTTTTACTAGTATTTTTAAAGTGATTTTACATAATAATGTACTTATATGCAAATTTATCTAAAACTGCATTTGAAATCGGCTTTTGGTTTTTTGTTGGTTTTCTGATTTTCTGTTCATTTTTCTTTTACGTTTTCCATACTATTTGACTCAATGTGATGCGTTTTTTATAATGGGTTTTTGCTTTTGTTGTTGTTGTTGTTGGTAAAAAATGCATACATTATAAATACATAGTTATCAAATTGTATGTTGTCTGTATATGTGTGTGCGTGAGTGTTTGTATATGTGTATTGGTTTATATGAAGTTTCAGTGCATAATTTATTTATAGTTTATTTACTCGAATATGCCTCTAACTTACGTTACAAAATATATAACAAATATGTGTATAAATGAGTGTATAATTTATTTTCCTTTCTAATATTTTCTCTCCGTTTCTCATTCTACTTATCATCCCTATTTTTCTTCCCGTTAATGTGCTGCTGTTTTATAAATATAAAATTTATCCGTACTGTAACCATGTCTGGCTCTCGGAAAGTACGATTAATCGGCCTATACATACCCATAAATGCAAATTTAAAACCGAAAAAGATTATCCCGAAAATATATCTGGCAAAGAAGCTAACATTAATTTTCATTAATTTCAATCAAAAGTTTCGTTGAATTTGCTTTAAAAGTCTTTACTAAAATCAAATTATCAATTGGCAGTGTTAAGACATCGTGTTATTGCTGTACTGTTGTTAGAAGAATCTCAAAATGAACTCCATGCAATCAATATGAAAATTCTCATTTATCGATTCAAGTGTATATAAACTTTTAACAGTTAATGTGCTTTAAAATGTACTCTTTATGAATTTAAACAAGTACAGCAAAGTTGCATTTAATATTAGTTTTCATTTTTGTTTGTTTATTTCCTCTTTTAAATATTCTTTTCGCTGTATGGTTTAACAATTACGTTAAAATCTTTGCACTTTTCAATAGTCAACTCTTTTTGTAGTTTACTTTAGGATTTTGTTTAGGTTTCTCTTCACTTTTGTTTTCGTTTCGATCTAATGAAAGCTGCGTACCTGCCTACAGCGGAGGGTAGACGAGAATTAAAAAATAATTGGCTTTTGCCTGGAAAACACTAAGATTTTAGTATGTACTATGTTTCCTTATGTGGTTGCTGTCACTTCTGTACTTTCGGTTTTATTTTAAATTGCTTAACTTAGCTGATTTTTCAATGCACAAATAACACAGAAAATCAGCGGAGAAATAAACTTTTATTGTAGCTACGAACTGGATCTCAATGTTCAATACTTTAGCTTACAGGCGTGATCCGGATTTCACTTTGTCATCAATTTCACAGGCATAACAATTTGGACTTTCGTCGAACCATATTTAGATATTCTTCAAGTTTTTAAAAATAACTCTAATGTCTTGTGATTACCTCCACTATCTCATCAATGAAATAATAGAGACAGATATCAGAGTTTTTCAGATTCAAGCGATGATGTTAAGAGTATACTCGACTTATTTTCTGTGAATTTCGTGTAAAAGTAAAGTCCGGAACATGCCTGTAAATTTTGTAATGTGTGGCTTTCGTGTATATACGTACTGTATGCACGTGTATGTACGCACTATGTATGCAACAAATGAAACAATGAACATTTTGGTTATTATATTAAATTGCACTCATAACTGTGGCTTAACTTGTGGATTTGGTTTTGACATTGCGTTGCCTAAAAGAATTCCAGGCGAATCTTTATTGCACGGCCTCTTGAATTGATGCAAAAAAATAAACTAGCCAAATAACAATTTGCTGTTGTATTTCTTTCCTTTATATTCGTATTTTGTCGAGTGGAAAAGTTTTTTTTAAATGCAGTTGGTTTGGTTTTGTATTAGTTTTTGTACGAGTAGTATTCATACACATATATATGTTATATGTATATGTTTATGAAAAATGAAATGTGGTTTGAATGTTGTCATCCGTAATTATTTTCGTTTATTTTTCGAAGTTAGTTTAAATGACTTAATAAGACTGTAGGCTCTGCTACCAATTTCGTATGCTTTAATTACTTGCTTTACGTGCTAAAACTAATAATATATACAATGTAAAATACTTTTCTATACCATATAATAATGATTTCATTTTTATTTTTTATTTGTTTTCTTTTGAAGTATTCCATTTAATTATATCAATTGCGCTAAGTTCATCTAAAGGTAATTTCTCTTTTTTCATCATTTATTCGCTAGCAGCTGCTAGTTACACTTATTTCTGTGTGTTAAGAGATTTAGCTTAATTTTGTTTTAGAATATCATTTGTAGGAGTATTTTATGTTTAAAAGGACTGTGCCCAGTTTTCACTTTGTAGCAATACCTTTAAGTTGTGTGGTAGTAAGTCAATTTAATTTTAAATTCTTCAAAAGGTTATAGAATACTTTTTGTGAAAGTCATACAATTGTGGAACTGGGGAACAGGGACTTGAGTTTAAGTTATTTATTTTTTGTTGGCTGTGAAAGAAACAGTTGCTGCTTAGTTCGCCCGCGATTTTTTCGGTGTATTTCCGATTATAATTTTAAATTTTAGTGATACACTCAAATGTGGCGGACACACATGAAACGCACTATAATTCCAGTTAAAATTTTTTAATATAATTATATAGTATATATATTAATTATGTTCTTTGTTTTTTTTTTTTTTTTGTATGTATATATGTACTTGTTATGATGGAACGAAAACAGTCTTTGGGTATTCATTTTTTATGTAAAGTTTTAATTGTATTTAATTGTAAATCTTAGAAAATAATTATAAGTCAAAACAATTTAATACTCATTTAAGTAAATTTAATAAAATAAAAATGAAATTATAAAAAAAACGTGTCTGAGAGTTTCGCTTGGCCTCTGACCTAAATGACTTGCATGGAAGCCAAACGGAAATCACTTAAATATTATAACTTATAAAATAATAATTACAATAATTACTGAAATCTAAAATAATATGCACAACAAATATATTTTTGTTCATCTCTTTCGCACAAACACACAAAATTATCGTTCGAATTTCATGCACACATCTAAACTAAGCTTTGGTATGCTCTCTCATTCATTTTCTCTTTTAAATCTCAATTCTCTTTAATCTGCAAATTCATAGCAAATTTCTAACGCAATTTGAATTCTTACGTCCACACACTTAATAAATTAATTATAATAATTATTAAAGTTAAATGGTGATGAAGTATTTTTACAAATGTCATTTTGTGTGTTTAAAGTTTTTCTCTCATTTTTCTTTACGATGTCTGTTCATTTTGTATTCTCTTTGAAATAACTTAAGGGTTTTGCCAACGCCAGCTGGATGCTTCTTTGGTTGCGTTTCTTTGTGTGTAATTCAGCTGGGGATCTCGGTTTCTGTTTATCTAGATCGTCTATTCATCTCCTCAACTGTCGTGTTGAAATTTAAATGCAACTTTTGTGGCTACTTAACTGCGTTCTTGTTACTGGTATTCACATATTCCGTCTCGTTTTGACTCTTAACTTACAATTCGAGCTCGGTGTTATGCGGATTGGGCGCCTCCGGGCCATACATGTTGGCCAGTTTATCGAATCTCGGCCCCCAAGCTCCGAGGTAGTCGTACTCCTGTTGCTCATCGTCGGTACCTGCAATGATTGTGTATCAAACGGTAAATATAGGAATTTCCTCATTTAACCTGGTCCGGATTCTCATGTTCAAGTTAATGTTTATATGCAATTCGTATCGAATAATTTCATTACGTATATTCAAAGCTAAGAAATAAACAACATTTAAACGTCTTACTTAAACGCAATAACTTAAGCATGAGAAAAATATGACCTTAAAGTCTATATAAAATGTATCATGCATAATTACTAGTGTGTTTTATTTTTTTAATATTTTGAATTTTTATAAAGTGTATTGAATAATTTTACACCCAATATTCAGCGGTTACTTAAGCATGAGAAAAATATGACCTTAAAGTCTATATAAAATGTTTCATGCATAATTACTAGTGTGTTTTATTTTTTTAATATTTTGAATTTTTATAAAGTGTATTGAATAATTTTACACCCAATATTCAGCGGTTTTTGAGCGTTGTTGCCCTGAAAATGTCAAAAAGAATTAGAACAGTAAATAAAGGCAACAGTCTAGGTTTTTTTTACTACATTGTAGCCTACTTTTTTGTTGGGGAGCACAGCTACAATGGCTGCCAACTATATCGTGCCAGTTTTGCCGGATATTGGGTGCAAAATCTAGTCATGGTGATTTCTGAAATACTATGACAGTCATAATCAAAAAGTTTACCCACCTGAGGCCAACGAGCTAAGCGAACCGGCTGTACTGCCGCCTCCCTCATATGCATAATTACGCAAATCATCGAAGGGCGGAGCATTTGGATCGCCATCGGCTCGCTTTTTATGCTCCTCGATGAACATGCCCACATTAGGCTCCTGGCCGGGCATAAGCGTCATCACGGGATCTGTAATTAATGTGAACAAATATTGATGTAAACATGTTAGCAAGTTCTGTAATGAAAGCAATAATGAACGGAATAATATTAAAAGCAATTTAATTCAAGCCCAATTTGGATTCTGATTATTGTACTGAAATTTGCGCAGTGATTTTTTAACGAATTACGAGAGCGCTAAAAGGGGATTATTAAATTCTTGATTGACTTTGGAAAATGTACTCGCAGAGTCGAAATAAAATTATTATCGCAGTTGGAACTAAATAATCCAATAAGCTCACTTCACAGATTTTTAGTTTTTATTTATTTTAAATTAAACTTCAAAAACTATGAAATCTAATTCGGAATTTCGAATGATGTATTAAAGTGCCTAGGTTCAGTCAATTAAAAATGGTTTAAAAAATCAAATATACAAAAATGGACAATTGAATTGCACTTACACATAATTGGCATTTTCATAGGCGCCAATTCAGGTGGCATTGGGCCACCGATTGGTATCTGCAATGGCGTTATATCAAAGGCGGTCATATCATCCTCACCGCCGCCTTCATCATCATAATTGATGATGTTCTCTCGCACGTCATCATCGGGTCCTGGATATTTGATATGCGCCTCCCGACGTCGATTGTAGACCACAAATACAAGAACGAGTACTGTGCGAATAGACGAATGCATCTCAATTAGTCAGCATACATATTGTGTTCTGCGTATCAACTCGTCGTATATGCAACAACAAACTAAATTAAATAAACTTCGTTTTAGCATGCATAAGCCAATTAAATGGCGATTTTTACTCGTAACGTAAAGCAATTTCACAGCGGAGAGTGCAGCAAAATGCTGCCTGAAAAATCTGTGCTATCTGCTCGCTTAACCATTTCCACAAAAAAATAGAAAGATTCTTAATTAAATTCTTACAAAAAAAAAATAAATAAAATATAAGGGAATTGCATAAAATGTGCTGTAAGCAATATAGAAAAAAACACGCGCGACTTTACCAAAAAAAAGAAAAAACAAAAAACTAAAGAAGGAACGATGAAAAAAAAAGAAATATGAACAAACAAATAAGGCACAGATTGTCCCAGTTTCTGTTGAGTTTGTAGCTGTAACTGTAACTGTGGCCAAGTCAAAATTGTTGGCCAAAATGGCAAATCGAGCTGCAGGCGCACCATTGCCTTCCTTTCTTTCTCCGTCTCTATCTCTCTCTCTCTCTCTCTCTCTCTTTGTCTCTCATCTTGGCCAACTTGTTGTCCTGTTTCGCTTGCTGTTTTCTAATTTTGTGTGCGCGTATTTCAACATATTGCAGCATCTGTTGCACAGTCGTAAAGTTTTTCTTTTTTTTCGTTTCCACCGCAGCCGTAGAAGTTGGCCCCAAGTAATTTGCCTGGCCAAGACACAGGGCCAAAACAAGGGAGTGAGAAAAGAGGGAGAGAGGTAGAGTCACAACTTGGTCAGGGCAGCTGGCAATGGCCCCAAAATGGACGTCGCGTATAGTAATTGCAATTATTGTGTTACTCAAATTCACATTTCTCGGTTTCCTCTTAACTTCTTTTTTCTTTATTCTTTTTAATATACGTATTTGTTGTTTAAATAACATTCCGTTGATTTAAAAATAACAACATTTCGCTCATTGAATAAACTTAAATTAATGTTTATCGGTTGGCCACATGTAATTTGCGGAAACGACTTTTGATATTTGTCACGGCCACTTATAAAGGGCGTTCCAGCCAGTGAACCTAGTGGGCGTGGCGAAATGGTGAATGAATGGGTTAATTAATTTTCAGGCGCTGGCAATTATATAAATACTTAAATTATATTCATACGAGTAAAAGTTTCGTTTCAGCTCTGAAGACCAATCCATTTCATGTTTTATATTTATTTAAAAAGGTTGGCTATTTTAATAAGAAAGTCGATTTAAAATTCAAATGAAAATGGAGCAGATTTTGAAACGAAAGGCTTAAGTGGCTAAAGCAAGGATATATATACAAATCGCTTAAATTAGGGCATGTTCCGATTTTTTAAATCGTATCTACTTCATTTAATAATAATAAAATGATAAACTTAGTATATGGACTTTAAGCATAATTTGAATTGAGAACATGCAATAAATGAACGGTTATAATTAATTGCAAACGAAATTATTAAGGTTAATTTCCTTAAAACTGAAAATAAATATAATTAAAAAGAATTTAACCCATTATTTAATGGACATATTAAAATACCTCATTTTAAAGGTTAAACACATTTTTTTTCGCATATTGTAAAGGAAGTTTTAAAACAGAGCAGACAGCTTTCGTTTTCTAGGTTCTTAAAATAAATGTCCTTTTTGGCCATGCTAGATTTTGCCAGGACTAACTTACTATCACCTGTGTGTTTGTTCTAAAGCGTATATGTTAGTTTACAGTTACTTAACCTTAAGTTAGGCGGAGTTGCTCTTACACCTTTCACCTTTCACATTACTCTTCTTTTCTCGTATCCCTTGTCGTCTGTGGTATACTTACATATCAATGTGCTTAGGCAAAGAAAGAGTGCAATAATAAAATCACGCGATGGTGTCAACACCCCAGAGGCCAATAACTCCAGTTCACAGTGCATGCCGGTGAAGCCCAAAGGACAATGGCATTCGTATTTCTTTGGCGGATGATGATCGCGACAACGTCCTCCATTGCGGCAGGGGAACAGCAAGCATTCATTCTCGTTGACGCAAGTGCTCCCAGAGACCTTATAGCCCGCAGGACATCTAAACGTGACAATGGAGCGAGCGTACCAAGCGTATCGATGTTGACAGTCCGCAAAGTTTCATTTCATAAGGTGTATGAATAGTGTGTGTGTGTGTGTGTGTGTGTGTGCATGTGTGTGTGGAGTTGTTGTTGAATTAAACAAAAGGGGATTATTTAAAAATTTGTTTGTTCATCATTCAATGCAAGGGAATTGTGTATAGTCATGGTCACATAAGTAACACGAAATATGAATAGGTACAACATTTTTTAATATTAATATAAGATATAAGAAACAAAAGTTTAAGGGGATATCATAGTCTATTAATAGATGGCGAAAATTAACTATGACAAAAAACATGAGAAAAAAATATAGAAAAAAAAGTTCTTTCTTTTACGCTATTTATGTGACCATAGCTGTATGTGTATAGTTGTATCTGTGTAGATTTATCTGTGTTACGCTTGCTTTGCTTTGTTCGTTATTCACGTTTGTTATACGCGTCGTTATGAAACTGGAACTTTGTTTAGCTTCTCCTCACAGCAAATTGTATCCGTATGCAATATACGTACGTTTGAATGAGTGTTGGAGTGTGTGTAGAAACTGTCGAAAAGTCTTATAGAACGTTCGGGTTTCCCTTCGCATTTTCCACAGCACAGTTTGGCAGCTTAAGATTTTCCCTTTGGTCTGACAAACTTTATGCATTGTCTTCGGTATAAAACACCCTACAAATGTCACAACGTATTTTCTACCCATACTCCCATATTGGTAACATGCAACTTAAGTGCACTTTTGTTTTTACACTTGCATTTGTTGTTGTTTTATTGTTATGATTATGATGCAATTGTTGTAGAATTGAATAAAGTTTTTGGCCCTTTCTTTTGGGCAACTGCATTGGGTTTTTTGGCATTTGAATACCTTTGACACTTCTATAAGTTTGTTTTGATTAGTTTGCTTGCACATGCGGTGGGAATTGACATGTTTTGCAGGTGTCCCCCGAAGCGGAAATGTGTGTGACCTTCGCTGAGATCCTTTAAAATTCTTGAAAAGCTATTAGTTTGCTCTTTCAGGCGAAACGCAGCAAAGTTTCTGCCCTTCTTTCTCCCCGTTCTACTTATTACTCCTACTCTACATACTCACTATCTTACTCTCTCTCTCTGAGGCTATTACAATGCTCGAGTTGTTTCTCATCCGAAAACTTTGTCGTAGTTATACTTTTCAATTTCTTTTTCGAGGGCTTTTACTTCTTTTTTTTCAATTTCACTTCATTTTCCACTTTGCTGCTCTTATTTTGTGTAACGCAAATGAAAAAATAATGATAAAAATTGCAGGATTACTTATTGTTTCGCATTTTATTAAATTTTTGTTTGTTCATTTTTTTCTTTTTTGTTAATAGGAAGAAAAGTCAAGAGACAATGTCTTCTGAATACTTTTCAAATGCAGACATAAGACACTTAACTGATATATTGACGATTATTGGCAAATGCCAGAGACTTTGCCAAATACTTTTGATCAAAACGAGCTAACAAATCGCACAAAAGCGCCACACAGCGGCCAGTGGCAGCCGCACAAAAAAAAAACGGACAGCAAAAAAACTTTCACACTAAATCAGCGGCAGTTTTGCAGAAGGCAAAAAAAAAAACAAAAGAAATAAAAAGTTCGCATAGTTTTCTTCTATATATATATATCTATATATATATATATATATATATATATATATATATATTTTTTTTTTTTTTCTTTACTGCGATTGCTCCCAAGTGCGTAGTTTAAGCTGATCAAAAGTGGGTACTTGATAATTCTCTTTAGTTCTGCACCGCTTTTTGCCTTTCTATTTTACTTTGTAACTTTGCCATATTTTACGTCATTAAGTTTTACTTAAAGTTAGCAGGAAACAATTTGCTTTTTTCCAGCTTTTTTACTTGTTCTTTGAACGTTATTTATCTACAAATGTGCAAACAGTGAGAAGACGTATGTGTAATGTGTGCTCCCTGCAGCGGAAAATGCTCTCAAGTTGTATTTAATAGAAAATTCGCCAAAAATAGACGAAACGAAAGCAAATCCTCGCGGGCCAACACGAATGAAACTGGCAGGTCTCCTTTGAGCTGTCTACCTAAAACCAACTACAATTCTAACTCCCAACTTGTGACTTCTTCTTCTGACTTCCTTTTCAGCTCGTCTCTATCTGTTTTCTTGCTTTCGTTTCATTGTGATTTTTGGAAATGCCACAGCTTAAATCTGCCATTGCCAAGTCCCAAGTCCCAAGTTTTGGCCTTGCCTTGGCTCTCGTCCTGATGGGCAACTTGTATCTTTGACTGCACATTTATTATCTTACCTGAAGGCATTTGAGCTCTTCAGGGCTCCATGCTTGGCTTCTTCCAAGTGCATCGTTGTGCGTGTGTGTGTGTATGTGTTTTTTAGGGGCGTGACAGGTGAGTTACTTATGTGAGTACTTATGTATGTGCAACTGAAAAGTTATACCTGTAAGAGCTATTAAAATACCTGTTTTATTTAGCTGCTTTAACTAATTTACAACACTGCAGACGTTTATTGAATAAAGCACTACAATATCGGTTCTTGAGTTATTTTAATTTAATTATAAATTTCAGACTCATCAAAAGGCTCAAAATGAAATATTGAACAAAAGCAAACTATTATAATTTATTATAGTTTAAAGTGTTGCAATAAGGAGTGAATAAATCAAAATGTTATTGCGAATTTAGATCAAAATATTTGCAGCCTTGACTCTTAGAATATGTTCTAGCTATTTTTGTATATGTGTTTATACATATTTCGTTCAAAGCTATTTTTATAATTATCTAGTTAAAAAAAAAAACCATTAAAAAATATTGTATTAAATTGCTAGATAGTACGAAACTAAGTACATACCTTTCAGTTGTCAAAAGCATTGATATAAGTAATAAAGTTTAAATATAAAACATTTATACATAGAGGCGATGAGCTATAAATTGAACATTGAATTGACGGGATAAATGGATAATGTGCCATAAACAAACAATAAGGAGCAAAGTTAAAGGTAACAGAGAGTGCAAAACACATTTTTTCTATAACATGTAGATAAAGATATCTTGTGAATATATATTTTAAATATAAATATCATCAACTAAGAATCAAAAAGCTAATAAATATCACAAAAATAAAACTCTTTTGTGCTTTGTTTGTTTTGCTTTTTTTTTTGTATTTCCAAATTCAGTGAGCTGTGATTCATTTTATGAATGAATCGAGGCATGTGCAAACTGAATGATTGGATTTGTGCATTTGACATATGAATGAATGGTATGGCTAGGGTAAGGTATGACATGATATGGTATGTGTGATATGGCAAGGTTTGGCATGGCTAAATGAGTTTCTATTGCCGCAAAATAAATAAAACAATTGCGATGTGGGAAAATGAAATCTCAAATGATAAGCCATGATTTGTTTGGTGATATTTGCATGAATGATTTTCAATTTACAGCTAATAAATTATGATGGACTGGGAAATATATTATACTATATATATGTATATTAACTATATACGAGCTGTTGTTGTTGCATATAGAATATATATTTGAATTGGATTTAAATTGCTCACTCAGTATGATCAGCAGGCAAACGAGTATGGCAGCTAGAGCACCCATGCTCAGTTTTAGGGTCTGACCCTCCTGCACCAGCTCACAGCTCTCGCCCCAGAAGCCGTCGGGGCAAATGCATCTATAACGCAGACGCGGCTCAAGATTGATGCACGTGGCACCATTCATGCAGGGCAAATCGAGGCACTCGTTGCGATCCATGCAACCCTTTGAATCGGGCGACATGATGCGTCCCTCGCCGCAACTGAGCAGGCCAAAATCAGTTCAGATTAACATTTATTACAAAAGTCGTGAGTGTGAGTGTGAGTGCGAGTGTGAATGTGAATTATTTGTGAATAAACAATAAAAGCTGCGCCAATTGTACTCGTATGTCCAATTGTAAGTCGGTTGCTTTCGACGTTGCTGTTGATTTGGTATGAAAGCTCAGTTAACAAAACGTGAAAGCCTAAAAGCCAATTAAGCACAAGAACGCCACGCGTGATGGGCTCTGTATGTGTGTGTGTGTGTGTGTGTGTGTGTGAGAGAGAGAGTGCATGGCTGTGTGTGTGTGTAAACTAGTGCCAGTGCAAGCGTGAATAAGTAAGAGAGAGAGAGAGACAGCGACAATACAACACAGGTCGAATTACGACTTAATCCGATTGATTTGTCACGCAACGTTAACTGACTAACCAACGGTGTCCTGACGGCTCCAGAGATTGGACCAGGGTTGGACAATGTCCCTTGACAGACACGGCATAAGCTCAACTCTCTTTGTCTTATTCTATTTGGAATTTTTGTTATATTTTTGGCACAGCTTTAATTAATTAATCTGACTATCGAATGTTTAACGCCAATTTTTGTTGGAGTACTTTTATTGTGATCGAAACAATTTTCTTTGCTGTAACACGTGGCGTATGCTTGATTTTCTGTATATGTGTCTTGTTCTTGAAGGTGTAGTTTATTGTGTTTATTATCAGTCCGATATGTCAATTTCTTGATTTTTTGTATAACGTTTTCATTCATGAGCAACGAAAAGGCAACGCAAATATGAATGCTGAAAATGTTTTGAAGAATTAAGAAAAATTTGAGGAAACTTACGTGCACTCATAGACATTCCAGAGATCGACACACTCAAAGGGATCGGGACAGATGACATTGGAGCAGGGCTTATTCGAGGGGCAGCCCTTTTCCAAATTACGCGCCATGGTCGCCTGGCCCCATTGGGTGCCATTCATGGCTGGGGGCAGAGGCAAGTGCTTGCCCTCCAGACTGTGAAGAGAGAAAAAAAAAGAATAAAATTTAATTTTGTTAAAAAAAAGAATTTAGATCAGTGAAAAACCTTATTATACTGTGCAGAAACTGGTTAATTTGATCAAGCATTGTTTTTTTCATTTATGCAAAATAAAAGAGTGCAGAAAAATAAGCATACGCACCGTATATCATCGAGACAGCTTTTCTGATAGTCCGCATAGACCTCAAAGGTGCGCACACCCGTGTACTCGGCCTTGCCGCCAGCATAGACACCCTCCTGCTTATCCACCAGCAACCACTGATGTCCGACAAACTCGAATGTCTCATTGTAGCGTCTGCCCTCACCGCCATCCAACTCCAGGGTTGCCGCAGAGCCATAGCGATTAATGCGCACCACATGCCATTGCCCATCGTTGACAGCCACCGAATTGAGCCACAAATCCTTCTCCTCGGTACGCAGCGAATTGAGATTATAGCGGAAGTGTAGACGGGCATCCTTGATCTCCAATATGCCGTATTCTCGATTATGTTGGTCGCTAACTCGGAAGAGCTCTCCATGTTCCTCACGTGTTCTGAAACGCAGCTGCACTTGAGTGCTAAAGCGGTCTGGCTCGAAGCTCAGCGCATACTTGACATAACTCTGCGCCTTGAAGGTGGTGGGTACAGTGGGTATGTTGCAAGCAGGTCCCGTCCAGCCGGGTCGACAGTGACAACGTGCCTCCGAGAGGGAGCCCACACAGTTGCCGTGCTCCCAGCAGCGAGCTGTGGCCTCCGTCTGGGCACACACCTCCTCCGTCTGTGGACAGCCGGCGACGCTATTCCTGGATAGACCCGGATGGGCCAGATCATAAAGCTTGAGTTGTGCACGAGATTCCTAATGCAGCCATCGAATCCCTTCGTTGTGGGCATATATTGCCAGAAGTACAAGGACTGATCAAACTGTTCCCTATAAAGGCCTCCCACTTGAAGTGGCGCATTCACATTGAGATACTCGCTGAAGGGGGGAATCTGTCCTCTCGCCTGACACGACATATCGTCAAACTCTGGCGGCGTTCCATCCTCCATTTCGCTTATCTCCGCCGACTTGCAAAAGTCGACAACCATGCGCACATTTTCCGTATCCCAGAACAAATCAATGCGATGCCATTCGCCATCGTCCAAGGTCTTCTTGGTCTTCACACGCAGCTCCAAGGTGCCAGAGCCAAAGTCAATCAGGAGACGGGGATAGCCACGTTCCAGTTCGAGGGCCACAAAGTCCGAGATGAGCATCTCGTCGCGCTCGGGCGGCACAATGGGTCCATTGTAGATGATCAGTCCGTCGGGCTTGCGTGTAATGAACTCCAGACTCAAATGCGATTCATCGCACATCTCGAGGGGTGGATACCAGGCCCATCCATTGCCACGGAAGCTGCGCGTCGTCTGCTGGCAGCGTGGACCCGTGTAGCCCGCCGGACAGGAGCAATGGGGTCCGAAGCGGGTGTCCACACAGCGTCCGCCATTGTGGCAAGGTGTGGTGCGGCATGATTCCGGTTTGGTGAAGTTCCTTGCACCACAAGTGCAGTCCGCCAGGGTGTCAACCCGAACGCCGACCAAGGCCGTCTTATTCGCATTCACCATGTAGGGCAGGGAGCTGATCTCGAGGGCATTTGTGCAGCTTCCCTCGCACATCTGGTTCTCGTAGAGACACTCATCGATGCCCACCATTGTGATGTTAATGCCCACATCCTTTTCGATCTCCTCGCGATGCATCAGCACAATGCCATTGAGTCGGACGGGCTTGTAGTACGGCGAGCCATGTGCCGAGAAACGCACATCGGTTAATGGAGGATTACGTCTCTTCAACTGCACACTGAAAATGTCCACATTCTCCCGCTCCGTGTTGAGCAGATCCGCCAACTTGTCACGGAAGCGATCCAGCTTGGAGCGACTCAAGCTCTGGGTGCGATAATTCCACACGCGGATAAAGTCCTCATCGGAAATGCCAGAGAGTCGCACCGACCCAGAATTGATGACCGCCTCGTGGGGAATCTCTCGTACCATGACCGTAACATTTGCTGGGACATCCGTTTGTGTATGCTTCCGATCGTAGACCTTGAATCGCAGATGATAACGACCCTCCCTTGTACCCGCTCGCATTGTCACCATGCCGGAGTCCTCGTCCAGTTTGAAGCGCGGATGCTCCTGTGCCTCCCAGTAGAACTTCTTGTCGGGCAGATCCCAATCATCCAAGTCGTAGACATAAACCCTTCCAATTGGCGTATCTGGCGATTGTCCTTGATAGTTGTACACGAAGATGTCCTTCGATCCTGGCTGCATTTTATTGTCATTCACATCGCCAATGATCACGGTCAATGTACTAGTGCCTGTCATTGCAGGAGAACCATGATCCTTGATCACAATCGGTATCATGTACTCCTTTTGTTGCTCTCGATCAAAGGATCGAAGTGAGGATATCACAGCCATGCCATCACCGTTGGCGCCCTCTGTCGTAAAGAATGGGTAAATAAAGTTAGTCATCGTACTCGTATCTATTCTCAAAGATTTATTGAAATCGTTATAATTTCAAGAATTAAGATAAACCTACTTTCTCGCAGAAGTTGTTTAACAGTTATTTTAATAATAGATGATTGCATCTCACAAAATGTGAGCTAATTTGAATGTGGAATGACACTGCTTATTAATGAGCTCCTTCCTAATAGTTACTTTTAATTCAACTATGTAGAACATTTGCAGCATACGGATATCTTCATATTTACATCAATTAACTTTCGTGTGCCACTGTAGTTTGTATCCAAAATTACAGCAATATACTCTAATGACAAATTTATCCTTGTTGCTGAGCTTTTAAAAGCATTTTCGAGTTAGTTGAGCAGCCAATGAGTTTGCCATAAAGGATGACGAGGGGCAGAAGATGACGGAGGGATTGAGAGGGTGACTGTTACTGGTGAAAACCCCAAAAAACTAAGCACCTTTATTAGCCAACACGTTTCCGGCTGATTGCAGTGGCAACTTGAGCTGCCTCGACCAGCTTGTGCCCATTTGTTGTAATTACTCCTTTGAGCCAAGAAGTGCTAACACCACACACAGCATACACTGAGGTATAATGCATCAGTTTGTGTGTGCTGCATACAACAAATGGCAGTACTAATCCTGCACACCACACACATCACTTGACTTCCAGGGACACTCTAACTGTGCCTGCTACACATTTCAAATGTATTTTTAAAGACACTCCATTGTGTGTTTTTAGTCAAATTGTATGCAAATACGAGCAGACAAGGTGTACAGGGACAAGGTGGGAGAGAGAGAGAGAGAGAGAGAGAGAGAAAGTGTGTGAAAGAGACAGAGACAGACAGAAAGAAAGTCAGACCACAGGCGTAAACTTTTTGACTCCCCGCTGGCACATCAGAATTGGATTGCCACCCCCAATCCAGACACACACTCCGCACACACACACACACACACACACACTCCGCACACACACAGTCGCATCGACTGCATGGGCTACAAACTAAATGCAGTTGGCTTTGCTTGCCGCACGATTCTTGGTGATTCCCGGAACTCCCCGTTTGGGTAATTTAATTGAAAACTTGTGCATTTGCCATTTTTTTTTTTACTGGAACCATATACGGATACAGACATGTGTGAGTGGTGTGTGTGAAATTCCCATTTGCTCACATTTTTTTGTTATTTAAATTTTCATGTTGTGAGCTTGGACTACGGCTTACTATTTCCGTTTAATGGCTAGCTATTCATTTTGGGCTATTCGAAGGTAATTGCATTTTTATGCTTTTGTTAGAGTTGCAACACAACGCATTCGAACTCGAATCTAAATTCGAACTCAAATCTCTCATTCTCCAGCAATCATTCTACTACGTTTTGTTATCTGTTTGTTCTATTGCTTTCCTGGACATTTTATTGCTAACGATGACAGCAGAAAATGTTTTGCTTCTGCTTTGTTTAAATTGTGACTCAAGTATTTGAAAAACTTTTTGAATTTAAAGCTTGGCGACTTATATACTCGAAACCTTAAAATTTTTGATGGTGTAATGAGCTCGTATATTATATGTCGAGCTATATACTAATGTAAAATCGTTGGAAAACGATAATAATCCAAATTCTTTCAAAAATATGTTATAAATTTAAACATGTCTATAAAAACTGATGGCAACTATACCTCAAATACTAGAAATATTATCTATTAATTATATGCTACCTATAAGAGACTCCAACTAAAGTTGAAACGAAATTTTCCCAAAAACAAATTATTTTTTTAAATAAAAAAGAAATTGCTCCCTACAAAATTTATATCGAAGCTTACTTTTTATGTTAGCGCTCGAAATAATTTATTTCTTTTCATAGAATCTATTACAATTATAAAAAAATAATTTACAATGCTCAAGAATTCTCTGCTGTACTCACTTTGATCCTGTTCGACCTTGAAGGAGGCACGTATAATATCGTCAGCACTGGGATCCAGACGGAACTGGAATGGTGGTCCATTACTCTTGGAGCGATCATCGTCATCGGTGGCCAGAATCTCGACAACTTTACGTGGTGGCACATGCTCCGGCAACACGGGTCTGTAGTCCTTAAGGAATTTGGGAGCATTGTCGTTGATGTCCTGTACAATGACAGTCAAGGTAGCCGTCGCTGTCTTGGGCGGTGAGCCGTCATCAATGGCCAGAATCTTGACCTGATGTCGAGGCACAACTTCACGATCGAGTGAGCGTTGTATTGTGACCGAACCATTCTGATTGATGGCAAACTGCCGCTGACGATCCGATGAACGATCGATGGAATAGGAAACTTTACTTTTGCCGCCCTGATCAGGATCGGTGGCCTTGAACTTCTCCAGCTCGGTGCCCACCTTGGTGTCCTCAAACACAGAGACTTCAACGTTGGCGCGTTCAAAGTGCGGCTTGTTATCGTTGATGTCGCGCAACTTGACGACGACCCAAGAATATGCCACATGGTATTTATCGTTATCGTTGTCCTCGCCCTTGTCATTCACCTGAATGCGGAAACGGAAGCCGTTGCTCTGCAATTGATCCTCGTAGTCGAGGGGTTGGACAATTTTCAAGGAACCCGTGCCATCGTTATTTCGAACCATTGTAAATTTATCGGCGCCATAGCCGCTGTTATCGATAACTTTGTACTGGAACTTATTGGTCTCATCCTCGTCATGGACTGTCACTGTCAATATGGGCATTTCGGGCAGGGCGGTGCCATCGGTTTCATCCACCTCCGTGAACCATTCGTCCTTGGTGAACTGCGGCGGCATGTCATTAATATCCTTGACACGTATAGACGCCGTGCCCGTGCCCTTTAACCCCCCGCCATCCATTGCGACGACTTGTATGGAATAATCCGGCGTGCGCTCCCGATCCAAACAACAAACAGCGGTCTTAATCACACCCGTGTCCGGTTCTATTTCAAAGATTGGCGAACCAGTCTCCTCCTCGATGACATTCTTCTCGATTGAGTAGACCAGTCGGGCATTTGAGCCCTCATTCGGGTCATCGTAGTCCACGGCGGTCATGGTCATAACCACCATGCCGGCGGTTCCATTTTCCGTCACATTGCCAAAGTAAACGCCTTGCGGGAAGATGGGGGCATTGTCGTTGATGTCCTTCAGATTGACCTGGACATCCGCATAGCCCACGAGACCCTCGCCGCCCTCATCCTGGGCAAATACTGTGAAACGCCACTGTGGTCGTCCATTCGGTTGATCGCGATCCAGCGGCTGCACCAAAAAGAGATAGATGACAGAAGGAGAGACAGAAAGGGAGTTAAGTACATTGTAAATATTGAATAGAAAATGATATAAAGGGACAGGGAGATAGGTGGGTAGGATGTGTGTACTCGGGCTATTGTGTAATTTGAGCTGTCATAACCGCAAAACCGATTAACATCAGTGAAAACTCCCGCTTCACAGCCTTATCCCTCTTGCGAAAACACACAAGTGAAACTGAGTGAAATCCTGGGGAAACCCTCTGTTGTAACTCTGTGAAATTATCCATTCACAATGGCAGCCAGCTGAGCTGAACCTGTGGGTCGTCTGTCCTGTCCCTACTGATTTTGACTTTGATATGCATACAGAGGCAGCTTGAGTGATGTAAAGCTCCAGCCGCTCCAGTCGCTCCAGCCTCATTTTTGCCCAAGCCCAAACCGAAATCAACCCAATTCTTACCTTCACCTGGGGACCACACCTTTAAAATAACAAGAGCGCACTGAAAAAACGATTTTAATCAGCACTTTGTATCTTTTGCCTCATGTTGTTACGCCAGCTTTATCCTGAACCCTCACCTCCTTGTAAATCCTCCACACATTTCATATCCCAACCCCTTGGCATGACAACCACAGTCGCACGTAACAAATACAACGTTAACAACTGAACAGAATTTGAACAAAACCTGAGCTGGAGTAAGAGGAACAGCTTTTCATAGCGCTGACATTGGATTAGTCGTAAAAAATGAAAGCAAAAAAAAAAAATAGATGTATATTATATATATATAAAAAATGAAAAAGTCCTCATGCGTCGTCATCGCTTTAATTTGCATGACAAATTTCACAGCATTGTTATGACATATTCAATTTAAGGGATTAGTTTACTATAGCTATACACATGTCTCCCTGTCTGTCTGTCTGCCCATGTGGTTGTTCATTCCGACTTTGTACATTGGTTTTTCATTACATTCTCCCCTTTTTTTTTGTGGCTCTTCTACATATTATTGTTGTTCATTTGCCACTTGCACAATATTATTACGTTAACACAAAGTTGTGCCGTATTTTGTAGATAATTTCGTTGCGAAAATATTTTACTTAATGGCCAAAAATGTGAAAAATAATACCAGTTACTTAAAAAAATAAGTAAAAGGGTACATTGTGTTCGTTGGAATGTATGTTACAAGGAGAAGGAGGCTTGTCCGACTCCATAAAGTATATATATTCTTGATCAGCATCAACAGCCAAGTCAATATAGCCTTGTGTGTTAGGTTTTACAAAATAATGAGAGCTTGAAAATCTGAAAACGGTCTCTCATATTCTTAGACTGATAACTTTATCATTGAGATGTCCGTCTTATTTTATTTTTGTTTTCACCCACAAAATTTAGATTAATTTACATGAAAATAAAGCGCACATATTAAGAAAATGCAACTTATTGACACACATATATAATACTTGCCTGATCAATTCAGACCACTTAACAGTTTATTTTTACAATAATATTTTTCAATTAATTAACTGCCAGAGTTATTCTTATTAATTACTGCACTTGAAGCTCTTTAATTAATAAAAACATGGTAAAACATCGTAGCACCTTCATAAATCAATGGAAATACTATCACTGTCAAACGAGTCAAATGCGTTGCCACAAAACCGCCCACAATTCGAAGCCCAGACTTAAATGTTAAATAATGAGTTTCGCACGTTTGTATTTACGCTGGATTTGCAGCAGCAGGAGGTGAAGGAGGTGGAGGAGGTGGAGGAGGACCCACAGACTGTGCTTAAGTGTGCATTCATGGAGCTTTATCCGCGCGCATATTTAACAATCATTCTCATTCGCTATTGGCCACAACATCTGTGCTGTGATGTATTCCAATGTGGCCATGGTCAGTTGCATTTTGTAAGCACTCTACAATACCCTGCAAACAGTTAGCGATTCAAAAGTGCATGCCTGAAGTGTCCAGTTTATTAACTCTTCCTAATGGCTTGATTAACAGAAAAATGTCTCTTTAAATTTTAAAATGATGCTATCGCTTTATATTTAATTAATTTAATTGAGCATACTCAAACCGATTATTTTAACCCAATTTTAAGTTTATTTATTTATTTGATGCGAAATTCGTTGCGGTTGCTGACAGTATTTTTATGCTTAAGCTGCATATTATTCTGTTATTTTAAGAACGAGTTATTGTTGATATTGTTAATGTTGTTGTTGCCACTTACCTTAAGAACAAATATCTCGCCAGTAGTACGATTAATGTCGAATTTGCTATTGGCTGGATTATCTGGATCAATGCCTTGGCCGGTTAGGAAATAGACAATATTCTGTGGACGATCCTTGTCACCATCCGTTGCGGTGACCTGCTCCAATGCGGTTCAGTTTGAAAGTAATGAAAACAATTGAAACATTAGTTCAATATTCAATAAATAAATTTAAATTAAAACAAACACTAAAATACAACAAAGCTAATAGCTTACAAATATGTTTTAATTTACAAATCTCAGTCTACATTGCGTATTGGTAATTTTAATTTATTATGTATTTTTATATACAAATAATAATTTTTGTGATAATAATTGTGATTTGGGAAAATCTATGCATTTGAGATTCTATTTTAAAGCTTTAATTAGTTAACAGATGCCAGTAAGCTGCAGTGAACCGCAAGCGGGTAAAACAACACATACAAACTAACTAAAATTATACTGAAATAAGGCTATGTTTAAGTAAAAATATGTCGCATCACAAATTAAATAGCACATTCAATTTAATTAGTCGTAAGAGAGTGTACATATTTGTGTATTTAAATACATATAGATAATATTTGTACATGCAATTAAATTTAATTATGAGAAACAAAAGCCAAACAATCTGTAAATCAGTTACAGAATCTAGCATACAGTTCTATCTTTAAAAGCAAGAGCAACAAAAGTAATAGAAATGTGAACAGAGCTACAATAATAAAGATAACATAATTTACATTTAAATCTATTTAGTTCTAGGTAAAATAAATATATATAGCGAGAACATTAATCGGAACATGCTAATTAAATAAAAAAAAAAAACAAATGTAAAACATAATTGAAACTGGAATCGGCCTTAATAACAAATATTTATAGTGTGTATCTCGAAGTATGTTTGCCAATGGATTTCCTTTCAATTATACTTTTTCGTTGTTTAATAAAATATAATTTTACATCTTGTACCACAAATTATTATTACTTTTTGTTGTTATTGTTGCTTGAATATACATAATTTACGTATGAGCGACAGAGAAAGAGAAATGATTACGATGAGGTTTTATTTTTTTCCGTTGGTGTTGTCATGTTAAATTAATTGTTATATGTACATAATATATATATGTATATGATATTTTATATGTATATTTATATGGGCATAGCGACCTGCATGATGGTGAAGGGCGTGGCCATTTCCTCGTTGAGGGAGCGCTCGTACAATGTTTGTGGAAAGACTGGAGGTAGATCGTTGACATCGCGTACGCTTATGACGATTGTTGTTTGATTCTCATTCAAACTATCCGAGGCAACCAATTTCAGTTCATACTGAATACGACCACAAAATTACAACAACAATAGCAACAACAACAGTGGTTGTTGGGACCGTGTGTAAACAATAAAAATAAAGCCATAAATAAAATAAAGTACGGTCGATTGCAGAATAACCGAAAACAAAATAAGAACGAGAAATAAAGAAAAAATAACGATCAAGAATAAATTTTAATCACAAAAACTTACGCATAAATTACGTGTAAACTTAAATTATTGTAAGCATTTAAAAAAAAGGTTGATTAAAATACATTTAAACAATGTTTAATTTGCACAATACTTTACAAATGTTCATATGAGCATGAATATGTGTGTATTCCTGTCACAGAATATTACGAGCTGTCTCTCTAAAAGCTTGCATAATAATTTGTTAGTTAACTTTAATAAACTTATTCAATAACTCATAATTAAATTGTAATTTTTGTAATTAAACATTTTTTTTTATGGATTTTCTTGCACTAATTGCCAATGGGTGCTTAATGATTAATCTATATAGAATGATTTTATTGTCGTGTGACATTTTTAAATCACACTTTGATGCACTTTTTATGCATCTTGATTTTATATATTTTTTTATATTCAAGACTTTCTCTTCATGAGATAAATATGTAGAAATATTTGCATATAAAATTAATGTAATGGGATCAATCAAACCTTCATATATCCAACTTTTTGCTCTTCACAATATAAACAACAAACAGCTGCTTTTAAATATGACACTGTTTTTACCCAAGTGTCAGTGTAAAAAATGTCAAAGCCGTTTGCAATTACCGAAAGTGCTCGCATCAAGTGACAAAAAATTGTAAAATGCGCGAAGTGTGTAAAATATTTAAGACTTTAAGTAATGTAAATAATTGAAATAAATATTTACTTAGTGCCAAGTCAATTGAATTGACATTAATTTAAGTAACTTTTGACTTTATGCTCCAACTATATACTATAAGATAAAAAAATAAATCAAGCTCAAACAAACAAAACAATAAATTCAAGCTCGTTTTGTAACTGGTTAAACCAGCTGTGCGATAAAATCTCAAGCAAAACTCACATGCAATAATATCTAAACTAAGGGATTTATATGACTCGGGGACAACATGTCGTATGCTTGATACATATATGCAAATAACATGAATAAAGCGCTACAAAATGAAACTCTAACAAAAAAGGAATCAATAATAATGATTGTAACTAATTTTGAACTAGTTTCACTTAGTTAATGACCTGCAGCACACGTTTGGGCAAGTTACGATCATCCTCTTCGGTGATTTGAGTACGATATGTGGGCCTCTCGAACACTGGAGGATTGTCATTGACATCCTTGACGTGTATTATGACCGTTGTATAGTTCTCCTTCAAGTTATCGGAGGCGGCCAAACGCAGCTCATACTGAACGACAAATTAAATGTCATGCGGTAAATTATTAATTTTAATTTTCTCGTCTCAAATTTCAACTCAAATATTTGCATATGTATGGGTATTGTATTGAAATTGAATTTAATTAAAGTTCTTCAAGTGAACTAATGGCTGACTTCACTTTTGGGTCAATTGTTCGAAATTGAAATTCAATTAATGTTTCTACCAACTTTCTCCTCTTCCATTCCATTCCTTCTTTCAACATTTTCCCGGACTCTTTTCGCTGCTTTGTATTTCGCCTTTTTGACCACAGCATGTAACTTAACTGGTTTGAACTGTTAAATATTTAACTAGCCTGGCGGTGAGCTCACTATGCCGTGTTCTGCTATGTAATCAAATTCAGAAGCAAATGCACTTACCACACAGTTTCTTAATGAATTTTATAGCCACTGAGATCTCGGGTTACATATTGAATTGCTAAATTGATTGCACAAGCTATTCTTTTATTATTCATCCTGCGACTTCAAAGCTAATCAATGAAAGTTTTCTTTCATTGCATATTAAAGGAGCGTCTGACAATTAAATGTAACAGTTGTGTGTATAACAGTTGCGATATTTTTTCCTTTTCATAATGTTGAGAATAAAAACAAAAATTCGAAATTTTTAGAATCAAAATCGAATATTTTCTGTATTACAGTTCTACGGCATAGGATGAGTTTCAGTAGAAACTTGAGTTTGACATAAGCAAATTTCACAGTCGACTGAACCATTGCGATTATTTCATAAATTCTAAGGCAACCACATCGATTGTCAAGCTGAAAAATAAGGATAAATTCTGTGGGTGGTGGGTGGATGCCACGCCCAGCTTACCCTGCGTCGTGTCTCGTAGTCCAAAGCGCCGGCCACATAAATGGCACCCGTCATATTTTTAACCGCAAAAGCGCCACCAATGTTGCCGCTGGTGATTTCATAGCGAATACGTGAGGCTGGAAAATAATTGTTAGCAATTCGTATTACACACATGGCCAGAACAGAAGATATGTTCTTCTCTTAATTCGAGGCATGCAAATATACTTACACTCATCGTGATCTTTGGCTGTCACTGTCAACACTGTGTGCTGTATGTCCTCGTTCTCATCCACTTCCGCCTCATACAGCGATTTGTCGAAATAGGGCGGATTATCGTTCTTATCAGCAATGCCAATGCGTATGAATTTTGTGACTGTTTACAGAAAAGAAAAAGAATAATGATTTCAGTTTTTTGCCTGTTTAAATTTTACAAGTATTTTCATCTGTCGTTGGCATTTCCAAGGCGAATGCGAACTGTGCGAAAAGTATGCAATTATCACGTACTCTAGACACATGAATGAATGAAATTTTCTACACCAAGCGCAAAATGTTGACTGACACAGGCGGCCTAACGATTTGACGCCTATGATTCGTGGCGACAATCATTTGCTTTTCTTTCATTTCATTTTATTTCTTTTCTTTTCTATTCTGTGACTTTTCTGGTTATGTGGCACAAATTGACGCGTTTTGCATATTAAATAGTTGAACTTGTCTCAGTTTTCCATTTGTTTTGTCGACTAGGAAAACTCCTAGTGCCAATGTGATGATGTAATTTATGTGATTCTGATGGCGTTCTCAAATTGTATTAAAGTGGGGAACATCGAAGACACAGAACTTAAAATCCTAAACGAATAATAATTTGTTAGACATTTTTATGAATTTATTTGATTTAGCTGTTTATCAATTTAAGCTGACTCATGCTCAATTGTTGGCAAAACATTCACCTTAAAGTACTAACACTTCAAAGGAGGTTTATATTTCAACCGAAAGTGTTCAACTCAAATAAATTGAAAATACCCAACAATAACCGCACTGTGAACTAGCAGATAGTAACTCACAATGTTTACTTCAAAATATAATCAATAGGATATCATGTTCAACACTCAGATGCTCATACTGACTTTGAGCGAATGCGTGAATACCAAAAGCAAACTCGTTGCATCATTCAACTGCTCTGCTGAGGCATTCATAATTCAATAAGCTACTTAGCAAGAAAGCCAAGTAGTCATAGGGATCAATTGTGGGCCAAAGACAGGTAAATATAGACGAACAACTTATCTCAGAGA
The DNA here is from genome assembly GCF_004354385.1 of Drosophila innubila. Lineage (NCBI taxonomy): Eukaryota > Metazoa > Arthropoda > Insecta > Diptera > Drosophilidae > Drosophila > Drosophila innubila. The sequence continues at coordinate 8,241,727 of NW_022995372.1, read as the reverse complement.
TGCATAAAGGAAGAGAGATTGTAGAAAAGAGTGAGTGAGATAGAGAGAGTGCAAATAGTGTCGAGTTGCAAGTAAATTACATAAATCATTTATAATTGTTGTTATAGGAAAAGCCTCAACGAGGACAACAGGATTGCTTTAATTAAATAAATTTCATATCAAGTTGACCAAGCAAAAGGTTTCCTCCGAATATTTGCTTTTGTGGCACACACATTTGCTGCATATGTGGCAAGGCTAAATAGCAACAATAAACTTTTGCCTGCACAAAGTGTTTCACAACTAAACCACGTGTGCTTTCACTTCAGGGCAGAAAGCTGTCTGTTTATCAATTTACTTATATTCTGCTCACTTTCCCTATCTCTGTCACTCTCTACCAATCTGTGACTGTTCCTTTCATATGCATGTTTTGGGCTATAATTTGCATTTGCTGGCGTCTTATCTAGCGAAAATTATGCACATTTAGTGAGCAGGTTGACAACTCTCTGACTGCATCTGGGCACACTTGGCGTATGTGTAATATGATACCACAATGTGTATTTCCCTGCCTGTGTATCAGTGTGTGTTGTTGGCTAAGCCAATTCTGCAAATGAAATTTATGGCAAGACATTGCTAATTGCCAACCTGACTGAGATCTGTCGACGACATTTTAATTAAAACTTGGCAATTTCAAAGCCCACATATCTGATAATAAATAAATTAATACTTCTACTTGTATGCACTTCCATTTGCCATAAACACAGAATATATTATACAGCTGAGACTGTTTAGTCTGTGCTAATCTACAACTGGAAAACTCAACGAGTCTTCTGCTTCCTTTCAATAAAGCTCTTTTGTGCGAAAGAGAAAATTTAATATATAGATTATGGGCAGCACTTTAAGCCTTTAGCTGGGCGTCTGCCTGATCCTTAATTAAAGGGCATGTCCTCTCTTCGTGTTATGTGCTATGCAATTTATGCGTTATTTATATTTACAATATGTCATATTGAATTTTTGTGTATACCCTCTATTAATTGCATTAGAGGCTATTTACAGATGTCACCCTACACTTGAATATTTAAAGCTTTATAAAATATTCAGTTGAGTTATACCTCTGATTAAAAATTGCATAAGATATCACATAGCCCAGTATACCTTAAAATTTAATAAAAACCAGCATAAGGCCATTTGACATTTTGTTCCGTTATTAAATTTCATGTTAAGTAATATCACTCTTGACTCTAGGGTATCTCGTATTCAATCATACTATAGCGTTTGTCAATGCTCTCACTTATTATTTTCACATATTTAATTCGTTTTACTTGGCGCCTGACTCTCATGCATATTTTTCATTAAATCCTCACAACATTTTTGCCTTGACTTTATTACATCAAAATTCAATTTTTTATATACAAACATACATAACTTTTATACACATACATATACATTGAAATATTTTTTGCGGTAGATGAGGCTATAGCTTGTTGTCATATTTATTAAAAGTTGACATTTAACCTATGTAATTTTAATGTTGCATGGTGATGCAAGAATTTCCTGTAAATTTTTGCTGCATAGAGTAAAATGTAAATGACGTGACATATAGGAAATATTATCGGTTACTATAAGAAAATAATTTAAAGAAAGATAGCAAGAAAAGCATGACACTATTAAATGAGTAAAAGAAGTTTAACAGAAGATGTGGAGCAAGAGATAAAACCAATTAGACTTGAATATACCCTAAGAAGAACATTCTAGAGCGTGAATAAATTGAGATTTAGATTTAGAGATTTAGATTTAGCTATGGATAGACTTCGGGCTGCCTTAAATTTAGTGGTTGTGCCTATGAGACTTGTCTAGAATATCGTAAGAGCTCTGAGCTGGGATTGTTTTAACCGTTCCTAGTGGAAAGTATACATGACATGGCTTGATTAGAGGATACAACAAATACAAATACAAATGTCCCATTGAGCTTTGTACTTTAAAACTCTCATTCATCTGGTAGCTATCGAGTTGTTAGTTGTGAGCAATATTTGCCCAATGCTTGGCAACAAATCGAAACTCTTGATATCAGACACAATGACAAAGTCTTTTGTACAGCCATAAAAATTGACATTGAAGCAATTTGGCTTCACTGCACTTGACTGTATGCACTTTAGGGGGAGTCTAAGAAGGGGCGTGGCTAAATGCGAGTCAAGCCTGAGCGAGTGGCAAAATCAAAGTCAACTTTATCACTTACTTAGCTCACATAAAAATGTGTCACAGTTGTGCGAATGTAGTAAGTATAGATTTAAATATTTAGCTATTGAGACTGAGACTATAATATTATGTTAATAGTCACAACATTAACTGTTAGTGCATTTAAGTAACGACATGCTTAAAGCATATTTTGTCGACTTTCTCTCCATTCAACAAAGTTTATCGACAAGTTTTGCACTTGAATGAATTTGGAATGATATTCAATGTTCGTAGCAAGTCACAGAGACAAGTTCTTAAAATATTTTCCTGACCAGAAACTTGCATGAAATTTAAGTGAGATAAAGATTCTTCTTTGTTGCACAATCGTTTGGGTTTGTCACTAAAATTTATAGGAATACTCTGTAATTGAACCTGCGAAATCACAACACAAATCGCTTGGCGCGGTTGGCTAACGGAAACGGAAATGTTGCCAGCCATTAATGGCGCTTAATGTGGCCTGGTCATAAAGTCAGCTAACTGCATGTCCAAGTAGATATCAAAAATGTGTGTATAGAGCTGCCTAGTTGCAGCTGCAGTAGCAACAACAACAGCAAAAGCAAAGGCAACGCCAACAATAACAATACTTGCAACAGCAACTGTAACGGCATCTAAATTGTTGCAAATGTTTTATTGCAATTCTTAAAACTGTCCTTTGCTGTGCTCTGCTGTTTTGTGGTTGCCCCTGTGTGTGTGTGTGTGTGTGTGTGTGTGTGTGTGGGTGGGTATTTTCTCTCCATCTCGCTCTCTTAGTCTCTCGCTCTCTGGTCGTAAAAATTGTTGAAATGCATTTGTCGCTTGGCTGCTTCGTTGATTTTTTATGATTGCGGCCAGAGAAAAGGCTCTGCCTCTGTCCGACAGCTGTTTATGCCACATGCGAGGTGCAACAATGTTGTTGCGGTCTCTCGCATATCTTACTCCAGCCTCTCTCTCTCTCTCTCTCCCATCGCTTCTCTATGCAACTCTATTGTGTCCTTTCTCTATTTTATTTGATTTTCGTATGCCATGTATATGATTGTCATGTTTGCGGTTTTGTGGCTTTTTCATTTTAAAACATTTAAACCAACCATCGTCACAATGCAAACATTGCATTCATTTGTCTCCTATTTATCTGCTATCTCAATTCTGGATTCTCGATTCTCCATTGTCAAATATCTCACATTCCTGCGGTTGGCAATTAGTGAAAACTACAAAGTGCAAAGTCAAGCGTTTTTCGTTTTCGTTTTCTGTTTTGTTTTCTTTTTTTTTTTGGTTGAATTAAACTTTTTGGTGGTGCCTCTTTTCTTCACTCTTCTCTCAGCTCACCTAAACCTCAATTCTAGTGAAGACAAATTGAGAGAGCAAAGTCAACATACAGTTCTAATTAGTTTATGTGCCAGCGACAGCTTCAAAGCCATTTAAATCAATTGACAGGACGACAAGGATGCAAGGATACGCCAGCTGCGCTCCTAATGGAAAATCAACCACAAATTTTTGTCACGTACGCAACATTGGATAATTTATGAAGCCAAAATTTTCGGCATATCAACAAATTAATTGCTAATGGCCCTAAAAAAAGTACATAAAAATAGTATCAACCAAGTCAGGTGTATGATAAATTACCTCAGCAGTCTATAAGATTTATGTCATGGAACGTGAGTCGAAAAATTTGAAAATTTTAAAGTAATAGTGATGAACATTTTACATAAATGCAGTGTTAATTTTCAAGTGCGAGTTGTTTTCGATTTTCTCTTGCTTACAGATCCCAACAGCAAAAGGACAAGCTCTTCTATCTGGACAACATGTTGAAATTTGCATAGTTAGGCGAGAAGCGCAGCCAGTTTTATACCTCGTAGTTGTATTTAATTAGGCTTAGAGGGTGTAACAAGAGTTCACGCGTAACTATTACAAAAAATCATCTGAACTTTTTTTAAAGTGATAACAATAGATTTTTAATTTATTGATATTTGATAATCATTCTGTTCAGATTTAAAAAGCATTTCTTAAAATAAACCGAATTTGTTGATTTTCTAGGTTTCATATGCTTTTCATTTTAATTATCAAAATTAAATTTAAAATAGAAGTTAATTTTGTAACTAATGTAATTTATAAGTCAATTGTTCATATGGAATAAGACTTATTCAATATATAAATTTTCCTTAATATAAACAATTTCTACCTCAAAGTTGAATTACTGATATCTTTACAGGGCATACTCCTCTTCGACTACTTTTAATTGAACAATTGAAATGTCTCTTGTTGTTCCTGCTGTTGTTGCACATTTAGCAATGCCCATAATTTTGTGGGGTTGTGAGAGAAATGTTTAGTACTGTATGTGTTCCTAAGGCAACTCTTGCAGTTGACTTGTTTATGGGGCATGACTTCGACTAGTACAACTTGCAACTGTTGCAGCAACAGAAGCCAAACATAATTAATGGACGAGTATTGTTTTGGCATTGTTCGGTCACTTAAAGTACGAGTAAATTGAAGTAACTTGACTAGCTAAACTTTTAGAATCAGTTGACACCTTCAATTCAGTTCCCTGCTCCCGATATCGGAATGTATTAAGTGCTATATCATGCCCAAGGAGAAGGCAGGAGAGCAGCTGTTGCTGCCCAAAAAGACTAATCATGTAAGGAAAAAAGGATGAACAGGAGTGAAGCAAGTTGCGGCCTCTATGTCATAGTTTAAATTATGTGCGAAACTTTGAGCAAACTTTTAATAGCTTCTCTCATTTCCCCCGCTCTCTTCCCCTCTTCTACGATCCTAAGTAAACGTATTGAGCGAGTGCTGGCAAGTTGAGAGTTGGCATATGTTCAAAGCTTACGCATTGATTGGTTGCACTATCCATTAGAAGGTAACAGCAGGTAGCAGCTTGAACCTGCCCCAAACTTGCCACAACTTGTAGTCCAACTAACGTTACGCGTGCCTGGCATGACAGATTTACTCCAAAAAGTCTCCAAAGAGTCCCCCTTTTGTGTGAGAGCTGGTGAAAGGGAGAAATGGGATTTGTGCCGCATCTCGCAGCACTCAAGCATTAAATTGTATCTTTCAGCGCAGAAAAGTTTCGGCGTTTGCATTGACAGCCGGCTAAATGAACTGACCTGGCCAAAAAGCGGAGGCAACCTCACTTATTTCACTTGAAACTATTTGCGGATTGCGGGTAGTGCGGATAGGTGTGAGGGAGAAATAGTTAGAGGGAGAGGGAGAGAGCTACTTTAAGGCAATTTCAGTGTTGGTTAGGCTTAAATTTCACAAAGGCGTAAGCTACCCACAAAGTAGGGGAAGTGAGTGGGTAGAGAGCAGGGAATAATACCGGAACCGGTACCTGGACCTTAACGGAAAATAACTGTTTCAAAATAAATTCGAGTTCAAGAACCGAAAACCGAAACTTTGTCCCAGTGCAATACAGCTCGACACTAGGATACCCTGTGCCCAGGTTCTCTGTACTGAAAGTTGATTTTCGAACGATTGTTCCTATGACAGCTATATGATATAGAAAACCGATCTGAACCAAATTTCGCCAGAATATCTAACACCAACTTAAATTCATATTTGATCAATTTGGTTAAGATATCTCAAAAAACAAAAATTTTTTTCATACTAAAACTTGATTTTCGACTGAGCGTCTCCATGGTAGCTATATGATACAGTAGGCCGATTTGAGCCTAATATTGTCGGGATGTATATTACCCACACAGATGAATATTGTATGAGATTGATGGCGATATCTCAAAAAACCAAGAAGTTTTTCATACTAAAACTTCATTTTCGATCTATCCTTCCTATGGCAGCTATATGATATAGAGGTCTGATTCAAAAAAAAAAAAAAAACATACTTGATCTGCGCACGGTATCCAGGAACCTATTAAATAAGTTTGAAGTCTCTAGCTCTTATGGTCTCTGAGATTGACTCGTTCAAACAGATAGACGGACATGGCTCAATCGACTCGCCTGTTGATCCTGATCAAGAATATATAAATTGAGACAAATTAGTATCTTTTAGTCGCGACGGCATCCGGTTGCCCAATTGAACCTAGCTGGTGTTAACTTATATACTTTGGGGGGTCTGCCACGCCCCTTTCTGCCTGTTACATACATTCTACCAAACACATTATACCCATTTTGCACATTTTCGATGGACTCAGGGTATAAAATTTAGAATTATATTTATATAAATTACAACAATTCCTGTGTTTACTTTCTTGCTTTCATTTGTTTCATTCGTTGTGTTTCAACGTTAAAGATACTGTACGACCTTGACGGCCTCCGTCTGCCAGGCAATGTGTGTAAATAATGATAGAGAAGCATAAAAACAATAACAATGCGAGAAGGAGAGAGAGGGAGAGGGAAAGTGAGAGAAAGAAAGTGTGTGTGAAATAGAGAAACAAAAGTGAATAATTGTTGTACTCGAAATGCCATTAAGTAGTCGTATTGTTGTGGCTGTTGTTGTTACTGTTGCGGCAAAGGCATTTGCTAAATTCGCATTAATTACATTGATTTATGCTCAGACGCGTAGACGAGACCAACTTGACTTATAGACATGATGACCGTCAGTGACACAGGCGCAATTTGCGCTTATTTATATTGAAAACAGACACGATGCCTGCTTGCAACAGTGCCGCACGAATGCGAATGTTGCTGATGGTGTGGCAAGGACTCCAACTTGAAGCATCAATCAATTTTTTTGCGCAATTTATCAAACTATTACGCAGTGTCCGAATGTCTTCTCTCTATCCTTATCTCTATCTCGCACTCTCTATCTCTCTTTTCTCCTCCTTTCACATTTTTGATAAGATGGCATTAAAATTGTAGCCTAGTTTGCGGCGGCACGCCCCTGTCTCAGTGTGTTGATGGTGTGGTATAAGTATTTATTGCAAGTCTTTCTGCTTTGTCACTAAATTTCATGGCAAATGTATGGCGAGAGAGAGAAAAAAAGCATGTATTAGAAATCAAAACAGGATAGGCGCATGTTTTGCCAATAATATTTGACCATTTGATTGATGTGCTTGGCCTGAGAGCTATAAAAACCATTGAAATGTGTTTCAAATGCTGATCGAATGGCGACCAAATGAAGTTGGCAATGTACATAAAATAGCTATCTGCCTGTGTCACCCTGTAGCATTTACTTTAACATCAACAGGAAAAACTGGAATAAACTGGGAGCACTGGAAAACTATAACAAGCACAGATGCGAACACAATGTTTGTCTTTTATGACCACAAAACTCATAGTCGTTAGCTTGGAGTGGGAAAAGTGGAACTCTTTTCAGACATACGAGTTGTTGTTGTTTCTGTTGGTGTTGTTGTTGTTGGGTACGGAGGGATAACTATAAATATTGTTTATGCTCCTATTTCTACTTCTATTTTACAATATGTGTCTGTGTACTGTGTACACACACATGTCCTTGGCCAGGTCTACAGTGTGGCAATGCTTTTGTCAGCAGCTAAGACATTAAATTGCATTTTATGTGCACCAAAGTCGTAATTCTGCCGACTCTTGTATTGATTTAATGGATGGTGATTCGATTTACATGGCAGCTGTGAATCATGTTAACTTATGTGTGGCATTGAAATCAAATCTAGTCCATGTCTTCACAAGAATTAAAAGTGGGACAACTATTCAAGAAAAAGATTAGAAAATGCTAAAAATATACTAATAATTTGCTTTTTATTAAAAAAAAAACTCTGGCATGCACTTAAAACAATTTCGGTGCTGCCCTTAAATATCTGCTTGATTAAAGTTAGACTGTCTGTTTAATTGTAATACAAGTATCAAATATTATTAACTGCAATTTAAGTTTGTTCATAGCTCTGATTATGTGTTTGCTAAAGTTTCTTAAAAGGTGTTGATTATCGTTCAAGAATAAATTATAATTAATAAATAAAAAATACACTATAAATAAAATACAATTTTCATTTGGATTATAACAACTTTCACTTACTTAAATTTGTAGTAATTTGTAGTATTTTTAACTAATTGCATTTTTTGCGTCAGTTTTAAAGGATTACATAGAGCGCAGCTGAGTCAAAATGTATGCTTCATTATACAGAATTACGAATAGAATGCAGGTATAAATAGTTAACTATTACATTGGACAAAAATGCAATTGAGAGAGAGAGAGAGAGAGAAAAATATATATATATTGTTTGTGTTATCCTGTTTGATTTTAGTTCACAAATACTAAAGCGGAATTGCAGCTTATCTGACTATGAATTTACATAGGATGTGCTATTGAATTTTCGATTCTCTATTTCTCCAAATTTCAATTCAATGCAAAATTTATTTGTGCACCCAAAATTTGTGTTGTCAAAAAATATTCGAATAGATTCTTTTTCGAGTCGGAAATGAAAGTCGAAAGAGAGAGACAGAGACAGAAATACGAATATTGCTAGGGATTTTCTATGCATAGCGCTGACAGTTTTTCCGACAGCCAAGCGGAAAGTGAGAAAACAAGGTGAATGCATATTCAATGACCACAATGACATTTGACTATGTTTTTTCGCAGGTCGAGTTAAAGTGTTGCATTATTTTTGTTGGGGGACTAAATGCATGTTTCACTTTGTGTTGGGTTACGCAGTTGACTTTTGATTTGTTGTTGTTTCGTTTTTCTTTTTTTTAACACTTTTTTTTTTGGGTTCGCCTACAAATCTTCTCGTTATCTTTGTGTGTCGCATATGCATTTTAGTCAGGCATTTGTTTTCATTTTGTTTTCCCCCAAATTCTTGTAGTCGCATTTTTTCTCCTCTAATATTTGCCTATCTCCCTGTTTGCAGTTTTCATTTTGTTTTATTGACCAAAGGACAAAAAAAAAACAAAGGGCTCGCCCTGCTCCTTCGCTCGCTACCCCGGCTCGCTTGCTCGCGGTGAGGTGGCTACAGTCGAGCACGCTCGACAGTGGATACCCTGAGCCCATGTATTTTATGTTGATTTTGCCCATTTTCAATGGGTCAGGATATCAAAATTACACACCAACTATGAACAACTTTCGGTTTCTGAAGTCACTGCTGTGCTTATCACTGCAGACTACGTTATTAATGCCTCACTGAACTAATATCACTCGATTACGATTACGACTTGCGATTTAAATTTATCAATTTCTAATTAATTTTAAATAAGTTTAATATAATAAACTTTAATATAATAAACTTGTTTAAAATTAATTAAAATGTAAATCAAATAATCAAATCGTAATCGTTTGCAATCGATGTAGCGTGTGTCAAGAGTAATACAAACTACAACTTTGCTCAGCCTGCATCTGGCAGCACCCATTTTCTCTCTCACTCTCCACTCGCAACAAATTCAAGCCTGCCAAAGGCTGCTGCAGTGCCGAAATTGAAATAAAAGGCAATGTCTAATTTTATGAGATTCTTAAAGCGGAAAATGCTAAGTTTTTTTTTTACAACGATAATAAGCAGATACTTATTATATATATGTGTAGGAATCGAAAATATTAATAATTAAAATTATTATTTTTGCAGCTTTCAGTGCTCGGCAAGATGCAAGTAGTGCTGCAAAATGATCGCTCTTCTCTCATGCAATTTTCATACATGGCTATCAGCTTCTGCTGATTTTGCCATGCAAAAATACATATTTATATATTAACACAATTATATTTCAATCAAATTGTATATTTGTATACATAAATTATACATTAACAATTTCATTACATGATATCGATAATATTTTTGCTTATCGCTTAATTCTTATTTGGTACCAAAAAAAAATAGGTACTTATTCGTTCTGTCTTTGTGCCTTACAAACGTGAACATGCTGTCTCGCTCGCACGTTTGATTTGCCATCCAAATGTAATTATTCAACTAAATCTAAATTCCGAAATAACTTCTTTATTTATGGGTCAATCGCTTTGAAATTTTCAGGGTCGTTTTACGCATACTTCTCAACTGATTGTTCAGTTAGGGAGTGCTATGTCAAAAATTGCGCCTGTAAATCGTTATTTTCAATTTGTGGGCGAAGGGCGTGGCATCAAAATTGGAACAAACTTGACCTGCGTATGGTATTCACAAACCTGCATTCCAAATTTGAAGTCTCTAGCTCTTACAGTCTCTGAGATCGACGCGTTCAAACAGATGATGACGGACAGACGGACAGACAGACGGACAGGGCTAGATCGACTGGCTGTTGATCCTGATCAAGAATATATATACTTTATGGGGTCTGCCACCCTCCTTCTGCCTGTTACATACATTCTGCCAAACACATTATATTTTTTTGCCCATTTTCAATGGGCTCAGGGTATAAAAAACAAAGCCCAAAAAGTATAAAAGTTTTGGCTTTAATTTGCTCAGGTTTCGCTTTGTGCTTTGGTAAGAGGCTTAAAGTTTCTGTGGATTGCACAAAGTTAAGTGCGCTGAACTTTAGCGCCAAAGTAATTAAAGTTTTACCTCGATCTGGGCTGTGGTTTGAACAGAGCATGGGTATTCAAAGTACCGACCAACCTTACTAAAGACCACAGCAATACTGCATGTTGTTCATTAATTTACCTGCAGTGATATGTAAAGTGTATAAAAAAAAATAGTTGAGTTAAATTTAATTTTCTTTCGTTGTAATATTCAATATAGTTGTATCCCAATGAATTTAAAAAAGTAATATGAATTTATGTTTTCCCCTTTTGTTTTATTTTCTTTTATATTAAATTTGTGATTTGATATCATGTTTTAAAGGGTATTATTAATAATAATTTAATATTTACTCGAGTCGAAGGCCTCAGTAGTTAGTGGTTGTTGAACGTTTATTAACTTAAGTATTGTATACGAGAATTAATTTTATAAAATAAAATATTTACTAATTTGATTTTGCTTTGTCTCCTTTTCTTTATCTCGTTTTTAATGTTAGGTCCATATATTTATTTATTAACAAAAGCATTGATTTAATTGAAATATGTATATCGAGAGCTATAAATGCAGCTGCTCTCATTTTTTGCTCTGCCTCTCTCTCTCTCTCTCACTCTCACTCTCACTCTCCCTCTCTCTGCCTCTGCTGCTGTCGCTGCTCAGATAAGCTGCGTCTTATGCAAATGTAATTAAAATGCAACCGGGCGCCACTTTACAATATTTTATGTTTCTCTTTTTACGTTGTTGCTGTTTTTTTTGTGTTTAGGATTATGCAGACTTAGCACAAGGCAAACAGTTGCACCTCTCTCTCTCTCTCTCTCTCTCTCTCTCTCTTAGTCACACACTCTCTTTCTCCCTCTTTGGGCGCATCTCGTTAACTTTGCCATTTTGGGCAAGTCACTAAATGAGAATTTTCAAGTTTTAATTAAAACAAATTAAAGTTAATTAAATGCATTTGAGAATTTGGACATCAACAGTCAAGAGTCGAAATTCGACTGTCGCCCAGGCGTGAAATTACTCGTATCTAATGTTGATTATAGAACAGGGAAGCTGTTCAAGTGTAAGCAAACAACACACAAACAAAACAGCAGCTGGTCACACCTGGCAAAATTCGCGTTGTAAACTGCGTCTGATAAATGACTTAATTTGGAAAAATGGTCACACGTGTCGTCGTTTAACTGAAGTAAAGTGTTTATATAAGCGCCACAGATTGCTAAACACGTAACCTCAAAATAAAAGGGGAAAGCAACCCTCTGAAAAGTATGCTATATATTTATAACAAGTTAGGTTACGAACGAAAAACCCGAAAATCATTCAAACTCAAGCTTAAGCTGATTACAAAGCACTTTGTTAGCCAAACCCTCGCTCTCGTCTTCTCCTTTCTTTCTCTCTTTGCCACTCTCCTTCTCCCTCATTCTCACCTTTCTATTGTTAAATATGACACCTTTGTTGTGATTTGTCTCGACCCCTACGTCATCAGCTTACATAAAGGGCGAGAAAATTTCAACTTATTGTTAACACATCCAGCATTCTAAGAAAAAAGCATTCAAAAGAATGTGATTTCATTCATTTTTAATTAAATATAAATTGCTGAACGTACTTTTTTTATTGTTTAAAGGTGTTTTTGAGAATTAAAATTTGATTTTAATTGCAAGTGATCCAATTTGTGATACTCTCTGTTAACAGCTGTAGAAGTAGAAATCAAATCTCAAGTTGAAGCTGTAGTCGAAATTTAAGTAGACAAAAATCAATTGAAATATAACATGAAGTGAAAATCAATGTCGTAGTACTTAAGAAGAACTAGAACTTGAAGTATAGAATAAGTAAAATTAAAAGTCAGATTTGTAGTACTACAAATAGTAAATAGAATTCAAAGTAGAGGTAGAAATTGAAGTTGAAGTAGACACAGAAGTTAGAAAATAAGGCTAAGTAGTAGAAATTGAAGATGAAGCAAAGTTGAAGTGGAAGCTTAAGTAGTAGAACTAAATGTCAAGTTATATTTTAAGTTGAAGTAAAAGTGAAAAACTTCTGAATTGCTGTAATTATTTGAAATAGGCTTAACAGCCAACCCATATACCACTTCTATTGTCTGTTTACAGGGTATCAAATCACAATTATAGCGTACTGTTGTGTTTGTCAAGCGCAGAACTTGTCACAACATAAATACACAATTTCTTTTCTATTTTAACAATTATTAACCGCACAAAAGAGCAAGAAATTAAATCTAAATTTTAATCAACAGAATGTAAAAGAATTTGTTGAATGTGAAATGTAATTAAAATGTTAGGTTTAACGACAATTTGCTGTTAAGATCCACAAAGTGTTATATCTGATAGCATGCAGCTTTAGGTCATATGCTTGTGCTGACAATAGCTGCAAGACATCACGAGTTTGACACCAAAATCGACTGCTGCCAAAACAAGAAACTACTCGATTTTAATTAAGAAAATACATTACTATTTGAGTCTCATATTAGTGGGAGTGTCTGCGGTTAAGGGGGATCCTGATAAAAAAGGGGGTGGGGGAGGGTCATGTTGTTAAAATAAACAGCCGCAAGACAAATGCTGCAACAACTAAACGAAATTTGATAAACCCAAAGACAAAGTGTCAAATAACAAGAAAATTGGTGACATGTGCGAATTTTGTTGATGCGTTAAATGCCTTGTTTTGGCAATTGCGGAGTGAAGAAGAGAGGGAGGGAGAGGTAAGCTAAATAGTAATGCTGCTAGCAGTGTTAAAATTGAAGTGTTATCGATTGATTTGCAGATGGCAATAAAAGACAAGATGCTAAAGCTACTCGTACTTGTCAAGCAAGCTGACAACACTTTCTCCTGCTCTATTTGATTGTCTCTCTCTTTTATTCTCTCTCTCTATCTCTCTCCATTATAAATATTTTTTATACATCACACTCACGAAGCATTCCTGATAAAACAATCGCATTGAGTGCAATTATAATCAAAATGAAATAAAATTTTTTCGCTATCTCCCCTCTCGCTCACACTTAATTACTTTTGAAAAATGACACAAGTGTTGCACGGAATTTCCTGTCATTTAAACCAGTGTTCACTTCTGACATGCTCAAAAAACATCAATGAGACAACGAACAAAAGTTAACATCATCATAGGCAACATTGACATTATCATCATCATCATCATCATTGTCATCATCATCATTGTCATTGTCATCATCCACTTTAGTTTGTTCGAGTAATTTGCAGAGAGCGTGAAAAAACTCTGACCATTTAACAGAAAATATCAAAATAGTTGCCGCATTGTTGCAGTTACAGAAAGCAATAAAAAAACAACAACAGCAACGAAAAAAACTGAAGGCCAAACCGAGTGGAAAAAAGTCACGTCAACAATCTGGCAGCACATTGCAAGTGGCAACTCGTACTTTTATCGCCACCATTTGTTGTTATATTGTTGCTGTTGGTTGTCTTTGTTGCTGGCCAAGTTGTTGCTGTTATCGTTGTCCAAGTTGCTGTTGCCGTTGTCCATGTTGCCCATAATTTGTGCGCGTGCAAAAGATAGAGGCATTTGTGGGCGCTGGGCGTGGCACGTGCCACTGATTAATTGCAGTTGGCTGCCCACAAAAGTTAAGCTGTTAAATGTTTAGCTGCCCAGCGAGAGAGAGAGAGAGAGACAGAGAGGGAGAGCGACAAAGAGAGAAAGTTTCAATTGCAGAAAAAAGTAATCGTAGTACAGTGTCTACAAGCTGTAAGCTGCTGTGTTTACCTTACGTGTTCAGCTCCTCAGTTCATTTGTTTTTTGAGATGTTGCCAGTGCTTGTTTTCTGGCTTATTTCTTTCAATTGCAGAATCTTCTGTCATTTTTTTATGTGCTGATGCAGCAGGACTTGGCTCGGACCTGGACTCTGATTTCGATTCTGTTTGCTGTTGTCTAAGACTGACCTCCAAGGGCGTAGGCAGTGGGGGGCACATACCCCTCCCCTACACTCTGTCTAACAAGTTCTTAACTTCCAAAATCCATTCAGACTGGTATCACATCATACAAAATAACAAAATAAAATTGAAACTCTGAATCTTTCATTGCTAGAAAGTTGTCCAGCAGTTGTACAATTCATGAAATTATATAAAAGATATTGAAGTTTCCGAGCTCTAACTTTTCTCTACTATTTGCGGGTACACAAACATGAATTATCTTCAATATTGGTACAAAAAATTAATTAAAAATATAGTTAATGCAATTTTGCTATATTTGAAAAACGATTTCATTTATTTTATAGTTTTTATATTTTAAAGCAAAGCATTTTACAAAATTTGTAAAAAAAAAATACCTACATAATAAAGCAAATTTCAAAAGCTCTATTTTGATTTTAGAATGATGGTTTATTGCACAAGCTTTCTTAGAATTCGTTGAAGATTACAATTTTGACAACCGATTTGTCTTAAACAAAAAGGGACCCACTCTACTGTATAATATTTTATATTAAGGATCATGTATGCTGAGTGTGCTTAAAGCTGCCTACGCCCTTGCTGACCTTGTTTTAGCTATTACTGCCCACACACTCAATTCCCGACTCCTCCGCCTTTTATTTTGCCATGGCAATCAGTGTGCACCTTCAGAATTAAGCCTCGAAATCATTGGCCAGAGCTGGCAAACTGATTTCATAAAAATAAATACAAATTCGAGTACATACACAATTCTCTTCCAGCTGCTTAGACAGGGGCTTTTGTTAATTTGAAGGCTATGTTTGGTTTAGTTTCATTTAGTTTTAAGCATGCTCCAATTCCCCAATCAGTAGAAAATTAAATTATCTGTTAACTTGCATCGCACACACACAAACACAGATTGTCTTTGCCTTTCTTCATTTTCTCTTCAATTTTTGTTTTTTTTATAAATTATGACCACAATATAAAGATATATTCTTCTGGGAAGCAGAAGATGAAGTCGAAAGCAAAAGCTAAACTTAAGTCAAGTGGGCGTCTGATTAAATAATGGTAATAGCATTTGACGGATGGAGGGTGGGCGGAAGGGAGGGTTGGGTTGCCAGTTGGGAGATGGGAGCTGACACAATTGCATTCTTGGCATTGTCCAGCTGCTGACAGTGCAAGGATAATAAGCGTTGTTCTCTTCATAATAATAAGTATGATAATAATAGAAAATAAAAGAGAAGAAATGCAATGTTGAGCTTCATTTTAGCTGCTGAGCAAAACTAAAAGAAAGAAAAAGCGAAAAAAGCTTATTTCTCTGTACTATTTAAAATGATTTCAACGATTATACTAAAGACTTACAACAATTTTAGTGTACCACAGGGCGTTGAAGATACACGGCTTTCGCAGACTCAAAGAAAAAGGAAATGCCAAGATAAATTTAAAAAAAAATGTAAGTAATAATAGATATATAATATATATACTCAATATCCACACTTTTAAAAATTTAGACCTTTATTAATAACCTTTAATAATAACCTTTAATAAGCTTTATTAATAACTATAGAGAATTAAAAATTATCATTTTGAAAGAGAATTTCAACAATGTTTTAATGGCCTTATTAAAGCGTACCACAGTGCGTATGAGAGATATTCTCAAACTTTTAATATTTCACTTTCAAAGCCAGAAAGAAACCCCAAGCACACTTTGTTTTTTTTTTTTGTGTTTTATTATGCTCCAATCTCTTTCTATCTCTCTTTCTTTCTCTTTCTCTCTGTCACTTCGTCTGCGTCTCAATTTTTCACAATAACATCAACTGACCGCCCTTCCAAGACATTTAAACTTGTTATGAGCTCAACTTGAGCTGGAAAAGAAAGACGAGGGGAAAGAATTGACACTTGAGCTCAATTGTGCATTCGTTGACAATGCGAATTACTAACAGAGGAGAAAGAGAAAGCGAATAGCAACAACAACAACGAGAACCTACAATAAACAAAGAAATTCTCGTTTAGCTTTGCCACAATGGACAAACAGTTTATCGCGAACTCCAGAAACTTTTGGTTTCAACTTTAAAGTCTCTGACTCACATTTAAATCAAATTGAAAAATCAATAAGAAAAATCTTACGTCAGAATCAATTGATCCAAAATTTCTTTATTCTATTAATGTTATTGTTGCTGTTGTTGTTTGCACCTCTTCGAGAAAAGTCAATAAAAACTGAACAGAGCTGAACTCAAATAAAATACTTCTACTAAAAACTATATACTCGTACACGTCAAGTTCTCTCCTGACGAATGCTTCAAGTTGTAGTGGAAGATGGGGGCGTGGTCATAAAATGCCTCACGGGTCTGCAGACGGGAAACAAAGTTTTGCCACATGTAGTTTACTATTTTATGGCATTTCCAGGCAAAAACTTTTTTGGCACATTTATCGTTATTCGATAGCTTGTTTTTTGCACAATGAATTGTGATTCTACTTAAATTTTGGTCAGTTTATTGATTTCCGCATAGAGTCTTGTTTTGGTTTGTTGTAAGCACGAGATGCACATCTAATTGCATTTTTAATTAGTTTGTAGTGCATCGTATGCAATTGCATAATGACTCAATTAAACTTTTTGCAACTGCTCTCAGATAATTAATGCAAAATACTTAACACGCACTAACAATTCCAAGTTTGCCAGTCGCATAATAATCAACTGAAGCCGCAGAAAAACTTTGGGTTATTATCAGAGCCGCAACCAGAACATAATGCATACAGGCAAGTTATCCTCTTTTCCCTTTCTATCCCCTCTCTTAGACCCACTTCCTCTTCTACCCGCCATGCAATGCATCTTAATGAACGTTGAGTCGGAAAAGTTTAGGCCAGGTTTGCGGTCGTAGAGGATTTTGGCCTGTCAGGTAGACTCACCCACAAACCCGAAAGCCCACTCAGGCATAAGTTTCAACACCTCACAGTCCCTGTCCCCTACGATGAACCTAACTAGCTGCTAAGCGGCTTTAAGTTGCCGTGAAAATTGTTCACATAACTTTCTTTCATTTTTTTCTTTCTATCTCTGGCGCCTCTTTTTTATTTCTTTGATCAATTAGAAGGCAGATACAAGAAAAATAGGAGAGGTGTGTGTTATGGGTGTGTGTCTCTTAGCCGGGTCTGCTGTAGCCCCAGTTGACATGATAATGAAAATTTTTATCTTGAGTCGTCGTGTGACAAAGGTCGCAATGCTGACACCTGCCACCTGGTAATAAAGTATCGCACAGATTTCAATAAAAAAAAACACGAGTAGACCTAAAATTAATGGGGAAAAAGCTGCTTGAATATTTGTAAATTCAATTTAAGTTAATAAATACTTCACGCTCAGCTTGCAGAAATATTGACTAAAATCGGACCATATAGCACACATATATGTAGTCCAAAATCAGTCTTATATTTTATGCAAATGTACCTTTAAATGATGAATCTTTAAAAAGCATTTTCAATATGTTGTTGTCTTTCCTTTCAGTACGTGATAATTGATATTAAATACAGGCTTCTAGTTATATAAAATTTTAGAGAGTAATGAAAGTAGGGGCTTCCTTTTTCCCCCTACTTTCATTACTTTCGACAGCGTAGAAAGCCTGGTCAGCGGCGTCGACTAATTGTAATGAATTTTTCAATTAATGCCAGCAGCGTGGCAGAGAAAGGGGTCGACTGAAATAGGGAATGGGGGAAATAGGGGGTGGTGGAATGCGCAGGGTTGATCTGTTATACAGCCTGATGAATGACACCACACACTGGCTGCTGTCATTCATCACAGCTGGCGTTGGCAGCGCTGCTCGCTGTGACTCTGACACGCGCTTTTTGCGGTCAAAGTTAGACAAACATACACACAAACATGCCGAGTTTGTGTGTGTGTGTGTCTGTGTCTGTGTCAGTGTGTAAGCTGTGCGTTTTCTCGCATTTGCGGTTGACTTCAATGGCATTTGTTGAAAAATTAAAGCATAAAAGCCAAGCAGCGAAACAGACAGAAATAAAAGGAAGAGAGTATCAATTAAGATTGTGGTGTTTAAATCTCTAACACAAGAGAAAACAGAGCATGAGATAACAGCTAAGGTTGAGAAGTAGCAATTATCAGTAATAATTAGTTAAAGAAGCTTTTCTATTTACTTTCTTAAGATTTTCCATTAAATATTTAATTATTTAGGTACAATCTTCCTTCTTTCTGTTTCATTGTAATTCTCACTTTTTAACAAATATTTCGAAATTAGAACAGAAAATGAATGCAATTGATTCCATTTTGGAAAGTGAACAGTTGGTTTTCTCTTTTGGCCACGTTTGATCTGTCGATGTGTTTTGATTATATAACCTTGCCAAACGAGAATTTCAATTACTTGTTGTTGTTTTTCATTGTTTTAAGCACAAATGCAATCTAATTAAGGCTCACATTGAAACAACACACACACAAACACACTCGAATTTGGCTTAAAAGTGGCTGCAAAATTGTTTACCCAATGCAGCGTCAATTGGAGCACGAGGAAGGTTGAAGGGGGACTTGCTGTTTGTGACGTGCAAATGAGTAACAAATTGAAATAGCTAAGCAACGAAAATTCATTGTGGTTTTTACGTGCCAGTATTTCAATTATTTGGGTTAAGGTCTCCGTTCGCAGTTCAGTCTAAATCTGATCTAATTGAAAACCACAGTTTTCCACAATTCATGATGAAATGGAATTAGAAATGTTATTGACATAAAGCTGCTGTACATCTTTTTCATATCACATTTAAAAATATGTATTAATTTTATTCAAATTACAAGTGTAATTTTCTGTTAATATAATATACTCGCAGTAGGTATAATAGTTTTGATAGTAACAGGATATCAACATTTAGGTTTAAATGAAATTTTTAAGTTTTCGAGGTATTTTGAGTAGGTTAAATATTTTTTTTTTTATACTTTTTCAAAAATCTACACGGATCTGCAAAGTATAAACTCGAATTGTAAGTTTCCTTTTCTGTTGTTGAAAGCTAATTGCCAGCCATAATATCTGCTCACATTAACAGCGATGCTTGAAAATCTAAAACGCGTCTTTGCTGATTGTAATTCGAATTTCCAAAATTTGATCTTTAGCTGATTTTGGTGATTCATAAATTCAATTTAGCATCCAAAATTTGAAATTGCAACACTGTCTGTTGCATATTCATGTGGCAATGTGGCAGCAACTGTTTGTGTTGCAATATTGCAGAATTAGCACTCTGGCAATTTGTCTGTGTATAGTTTTCCAATTAGGCGAAAAAACAAAAGCGGCAAGTGAAACGTTGCTGCCTCGCTGTTGTCATCTTCGTTTATGGCTGCCACAAATGGTGCAACAACAACAATAAGTATAAAATTGCCAGTGACAAGCAGTAGATATAAAATTGGGTTCTAGAAAGTATGGAAAACTAGAACTGGACCTTCAAGTGGTAAGGGCATATCCCCCATCTCTCTCACTATCTGTCTCCCTCTTCTCCCCTTCCTCACCCATTTTTTAAGATATGCATGGTGTGCTCATTTGCACATTTCCGTTCCGTATCGTTTCGTTTCGTTTCGTTTTTGGTGTCGTTTCGCTAAAGCGGAAGTTGCCATGTTGCCAAACTAAGAAACTGCAACGTTTACAATTTCTTTTTGGCCAGGCTGAAATGAGCGGGGTAAGCTGCAATTCCCCTCATGCTCCCACTTCATGCCATCCTGACTTCTAGACTGACTACAGCATCTTGTCGCCGGATGTGAATTTATGCGTATTCAGCTTGAAGAAGGAGACAGAAAAAAAAATATAGGAAGAAAAAGGGAAACGAGAATCAAGCGTCTTGGCAGTGCAGCAATTGCTTTCAGTTCGTGTTTCTCAGCTGATTTGTGTCCGCCTTTGCTGCAAATTAATTGCGCAGACAGGCGGACCAGACAAGCAAATGTAACTGAAAAATCTGCTTCTGCCTCTTGCAACAACTTTGAACAAATGGAAAAGGCACAGAAAAGAAAGGCACACAAACAAGAAAACACTTTTCTGCTTCAGTCTCTGTCACTGTTTTTTGTTTTTAATTTTTTTTTTTTTGTTCATTTGGCCTTCTAAATTATTGCTTTGTATACATTGTTCATGCAGCATGATTGTAGCTTAATTGAAAATTACAAGCATCTCAGAACGTTGTGTTCCCATGCTACGCATTTTCGTTTAAATACTCATAATTAATTAAATTGAGATATGAAAGCATTTCTCTTTCCAAAAACCAGCTTATGTTTCCTTTTCCTGATCAATTTTTATGCTATTTAACTTATTGTTCAGCTGGCATCTCTCTCATTCTCTCTTGAAATGTTTGAAGACAAAAACACAAAGAAATCTTTGATTTATATATTTAATTATGCGAATTGAAAGAAAGGCTAAAGATCTCTGAGTAATTCGAAGACTTAATACTCTAAATATTAGAGTATATATGTTAGAGATTTCCCATCATTGTAAATTGAGTTAGATAAAAGTGAAAGTTTTCCAAAAAAAGAAACTAAATTTTTTACATATATTTTTTATATTTTAAAAAATTTATCGTCGAAAGTTGACGACTTGATAACTTTAGGAACTCTTTTAAGTTGAAAAGTCAATGTTTTTCTAGATAAATTTCATTTATATCGATTTATTAAATATTTAAATATTTTTAATTGTTTATTTTATTTATATTGAATGTTTTTTTTATACAATAGTAGACATTCCCTACTTAAAGTAAGAATGCTTGAAGTATTTTTCTCAACAATGAGTAATTTTTAAGTTTGGGTTATTAAATATCTATGATTCATTTTCATGAATTTATACTTATGTGTAAGTTAATTGACATCCAATACAAATAGTAAATGACAAGTAATTTTTCCAACAATGAGTAATTTTAAGTTAATGAGTTAGAATAAGTTGTGTCTACAGAAAACACTCGAATGTCAGCTACCTGTGGAAGGATCAAGCAAGTCATCGTATAAATCAATACAAAATGTAAATGTAATTTTTAATTGCCTCCTAGTTAAGGAAGGAAGGAAGTGTGCAAAGTACGACTCGCGAATTTGTGGAAGGAGCGACTTAAAGGAAGCCATTTATATAAATCTAATTAAAATTAATACAAGAACAATAATTGCCTAATTCAATTTTTAATCCACATTTGTTTATAATTTTTAAATGCAAATATTGTAAATTTGAAATAGAAATTGAATTTTCAATCACAATTATGAGAGCTTCAACTGAAATTGGACATTGAGAATTATGCATCGCTGGCTTAATTACAAATTTACAGTCGAATGCTTTAGAATTATTTGCTAATGAGCTGTCAATGCGACGGACTGACTTAATAATTTACTGACTGTTCAACTGATAAAACGTGTACTTTAGTTAAAGAATTTCTGCGCTGAAAAGTAGGCAATCCTTTTTGAAACACCTGCAGAAGATTTTCTACATTTGGAATAATAAATTTGCCAGGCAGCTGGAATCAATGATTTGTTGTTTTGCATGTTGCAACGAATAATACTCGCAACGTATTTGGACAAAACTCAATTGACTGCATTATATGGATTCCCTAACACAAAAAGATTTTCATTTGATACACGTTTCTGTGTGAATTGAGCAGGTGTTATTCCTTTTCACACACACACACACACACACACACACATGCTGAATCGGTGATTTGATTGCGCTTCGTATAGTGAATCTGATTTGGATACTGATTCTGGCGCCGATTCGGATTTTGATTGTGATAGTAATTCCATTCAGTCGATTCCCTTCGTCGTCGCGTTTCCATTTTGATAGCAAACAAATTTACGTGCAGCTCAAAGGATCAAATGCCGATTGAAAATTGACTGACAAATGTGTTTGGCTTTCCATTGTTGTTATTGTTTTTTGTTAGTGCTGTTGTTATTATTGTTAACCTTACTTCGATGCTTGGAGTAACTGCACGGTCTTGTTTATTATTCAGACAACAGTACTCACATTTGAGCAGCTTAGCATTAGCTTCTAACAAGTTGCAGCCCGTCTTGGCCACTTAACTGACAGTCAATTGCCATTTCCTGTTCCTATTGCTGCTGCTTTCCCTTCTTTTTCTGTTCGACTTGTTTGCTTATTCCTTTACACATTCTTAATGACTTTTTAAACTGTTCATAATTTACTCTAATGAGTCCCGCTGCGACCCTCAACTGCAGTCAAGTAAAGTCAAGCCAACCACGAAGCCAAGATATCAAAGTTCTAGAGTGTAAGCAGTTCAGGAACCGCTTAATTCCCCTTTAAGAACTGCATTGACTGAACCACAAAATACTCTTAAGAAAAAAATATATTCTCAAAAGCAAAGTAAAGCGAAAATTGTTATACAAATTATGGCTAAAAAGCTGAGAAGCTTTATAGAATGCCAGAGAAAGTTAACTGGGAAATCCAGCAGGGATATTACGCTTTGAATTTCTTCCCCATTTTAATTCCGAATCAAAAGTCCCAACAGCTTAATCAAACTCTGTACAAGCGGCTTACTTATACACTCTTATATGGTATAAGTCTCAATATAAGTTAATTGAGCTGACAAAGTTTAGATCTTATAAATAAGATATTTAAGCTTCAGCTTCTGCTACAGTTGTTTTTACACTCTTATATACATATGCAGTAGAAGTTGAAGTATAAGAAAGGCAGTATTAGATTATCTTACAATTTTTGCTGTTCTAAAGTTTATTATTTTAAAAGCAAACCAAGAATTTGTAACATCGAAAGAAAACTTCTACTGGGCTTATACACTAAAACAGCTGAGACACATACCATGTGTATGCATAAAAGTAAATATAAGTAATAGAGCTCCTAATAAAATTATAAACTTATGTATAGTTAGCACACATATTAGTAAAATTTGATGCTGCATAAGTTTTGATTATTATACAATCTTCTACTGTGAAATATACTAGTCTACTTTGATTCTAATACACTTCTTTTCATTTTATGGTAGAAATAATAGCAAAGACACGAAAGCTTTGACAATTTCGAAGTTGAGTTGCTATAAATGACTTATACAGTATAAGTGCGCCTGCGCTTCATAAGCTTTCGAAATTTTTCACTTTTATAGAACAAATTCAAAGCTGTTAACAAAAGCAAAGTATGCTTAAAACTTTTGGAGAGTTTCTTTGGGAAGAGTTTCTGTTTTTTAAGTGAATTGGTGAATTGGTGTCAAGCACCGAATATAAGTCTGATTTTTGTATACTATATTTAATATATATACAAATAATACTTTTAAAAAATATCAAATACTAATAGAACTAAATTAAAAAGTATTTATTTTAATGTACTTTAACATTGAAGACTGAATTTAATAAGAATTTGTTGTATATTTCTTAAAGAATATTCAAATGAATTTGGTATGCAATTTGCCTTGCGAACTTTGTACCCAACTGAAAGTCGCTTTACTTTAGAAACGTTCTTAATCTCGGGCTAACTAAACTTAGATTGGCACGAAAATTTTGAGCCGCACTTTAGCCACTAAAAGAAGATGTTGTGAGCTAGGAAAGAACTTGGTCTAGTTTCAATGGTCACTACAAAAGTTTATTAGCACGCAGTTGGGAGGCAAAGGTTTTCCTGCTTCTCATTATCCTCCTTATACGCTGCGCAGAATGGAAAACCCAAAACCAAAATACTTCAAAGACTGCAACTGCTGGCAAAGAAGCGTAACATTTTTGACAGCATCATCCACGTGAATTCCTTTGACAATGTTAAATAAGCAAGTTTTATGGTGTGCTGATACCCTCTAAGCCAGCTTATAAAGGGGGTTCTCGTATCACCAAGATGAAAGAGGTATGTTAAAGTAAAAACATCTATCAATCTAACTAGAACACTAGTTCATAGATTTACTGTCTGAAAATAAAGCCGTCTCTTACAGGGTGTTCTGGCAGTCGGGCAATTTTGATTCAGATCTTTTAAAGTTGTATAACCAAGTGCCTGGCACTCAAACGCAGAGTTCCTGATATTGATGATGAAATTGCCAAGTTTTTTTTACTGAAGTTTCGTAACTTTGCCATAAACACTTGAGCTGCGAAATGCGAAATGTTTATGCGACCCCAAAAAATGTTGCTTATTAAATGCTGAAATCGTGCTACGAAGAAATCATGTAAATGAAATGATATTAAAAAAAGAAACAATTTGTTTGAAAAAAAATAAGATTTTCCTAGTCACTCAAATGAATTAGGAGTTTAAATGATTCACGATTGTAATTCAATTTCATTTTGAATTGAGCTGGTCACACTTTAATTCACATATACGCATAATTTATGCCACGCAGCACACACATATATGTTGCTGTCCTGTGTGTGTGTGTGTGTTTGGGTCATAAACAATTGGCCGAAAGAGCTGACCCCTAAAAACAGACGTCCCAAACGCGCTGTGTGGCAGCACTTGAAACTTGAAACTCATAAATTACAACAATTCCGTTTCGTGTCTTCATAAGTTAAAAACACGCATACGCCCCATTTGCCCATACGCTTATACGCCCCCTTCGGGCTGTCAGACACCTGCAATAGCAAAAGTACAGCCAATTGAAATACTCGTAAATTGCCATGTCGCCTCGCGGCAATCACGCAACTATACAGAGTATATACCCTTTGTATATATATACATAATTTCAAGTGTGATTTAAATCAATCGCTTGACTTTTTTTTTGTGTGTTTGTTTGGGCCAAACAATGACTCAGTCAGCTGTTGAGTGTGCGCGAGAGAGGGGGGAGAGCTAGCTTGTTCGATATTTATGACAAGTATGGCCATGACGGCAACATCAGCGCACCGTGGGGAAAACAAGCTAAATTATAGCTCACAAAAATATTAAATATGTTTCTAACAGTTATGTCAAATATCACAGAGACTTTGATTTGAATATCTTGAGCGCGAAATTTTACACCAGTTCCTTTAGCAGATAAGCTTAAATGAAGCTATCTCAAGTAAAATACAATAAAACATGTAGAAAAATCTCTGAAAATTAAACATTTGCCTGTAACACACCTTGAAAGTAGGCGGGGTTGGTAGTGTGTGTGGTTGCTTGTGAATGGGCGTGGTTGTTGCCTGTTTGTGTGTGTTTTCGACACCTTAACTACGCTCGCACTTTGTGGCTCAACTTGTGCGCTCCGCTTGTGGTTGTGGTCGTTTGTTTTTGCCTGTCATATTGTGTTTGTTTTGCACAGAGTATTGTAAATGACAACGCCGACATTGTCAGGTAGCTCTGCCTGTTACCCTGCTAGTGAAATTACCCCCTACTCCCTTCAAGTGTGTTGTTGTCAGTTTATGCAAGTGCATTCATAAATATTTGCTCGATTGATTTTTAAACTCATTTAAATGACATTACGCATTATGATGCGATTCGATTTGTTGATTGCTTCACATGAGCGCTTCATGCGGATTTTTGCTGTCATTTTCACTAAAAATTAACGATGTTACAAAGAATTTAAAAAAATCTAAAAGATTGTTGAAGCGTATTAATTCGAATTGGCATCAATTATTGCCTGCAAACTTTACTTTGCCAACTTTGAAATTAAAAAGTTAAACTGATAAATTAAAGTAACAGTGCATACATACGATTATTGAGCTAAGAATTGGTTTAACAGTGAGACCAGTTAACATACCTGTAAAGACAAGAAAATTCAAAAATTGTTAGTGATTCTGCTTAAAATATAAGATTTATAATTTCATATTTTCAACTATTACAATATTAAATATACTTTTTATATATTTTTAAATGTTAATTTAATTTTTTTTTAACTTTTACTTTTTTTTTTAATTGTATTTATTAAAGGATTATAAGGATTATATTATATGCTAAGTAAGTAACGACAACTCCCAGTCTTTTTCCCATCGCTCTTTCTCCATCTCCCTGTCTTTGTCATTCCATCACATTGCATGGCTGCAAAAAGGCCAAGTAAATCGGCTTATCGGCAACTTGGCCACTTCGAGTAGCATAAGGATATGGCGTTTATTGAGTCAATGGCAGCTGCAGTTGCGTTTTGACTAAGCCAATAAGCGTTTGAGTAAAAGGCGCACTCGAGTGCAAGTAAAGTGAAATAAAATATATATATAAAAAAGAAACAGGGCTTGGCATTGAGTTCGTTAAGAAGCTGGCGCATTTACCTTATCCGCTGCCAGCTTGTTGCACTCGAATTTACTTGGGATTTTCTTGGGTTCTGCACATACAATTCTCGTACTCGTTTGTCCTTCTGTGCGTCCTCTTGTCCTGTGTCACGTTTTAGCGCTTTAGTAGCTCCAATTTGTTGAAGCGTGCGGCCAGGCAAAAGTGCACACATGTGCAAATAACTTTCGACGGTAATGCAAATGAATGCCAATTTACGAGCTGAAATGCCGAGCACAGGCACAGGCCTAAGTTTCAAGTGTTCGTCCGTCAGTCGCTCGTTCGCTCGCTCAATTGCATAAGTCAGGCCAATTTGCAACTGCCGAGGTGTGAACTCAATAAATAATCACTTTAAAACGATGCCACTTCCACTTCCACTTTCCCAGATTTGAAACTACACAAATGGTCTGCAAGTATTACACGTTAAATACAACTTTTAACAGAAATTAAGTTGCATTTCTTATTCGATTATGATTTAAATCAGGGATGGGCAGTCAACCTCTGCGAAGTGAGCTCTACAACAATATGTACAACATGTAAAACATAAATAACAACTTTTGTATGTCTTTTTCCTTTTCTCATAAATAACCTGAGCAAAAAAAAAGGACTGTCAAACAAATCAATTGTTAAACATTTTAAATTGGTTAAGTGCTCATTGATACTAATAATAACTTAAGAAGTTGATTAAAAGTTGAAACTTGAGATTTACCGTTTTGAATTTTCGAAAAAAAACCCAACACAAATTGAGCTCTGGCGAATAAAATATATTTGAGCGAAATTTTTAAAATTTGAATGCAGAAAAAATTTGGTTGCCAAACTATGATCAAAATGACACTCAACTTGAAAATTTTTGATGGTTGTAAACCAATATATATATTTTTTTATTTATTAGTTACGGTATCTATAAATAAAATCTCTTTAAAAAGCAATTTACTTGCTTAAAATTTAATAGGATACAGTGTACTTTCAGCAATAAAATGAGCAACACTACATACAATTGCTAGGAAATTGATGGGCTTTTTCAATAGATGCCGTCGTCAAGCTCAAAAACTATTTAATTTTGTGAAATATGCAACAGCTTTTAGAGCAGAACAAAAGGTCGTAAAGTGCTCCAATACACCTTATCCTGCACACACACACACATGTAAATAACAAAGGCATTTTGGGTTAACATTTTTGGACAGCCAGGTACAAAAAGAAGCAATGAGAAATTTACGCTGAACTATTTCATAACGTGCACCATTCTTTATTAGGGTTTCGGGCGAAGGGTTAGAGTGGGCGTGGCAGTGAAGCAGCTAACAATTAGTTAAGCCCCGCAGTCCCCGAAAATGTTATTAAAAGGCCTTTTAGAACGTACAATGGCTTAAAAGCCTTTACACTTCCGCACCACTCAGCACCACCTACGCAGATACCCCCAAGTCAATAGTCGAAAATGAATCCCATTGTTGTGACTTTTGACCGCCGCGTCTAAAAATTGGACCTGGGTTGAAATGCAATAACTGAGGCTTTGTCTAAGCTCCAAATGGAGCCCCTAACACCGAATTTCAAGCTGTTGCCATTGTTGGGCAACGTCACGTGTGTTTAAGGGTGTGTATTTTTCTTTGTATTTGCCTTTTGTCTGGCGGATTGCGCATTATAAAACAATTTGTTGTTTTGACACCAAACTGACCAGCAGCCTCGACTCCGAACTCTCAATGACCGCAACTGACCCGCACTACAGCGGAGCCTCTGTTTAACCCTACACACGCACACACATATATATATACATACATACCCTCACACACTCTCATAGTCATGGCGAGCTTTGTTTGTTTATGGCCGGACAGGATTTTCATTGGCCTTCGTTTGCTTTGTGGCTGACATTTGTACAAGTATTTGCCAAGAGTATTCATTTTGTATATGTATTTTCCCCG
Organism: Drosophila innubila; assembly: GCF_004354385.1. Classification (NCBI taxonomy): domain Eukaryota; kingdom Metazoa; phylum Arthropoda; class Insecta; order Diptera; family Drosophilidae; genus Drosophila; species Drosophila innubila. Next base: position 8,213,279 of record NW_022995372.1, on the reverse strand, counting down.
CACTCCTAACTTTGAGTCTTAGCTGCCATTTGTTTATATAGCTTATTGAGTTTACACCTACGTCGCGACGTTCAAAAGGTGAAAGGTTAACTCTCTACGATTTCCAAAGCTTTCAACTCTGTTAACGTCAGATCAAAATTACGGCTTTTTTTTCTGTTAGTTTTAACTGTATGTTAACTCTGTTAATATAATTGATTATAGCGTACTAAGGGCGATTTACTATAATCTACTATGATGATTTTAATTATTTGAGGCAAAAGGATGTTATTGAAAAACCATAGTTAAATATCAAATTTGTAAATTTAATATAACAAAACTATTTATGGTTTTACATGAAATGAGCGCACAGCATTTAAATTAACTAAATTTTAATTTCATATTTAGAAATTTAAAGGGGAAAGTGTTCGGCTAACTTCTTTGAATAATTGCAAGCCTGTCAAAATTTAAAAGCTATTTAAATTTCGCATATGTTAAATGTTATTACCCTGCCATTGTCATTGTTATAACGAGCATAAACACGACCAAATTCTAAACATTAAAATTTTTTTCTTTGTATGACTGCGACTGTTGTGAAGTTTTGAAGGATGTGTGGCACATTTGCGGGCACTGTGTGTGCTTTAGCCGTGACCATGTGGAAAACCGCTGAAAATTACTAAGCGCATCGGATTACAGCGAGAAAGCTGACAACAAAAAGAGACAGAGGCAAAGCGCAAGAAACCAGAGACACACCCAACAAACAATGGCAATTTGTGTTCTTTATAAGCTCTGGCGCGCACAGCATCCAAAGCGTATTTCACCTCCACAATCTCCCTCCATCTCGTCCTCTTTCCTCTTCCCCCATCTGTCATACATATGAAAGAGAAGCGAAAAATGCCATCCCCCCCAAAAGAGTCGAGGTTTTATGAAAACAATTTGTTGATGAACTCAATTAAAAGAACAACAAGAAAAGCAGTGGAAAAAAGCAAGCCATACTCTGGTATTTGTATGAAGGGGGAGGTAAATGGTTTGAGTATCTTTTTTCTTTTGCAGCCTCTTTGCATACCTCGTAAGTGGAATGTTCGGCGGATAGGTCGACTTTAAGTACTTACAAATACTCTAAATTTTCACATCAAGTTGATCTAAAGTTCGAAAGCAAGTAATATATATATTCAAAAACAGAATAGATTAATGCAATTTGGTTAATCCCATACTTTGCATATGCCAAGAATGGTTCGAAGTGTATTTTTAAACAACCTACGGGGCTAGCTGTGCTAGTCGTCTTCCCACATCTAACACGATTTCTACTTCTTTTAATTAATTTTATATTTTTCGATATGTACACAGCGTAAACATGCCCCATTCTCGCCCGTAAACTGTTGTAAACTTTTGCATAAAATCAAATTATGGAAATTATTTTTGGTTCTTGCAAACACATTTGCAATTAGGCAATGGAAACTTCGCATGATTTTCTTTTTTGCTTGCTGTTGTTGTTATTGTTGTTGTACACTTTTTAAAGAAATGCAAGAGCAAGTTTTGGCTTTTTCTCTGTAAAAGTCCGTTGCATAGTTCGAGGCGCCTGCATAGAGAATTATTAAGTTGCAGACTCATGAAAGAAGACACAGAACACACAGATACACTACTGACATTTGCCAAGCACACACACACATACACACACTCTGCGCCGAACTTTATTCAAATATCGTATATCCCGGTTGAAAACCTGCATGCAGCTGTCTTTTGTGCTCAAGACAGTGCAACTAAAACGCAGTCATGCTGCACAGAATAATCCAAAGGATAATCTGGAAGCCGGCCTTCTCCGACTAGCCCTGCCCTTCTCTTCCCTCTCAGCATTCTCATCCCTTTCCAGTGCAGGGAACAACTCAAACAAGGCTTTTCAGTTGGTTGGCCAACAATGCGATTTTATTGGCCCCACTGTGTCGTGTATTTGCGTGTGTGCGTGTGTGCGTTTGTGGGATTAAGGGCGACTGTGTGTGGCAGGGGGGCGTGGCACTGTTCGATTGCAAATTTTCGCTGCCTTTGTTAACATTTTTTTTCTGCTGCTGCTGTTGAACTACTTTGATGCAAAATTGAAATGCATTCGCAACTTACACTTTGAGCGCGCTTTTTGTATCATATTTTTTGTATACCCTGTACTTCTATTATTATTCTTGATGTTTCAGTCTTTTGTTAAATGTTACAATTTAAAATATGTTGCTCCAGAAAAAAATGAGCACATGTTTGGGCCATTGGTTTGTTTTAATTTTGACTGCAACTCTGCGAAATTACAGAATAAAATATATAAATGATTTCTTTATTGAACAGTCTGCTATTTTATTTTCTGAATTCATATTTATTTTTGTTTAAAATACTTACTTAGGTCCGGTTTTTCAATGTCTCCTTAAATTTTATCAAAAAGATAAATTCGAATTTGACATTGAAAATGTATTCTATACATTTTACATCAAAATATCTGTGATAAAGATATTAAGGTCTTATACGACAATTTAATTCGACAAACATTGCATTCGCATATTCATAAATATCACTCTTACGCAAATTTTGTTACAACATTTTATTATTATTTTATTATAGCTAGTTTTTTGACAACATTTGCTAGGACTTGGAGTTAAATCACATTTAAACAACACTTTGTATTCACTGATCTATTGATAATAAACAAAAACCGATCATATCAAAATACAAGTTATTTTATCGCCTTATTATTTTATATATAAAAAATTAACTGTGATATGTATGTTGACTTTTTTTTTCACTTTAACATTAACTATAATATACTAATAATACTACAGTTAAGGTAGGTTACAGGTAGCGCTGGCGCCATCTAGTGCTAGTTGGTTGCAAGCTGTGACTATCTCATAAGAAGTTTCAATATTTAGTTTTATGTGTACCAATATGAACTGGGACACGACCCATTGAAATCCTCTTCCTTTTAAAGTTTGGTAATGTTTTTTTTGGTCATCTGTCGAGTTTTAAGCATTTTCTACAGCTTGATAGAATTTCAATCAAAAAGCTACAGATTAATAAGTGCGTTAGTACGACAGCTTGGGCCAAGATAGACGGGGCAGGGGGTAAAGTGGGATGTTGATGATTATGGCTACTCATATGCATTGGCAGAAAGAGCAAACAGGGAGAAGAGAGGGATATGGAGGCAAAAATATGAAAAACTGGCACGAAATTTGCATGTACTCGTATATATTCATGGGGCAAAAGGCGTAGCTGTAAAACAACAACAGATCCGCTGACATGCCCCTTCTCATCCCCTTCTCAGCTCCCTTTTCACCCACACTATTCGCAAACTCGCAACACAGATAAAGAAAAACAGCAACGCAACAATTTTTCGGCGTGGTGGCTGCTGTTTCTGCTTCTGCTTCTGTTGCTGTTTTATTTTTTATGCAAATTCGTTGCATATGAAAAATTGTCAGAGTAGAAAAGAGTAACAAAAATAAACACTTCATTCAGCTAATACCCGAGTCAGAAATACTCTATGAAAGATATTCTAATGACAAACATGTTAAAGTAAGTTGCAAACTAAGAACTTAGATGACCTTTGATAACAAAAAAAAATTTATTTTACTTTACACTGAAATATATATTGATAACAGTCACATTCTTAAAAAAAAACTCAATTTAATCATTACTAATGGGCAAACCATGATCAAAATGACATTCCAATTAAAATCAGTTAAGTTTTAAGAGTTTAAAGTTGGTCAACAACAAGTCAACATTTTTATTCAATTTGGCATGCTGATGCTGATTATGAACATATAAACTCATGGGGTATGACACATCTCCTTATGCGTGTTACGCACATTTCTTTGTGTAACAAACTTAAAAGACCCATGTACTTTTTAAAAGTAAGGGTTTTAAAAAAAAGTATTATTATTTGTGAGCCCTGATAAGTAGTTTAAAATAAAATTCAAGAATATATGCATATGTATATATATGGATGTACGATTTTGGGTCCGAAGCGAGTAAATCTTCAGCCACTTTGCTCACTTTTTTATATAATTTGAATATCCTTTGTAAGGGTATATGGAGAGAGCACAATATCATAAACGAGGAGCATGTGAAGAACGAAATGTGCAAACTTTAATAAAAGACTGTGCAAAGGATGCAAGGAAGGAATCAAGAGCAAGGGGCGCTGAGGAGTTAAGGTGATGAAGGGAAGGGGACGAAGGGAAGGGGAGGAAAGCTGCGAGTCATAAATTTGCAGTGCTGGCAAAGGAGTAAGTATAGTGAGGGGAGAAGAGGAAAAGGGAAAGTGTGTGTACTTTAAGGGGACAAGTAGCACTTCAAACAAAGCAACACTCAACATCAGAGCTGCCCAAGCAAAATATGTAATTTTAATGCAACAACAATGCAGTAGGGACGCCGGAGAGGGGGACGGGGATTGGGGGTTTAAGGTAACGACGGCTTTGGGTTGCCTGCATATTAAAAGTCAAAAGCGTTGAGCTCCTTTGGTTAAGAGAGGATGAAGAAGAGAGGCAGGGGGAATGGGAAAACGGAAGCAAAAGGGGCAAGCAGAAGCAGATTTCCTTTTAGCCTTGTTGCATGCAGCACGGAAATTTGCGTTAACAACAATGCGACATGTCGTCTAAAACCGCAGAGCAACAAAATGCAATGAGTTTCAGCGGGTAGGCGAAGGGGGAGTAAGGAGGCGTTGCAGCTCTCTTAAAAAATTACTTAATAATAACAGTGTTTGCATGCTTGTCAGCGGAGAGAGAGGAGGGTGAAAAGTGCAGGGTCGCATGTTTGCATATTAAATGTTTAATAATCTACATGGAAAATAGTTAGGGCGAAGAATTTTTAATTAATTTCAAAGTTTGGCATGGGAACTCATGTCAAAGTGTTCAAATTTGAGTGGGCAACAATAGGTAAACAATCGATAATTAATGAAACTATATTAAGTAAACATTTCTATCTACAAAGTGCAACAGAAATGCAAGAAATTCGAAATGATATATCAACTTTTGAATTAGTTGAATTAAATATTTATCTTTTAATTTACAACGTATTAAAATCCATCTTATAGATAATATTGTCCTTTCCTTTTTTCTTTACTTTTACATTGACTGCTGATTGTTCTTTTGGCTTCGTTATTGCATACTTGGAATTTATATAAGTCTTGAAATAAAGAAGAAGAACTTGTTACGCTCTTGCTTCGTTGATTTATTAGAGTCTCCTTTCCTATTTCTTCTCCCACACATATACACTTCATACCACTTTTTCTTCATCTTTTTGCCATCGTTTTGCTGTCGCTGTCGCTGCGTATAAATCAGAAATTGCAATGAAAATGTTTCCGCTGCACACACAAAACTTGAAACTTCTAATTGGTAATTGCACTTGTACTTTGTCTGCTATCCTTCCCCACTCCATCTCCTCGCTTTAGCTCCTCCCTCATGGCTCTGTTTTTGGCAGGACCCCATCTGTATTAAAGTCGCCAAATCGTAGTCATGCTATTTAGAAACTTGTGAATTATGCCGACAGTTTTATGCATCTTTTGACCTGAATTGTTGTGCTCACTTACTTGCTAACAAAAAAAAAAAAAATAAAAAAGTGGCAGCAAAAAATTCAAGGTTTTTATTTACTTTTCTGTGCATACAGAGTAGATGATGGTTGATGCATGTCTTTTCCACTTATAACATTAGGGAAAGACATCAGGAAGGCGATATGATAATGTCTTTTAAGATATTAAGGAAAGTGCCACGAAGCTCATAGAGTTTACTTATTATTACCTACTTATAGTTTACTTATATCATACGATAAATGACATAATATATATACAGAATCTGTTAACATTATCGTTACCACAACAGTTTATCCTTCTGAAATTCAAGCGAATTTTAAATGCAATAAATTTTAATCCAATTTAACTTAATTGCTTAATCAATTGCGACTCGATTATAACTAGGAAATTGTTTAATTGTTCAATATAATTTAATAATTGTTGCAGTTGCAGTTGTTGTTGTTGTTGTTGTTGTATAACCTAATTAGTAATTCGACTGCCCCTATGGCACATCAATGTCATTGCACATAAATTAATGATTGCATACATCATTTGCGACTGGGCCAAAAACACACATCATTGTCAGCTGACGACAAATAGCAAACAAAGGACATCAACAAAACAACAACAAACAAACCGACAGCAAATATACCAACAACAATCAAACAGACAAAAATTTTCAGTACATTTCACGGTTGTCTCTTATGAAATCACATTGCTGTTGGCCAAAAGAAGAATTTAAATTCATTAGAGTTAATTACGCGCAATTAAACGCATATTTTCATAACTAATTGCCAACACAAAAAAAGACCAAGTTAAAGTTAAGCAATTTTAATTATGTTTGTTCAGTGTGGATTTTATGCTTTTAATAAACAAACGTAAAAGTGGCAAACAAGAATCAGAAGAAATTTGAATAACAAGTTAAGACATGATTCAGGACTTAATACAAGTGTAATGAAGCATGTCGCACAAATGCAACAAATGGGAATTTAAATTTAAGATTCACAAAAGGGAAGCTGTAAAGTCTGCTCGACACAAAGTTACTCAGTAAATGAGTGTGGATGATAATCAGTTTACAGATACAGATAACCATTTATAAAAAAAATTATAAAAATTTGTTAGGACTTTTAATAAAACTTTGCAAAAATGTATGAAAAGTAATTTATTGAATAAAAGAGTATGTCATTTAAAAGATAAAATATATATTTTATTTAAATATATGTGTATCTTTAACACTCAATTATAATTGCTTTTATTGTTGATATTTAGACAAAGCTGATTATAAATTAGCGCTAGATGTCGCATTTTCTATGTTTAGACATCAAACAAATCATAATTGTGGTTTTTATCCCCTGGCAACAGGGTATAACGAATGACAAAAAGATAAGAAAAATGCCAACGCAGCAAATAACAAAAAGAGCAACAACAACAATGCAAAAGAAGCGTTAAAAGTCTACGACTTTTGTTTTTGCTTCGTTAGTCCATTGCCTTGAAGCTGAGATCCCATTTCATACCCATACCCATACCCATTTCCCTATTTCCCTTCACATTTCCCTTTAGTCGGAGCCTCGCTTTCGCTTTTTTATCCAATGGGTGCGTGCGGTTTGAGTTTGGCGCAAGTTTAAGTAGATTTTCATAATTTACGCGCTGTGCGCAGCAAAAATCATAAAATATTACACAACCGCGCAGATATCCGACCTCTAACATTCTACTTCCCCTCCTTCCTCTCCATCTCTTTCTCCCAATTCAGGTGGCTGAATGTTAACTTCATTTTGAGTTTGTTACTGAGCCACAGGCTGAGTCAAGGGGGAATTAAAAAATACACGCACACATATATGAATAGACTCGTATTCGTATTTGTTGTCGTATTTTTGTGTGTGATTCGACCTTCGTTTCAGGGTCGTCTCTTTGTCGAGTTTCCACTTCCACTTCAATTTCCGCGTTCGCTGCTTTTTCTCAGTGAACAATTGCATTTAATTGTAAGTAAAATATGTGAAAAGTTTTCCCAGGCATGCCAAAAACTTTTCAAGCGTCTAAAGTGAGTTTCATCTCCCCTTCCCCACCACCTCTCATTTTCTTCCTCTCCCAGAGTCTCCCGCTTTGCTCTGAACATGTCAGCGACATGTTGTTTTCATGTGATTCTATACTGTCAGACGCAGCTGTGTGTGCCTGTGTGCGTGTGTGTGTGAGTATCTGTGTGTGTGTTTGCGGACATTTTGTCTGTGTGTTTTCATTTCTCGTTTTGCTTTTAGATGATTTTCCAGCTTGTGATTTTTATATTTGCATTTCGTCAACGCTTATGACAATATATCATAGCTACAACAACAACCACAACAACAACAACAACAGCACAACATCAACAACAAGAGCAACATCTACAACTTCTTCTCATTTTGCTATTATTGGTTACATGAGAAAAGTTTCGGCTTTTGTAGCTCTTGTGGCAGCCACAGAACTTTTTCAAGCATTTTTTCTTGTTTTCAAAAAAGAAAAAACAAAAAACAAATATATAAAAAAGAGTAAAATATGAAAAAGCGACAATAAAGAATTGGTTTTCTTGTAAATTTTAGAACAGCAGCAACAACATCTTGTCATAAAGTTTTTAATTAAATTTCCACGTTTACATGAAAGATTAAACTTTGCACAGAAATATTCGCTGCGTATAAAGTAAGTTAGTTTTCAACACAAATGGCGGGAATGAATGAATAACAGACAGTTTGAAAAGGAGTTTTAATAAAATGTTAGCAACTGAGAAAACTTATCGAAGGCGACTAGCGAAATCCAATGAAACAATTAACTGAGTTAGTTGTGAATACAAATGCTGTGAATAAATAGCCCGACAGGTTAATAAAAGTTGGAATATCTCTCAACGACGAAGGAAAAGTGCATATATTAGGTATTTAACAGTTTAAGATCATCTTGGAGCCTAATATAAAATTTCCCTTTACTCAATTAACTAGCTTTTAACATCAATTGAAAGAATAAATAAAAAATTGAATTCTTTGCAGAGATATTTGCTTCTGTTTTTTCTTAAATGGGAAATGTGAGAATGTTAATACATCATTTAATTTTAAGTCAGTTAGCGTTGATTTATTCTTTCAATGTTTATTAGCGGATGGAACTCAACAAAATATATTTTCATTACGCAGTGAATATTCAAAGCATTTAGTTGCACTTCAACTAAATCAGTTCCGCAAACCATAATAATGCAACGTAACAGCAAAAATAAATTAGTATTTTAATAATAGCACTTGTAGCTTTTAATATGGGGAGTAATGGGCGTGTCGAAGAGGTAATTGAGCTAATTAGAAAGCGTTGTTTGTCACACACAAAACAACAATAAAATATAATAAAATAAAATAAATAAAAGAAAATGAAGAACGCTTCATAGACATGAGACTCGTGCAATGTGAGAAGGGGGAGGAGAGAGAAGAGAAGTGAATGAAGAGAAGTAATGAGAAATACGCGTGTTGGTAATTTAAATTACACAACTAAGTGGCTTAGTTGTTTATGTTGCTGTTCAGATTGTTGTTTTTGTTTTCATGTTGTACACAACTCTGTTTATGGCAGTACACACACACACACTCACAGACATACATTGCGTATACGACCCGTGTGCTAAGCTATTTTAATTGATTTTACGCGAACAAACCAAAAAAAAGTAAAATAAAATAATAAATTGACAAACGCAGCAGTATAAAAATCAATGCACCAACAATTTGACTGTGGTGAAGAGCATATAAAAATAAATGTCAAGCAAAGTCATTGGCAAATGAATTTAAATGTTGAAACTGCAGTGAAATCGATTGAATTTCTACAAATTTGTTGCAAATTCCAATCAAAAAATTTAGTTGCTTCTTTTTTGGAATAGTTTGCTAACATTTGGGATGGATTGTACCATATACATATTAAAATACGCCCTGTGGCATCTGAAGGGGAAAGACAAAGATAAAGTAATTTTATACTAAAAGTATAGTTGACAGTTTTTTATAGAAGTCAGAAAAATGTAATTCAAGCAATTTTAAATAATTTAAATACATTTTAAATGCTAAAATTAAAGTATTTTTAGTAGTGATGTAAATTCAAACTTTAGATCGAGTTTTTTATCGAAATAGAAATTCGCCAAAAATAAGTATCGAGTTGTCAATATTCGGAAAATAGTAGATCGAGTAGAAAATATCGAGTTTTTCCAAAAAAAAAAAAAAAAAAATATTTAATTTGAAAACTCATTTATAATCACAAAATACATGCGAACTTTGTTTGGAAATCTTATTTTTCTTGCATCGTTTTCATCCCTAATTAATACTTTGACAATATTGTAGTTTATTTATTATGGACGCTCTTTAAAAATTGAAGGACTTATCTTATTCTGCACTTTAACTACGATGAACAAGCCCCAGTTAGTTGTCGATTTTTCATGGAAATTGATATAATCAACTCGATGGATTGTCAAAAAAAAATCATCGAGTTGAAGTACACGATAATCTCGTCCAAGAAAATAGAGTTGTCGATATTTCCATTTATTTTTACATCACTAATTTTTAGATATAAGTCAATAAATAGAGTTAAAGTGGTTTAATAATCATTTTCTTGGCTTATAAAACTTTTGTAAACGAAATATTTAAGAGAAAAAACAAAATATCAATTTTATTGCTAAGGTTTTCTTTTCTTGCAAATACGCTAAAGTTTACCCTTTCCAAAATGGCAGCACGCCGTTTAAGTCAAATTTTTTTGCTGCTGTTGCATTTGCACTTGCTTCATTGCTTCAAAACGCATAAAGTGTCAACTTTATCGCAAGGCCGCAGCTCTTTGCATGTCCAGGACCTATGTATGGTAGTATGCACCTTTATCGTGAAATGGCCTACACATCTGGCAGCATCAAGAGATTTGCTGCATGCCCCAAGGCAGGCATGAAGTATGTAAATAGAGATTTAAGGGAGTATTTTGCAGAGTTGATAGGGTCTTTAAAGATTGTTTTAGTGTCAGGATTTCTACAAATTATTCATGATTTATTTTTAAGCTCAAAAAACTTTATGTAAAAATAAAAATAAATATATGACCTAAATTAACTGATGAATATTTTCGAACGCACTCAAAGCGCACTTATTGTTGCCACTTTGCCACAATCGATTACAATGTATTTGTGATTTTAAACTCATTGAATGATTGGGTGGCTGATTGAGTGACTGATTAGCCGACTCATTGACTAACTGACTGATGGACTGACTGAATGATTGTGTTGCTCTGCAATGCACGGTTTCAAAATATGCAAAACAAAAAACTCTCAACTATTACACAACTTCCAAAGACTTCACTTTTGTAAAATGGCGACGTTTTTATTGGAAAGCGAGAACAGAGGTGGGAGACGTGTTTGTGTGTGTGTGTGTGTGTTGGGGGTGTAGCTCGTACATACCGCAATGCCTTTCAATCAAACGCTGTGCACAAATTCGCAAACAAACCGACAGGATGGCTTTGGTTGCATCACTTCCTCCACCCGACGCCAGATGTCGCTGCACGTGACACACGGTGTCGGAATTGATTCTAGCATCCTCCCTCCCTTCAGCTGCAACTTGCCCTAAAGTCATTGCTTTGACTGCCACCTATTGAACGGTCTACTCTTTCCTCTAATTTGCCTCAGATTAGACTCGAAATCTTTTCCATACTCTATGCAGATTCATTCTCACAATTGATGAGCCGCTTTCGCGTCGCTTTGCTTCTCTTTTTTTTGCCGCTCCTTTTTTCTATTTCTTTCTCTCAAAGAACTGTAATCATTACGTATGCATCGAGGACCAAAGAAATCTTTTTTAACGCATACTCTGCTTTTTCTATGCATGCAACTCACTTTGTGGATTTAAGATGACCTCAGTTCCTTTTGTGCTTTCGTTGAGTTTCACATATTCTAGTCAAGTTTCGTTCTGTAGTAGTTTTCATCTGCTTTGCGCTGATTAACTTAGGTAAACGCGCACAAAAAAAAAATAGAAAATCAAAATGAAACTCGACTGTAAGAGACCCTGCACTCGCTCTTCAAAAGTAGCAGAAGTATATTCAAAAATTTCAAAATAAGCAGTCCAACCCAAAAACTATAGGGAATTAATTCTTTCATTTAATTTAATTCTTTTATTTTTGATGCTGATCGGATCCACCAAACATTATTCTGAGTTTTATGTATATTTTCGTTTTCACAAACTCAATCGACCCTTTGTATATTTCCAGTATAGGGTCTTTAAGGTAGCTCTTCATTTGCATCATGATTTTGGTGATTATCATCGTCAGCAACTGGCGCCAATATGTTCGAAGCGGGGCGAGAAGAGGGCCAACTTTATCTGGCCATCAACACAAAATCGCTGTCATTAATCATTTGGGCCAAAAGGTGGCAAGCGTGGCTAACGTTAATCTTGTCTAAAAGCAAAAGAAAAGCAATGCCAAATTGAGTTCACCGAACTTCGAATACCCTTGTGACTTCAGCATGGAAAAAGTTTTCCAATAAAACTTGCCACTAATTATAAGAATTTCAAATTAATATGCGTAAAAGCTTCTTTAATTTCAATTAGCAGGTAGAGAGTATTTATTTTGCAGTTAACCAACACTGTTGCTTGGTGCTCAGTTTTAATCAGGCACGCTTCAAGCCTCGATTTGAATTACAGTTTCAATAGTAAAGTCAACGGACATGCAAATCAATTAAATGCGACATTTGGGCGTGACACTTTCTTATTGTGTTCTTGTTCTTATAGTTGTTGTTGTTGTTGTTGTTGTAGTTGTTGGCTTTCGACACGTGGCACTTGTGCTTAAAGGTGTCGACAGTTGACGGTAGGAGCCAAAGTGAATGAATGGCATTCGGTTAATGATTGCCCACAACAACAGCTTCCAAATAGTTGACATAATTGCGGCCTGGAAGCAGGTGCTACATTGCTGCATTTTTGTGTGTATATGTACGTAGGAGTGTGTGGGTGTGTAGGTGTGTGTGTGTGTGTTTGCTATTGGACAAAAGTCTAATTAAAATTCCATTCTGGTTAAAGGACCCACAAATAGTCGTTATTGTGACATTTAATTAGCTTTAAATCATGACGCAAGTCAAATTGTTATGTATAGTATATACCTCAATATAGGTTTACAACACTACTTAAGTAATCTTAAGTAAAGAATCATGCTGACATTTTCTTAATTTGTTAAAGTTACTTTAAGCTTTCAATACACGTAAATGAATAAAACTCAAAAGATAATTGTATATTGGTGAGAGCATAACAATTTTAAAACAACTTTCAGAATAATATTGTATATTGTTTAACACTATTTAATTAGAATTTGTAACGAATAATAATTAAATGTGTCTTCAATAAATGTATGAGAGTAAAATATTTTTGAATTTAAATATTTACAAACTTTAAAGATAAACACAATTTGAATACTTTTTTATTAGTATTTAATTGTTTCTGAATAATAAATAATTATTTTTGTTTAGGTTAATTTTTAAAAAATGTTCTGGATAGCAGTACTAACATTATTATTTATTTAATAGAGTGCGAAGCTAACGATGTTCGACTAAACTCCAAAGTAAAATTTACAGGTAGAAGGCGCCACAGGTGTTTTTGCAGTTAATCAGAAAACGCTTAGACAGCACTTTTTATAGAAGGAGTTACCCATTGGGAGAATTCGGTGAACAGAGAAGGGTGAAGACAGAAGCGGGAAGAAGTTTGGAAGGCCAAAGACTCTGCTCGGTAATTTATATGCGCTTTGATAGCAACAAGATGCAAAGCACCAGAGAGACGGAGAGCGCGAGTGAGAGAGATAGAGAGAGAGAGGGGGAGAAAGAGTGAGACACATAAAAAGGGAGAGAGCTGTCGCAGGTTCCACTTATAAATCACTGAGCACTGCAAGATATCGTTTGTTGTTGTGGTTGCTCTTGTTGTTGCTGTTGTGGTTGTGGTTGCATGCAACCGACTAAGCAGTTTATTGAAAAGTGCGCGTTGCACGTTCACACAGGAGCTGCTGCAGTTGGAGACGGCGGTCTAGGCCATAAATATGGTCAAGTATTCAATAGACGCGCCCACAATGACTTTCTGTGGCATTAAGTGTCTTGGTGTGTGTGTGTGTGTGTGTGCTAGTGTGTGCTAGTGTGTGTGAGTGTGTAAGTGACTCAAATATTTTCCTGCCTGCCAAGTGGGCGTGACATGTTTGGGGGCACATTTATTTAAGCTCTGCTTCAGTCCACAGAGTCTCCGTTGTCAAGGACCTTCGCTTTTGGCCCTTGCAAAAGTGTCCTCATGGCAACGTAATGCCTCAGCACAAAATGCCAAGCAGGGAATATGCGATTACTCATATGTTTGTTGCATGCAACCCCAACTGAGCAGCTGAAGAACTGAGCTTAAAGGCCGTTGAACTAGAGAAAGCAAAAGCGAAAGTCAATTGCCAACTGCTCAAGGTCAGAAATAGTATAAGAATTTCTATTCAGCAATTCATTCATTCAAGATTCATACATTCACACTCACACTCACGTCCACATGTCGTGCATGCTTCGTTGGAAAAATACAGAGCATTTGAAGCAGTGCACTCGGAAAAAGCAGCCAAGAGGGACTCAGAGAGGGGAGGGGCTGCCGCCATTTATTCGCGCAAAAAGAGTTCAAAGACCTGACGAAAGCCGGCACTGTTGATGCACTGTTAGCAGCAGGAATTTGCAACATAGCAGAGAGTGTGTAATAGATTCCACAATGCTTGGTGTTTGCTGCAGGCGTATACGTAATGTTAATTGAACTCCTCTATTCAATTTATCATCCACAAATTTTGGCAGCTAGCTATACAAAAAAACAACTTGAAAGCCAATATATTAGAGTAACTCAGGCTGTTAGTTAGCAGACAGAATGTTAGAGGAACTTAGGAATTAAGGGGATTCAAGTAACATTATAGTCCAATAATTTCGAACAAGGGTTGACAGCTTCCACAATGTTATAATGGGGAAATGAAATAGCGTGTGGATTCTGTTAATTAACATTTAAGAAAAAAAAAATAAGCATCCGCAATGTTAAAATGAAAAATTATTATAAAAAATTGAGCATTGAACTTTCAAATATTTTGAGTTGAAACTTGTGTGTGTCTGTATGCGAACATACTCGTATAAATATATTTAAATTGTTATATTTTATTATTTGTTAGTGTCGCTAACCTAATGTTCAGCATATACAGTTTTAAGCAGAAATAAAATTATGTTACCATCTAATACATTCGCTGTAAGTTAACACCGACAATGCTCAACTCAATTTTAACATAAGTTCCACTCTACGAATTGCTTAAGGCAGATTGGGGAATAGCTTCCACTTGAATTTTTCTCAGCTCGCCAACTTCTCCTCTCTCTGTTGAAGCACTGCTAAAGTTATTTCCACATAACATAGAGACCACGGCTAATGCTACTGAAAATTCGAAAAGTTTGCTCCTTCTGAGGACGCTCTCTCGTCTCTCTCTTTTTGCGCTCGTATTCTCTGAGAAGTTCATTTAAATTCGTTTGGCTTCGTTTCTATTGCCTTTTGTGGATTTTAACCTGATTTTTGTTTCTTCTATTTCTATTTCGGTTGCATATTACCAATGTCTGTCTAGAGAGTGTAACTGAGAGTAGGATGAAAACGCTGGAGATGTTAGTGAAAAGACGCTGCTCGTGTTACGCTTTTCTACTGTGGGCCAACTTTTTCTTTTGTTTTATCTATTGTTTTTGTTGCTGTTGGCGTTAGCGTTACGCACTCAAATCGCAAAAGTTGTTGACAGGCAACTCAGCGCTCCACTTGTCTCCACTTTACTTTCCGCTTCTCTCCTATCCACTCCTCTCCTCTCCACTTGGGTTTCAGCCTCGAATAGTTTGCACGAAATTAAAATAATCTGCAAGATTTATTGCACTAGACATGCGTCCATTGACGCGTCCAGACTTGAGTCTATTTCAGGTTTGTCTCTTTAAGCAGCTTTAATATAACTAGTTTTAAAGGCAAATTTGCAAACACTTGAAAATTATACGGGCTATTTTAAAAAGAGAGTAGACGCTCCTGGCAAATTGCGACAAGTGCCTGTAGCTGTGTTTAATGGTCGAAAGTAAATATGTATTGGTTTTTTATTTGTCTTTCTTTACCCGCATTCAACAACGTATCTTTCCTTTCGAGTTTGGGACTGTTATTCGTCTTCGGTATTGACAGTTCTCAAGACTATTTTAATGTTTACAGTTGCAGTTGGCACTTTGTGCAACTTGTTGACTTGAAAAAGCAAGCAAATCAAGTTGCCAATGCGGAAATGCCGCTTTTTTAAATATTCTTGTGGACGCAAATATGGAAGCAAAAGAAACTAGAGTAAATATACTACTGTGTCCAAAAAATAAGGTGACATTGTATTTATTTTGAAAATTCTGTATTTATTCTTCCAAATCAATTTCATCCCCTTCAAAGTAATCCCCTCCCGACACAATGCACTTCTGCCAACGTTTTTCCAATTTTCGAAACACTGGTTGTAGTCACTTTCCGGGATGGCCTTTAGTTCCGTCTTCGTTGCGGCTTGAATCTCCTCTATCGTGTCAAAACGGTGTCCCGGAGCGGTCTTTGAGCCTGCTGAACAGCCAGAAGTCGCACGGTGCCAGATCAGGTGAATACGGTGGTTGCGGAACGATATGGGTTGAGTTTTTGATGAAATGATCACGAATTACGAGTGCAGTATGGGATGGTGCATTATCGTGGTGCAGAAACCAAGAGTTGTCTCTCCACAAATCTGGCCTTTTTTTGACGGATACTGTTACGCAAACGACACATAACGCTCAGATAATATTCCTTGTTGACTGTTTGACCCGGTGGAAGGAACTCATAATGCACAACACCACGATAATCGAAGAAAACAGTCAACATGACCTTGATTTTGGAGCGACTTTGGCGCGATTTTTTGGTCTCGGCTCTCCTTTGGCACGATATTCGCTCGATTGATCGGTTGTTTCGGGGTCGTAAGCATAGATCAAGTCTCATCGCCAGTTATAATCCGTTTCATGACATCCTGGTAGTCGGAAAGCATCGTTTCACACACTTCAACGCGACGCCCTTTTTCCAAAAAAATTCAATGTTTTCGGTACCAGTCGAGATTTGACGCGCTTGAGGCCCAAAACATCCTTCAAAATGGTATTGACTGAGCCTTTGATATGCCAACATCATCAGCAAGGTCTCTAATCGTTAATCGACGGTTTTCAACACCAAATCTTTGATTTGTTGACGTGAGCTTCGTCAGTTGAGGTTGATGGTCGCCCAGGACGCTCTTCGTCTTCGACACGTTCACGACCGGCTTTGAACTCACTATACCACTTGTAAACATTTTTTTAGACATAGCCTCATCACCAAAGGCTTTCTGCACCATCCTCAACGTATCCGCAGCAGAAAATTGATTCCGCAAACAAAATTTAATGCAAATTCTTTGCTCAACAAATTTCGACATTGCAAAAAACGAGAAACTCACTTTTAGCAGCTCACAAAACGACGCGTATCTCAAACAGTAATGAATATTTTCACATGAAATTTGACATAGATGTCACTCACAGTACTACCAACCTAAAACAAAAGAATTCTCCTAATCCTTCAAAGCGCGCAGTTTAAAATCAAATGTCACCTTATTTTTTGGACACAGTAGTAAGTGGTTTTAATAAAGAGAACTCCGTTATCAATATGATTGCTTTGGCAAGTAAGGAAATAACCTTAAAAACTGTCTGGGTATTTAGGAAAAGTAATTATTTATGTTATGTATTAATAAAAAAAGATTGTCAATAGGAATTCAACAATTTTATTGATATTAGTTTCAAATAACGACAAACAAAAATTATAATTATATTTAATATAATGCGATTCCTACCTTAAATATCACTTTAGATTTAACTACTACATATGCTTTACATACCTGCAATGAAAAGAAAGTATACTCATAACTTAGTTAGTGCTTAAGCTTTCTTTTGTTTATTGATTCAAATATAAACTGTGCATTTAAAAATTGACAAAACTCCATTCAAACATCGATCATAAATGATGAACTGGGCAAGAGAAAAGCTGTCGTCATTTCAAGTCAGACAAATGGCCATAAAATAGCTTGCAAATAACGTGTGAAGGTTAAAGTCCAATGACTGATGGCAGAATTTACGAGCACGAGACAGAAAGAGAGCGAGTAAGGACAACTGTGAGTATTTGCAATTGAAAATATTTTTAACTTCAACTGCGACTTTTTTTTATAGTTTTTTACAAGCTGAAAATCAAACCAATCTAGGAGCGTACATCGTATAGAGAATAGTGTGCGCAATTTGATGCCAGAAAAGACCACGTGGGTGAAACAAGGCAATAAACTGTATGACGAGCCCAGCACATGAAAGCATTATCGAATATGATACGAGTGAGGCGTTTAGTGCAACGATGACGATGATATTGTTATTGTTTTATTTTCTGCTTCCATTTTATTTTATTCATTTTTTTCGTTATTTCACTTGTAGTTGGCGCTACACTGCGTATACGTATTATTGATACCATGACTGCTGCCTGGCAATTTTTATGAGAAGCATGAACATTTTTTATGAGCACTTATTTCCGCCCCAGAAATTAGAAAACTGCCTCAACATTTTATGCCCTCCCCAAAAAGGCTGAGATGCCTAATAACTTCATGCCCAAAAAGAGAAAGCTGAGAGAGGAAGAAAGAGTTGAGTTTGACTTCGGTTTTGGGTTTTTACTGGAAATTTATGATGTGTGTAACAATCGAGGCTATTGTTAGGCATCTTTGTTGTGTCGAGTCAAGTGTTTCATGCAAATTGTGCTTATTTTATTTAATGCGATTTTTATGAGGGGAAATTTTGATGACTGACCTCTAGGAAACATTTAACAGTGGCTCAATTGTTGATCAGACGCGTAAATATGTATTTATACGTATATTTATATAAACAAACTGTCAACAAGGTACAAGTGCTTAAATCATGAAAATATCAATGTCCTTAGGGCTAAAATTCAGTATTCCAGCATTTGTCATGTTTGTTTGTCTTTGGCCAAGGCAGAGCTGGAGTCAATAGAACGTGCAGGCTGCGTTAAGCCTAAAAGTATGCATAGCTAAGAAGAGCACGTACCGCAGATAACAAAACAAAACAAAGGCAAACAGCAAAAAAAAAACAGAAACAAACAAACAAAAAAAAAAAGAAAACAACATTGATAACTGTATGTAGTTACAGATAAGCAGTTACAGATACATGTATTTTTCTTATTTAAAAGCAAATGATTTTGTGGTCGCCGTTTTACAAATTTGATTCTCATTCAACTCCCTTTTGATAGCCATTCGCTTCCCTTCCTCCTCTCCTTGCACCAACATATAACGTCACAGGCAAATAAATCGCAAAGAGTTCCAGAGTCAAATACGTTACATAACATTGTATGTGTACAACTGAAATAAAACCACAATTGCAAAAAAAAAACCTGCTGTTTCTGCTTCCTTTTAGTCAAATGTTTTGCAACCAGCTCAAAGCCAGACAATAACAAAGGGCAAACAAAGTGGCAACCGTAGAGGAAGCCCTGGGAACTAAGGAAAATGGCGGAAAACTCGAATTCGAAATTACTGACAAATGCATTCAAAGCATTGCAACAAAATTGAAATTAAATAAAACGGAGTGGCATAGAACATTCGTAACATAATCAAGCTAACAAAATACTTGTAGCTGTGGAAGCAAAAACACAACAAGACAACACAACAAATTTCCAGCATTTCATGCGGTTAAAAGTAGCAAGCAAATATTTCAATACATGATCTGCAATTCGAATTAATTTTAATTGTTCGACTAAATAAATAAAAAAAAGTAGCCTGAGATATGTGAAATGAAATTGCAAATTTTAATCACATTCTTTAAAATATTTAAAATTGTGATAAAAAGGTGTCAGTCCAACATTTTATTAAATAATTGATGGTGTAGTTTAGCTGAAGGCAGTATATAAAAAATTTAATATCAGTAATATTTGACATAAATGAATTGTAACTTATTTTCATATTTTTATTGTATACGGGTAAACAACTTTCAAACATATATTGGTACATTTAACAAACAATAGTTTATATTATCCTTGTAAACAAAGAACCATTTTTTTTTAATTTCTTGCCACAAAATGGGGCAGACCACAAGCTGTTGCACGTCTACGACTGGTTAACAATGCGTAACTTTTCGCTCTGGCATGAATATCAATATTTGTAAGCTTCGGTTTGTCCCAAAACTGTTGTGATTTGCATGCTACCCTTTCTCACACTCCTCCTGTCCCTAACAGCCGAAAAGTGAGACAAGCAAACAAAAATGAGTGAGAAAAAACTTTTTAATTTTCGTGCTCGTTTTCATGGCCAAAAGCAACGACTCGTCGCCGGCTTTTGAGCGTGTTGATTGCACATCATTTTTCATGTTGGTGTGCTGAAAAGTATGCTACGTTTAATTTTTTTCCTATGTTTCAGTCGAGCAACAATGCTTATGTGCGGCTCAGCGCCATATTAAACAATTGAAAAGCACTTGGCAAGGACATAAAAAATAAACATATATATTGTACATACGAAATTGATTGCCGTTTCAGGGGCAATTTTTAATGAACAGCAAATACTTGGTAAAAAGCAACAGAACACGCTAAAAATTGTGTTTGATTGTGTGGCATTTGGATATGAGACAAATTGTTTATTTTTAGCATACAATTTTATATGTGAACAGAGGGAGGGGGAAGGGTGACGAGGGGCGTGTCTGCCACTTGTGGCAAACGAATAGATTTTATATGGAAAATATGCTTCTATTGAAAATATAAATCCAACAGATGACACTCTGTTTTTATGAATACGACGCGCAGTTACTAGGGAAACTATTTTAATGGCCGGTATTTTTCTATTAGTTCACTATGTGGCGAAAAGTTTAAAAGTAAAGCCTCTTTTAATTTTGTTACTACAACGCTGTACATTATATGAAAAACTAAATGTACCGAACAAAGAGAACATGATGCCGTTGCAGGTGATGATGATGTTGGGTTTGGAAAATGTTTTTGCTATTCGCGCATTTATTTGCCAAGTACTGCCATTGAATGTGGCAAATGCGTGGCCTACATGGTGCATCAATAAAAGCCAAAATGCACTTGGCTAAATACACAAAAACATCGACAGGCACAACGCCAAATCGCCACACCGTTCCTACCGTTCCTACTGTGACTTGTTTGGATCGTCGTCCCATGGTCAATATTTACAGAAGATATTCGGTTTGAAGGGCTGCAAACAAGCTGCTGTCGTTGCAGTGCAAATACGACTGGGAAAAACTAAAACCTATTGGCAATTTAGTTGACATGTTAAATGCTCAACAGAAGCTGAAAACCTAGGCCCAAAACAAGTCATTTTGCAGTTCTCTTTTTCGACTCCTTTCTTTGCCTATTTTTACAAAAACATGTTTTTTTTAATTCATACAACTTTATTACAGAAAACTTGTTGTCAATTTGAGACTCACCTGAATTGGGTCCATTGCTGTTGGGTCTTGCAGAGGGTGCACCATCGCGAGCCTCCACCTCGAGGGCGTAGGCGCCCTTCTTCTCCCTGTCGAATACGGTTTTGGTGAAGATTTCGCCGCTTTGCAAATTAATTTCAAAAAATTCTTTGCCCTCGTTACGTGGCGAGTCGACGATGTAGTAATAAACCTGTAAAAAAAAAAACATGGAATAGATATAGTATATAGAAAATGGCAAATGGAAAATCAAAATAGTGTCAGGAAGTTAATTAAAACATGTGCGGAAATTTGCTAGAAATTTAATTTTGGCGAGTACGACAAACAAATTTAATTACAGCAAGACACATTAAAGCTCTGCCAAAATGATGATAATGATAATCAAAATCTGGCGACGCGTCTGGCTATAAATGATAAAAAACAAAAACATGAACGAGAACGAAAACGAGACAAACAAAAGATGTAAAAAGAACGCTAATTAGTGCGGACATTTTGCGCGTACATGCAAATTACTTGGCTGCGGGACACGAAATGTGGTCAAGAGAATGGCCAACGCCATTGCCATCTACCAGTTACCAGTTGCCATTTTACCAGTCACCAAAGTGGCATATTATTATAATCGCGAGAGTATAGCTTAAGGCTGCACAATCCCTTTGTCGTCCTGGCCCAAGGTCCCGACTGTCAGACGCATAAAAAGGCATACAGACTATGCTTCTTCTGCTTACTTCTTCTTTTTTCTCTTCTTAGTTTTCTTTTTTCTATTCCATTTTTTTTCGCCCTTCGTTCCTTATGGTCCACGCTTTGAACTTTCACTAAGGGCTTAGGATACTGAAGAGCGTGTGAAAATACTGCAGCCAAAAAAAAAAAGAAAAGTGGCAATTCTTTGACATTTATTAGCCAGCCGGCTGGGTAGTTGGGCAAGAGCAAGAAATACAATTATAAAGGGAGCCAAGAGCTTGATAAGTGCTAAAAGTGTGAAAGGTCCTTGTAAAAATGTAAAAAGAAGCAGTCAAGGTGAATCCTGAAGAAGAAGTCTCTAAGCCATGCAGATTGTTTGATTAAACAGCAAAGTTGGTTTACTTAATCTTGAGTGAATGCTAAGAACAGCGCAGCTTAACATGCTGCAATGTTACGGTAAACACTGAAATAGTTAATCATACTTGTCAACTAAGAAAGTGATTAACGATAGATTATTTAACATCAATCTGCTAGTTGTCATTAAAGGCTCTATTATTATAGGCGTTTATAGATTGATTAAAAAAATAACTAAGATATTTTACTAAAATAAAACTTAAAGTTTTGCTAACGCTAACATTTGACATCATAATAGCATGGAAGCACTTTATGGCACATTAACCAAATGACGCTTTAAACTCTGAATTATCGCAGTTTTTTTTTGGCACTTTTGGCGTACTTCATCGTCGTTGCTGTAACAGCCATTCATTTGCCAACAATCGTTTGGTATTTTCTGACACACCCTTTTCATCTTCTGACCTGTTATCCTTTTATCAGCTTTCACAGGCTTCACTCAATTTGTTCGCGTTCTGTGCTCACCTGATTATTTGGGAATGTGCCATCCTTGTCGATAGCATTCACTTGTGTCACTTTGGTGCCAATCGGTTCACCCTCCAGCACTGTTTCCTGTTCGCGTTCCGTGAATAACGGTATTTCGTCATTAACATCCTCGAGCATTATGTAAACGGTCGCTTCCGATGCCAATTGCTGGGCGCCATTGTTCTGTAAATATTGCAATACAAAAAATACACGATTAAATTCAAGTTTAGACTTTAAATAGTCAATCAATAATTCTGTAAATTCATTTTTATTCCTCCTTTAGTAAATATATGCTCATTTTTATTATCAGTTAATAAATGTGCAAACTTAATTAATAAAAAAAATCAATATTTAAAACGCCTGGCATATTTTACTTACGCCCAACGTTTATTGCCTGTTTTTACATGTGTGAATAAGTAATTGCAAATATTTACATGAAAATTGTTTTCAATAAAACTTATGTTCCGAGCTTCTTTAACAACAAGAAGAAATGAAGTACTGTAGAATTATATACCATGCATACATGATATGAGAAAAAATATATTGAGCATTCAAATTTAAATTTAGGAACTTGAGAATACTTCTCTATACCTTAGAATTTTGTTCAAGGGATTTTATTTACTTGGTCAAGCTTCCCCGCTTAAATATTTTCCCCTGTATTTACAAACTTTTGATCATCTGACACTAGCTCATTTGATTGATGAGCAGCTGTAATCAATCAATAATTCTCATGCCTTGTGAATTAGATTAGGGAAATTCGCCGAAACATACTTTGTAAGCGTTTGTTTTTACACCGATGTTGATGGTATATATCAACAGGATTGTGCTTATTTGCACACAGTTCAGTTGTATTTTGGGAATTAATCCAATGCATATGATATGAATATATCGAGTAGATGAAGCACATGCTTGCACTGACTTTGACACACATAAAACTCAATCTCCCTGATTGAGCGAGGGCAATAAAAACAGAGCAACTAATTTCAATTTCGCAATTCCAAATGAATTATTTATTTTGTGGTAATGCTATCTGGATGAGTAAATATGAATTTATCTTGTTTTCTTGTTAATTACGGAACTGCCAGGTTTCAGCATCTTTGACAGAAGTTTGTTTAGGCGTGCTGACAATATTGCATAAGATTGACATATATTTTACAGCACAAAATATTAATTAAATATTGTCGTGTAAGCTGAACAGCATTAAGAAAAGATAAATAACAAAACAATTATGTTATCTTCAAATGGTAGATAATTAAAGCAAATAAATCGATAAGATTCAGTCTCAATAAAACGAAAGCTTGCTTTAACAGAATAGTGTTAAATTTGTTGATGTATTTTTATAAAACTTTTTATTTGTGTTACTTTAGTGTTAGCCACATCCAATTGCTGTTGTCTTCAACCGCAAAACATTTGAATAAAAAAGTATGGCAAATCTAGTAATTACAATTTTCGTTATTTAAATAAATTTCAAATTTGTATTTAATGCATTTTGTGACCGCAAACATTTTTAAAAATTAAATTCAGAAATTGTAGAATTGTAATATTGTAAATGTTGTAAAATGGTAAAACAATCCCCGCTATTTGAGTGTCATTTGCAAAACAAATATTGCCATGTCCGGGGGATATTTAATTAACTGCATTTAATGCAGATTTCAAAATGCAATGCCAATTGAATTTTAATAACATCTATGCAACTAATGCCATACAGCCAATGTCCTTTGGGAACAACTCTTATTTGTGGCACTTGTGTTGCTCCTGTCCGCTGGTCATGTTTAATTTATAAAGCAGCTGAAGCAATTTGTCAATAATTTCGTGCTAGTTGAATAGCTCAACTAATGAGCTGAGCGTTAGTTGAACGTAAAACTTGACTCTGATTGAATTCTAATTGAGAATTCAGTGTGAGAGGCAACTGTCAACTGTCACTCAATCAGTTTGAGCTTCTAATGAATTGCGGCATTTCCTCCCAACCTAACCCAAAACCAAAATCCGAGCCAAACTCGACAGCTAAATTGCTGCCACACTGCATTTGCATGTCTGTTGTAAGGAAAGGAATGAATGGGGGCTAAACTCGCGCAAGTAATTAAAACTTTTCAAATAAAATAATTACAAACGTATTTCGAAGTCATTTTCAAATACAAAAGTCAAATACATGCTGCCATCTTAAGCTGAGCGCCTAATTGAGTCCGCACAAGGAACTTGAAGAGTTTCATTTACGGGTTCTCCGATATCTTTCCCACTTAATTTTTTTGGACTGGACAGACACAAAATTGCAACTTTAAATTGAAAATAGAGTTGAAACGATTTCACTTACCTCCACACGTATGGTTAGATTATATTCCTTAATGCTCTCATAATCCAACGGATGATTGACCTTTATGTCAGCCCAGGTGTCACCATTGTCCGGTCTCTGTTGCAGATAGAACGTATGGAATTTGTTCGTTTGAGCCGTTGACCCGGGCATTAACCTATAGAAAACCGTCGGATTGCCTTCAATGCCCGAACTGCATACGTTAACGGGGGCAAAAACAGAAATTATATGTGAGCAAATTTTATAACAATAATGCATCGTTAATAACTTATTTAGTAAGTGTTGAAAGAGTTTTCTACATGAAAAGTTAATTTGAAAATTATGAGAATTATGCTACAAATACTTTTTTTCCGTATATCAAAAAACAAATATAAAGTATTTGCAACTAAGAGTTTAAATAGTTAATGAATTTTACAAGTTTCTACACAGACTTTTCACTCACACACACACACACAACACACACACACACACACACACACACACACACACACACACACACATGCGACATATCAAAAATTTGATTTATGACACAACAAAACGAAAATAATGCTCAAGACTTATTATTTAGTGTGGGACAAATTGGTTTGTTTTCCACTTTGCGAGCGTCTTTCGTGCATTCGTAAAAAGTAAAGAGTAAAAGCTTGACGCAAAATAAAAACGTCTGCTCAACAGCAGCAGCAACTTAACTTAACTCAACTCTAAAAAAAAAAAAAGAACGAGTAAATGGCTTCAAAACATTTAATTGCCATTCGAGTGTCAAAAGTTATTGGAGAGGGATTAAGAAAATACAGTCCACACTCTCCAAGATGATTGTTTGCTGAGTGTGGAAGGCATAGCGATGATAATGAAAAACAAATTAGGCAACGGGCACAAACAAAAAATAAATTTTATTTGCACTTGGACAACACTTGCAGCTGACAGAACAACGAATGGAGGGACAAAAAAAAAAAACTTCGAAGCTGCCTTAAAAATGTTGCGTCTCGAGGAAAAAACTGAAGGCTGTCAGACTGCGCCAAAAAAAAGTTGCCAAGGACGGGAGCCAAAAACAATATGATAGCAGGAGGATAAAGGATAAGGGATTCGTATAGCAAAAAAGTTGTGGCAAAATTTTTGGTGGAGTGTTTGAAATGGTTAGAGGGGCAGTTTGAGATGTTCTTGGGAAAGTTTTTTGTGGATAGTGTGAAATTTTTGTTAAGTGGGAATGGTTTTTGTTTGTTTTTTATTTTTTTTTTTATTTGTGATTGGTTTTGTTACTGTTTTGAGTATGTATATATCAACTAAATTTCTTTGTTGGTTTTTTTTTTGTACTGCAAAATGAAAACTGTTTTTGTGTTTTTCGTCAAGTGAAATAATTGTTTAAAGTGTATGTATTTTAAGTATGTATATTAATTGAACTTTTCTGAGCACTTAAAATATACATAAAATTCCTAGGTTTGCAGTTTGTACTATGACTTTATTAAATTAAGGCTAATAGACACCTGAAATAAGGGAATAAAAAATAAATAATATATTCAAAGTAAATTTAAGCAAAAGATGATAAAAGTAGGACTAGACTAACATTAAGCGTCAAGTTCTTTTTAGATTAACCCTCGTTCTACTCATAACTTGGCTGCCGTTTTCGGTTAGCTAGCGCTTAAATGTATGCTCGGTACTCGGCAAACACTTGAAAGTGCGCACATTAAGCGCACTAAGCACTAAGTACTAACAACGACAACAACCAGGACAACAAACACATTTAATATGATATATTCGGGCGCACTTGAAAATGCTTCCTGTTGTGTGCCTCAGTCTCAGCACACTTTGTCGCTCTTCTTTAACAGAATCTTGGACTACACAAACAACTATATATTTTGTTTATTTATATATATATATATACATATACGAGATAATATAAAAAGTTGACAATTTTGTGCTGGGACAAGATAATTATAATTGCGAAAATAAAATTGAATAGAAAAAAAATTATTTGTAATAAAAACTGAAAACGACAGAAAAAATGGTTTTTAAGTTACGATTGCACTTAAAAGTACTACCAAGTCTGAAATAAAACCCAAGCACATTTTATAGGTGCCAATGATAACATATTTGAAGAGAGAGAGAGAGAGAGCACACTAACAAAAAATTCTAGAAACTGGTGCAGGGTTTGGGCTGTACCACTGTGCGTATGTGCAATCTGCAGTCGCGCTTTAAGTGCATTGCTTTTAGTGCTTACAATAAAAAATCATATAAAAAATAGA
Organism: Drosophila innubila; assembly: GCF_004354385.1. NCBI lineage: Eukaryota > Metazoa > Arthropoda > Insecta > Diptera > Drosophilidae > Drosophila > Drosophila innubila. Next base: position 8,186,205 of record NW_022995372.1, on the reverse strand, counting down.
AAAAAACAGAAAGAATACTAACTGCCAGTGGCCACAAACTGGCGCATAATTAAAACGTCAGTGCCATGTGGTTGCCTTGCCACGAAGATAAAACGCTATTCGTTATGTTAATGCTGCCCCACAGTGCGAGAGAGAGATAGGAAAAGAGATAGGGGGAGTTAAAAATAGAGCTGGCATAGTGCAAGTCAAATGTCATTTAAGTGCACTTCTTCAAGTTTTTAATTGCAATTATAAAAAACAAAACTTTATTTATTTCAAACTTTACATTTTTGTGCCGGAAACTCTGGACATAAGCCAAGTAAAGATTAGTCTGTGATCGCTTCGGAATATGAAGACTGACCAAGGGTCCAAGTAGTTCTAGGTTATTTTAGTTGAAGGTTAACCCATTGAAAAGAAAATATGAGAAAACATACGAATTTTATTCTACTTGGCGACCCACGTTGAGCGCCAAACGAAATCTCACTTTGAAGCTGTGAGTTGGGCAGCAAATTAAGCGGTCGTTTTACGTAAAATTTGATTGAAAATGTACTCGAAAGTGAATTTTTCAATTAGCAGCTCCAATTTCGCGGCTCAATTTATGATAATAATAATAAATGGATATAAATACTTAGACATTTTGGCCTTATATACAACTTAGCAACACTAGTAGTCAGTTAAAACAAAAATAAATGAAAGGATTAAATTTATTGTTGTGCATTTCGTGTGATTTTGTGCGTAGTTTCTAAGACAATGGAATGTGTTTTTACTAGTGCATTGGTGAATTAGGGTTTTGTATTTATAAAAGGATGGGCAACAAGGGAGCTATAACTATGTTGACAGTGCGAAAATGACAACTGAATAGTTTTTCATTGACTCACGAAGTGCATTCAACAACTAAATTAGCATTCATAACACACACATTAAACTTACGACTATGAAAGCTACTTAATGACACCAAAAACCGAAAAGCATGTAAATGATATGAATAGCAAAATAGTAAACTGAAACTGAACACCTAGATATATATTACGTAAATTTAGCTTTTTAAAGATAACTAAGCAAAATGGTAATTATGGGTTATATTTTGAAAATTTCTTTTTTGTTGAGATTTTGGTTTGTTTTGTAAAACGTTGATCTAACAGACCTGGCTTTGATCGAGACGACTTTGCCGCCAACGGGCATATTCTCCTTGACATAAATCGGCCCATAAACGGTATGATCCCAAACAGGAGGATTGTTGGCACGATCGACCACATCGATTTGTACTTCAACCGTACGTGATAATGGCGGATAACCCTTATCTTGGGCCATCGCCTCTAATTTGTATGTCTCGCGCTGTATTTTTGTATACACATACATATAGATTGCGATTGGATTTGTTTTCAAATACAAAAATTCAAGACACGTTTTTCAAAAACAAGCGATCGTTGCAAAAACACACAGAGACACGTCGATAAAGTTTTAATTAGAAAAAAATGCAAAATACAAAAAAGTTTAGATAGTTTTCAAATCTAGTTTGAGATATTGATACAATTAAATACAAGCTGAGGCAAAATGTTTTAGAAAAACTCAAAATTTAAACTGGAAATAAACACCTTATAGAAGTAGTATCAGCATTAAAATTAAAAATTCAAAAAAATTTGAAACTTCTTTGGCTTCTTTTGTAATTTTTCAAAATGTTTTCCTTGCAGTGCAAATTATTTCCAAGTCTCGACCCTAGCCTTCAACTGTTAACAAAAACTTACTTTAAAATAAAACGTAACTAAAAGTTTATCGCATACATATTAATTGTAAGTAATTCTGTTGAACATAATTATATAAATATATTATGTTATGATATATTGTATATCATATGATTGAACTAAATGCATAACAAATAAAATAAAAAAGGGTTTTGTGCATTTTATTATTACAATTTTAATAGCATACTTTTAGCATTGTGTTTTTTTTGGGTTCAAATTTTTTGACTATTGCTTTTTAACATTTTTGAACACAGTTGTGAATATATTTATTTAGTATTTACCTTGTTTCTTTCCTAGAGCTTAAACTAAACTGCAACCTGGTATAAATAGATTCTTTTCTCCCAACTAAAAACCAACACCAAATTGTTCTCATTAAACATTTAGCTCACAGTTATTTCAAGCATTTATTTTACCATGTGTGGGTAGTTTTTTTTCTGAGAGGGGAAGAAGTCAGAGTTCTGGGTAAGCATAATCCAATGGTTAATGTGTGGAGGGTGGTGTTAAGTTGCAGCAAAATGCAAAAGTACCCGACAACAAGTTCAGACTGTCATTCAAAAAGGACGCTCAAAACAAACACCAACAACAGCATTTAGATTAATGTGTTTTTATACTTATAATTTTTCAGTTTTACGCTTTTCGTTTCGAATGTTTGTCAAATCATTTTGTTGATGGTTGTGGAAAAAATCGTAGAGCTTTTACGACAAACGACAAAAAACTTGTATATCGTAAAGCTTGAGTACAAAACGTAAACTTTACTTATATAATACGAGAAAGACAGAAACAGAAAGAAAGAGACTGTATTTTAAAAATACTTGTACTCGTAAGCTCAAAACTATGTTCGTTAAGTGAGTAAGCTTCGTTAAGCGAGCGTCAATTCGTTAAGTGAGTAAGTTTAGCAAAGACACAATGGGGTCTGTTTTATTATGTTTCGTCAAGTTAAGTTTCACACTCACGGAACGAATAGAGCTCGGAACTTAACATAACTGTTACTCGGAAGCTTAAAGCTATGTTAGCTGAAATGCTGTTATACATTTAAAAAATCTAACTATGTTAGGGTCGCTGTTAGGCTTTGTTTTGTTAGGAACTTCAACTCGCAGTTTTTACTAATGTACGTATTATCTGTGGTAAGTAATTTTGTAGTAAAGTGTAGTGTAGTGTCTTGGCTATACAAACCTTGCCTTAACCGATGTTACAACCGTACCCACAGTGACATTCTCACGTATATGGATCGGCCCATAAATGCTCTTATCCCAAATGGGCGGCTTATTATTGCGATCGACGACATCTAACTCAACATCGACATCGGCATACGAGGGCGGATCGCCGCGATCCGAGGCGCGTACGCGCAGACGATAACGATCGCGCTGTTGATTGATCGATTGATTGAATTGATTTGATTGATTTTTTGATAGGCAATGTATACAGTTATACAGTTTTGCAGCCAAATGTTAGCCACAATGTTAAACGCGAATGTTAGTTTTGTTTCGTTAGGTAACGGCTTGTGTATTGGGTTTTACGTTGTGTGTTACGTAACGTTACGATTACATATTTTATTGGCATCGTTGTCGTTACAAGTTAACGTTATTTTTAAAATTTTGTATTTTAATATTAAATATACGTATGAAACATAAATCAAATGAAATAAGTAAAATATTTTGAAAGTAGATATAAATTGGCGGGTTTATGATAGAAAGCATCGTTGGACTTGATAAGGAATAAGCAGGGATATTTTCAGTTTGGACGGGAGTATTTTGGAAATTTAATGAGTTAATACACAGAAACATATTAATAGGAAAACTTTTTTTTGGAATTTTAAATATTTTGACGAGACTATCTCTTGCTTTAAAAAATGAATTTCTGCGCTAATGAAGTATGTTTGAAACTTAACTAGGATGTTATACTTTGATATTTTATGTATATAATTGAATATTTGGGAAGCAATATGAATCCTTCAGAGGCTTCCTTTTTATACTACAAGAAGTGTATTGAGTGTTCTGTGCACTCTCACAAAAGTTAGTTTCGTTAGCTTATACAATTTGAAGTGCGAATTGTGAATTTGGATTTGATTGCTTGGGTTAGCACATAATTATAGGCGAATGAATAAAACACTTCATACGAATTAATTCGATTACTTACAGGATAACAACCCTAATATTGTCGATAACAGTTTCGATTGTACCACGCATAAAATGATTTTTCATATGAAATTAAAAACATAAACATTAACTCGGCTCAATCAATATTGAAAATAAATTAAATGTAAATTATATTATAAAAGGTGCAGTTAAATAATATATTTAAATAACGTCGTTATCTTTATATTTTAGTATATTCATTTCTTTCCTAATTTTTGTATATACATATTACAAAAAAATGAAAAAACACTTTGGCATTCGCATTTTCCAGAGCCATGCAAAATTGCGCTCATCAAAATTGTTAGCTACAATCAAAAATCGATTAAATAGCTTTCAGCAAGAGACCTTCAAAAATTCTCATAGTCTCGACAAAAAAAATTATGTTTTATCTTTTTTTCTTAAATATTTTATAGGGGCTTTGTAAGGATTTTTGGAGGGTAGCAAAATGTAAAAATTGGCATACAAAATAATACAATATTGATAAATAAAGAAAGACAGAATCAAATTCTGTAATTTTTATAACATTTTCGTTTTTTAGCCATCAAAAATTGTACAACGATGCTCAAAAATAGGCGTGATCGTTTCTAGAAGAATGTATAGTATATATGGTTGATAAAACCTTTTGGTTTTCTATTTGTACATTAGCTTAAGCCTAGATAAAAGCAGCAGCTGTCTGTTGAAAGCTTTCCCAAACCTGAACCAACTTTTTTTTTCCTTATGGTTATTTTTTTCAGTTTTTCGTTTAGTGTTTTGTTAGTTGATTTGTTTCAAAAAATGTTAAAAATCAATTTGCTTGGCATGTTTCTTATGTTTTAAGTATTGGCCAATTACGCACTATAAACTAAACAAAGTAGAAAATAAAGAAAAAACTAAAATAGTATTGATAAATTAAATATACTTTTATTTCGATTGTGACCAAAAAACTTGCACTGCTCTCACATCGAATTCATTTTTATCTCTTGCGGCTATCAAAAAACGTAGTATTTTGGTCTACCTAGAAATTTTGGCTCAAACAAAAGAAAAGTGCATTTAAACTAAAAATTATAACTGAACACAATAATTGTTCAAGATTTCTATTAATTTTTTTGCAGTTAAACTTTGACGGCGCTAAGCGCCCAGTGTTGGATTGTTAGTAATAAAATTATAAAGAATTACTGTATTTCAGCTTTTTGCAATTTTTTTGAGTTTTTTTTAATCATAATACTTGGTTAGTTGGGGTTTGCAAACTTAAAAAAGGTATTGAAAGATAAGTTTTAATAATGGGGAAACCAAACACTTACGTCAAGCGGTTTTTTTAGCACTATCCAACCAGATTCGGTTTGTATATCAAAGTATTCCAGATCATTCGGATTAAAAGGAGCACTCAAACTGTAGACTATGGCGCCATTATTATCGGCATCCTCGTCAGAGGCGGAAACACGTAAAATATTTGTACCAATGCTGGCATCCTGTTTGACATTCTCCACATATTTCTATAAGAAAGAAAATTAATTAAGTTTTGATTACTATATATTATGTTAACACATCTTACCTGTCGATCGAAGAGTGGCGGATTATCGTTCACATCGGTGATTTCCACAGTGAAGGAGCAGACGCCCTCCAAACTTGGATCTCCCTGATCTGTTGCCTTTACCGTAACCGACACAAATTTTCCGTCGTCTCCCTCACGATCGAAAACTTTGTTTGTGGAAACTTCTCCGGTTTCCTCGTCCACTGTGAATTTGGTGCCCTTTTGGTTCGGTTGCTGTACAATGGAGTATTTAACCTGACGGGCGACAAGAACATGCAAAATTGTTTAATGATTGACACAATTGTGATTATAGCTTTCAGGCGTTACTCGCCACATACATGACATGCAACCAAAACCCCTACACTTTCGGCACTTTGTAGTGCACTGAACTTGGAGCGTGGCAACTCTGGCAGCACAGCTCGCAATATCTCGGCACGAAATCTTTCTAATGCAATTTGCCCTAATCGTGTTGAAAGTGGCCTAAATATCATAAGCCTCAATTAATTTGAAAGCCATTTTATTTTAGCAGCAACAAAGTAAAGTGTTTTCTACAACACACTCTATTTATAAACAAACAAAATATTTAACAATTTTAAACAACCCTACGTTAAATGCCAATGGCATTAGGATACCATTGAAATTATTTGAAAAAAATGTTTAAATTGAAATGAATAAAGTTAAAATTTCGAATTAATTCAATAATATTTTGCTTCAATAAATTGGTTAAATGTTGAAAAATTATGAACATTAACAGAAGCCCTTGTCCGTCTGTCTGTCTGTCTGTCTGTTTGAACGCGTGGATTTCAGAGACAAAAAGAGCTAGAGACTTTAAGCTTGGTATGTAGGTTCCTGGACCACTATATGTTGACCACCACATATAGCTGATATTGGAGCGATACGTCGAAAATGAAGTTTTAGTATGAATAAGTTTTTTGTTTGTTGAGATATCTTAACCAAACTGATAGAATATGCATCTGGGCTCGTATTATACATCCTGACTAAAATTGGTTCAAATCAATCCACCATATCATTTAACTGCAATAGAGACGCTTAATCGAAAATTGAGTCTTAGTATGAACATTTTTTTTGTTTTATGAGATATCTTAACCAAACTGATAGAATATGCATTCAAGTTGGTTTTGTACATTCTGACCAAATTTGGTTTAATTCGGTTCCATATATCATATAGCTGCCATAGGAACAACTGGTCGTAAATCATCTTCAGTACAGAGTACCTGAGCACAGGGTATCCTACTGTCGAGCGTGCTCGACTGTAACCGCGCACTTGTTTTACTTGAAAGTTAGCCTAAAATCTTTTGCCTGATTTCGCTTCATTTATTCAAATATCACTTTGCCCGGCTTACCTGTCCATTGACGCCCTTGTCCTCATCGGTGGCCACGACTTTGATAACCGGACTGCCATTAGGTGCACCCTCTTCCACCTTGGGATAGTAGGTGCCACAATCCTTGAACACCGGCTTATTGTCATTCACATCCGTGATGAAGACGACAACCACAGCGGTAGAAGTGTGTATGGTCTGATCGCCATTAACACAACAGGATCCATCATCCATAGCCGTCACATTGAGTTCATACTTATCGCGGTCCAGAGAGATGGCTTTGTTGTGAAGTCGAATGACACCCGTGATGTCCTCAATGACAAACTGTCCCGACGAAGTGCCGCCGCCAACGAAACCGAAGCGAACATTATCACCATCCTTGTCAGAGGCAACGACAGTGGTGACCAAAGTATTCGGACCGGCATTCTCATCCACATTGGGAGTGTAAACTTGTTGCGAGAACTTGGGCTCCTCATCGTTCTTGTTCTTGGTATAGACACGAACTGTAGCTGTGCCAGACTTGGCCGGTTCTCCTTTATCCTTTGCCGTAACAATAAATTCATAGTAGGCATTGTTGTTGTCCGCATCGAGTTGTTTGTTGTTTACAATAATGCCATTGGAGTCAACGGCAAAGTGATCATCCGAGACAAGATATTCAATTTCGGCATTTGCACCCGAATCCGCATCCATTGCTTTGACACGCAATATGCTGGTGCCCAACGGGATATCCTCATCCACATTGTGGGCCTGATAGTCGGGCAACTCAAACTTGGGCGCATTGTCATTCACATCCGTGACACGTATGGTAAGCTAAGGGAATGGAGAGGGTAGAGAGAGAGAGAGTGAGATTGGAGTATTTAATACATGAATGTAACGTATGGTTTGCTCAACTTACCTCAACGGATGTGGAGAAACCACCGGAATCCTCGGTGGCTGTCACAATCAGCGAATAAACGTGCGGTTGTCGCAGGTCCTCAAAGTCCAGCTCCTTGGCCAGTTTGACAATGCCCGATGAGGGTCCAATGTTGAAAGTCCCTGCGCCCTGCCCCTGAGCCTTTAATGTGTAGCGTATCTCTCGGTCCGCAAAGGACTTGGCCTTTACCGAGATGATGCTGCAACCAGACAGAGAAAGACGTTGAGCGAATGGGAGACAGAGGAAGAGAGAGGCTTATGTATGTGGTTGGGGTTGTCATCTTGTGGCGGATATGTAAAATGCATGCATATATTATAGAGTTGCCAGAGTACTCTTGGCTTTTCATCTGTCACTCGCTCGACTGCCTTTTGACAGTTGTTTTCCTATTGGAATTCCAATGAGCAGAACCATCACATTGTCATGCTCTCATTCGAATAGCATTTATTGGCAGCCCAACATTAATTTGCATAGATTTTCCAACTTTCAGCAAGAGTTAGTCTTATATATAGCTTAACTATCTAACAGAATGAACATAAAACTAAAACTGCAAATCATCAAAATGAATATGGGCTAATATTAACGTTACAACACATAAAAGGAACTGTGGATAATTTTTAATGGGGTATGGGAAAATGATGGAAAAAATTAATATTGAACCAAAATAGAGGCCAAAAAATAATGAAATTGACATTCCGCAAGCAAATCAGTTCAGATTTGACAAAGTTATGACAGTTTGAAGTTATCAAAAAATTGTCAAGGAGAAAGTAAGGGAAAGTACGGAAAAGTGGACGGTCATGACTCATTAGTTAAATTTTGTGCTTTAGTAAAATTTTATGATAAAAATTATCTTCTGCATTAAAGTCGGCTTTGACAAAGTTATGACAGTTTCAAGTTGTCAAAAAGCGTAAATTTTTAGCTCCAATTTTTAAGCTCATTTTTCTATTATCTATTTTTCATGAAAATCGATTATAGTAACTCGATTGAACGTTAAAAGAAAAAATCGCTTCTATGGGGATCAAATATTCGACTTTTTGATGTTTTTATAATACAATAATAATGTAATGAAATAGTGCATCTGACCATGTTATATATACGGGCTATATAATAATAATAATAATAGTAATAAGATTCTTATAATACAGTTAATTTAAAATATGCTATTGTTTAACATCTGTTACTTACTCGGAGTCCTTTTTCTGATTCTCTGGTATCTCGGCCTCATAACTGGGCATATAGAATTGTGGCGCCCGCTTGCCACCCACAATCGATAGACGTTCCTCTGGCGTGCTCTGGAATCGTCGATCATCCACCTTGCCGTTCTGATCCTCCGCCTTTACATACAGCACATACTCCATGTCCAGCTGGAAGAGATCTGTGCCCCGAGTGCGCACCACTCCCGATCTTTCATCCACCTCAAAGCGTCCGCCTGTACGATCGCGTACAATGAAATAATGTATATTATGATCCGTATCTGGATCGCGTGCTTGTAGTGTAAAAACGGGAGTGTTGGGTGGTGCATTCAGTTGCACCACCGCCTGCATGGGCAGTGGCCGATTGATGAAGTAGGGCGGCTCATCATTCACATCCTTCACTAGGATAATCACACGCTGGTTATCCGTGTACTTGATGCCAGCTGCAAATGGATGGAAACGAAAAATGGAAATTTTTTAGTTTTTTGTTTTTTTTTTTTTTTTAATTTTAGCAGTTTTTGTTTGTCTATGCATACTTTTTGCAGCAACTGTGTGTGTCTCTGTGGTATACCCGAAAACTTTGCCATTGTTATAACAACTAATGGATAGTTGGTTAAGCTCAGAGCCCGTTTCTCCCTTGTACTTTTCCGTTTTCCCCACATTTTCTGCCTTTCAACTGCCATTTGCAGAGCGTGTAATTTAAAGCGCTTGAATTTCACTTAAGCCATTCAGATGCAATGAGCTGGAAAAGCAGTCCAAAGCAAATGTTGCATGTTGCAAGTATACCCATTATTATTGCAAATATTCTGCAAAACTAATTCGTCGGTCATTTCGACACTTTGTTTTAACTTCGCTTCGTTTTAGTTTTTAGGACAAATTGGAAAGCACTTTTCAAAAGAATGCTATTATTTGATTTTAATTTAAAAAAATAAATATATAGAAATATTAAACTAAATCAAATCAAGGAATACCCATTATATGTAAGCTTCCAACCCAATTTATTGCTCGCCATGTGCTTCTACTATTTCACGCCCCTATTGGGTATAGAAACAGTTTTAATATAAAAGTACATTTCTGAAAAGGTTGCACATTTCTAACTAGAATTTGCAGGAATTTCATAAAAATTAAAATACGTGAAAAGGAAGTTCAAAAAGAAAATCAATAAAACAGCCGCCCGGCAGCAACGGAATAAATAAAAGAAAAAAGAAAAATAAAAGAAAAATAATGCAGGGGTCGCCTTTTGCTACCTTTTGCGAGAAATGTCTGCAACGGAAAATACCAATCATGTTGTTGTCGTTGTTGTTGGTTGGCGCAAACAGCACAGGCACAATAACAGCAACAGCAAACAACAACATCGAATGAACAAGAACAACTACAACAACAACAACATGGCAGCCCTACAAAGGGTCCAAAAAGGAACCCCAATGATGACTCTGGCGCATATTAGAAGCGAGTGTTGCTTTCAAGTATGCGTATGTGTGTGTGTGTAGGTGGGTGAAGTGGCCATGTTTTTGTATCTGTGTGTGTGGGTGTGTGAGTGTAGTAGTAGACAAATAAGACAGACGATTTACTTGCCCTTTGCCCGAGCCTTGGACTGAGTACAAAGGCGAACGAAATTCGAGCGCGATAAAAGGCAAAAAGAGAGACATGAGGGCGGGGGTAGAGTCGGATAGGGATAAGGAGAAGCATGTGTAATTTCTCAAGTGCAGCAAAGTGAATTGTAAACAGGCGGCAGTAACCACTCTTCCACTTTCCAAGCTCCCTCTCTTCCCTCTGTCTCACCAGTGAGCAAATATCATGCTAAAGACAAAGAGCACAAGCTCGTCAAGTATGTTATAGACATGTTAAAAGAAAAGAAGGACTGCCAAAAAAAAAATATATATTTTCTGCTGTTCAACAGATTGCACAAAAATGCAACAAACTTTGGCACAACTCTCCATCAAATGTGCAGAGGAATGGAAAGAAAAGAATGCAGTCTCTTGAGGCGTCTTGCCAACTTTCTTTACATTTGCCAAGTTTTTGTTATTTGCCAGTTTGGCATTGTAACGCTGTTCTATGGCTTACTGTCGCAAGCGGCTGGCAGGTAAAGTTGAAATTTAAATAACACGAAATGCATAAATGAAAGCATGCCACATTGTGCATTGGGGCATGCCACAAAGCAAAAACCACAGCCAACATGGCGGATTTCCGTGGCGACAATGCACACGATGTTTCAGGCTACAAACGAAACAAAATTTCAAATCGGGAAAATGGTAAAAAATGGCAGATCTGGAGATTTTCCTATTGTTATGCTAAACGACAAAAGAGCATAAGATTTTTAAGGCTTAATTGCTAAAGTCGACTTGGCTGCAACTTCTAACTTCAACTTTAAACCATGAATTTCACTTAGTTAAGTATTGCAGCATACTCTTGGCAGACAGTGTAAAGCTAGGTACACACGATGCAAACAATTTGCAGCAAGTTGAAAATAAATTGCAAATTATTGAAAGTTTTCGGTAGGGAATAAAATAAAGTAAGGTTGGCTGATAAGAAACGATTATTCATTTTTCTTTCACGATTCATTTTTCAATCCCAATAAACTTCTATTTTATAGGAAGAATAGAATATATTAGCTGGAATACCGAACTAACGTCGGTCAATCGATTAGTTAAATTAAAATTTTATTTATTTTTTTATATATAATGCTAAAAGTATTTTAATAATAAAATATATAAATTACAATAGTCTATCTAAAACTGTAGCCCTAAGAGGCTTGATACATAAGGTGACAGAAATAATTTTTTTAAAGTTTATGAAAAAGATTTAAAATGTTTTTAAATCAAGCACAAAAATATTTGGATTGGATCATATAGTTAATGTGATATTTAAATCAAGTTCAAGCTCCTTGAAGTACTTATGCAAAAAATGAAGCCAAGCTTCTAAGAAAATTCAACTGAATATTTTATCGCTAGAGTCTGACGCACATTTATTAACAATACTCCGACAAGTATCTGCTTTTATATGGGAGAGAAGTACATTAACATGGTAGAAAAGTGTTATGCAGTTTCATATGTAGAAGTCTAACTGATTAATGATGCTCTATTAGCTGCTTTGTAAATTGTAAATTACTTTCCCTCGTATGCTGCAAACTATCATCAGTTTTGCTCTCACACAAAAGGAAACCATGAGCCGGGAAGAAGAGAAGAGAGAAAGGGAATAAGTTTTGCCGTCAGATGACATCACATTAGGAGACCATTAAAATAAATTTATAAAACGTAGAGCATAAATAAATTTCGCTTACGTTGCACGTAACACAACTTCAAGTTGTCAATTTTCCCTAACAAATTCAATTTTTATGCGCATCAATTTAGCACAGTGATTCCGGGAAAGAAGGGCAAAGGACCACCCACATGGACTGTATCCAAGAAACTCACTAGAGTTATTTCTGCCTGACCACCCACTGTGCACATCCGCACCACCGTCAAAAGCATACAAGTTCCATATACACGTACTATATAGAGAGCTGTCTGCGTAGATAAATAAAAAAAATAGAAAAAGATGAGGGAAATGTGGAAAAAAGAGGAAGAGTAACTTGAAGCTGGCACCCACTTGAAGCTGATGGAAGTCGTGCAGCATCTGAGTAGTACTGAGAGCGGGACAAGTGAGTGAGTGAGTGAGTGCCACCCTAAGCCACCCTAAGCGGCAAACTCAAGCTCATGCCCTTGTCTGAGAAGGACTTAGCAAGGCGACTCTGCTCTTCATCATCTTACGCTCAGCACTTTACACTTTACACTTAACTCTCTCTGTCTCTCTCTCTCTCTTTCTAAAATTGGAAGTCATCCACATCCACAGAGACTACAGTCTCGTGGTCCATGGTCCATGGTCCATGACTGGGTTTCCACTTAATCCATTGAAACAATAAGCAGCTTTGTTTGTCTACCCACGATGTTGTCGTCGTCATAGTCGTTGTGGCTTTAGGCTTTTGCGAAGCTCTTTCATTCCTGTTTCCCGTGTGCAACCCAACACTGTGATCAACCCAAAAAAAAAAAAAAAAAAAAAAGATTTTCGTTGTTTTTCAGCACTGGTTTTGAGCCTCGTGTTACTCTCTTTTGGTTTCACATTGTTGTCTCAAACGTCGCTGAAGTGCAAAGTAAATGCGAAACAAAAGACTGGCGCCTTTCCGGGTTCGCTTTTGGGGTCTGGTTGAGTTGCATGTTGCAAGTTCGTGATACTAACCCCTAAGCAGCCACTGCAACACTCCGAGATGCCTTGGCTTATGATGACAATGGCTGAATGGCTTTGAAAGCCATCCCTAGGTAGTGATAAGCGGAGCATTAAAACTGATGTTGCTATTTCTCTTCACCTCACCTCTCAAATCTCCGCTTCTCTGGATAAAGTTGCATGGCTTTGACTTTTTAAGAGTCTAATGCTGCCATGCGTGTGACTGTCACCTAATGCATGTGGTAGTTTTGATAAGAACTGGGGCACAATAGCATGTGGCTTGGCTGTCATAAGTATGTATCTGTAATGGCACTATCTGAAAGCCACTTCTAGACAATAAACTACTGCTTACAACCAATTGAAATGTTACTATGAAGACACCACAAAATGAGGTGGCTTTAAAGCTGTTGTGTTACAAAACAATTTCAGAGCGACAATTTATTTATTAATTAGTTGGACTCTTTGCTTTGGGTTATATAAGAAAATTAATAAAATGGATTAAACGTTAAATCAAATAAATCTGATTAAGTCAATATGATAATATTAACAGTATCATTAATGATTAAAAGATAGAGTAGATACAAATAATAACTTGAAAATTAAGATGAAAATTAAACTTAAAAAATATTTAATCAATGCAAACTAATGCTTTTAAAGTTACTTTTTCATCTACTATGTCCATCCAAAGTTACTCAGAGTTGATTTCAATTCATTTTACTTGTAATTTCAATGTAATTTCCTGCAACAAATTATTAAGACAATAATGATGGAAAATCGAGCAAATGCAACATTTATGTCATTATCATTTGATTGTTACATTTCCGCAATTTAACTTCAACTTAACCTTTGCCTTAACAGGGGACTAGATAGAAAGTGGTTGCAAAGCTTTATTGATGCCACTTGTCATTCCCCTTGCTAAGCGTTGACACTTCATTTGTGCCCCCAACGACAGCGTCGAGGTAAGTAGAAGAAAGTCATATTAAGTAGTATAAGGGTGTCACAATGCTGTTCATATTTTTTGCTCTTTGCTTGATTAAAATGCAGTCAAGTCGAAACTTTTATCCGTTCTTTGACATTTCAGTTGCGTTTCAAATAAATTTCTTTGGTTTTTACTTTACTTTTTTTTTTTATTGTGGTTGCTTTTGGTTATATCGTTGTGGGTTCAGTTTATTCCAGCGATAACTACGGCCAGGTAGTTTTGTTGCTGACTTTTATGACTCCCGTAATATTTGCGTTATGTGTTTGATGGACATATTCTTTTCTTTTCTTTTCCATTTTCTACCCTCATTTTGATGGCGTGCTTTTAATGAAGCTGCCAACAAAAGCATTGTGCGTGTGTGGAGTATCTAAAGCTAAAGTCAAATATTGAACTTATTGATGAAGTTGAGAGGGAGTGTGAGATGTGAAATCACTGGGGAATTGCTCCAGCTATTTTGTTGGAATCCTTGCGAGATTATGCGGAGTAAAAGTTGTATATATAATAAATAGTCAACAAAAGGAGATATACATAAAAGAAAAAATGCTATTCTTTTCCAATTGTTTAAAAAACTCTGATAAAAATTTAAGTACTATATATGGTTGTTTACTTTATACTCTTCTTGACAGCGCCGTTGCTCCCGGGGCAACGATTTTGGCAGCGATCAAATATTTTAGACTTCTTTCACTTTTTAAATGCTGAGTCGTTGCCATTTTATCCGCATATTGTATGCATTTAACAATAACATCCTGAATATTGAATTCTTTAAAAATACATGCTATGTTTTGTTATTTCTAAAATTGTAAAATTGATTAAAGGTCCTAATTAATATTAATATTTTCTTAGCTTTAATGAAAGCAAAATCATAAATTAATTTTAGTAATTTTAGTAAATAAATTGCAACAAAAAAGTTTTTTTTTATGAAAATTAAGTGTTCATTATGAATAATAAAAAATACTTTACATAAGTAAATAGCTAGTTTAATTTGGTTGAAAATAAAATAAATAATTTCAGAAATATTTTATATTTTCAAGTATATTTTATTCGGTTAATAATTTAGAATAGAATTACAAAATTATTTAAAAAGACAAACAACCACATAATTCATTTAATTTAATTTTTTTAAATAGTAAATTATATAAATTTATATTATTTTTGAAGCAAAATTAATGCTCAATAATTCAGACCTCATTTAGGTCACATTTGTCAGCTACTCTTAGGTAGCTAATTTATCCGCTTTTGCAAGTGGTTTCAACTGGCTGTCAAGCTAATGAAAACATTTGACAGCATTAAAATTTGTCATTGCAAATCAGCAGCTTCCACATGCCACATGCGAATCCGGAATAAGCTGGCTTGTAACTCAGGCTCAAATTGAGACAACTATATAAATATTATGTAGATGTGTGTGCATGTGAGTGTGTGTGTGTGTGTGTGTGTGTGTGTATATATGTATTTTCAGATGCTAGCACAGCGTGCAGTCCTCAGTTTGAGTTGCCATTTATTGAGTCACTTAACTGCAGCGCAAATGAGTTAACACCTGGCAAAGGGACGAGCAGCAAGTTGTCTGCCCCAGAGGCAGAGACTGGAAACTGGTGTCGTCTCTCCGCTGAATGAATGCAAAATTATGCGACAGCTCATGCACAAAAACGGTGTGCACTTATGTGTGTGTTGCAAGACCAACAATGAGGGGGCAGAGACTGGCAGATAGAGACGTGTCGTTGCGTCTGCTTATCTGCCACGCCTTGCCGCATGTCAGGGCAGCAAATTGGCAGTTTCTGATAAAGATAATGTTATGTCTGCTGCTGTTGCTGCTTCTGCTTCTGCTGAGGCAGCCATAAAACTTTTACTTTAGTAGGTGTCACATTTCTTTTCCTCTATTTATATCCCACTCTCTCTCTTTCTCTCTCTTTTTTCCTGCTTCTGACAAATAAAGCTCGCAATTTAAAACGTTCAGCATGCGCAAATGCTTCAGCAATTTTAGCAGCTCTTTAGCCGCTGATGTTGCCACAATGACGGGGCAGCCATAAAGCAAAAGCCGGCCATCATTTGGAGCGAAACTCGTAGACACATTGCCTTATCGGTCCACCAGCTAATGCCAGTCTATTTAATTGCCAATTTCAGCAACCAGGGCAAAAAAAAGTACAAATAAAAAATAATTGAGAATAAAATTTAAAAAATGCCAACATTAATAAATTAATTAGCGCTGCAAAGGGAAAGAAGACTTGAGAACCCTTAGTTGCCCAACCGAGCGAAGACTCAATTAAAATTTACGCAGAAAACTCAGAAGCCCCCAGGAACGCCATGGGGCCATTAGCTGTCAAGGCAAGTGTAGGACAGCAGCAAATGGATACAAGAAGGCAAACTATCTTCAAGGGAAGACTTCGAAGTTAATATACTCTATTGACAATGAGAGAGAGGAATAGAATGCTTAAGTAATATTCTAAAATATTGTTGGCATGAAAGATAATTAACTGCTTGAAAAGTAGACTTTAGCATTTCTCGTAAACGGTACAGTAAAGACACAAATTAAATGGACGCTAAAGTAGTCAAGAGTTTGTCTGATTAAATAAAATTATTAAGGTGTAATTCAAATATTTCATAACAAATTTTATTAGACTTATTACAATTAATATACTCGTATGTGTTGCCAGTCGCTTCGAAATGTAGAATGAATTATATATAAAAATTAAGAAAGTTATATTTAGATAGTTCTTTGACAGAATTCTATGTCTTTTAAGGAGTTTCTGTATGAGTTATGAACATAAGACTGTTCAAAATTAGAACCAATGTGTTTCTAAAATGAGTGTAAGGAATAAATTTAATTCGATTAAAATTAAATTTGATCTTAGGCTCTTTATCAAAGTCCAGCTAAATTTAATTAGAGATATTTTCTAATTTCACATTGTTTTGTATGCATGTTACGTCAATATTACTTAGATTTTTTTAAAGTCTATGATAGCAAAAATATCCTTTTATAATATATGTAAAAAAAAACTTTCAACTCTTTTATCTGTCTTATCTTCGCTTCGATGTGACTTGAATCCATAAATAAACCATTTGTAAAGGCTTTAAGTTCGTTTAAAATGTCATAATGGTCTACACAATCAGCAAACCTTATGCCAGACCAGTTACCTGACTGGCTCAGCGTTTGGGCCAAGTTTGCATAACTGCGGCACGGCAACTGCTGCCTCGGCTCAAAGTGAAGTGAAATTGCGCACATGGCAGACATTAAGCGAAAATTTATGAAATTTTCTTCACGCAGCCGGAGGTTTCGAATGTTGAAGGTAGAGTAGAAGATAGTACCGGTAGCAGAAGCTCCACAGTATGCCGTCGAATCAGGGGCCTTGTGCTTTATCTGGCTTGCGTTGGCTGTTATCCAGCCATCAGCTATGAGCCTGATTGAGTTTGATGGCGATTGTGTGCAGCAGCAGCAGCAACTGTAGCAACTGCGCTGACTCTGACTTGATTGCAATTTCACAGTAGATGGGAGTCACAACAGAGCGACAGGAACAGCCAGCGGCCACCTGCATACCAATCAAATCAAACGCACTACGGATGAGTCCACCTGAGTCTCAGTCATTAAAGCCTCAGGCATTGGCACGGCATATTAGATTCCTTTTTTTCATTTCATCCACATTTTTTTTTATGACTTTGGCTTCTGATTAATGTGTCAGTGTTTTGTGTGAACACCTAGAAAAATGGCAAGTGACTAGAAATGGCGAATTCTCTCTGGCAAATGGCAGCTTTAACTTTGAGTTCAAAATGTTAAAAGTTCATAAATTTTCTTGTATTTGGCAAAAATCTATGACCCTGGAAAATCCATTGAACTGTGAAAGTCTCTGATAAACATTTCGAAATTTCTGAATTGCTGTTATACTGAGCTGTGCATGGGCTGTTGAATTGCCTATAATTAATGGCCAGCAAGTAGTCAAGTATATTAGAGCTAAATGTTATTTACGATTGAATATTTCAATATTTAATGCTTTCATGCCTTTGATATAATATTTATGACTTTATTTTACAGTCACTCTATTTATATATTGTATATTTCATATGTGACTACACATTATAGTTAGTTAATTAGACTACATGGTTTTCAATTGTCATAAAAATTGTTGTTGAAGTTTCCAAAACATCCAGATAATGTCCAGATTATTTTCTAATTTTATTTAAGCTAGCCACGAGTATTTTTCAATTTTTAATTTAACCACTTAACATCAAATATCTTTCAATATCACTAGTCATTATACCTAGTTAAATTTTAACAAAACATTGCCAATTTAATTTTTATCACATTACATTTTCTTCATAAAATATCTTTCTTCAAATAACGCTGTACTATTTAAGAACTTAATTTAGTCTGCTCTTCAAGTAACATGATCTTTAACAGCCACATGCGAAAGCACACACTTCATGTAGCCAAGTACTTCACTATATGTCTTACTGCTTGGTTATATTCATAACCCAATCTCATACGCGTATCAATTACATTTCGCAAGAGTTGTCCCATAAATCAGTCTGTGCACTTTATGTGTTGCCACTTGAGCAACGCCACTAAAATATCAACCCCCCCCAAGTGGGATTATTTGAACGGGAAAAGCGTAAAATTATTGTTAATGCCGCATTTAATATGCATTTTTATGCCATCAGCTTTCCAATAATAATCGCAATAAGTAGTCATAAGAAAATATATAAGAAATGTTCCCTTGTCTCCCACATCAACTCCCACTCTCTCTTTAATTTTCTATATCGTTTTCGCTATGTTTCTCGCTAAAGCTTCTCCCTTGGTAATCATTTCGTAAGCCCTGAAATGTATGCTATGAAAATTTGTAGAACGTGCTGTATATTTCAAGTGGTTGCTGTTTCAGTTGATACTGATTTAAGTCTCACTTGCTATACATACCAAAAAATACGAAATGAAAATTTAGTATTCAGAAAATTTCCCAAATTAAGAGGAAGTAGACAAAAATTGAAATGCTGATAATGTTTAAGGCACACACACAACACAAGAAAACGCTCATTTGGCACATTAAGCCATGTAGATGATGCTTATTGTTGTTGTTTCGTTTGTTTATGTTGTTGTTGTTGTTGTTGTTGTTGTTGTTATTGCTGGGACATGTGACACGCACTTTCCATTCAATATAGTTAAAACCACACAATGGTGCAGCAATTTACACGCTTTGGTCAGTTGGCATGTTGTCATTAAAGGCCAGTGACAGAAAATCCAAACACTATCAGATTTTTTTTTCTCTGTAAATTGATGTTGTTGTTGGCCAACAAATGCACAGCAGCTCCACAAGCGCGAACATTTTGCATTTTAATGAGTAAACGCTGAATATCCCCCATTGCGCAATCCACAAGGCATTCAGAACTCTGAGGTCGGGTTCGGGATCGGGGTCAAGGGATGCTTCGGGGAGGTCGGAGTCTGGGTCTGGGATTGCCCATCGTGTGAACAACACTGCAACACTGCATGTGCAAAGTGTGATTGGCCTACCCATGGGGGAACCTCAGCACAATTTCATGTTGGCTCTGCAAAAACAAATTTTAACCAAAGCCACTCCCTCCTCCGTGCCGAAGCATATACATCGCTACTTTTTTTTTTCTGTTGGAGAGAGTTTTTTGGTTATAAAACCTCTCAAACAATTTGTATTTACGTTGTAAAAACAAAAAGGCAAACTGGCCTCATCCTGCCTTGCAGCACAAAGTTGCCACCTGCTGTTTGATTTGTGTCCTGTTCGGTTCAGTTCTATGTTATATGAAACACTCGTAAAAAATATTGAAATTGAGTGTTTTTATGCACTAGTCACCCATTTGGCGATAATTATAAACTAAACAGAGAAAACTATTAAAAAAAAGGTCTGCAAAATATTATTCTTTGACTTATTGTCTTTCTGTTTTGTCATAAATAACTTGTGCAAATATTTAATGATTAGGAGCACAAATTTCACTAAGCTAAAATTGGTTAAACTAAATATTGTTCTACACAATTTAAGAGCGGCTGCTTTAATTAAAAGAGTTGTTAACATATTTTCCACAGATACCACAAAAGTAAATTTATGTGCAAATCATTGAATTACTTATTCAGACATAAATGTGCTTTAATTTATGAGTCTAGAGGTCCAAATTTATGAGACTCAAGTTATGTTTTTGTTGATGCAAAAAGCTTATTGAAAATGCCTGATTGGGTCATCAATTTTAAAATTTTACAATAATTACAAAATATGTGGAAATCGTTAAATAAATGGATTCTTTCTGATTTTTAATACAATTTATTTCATACTTTTTGGGGTGGAAATAAATGGATTTTAAGGTAGTAATAAAAGTTCATTAAAGTACGATAAGTCTAAATAATAACTGAAATTAAAGTACTAACTATTTTGATTACAAACAATGTGATAATTTAGATGAGATTAAAATTACAAATTAATCATCATTTTACATAATTTATTACCTCTATGTTTACCTGATCTTAATGAGACTATCCAGAAAAGTAGCTTTAAATAATACGAAGCGTTATTCAAAAACAAAAGAGTTCCATCTTGTGGGTGTAATGGATTGTTTTTGTGATTTGCATGTGAGAACGGGGGCGTGAAAAAATTTGATATAATCCTGAGTTTCTCCATACTCATGGAAGTTTGTCTCCCGAATTTGGTTCCTCTAGCTCTTAAGGTCTGTGAGGTATAGGCACAATTCACACAAAAATTTCATGATTTTAAATTTTCCGCCATATCCTTTGATAAGTGATGCCCATTTTTAAAAAGTGTGACCCATTTTGTGACATTCTGTTAAAACCAAGATGAGAGATCGAAAAAAGTTAAAGCCTACATATAGGGTAAAGTAGGCTTTGAAATTGAGATGAGAAAACGGCCTTTTAGAGATTAATAATATCTATTTTCAGGTCGCTATTATAAAATATAAAATTATTAAATTTTGAATTGCATTTTCTGTTAATTGCATTCAAAGTGCACACTTATCGCCTATAAAATATTATCGACATATTATAAAAATTAATTTTAGATTTTAATTAAATTCTCATGCAATGCTTGTGATACTTAAATGTCTGTAGTGTGTCGAAAAAAAAAATGAAGCCAAGTTTCACTAACAAGCATGTGCGTGTCACTAAATTTATTTGCGTGCGCAAAATCAAAATCAAATTCATTGACATGTGAAATTTCATGGATCAAGTGACACAATGTCACACATATTTGGTGGTTGAGTGGATCTGATTTGTGGCTGCAATTGCTGCAGCTCAAATCATGTGTAAAGACGCTGAACGTTAACTTATCGTCGTCAGTGTGGTGATATCTTTATTTGGCTCAATATCGTGCGCTGTTAATTAGAGCATGACGTGTTGCCAGTGTTGGCTAATAACAAACGACGCCCACACAAATCACAGAGTCGCAATTTTCACTCAATTGCGAGTCAAAATGTTATAAATAACTGCCACAAGGAAGAAAACGCCTCTTTTTATTCAAACACAAGTCTTTTTTTCTGCAATGCAAATCCACATGCCGCAGGACGAGTTAAGGGAAAGTTTGGGGGGCAGTTAGGCAGTGCTAACTGGCCTTTGGCTATTCGCGTGGCGGCCTCCGGTTTGCCTATCCGTCCGTCTATAAGTCCGTTTGTTTGCCTGTCACGTAACGTAACGTTGTGTTGTTATAAACGCAATTTGTGCCATGAATTATTACTGCGGCTTTTGCATAAACGGATGTGCGAGCGCAAGAAAAACAAATGGAAACAATCCTTGCAAGGATCCGCTCCTTAACAAATGCCGCAAGTTGCAACTCTTAACTGATAACTTGCAACTCAGTTGCTTCACGCTAAACTTTAGTTTGCCACACGAAATTTGTCAAATATATATTTTGTCTGCATTTTGCTATAGAAATCATTTTTCTGAATCGATTGATTTTTCCATTAAAAAATCCAACGAGTGCCATTTATCGAATTACAGCTGAAAATGGGGGCTATTTTGTAACTTGATTGATTGATTAGCATTTTGATAGAATTTAAAATGTGAATTTAAATTAGGTTTATCGAAATTAAATATTGTTATACCTGTTCCTTATTCTGATTTTTCGTTTTTTTAAACTAAACAAACAATGAATTGATCGACTATGCCTGTATTTAAGCTTAGAACACTCTTCTGAAATTTATCTTCGCATTAAGGTGAAAAAAGAATTTAGCCAAGTTAGGTTTTAAATTTTTTGATGCTACTAAAATGATGCTACTATTTTTAGTTTTTATTAAATTAAGTCGAAAGTGGAATTCGGAACATGTCGATGCACGAATGATAATTGAAATAATAACAGAATAATTAAATAACCAATTAAAAAAATAAAATAAAATGATAATTGTGACAAGATTATTTCATACACAAATTAACAAACCAAATGATAATTGTATTTTTCGGAAGCTAAGCTAATTGAAGAGCAAGACAAACATTTGAAAATCGATCAATTAATATTCGACACATGCCGTTTTTCATTATGTGAACTGCAAACGGTTGCAATAATATTTTCAAATAGAACAATTACAATTGCGTGTGTGTGTGTGTGTGATGGGTCACACAATGTTGCAACAGTAACACCAACAATGACATAATAAACCAGACATAAAAAAACTGTCGTCAGTTCGAAAAGCCGCAAAACGAAGTTGCAACCGCTGTTAATCGGAGCAGACAGAGAGACCGAATTTTAGTCAAGCCAAAAATGCCTAAAGGAAGACACAGACACACACATACTCAGTTGGCAACAAAATGGCGCCCTTTAGTTTGAGAATGTGTTTGCGTGTGTATATAAAGTAGATTGGTTGCTATGGCAGCCGCCGGATGAAGCAGCTGGCTCAGCCGCACTGCGCCCAAAAAATAAAATCAAAAATAAATACAAAAACATGAAGAAGTCTCTCACGATGCGACTTTTGTTTGTTTGCCATTTTCTTTTTAGTTGGCCAAAATGGCCGCCGGTATACGAATGTGCAATGGCAATAACACATAATGACCAGTCCAGCAATAAATAATGGCGCACAGTTTGTGCAGTCAAAACAGGAAAAGCAACGAGAAAAAAACTGGAAAAACTAAACGACAAATGGTACAATAACACGAAGTCAACAGACGACTGCAAATAACATGGACAAAGTATACACAGCGTTCAACCCTTGGCCAAAACAGAACAACAACAGTATTAACTTATGTATAGATAAATACTTTATATATATAGCAAAAACTTGTATCAATTTTAGTCGTGTATTTTCTGTAGACAAAAATCGACAGAGTGTAAAATTTGCTGAGTTTTGACTTTTAAGCTGTCAACCATTTTGTTAGTAAAGCTGTTGTTGCTGTCAACACTTTTGGCTGTTGTTATTGTAATTTTTGGCCGAAAATCAGCTTAATATAATTCATGATAGGACGTTGTGTCGGAAAACTTCATAAAATTTAAGTAGACATTAAGTGAACTTTACCGATAATTTTCGCATAAATCAAATAAAATTTGTAAGTGGCTGTTTTGCATGAACTAATTTTAATAATATTTTTCAGTGAATAACTTAGTAATAATGCATAGTAAATAGGGATATTCTGATATAAATATTATCTTTTTGTTATATGAAATGCTGAAAAGTATTATTTTGAGAACTGCATTTTAAAATTAAAAATTTAGAAATAATATGCAAACATAATTTAAAAAAATGCTTCTAGTTAGATAAACATTATATTTTTATTTTATTTATAATAAAAGAAAAAACATAATTGGTTAATTTTAGTTTACTATTGCATACTTTGCGGATGATTAAATAATTCGTGGGAAAATCGAAAGCTGCCATTTGCCTGGGCGAAGGCCAAACAAAAACAGAACACAGATATATTAATTTGCACTTGTTTTCTATCTACACAGCATAGTCATTAAGTGTAAAAAAAGGAACACGAATTTACATGCCCCTCCTAAAATGTATGTGTATCTCATGTTCGCTATGTTACTAAATTCAAATGTAAATTCTTATCCAAATACAAATACAAATTGAAGTGCGCAAACAAAAATTCTTTGGTAAAACAATCAAATAGTCTACGTTGTTGACATGAGTAACTTTTCTTGTAAAATGATTTCGAGACAATTTGATGCTTTTTTCATGTTTGCCACATTACAGCAAATTATTTGACTGACGTTTTGGTACAATAATTTTTGTATAATAATCTCTTTGTATAATATATAACAAAAGTTTACTGCATCATCAAAATCAAAAGCCAGTCGATTTATTATTTATTTTTAATGTTGACTTCTGCTTTATTTCATTAAAGATTTGCAACAATAACAAAATTCATCAATTCTATTGTATCTTAAATATATTTTTGTTTATTTAATCATGTCAAAAATGTGATTGAGATTATACATATTTTGTAGTTATCCGTTTATCACCCTCTTATTTTCTCTGTCCCTCTCTCAATTACCTGAAAATTAGACTCAGGGTCTGTCAGTGTAACCGCATGGCAAACAATTTTAAATCCAATTCCAATTAGAATTTAGATAAAAGCCACAATAAATATGAAAACCAAACACATACACACTAATGCAAAATCAAAATCGAATCAAATAACGATCAAATTGAGTGTCAAAACGTTTTTGGTCAAAATACAGATTTGCATTTTTAATTTGGGTTAAGATTGCGCGCAGATAACCTGTACAGACTGTATAGTCTGTGTGTATGTGTGGGTGTAAGTGTAGATGTGTGCATGAATGTGTCACACGCACACAGACCTGTCAAAAGGTAAACCCATCTATGTGCTAAATCCCAACACCAACAACATCGACATCAAAACCAGCTGTGTGACACACTTGTTGTTCTTGTGGGTTTGACATTGTTTTTGTAAGCATTTAGCTGCCTTGGAAGGTTACACACACATACACATTAAGTCACCGTTACATATAAATTGTGTATACGTACAATACATTTTATGTAGCGTAAACTAAAACTTGCTAAATATTCGCCATGCTCGACTGTCACATTGAAAAACTCGCAGCTGTCCGACACCCACTGCCCCGCCCATCACAACCACTTTCCCCAACACGCCCCCACTTTCCTCTCTGGCGTTTACCATATACGGAATTTATGTCGCGAAACTTTTGCAGCGCTTTTTCTTCAGCGTTTTGTCGCTGTGGCTCTTCAAAATTTAGGCCAAAACACTTTGAAGCCCAGAAGAGCATCACGCTGTTCTCCCTCTCTCTTTCTCTCTTTCTCCATTTCGGGGCTAGCGTCTGATGCTCAACCAGAAGCAGAACTAAGCAGAACATCAACATGAAATATGCCATAAATGATGTGTATTTACCCACAAGTTTGCTGTTGTTGTAACTCAGCTCGAGTTTAGTTCTATCCTAAAAATGTGCTTAATAATTCACACATACAATTTTTGAAATTTATCAGAACATGAACTTCAAATGGTCCAAAAACTAACACAAAAAACAGATAAAATAAACTATATTTTAATAGACACTTTATGTTTTTTCTCAGCACAATATACTTGTTGGTATTTACACTATGCGGAAAATTAAAAATTTAATATTAAAAATGTTAGTTTCATATTTTAGGGTTATTCTTAATATTTAAAATATGAAATTACTTACTCTCTAATTCGACGTGCTTATATCAAAATGCTTCTAAATTTTTAACAAATATATAAACAATTTTTTTTTAAAATAAAACAAAATAAGTTAAATATTATCACAAACTTTAGACTTTAAAATACTGTACTATTGAAATTCTAACAATAGTTGCTTGAATATTTTAGTGTCGCTTAAAAATTAATTGTCAGCATTCAAACAATAAATTGAAATATCATTAAAAGTTTTGGAATTTAATATATTAAAGTATATTCTCAAATTATCCACTTGGTTTACAAATCATTTAAAATGTATATTGTAAATTAAAGGATTCTTCATGCCCAACCACAATACACCTTAACTTTAGACTCTTTGGAGGAAAACCTTGAAGATTTTGTCTTGGCAGACCTTGCAAGTTCCGTCATGCATATAAATTATGTAAATTAATGTTTAATTAAGTAAGTTACTTTGGGTACAAAGCAGCAACAGTTAATCTAACTCAGCTATACAATGACATACATCCTCTCTCTCACACACTCTGATACTATTATGTGATTCTGTGTGTTTCTGCTGCAAGTTTTAAGTTTTTGAGCAATGCGTGTAAATTTGCAACTCGACTTGAATTTTAAAATTTATAATTTATCACATTCTTCTTCTTTATGGTTTCCCTTGCTTCTTGCACACTCTTTTGAGTATTTCTGAAGTTATGCTGCATTTCTCGCTTGGCAATAAAAATTAGTCATGGAATTTAGCATGTTGCATGTTGCACGTTTCACGCTGGGATTCGTTTAACGGTCACCAGCTGCAGTTTATGACGTTTTATCTATCCCCTCTTTCCTCTCTGAGGGGGTTACATTCCCCTGGAGGCTGCAACTTTAACGAGTATGTCTGTAATATTAGCTCGACACTAGTTTTCGCTCGAGCTTTTGTCGTGTTCCTGTTGCAGGTTTTTGTGTGTTGCGGTTGCCTCAAAAAAAGTTTTTATCGCTTACAAAACTTGCAGCTGTGGCACTGTGGCACGCCCCCGAAAGAGCAGCTCAATAATATGAAAGGACAGTAAAAAGTTTCAGCTTTTTGGTTTTCCAATCTTTGAGTTTTGTGAGGTAAAACAAAACACCAGCGGGAGCAACAACCACCTGCCACATGCCACATGCACCCTTTGCTGAATAACTTTACATTATCAAATAGTCTTCCTTTGCCCCTTTTCGTGATCCTTTTAGCAACTGTGTCCTGTATATCCTGTGTGCATGTGTTATTGTTGTTTTGCATGCGTGCAAGTTTTCATTTTTTATGCACTGCATAAATTTTCATGCCTTTTCCCTTTTACATGGCACAATAACACAGAAGAGGATGAAGGGAATTCCCTGTTTTTGTTGCTTTTCCCTTTCTTATATGTATTGTATACTCATACATGCTATGTTTTTGCATTAGTGACGGAATGCCAAAAAGCAGCAGGAAAGAACCCACCAAACCACCTCCCCACCCATCACTCTCCATTCCAGGGGGTGTTTTTCGTGGAGAGAGGAGGGGACTCTCTCTTGCAGTCTCTATATACATATATATTTTTTGTTGTCTAACAATGCGATATGCGAAATTTCTAAAACAAACACGCGCCATTCGAGTGGGCGACTCAATCAGTCAGTTCCCCCAGCTGCCCTCCGTTGTCCCTTAAATACTGCACCCCTCTCCACAATACTACCGCATGCCCCCGAGGCACTGCATCAAATCATGCGTTTGTTTTACCCGACAATGGGTTGGGGTGTGTGTTTTGGGTGTGAGTTCTTCCTTCTAATTGTAACGAGCCGTTTCCTGTTGGACTCGCAACCCAACCCCTAAATATAATTCTCTCATTTTTACTCTCTTTCGTTGTGCTCTTCTCTCAGTGCGCTTGCTCAGCATTTCATCTCATTGCGTTTCATTTGTTTCATTTTCAGCGTTCCAATTGCTCTACTGCATTCCAATCTGCAAGTGCTCTCTCTTGCTCTCTCTCCCTCTCTCTAAGTATATGGTGTGTATTGGCGTAGCATTTTAAATGAATGAAAAATATTGTCGTACATTTTTTTTGTCCTTCGCTTCCCAGGAAGCCCTTCAACAAACGCCTACAACGCCAAGTGCAACGCATTGTTAAGTGTTTTTGTTGGGTTCCTCTCAACTAAATGAATTATGTTTATCTGGCATTTATGTCCTGGCGCACACACAAGTGACCCAACAGACTTTCTACTTTTTTTTTGTCCCTGCCCTTCGTTTTCTACATAAATTAACTCGAATTGCAGAGCACAGCAACCGTAACAATCAGTTCTATGTGCAACGCATATGAATCACATCGGATCTCCTGACATGATGATGATATGATATATATGATATGTGAGTAGACAACCAATTGGTTGTAAGTACCCATTGTATGTCCCATCGATAAGCATAATGATTTTCGGGCATGTTGTTAAGCATCTCGTTGAGTTGTTCAAGTTGCAACACTCATGTAAATATTGCCTCAGAAGCAGTGCTGCAAATGAGATTATTTCAAAAATGTATATTTGTTCAATTTAGTTTCTTGGGAACAGTATGCCTAAGCAAAGCAAATAGTAATATAATCTTATAGAAAAAGTTTCAAAATTTAATTTTCTTGCAGTGCTGAAGAGAGGAACGAAATGAAAGGAAGAAATATTGTTTAATTGTTTTATTAACTCCAATTAGACTTTGGCATACTTAAATTTCATTGTAAAATCAGCGTTGCTCGTGACCTAAAAAGAATTAATTGAATTGCATAAAAGCAACACTTAAATTGTCTCCCAGCATGTTGTATCAAAAACTGTTTAGCATTCAGCTTGGTACAGAATTGCAAAATGTTATTTAAGCGAAACTTGCGTGGCATTAATTATTTTTCCAATTTATTTCGTTAACTTGCTGAGAACTCACTTCACTTAATACAGTCAATACACATGTACTTTCAGAATCTTCGTCCTGCTCGCAACTCACAGCTTTTAAAATCCGCATTTCATTTATTATTGAAAAGTTCATTCTCCTCTTCGAATGTGTCAAGCTAAAGAACACAATAAAAAATTTAATGAAAAGCGGCAGTTAAAAAAACGATTAATGCGAATAAAAGAAGTAGAGAACAGTGGAGTGCGACATGTTGCAGTTGCATGAATGAATTTATGGAAATTGTTAATTGACTGACAGATGAACAATGCGACAGGCCCTCATGCTAACGCCAGTCTCCAGTCTCCAGTCTCCAGCCTACAATCCCCAACTAAAGATTATATCCAGTCTGTGCTGCAATTAGCAAATGCAGTGCGGAAAAACTGAAGTAAAATCAAGGAAAATGCAAAATTCAGGCCGACGTTGAGTTAAGCTGATGTTGGTAATGTTGGTTTGGTCGAGATCGAGGGAAGTTAAACAATTCATGGACCTGTCTGTCAGTTAACTGAAGCAGTATTGTCATTTTCTGCCATTTCTGTTTCAGCATGGACATTTTGTAGTGTTTATTTGGTCCTGTTTGACAAACAGGTAGACAGTGAGACTGTCAGGTAGTCGGACAATCGATTGGCTGCAGTCCAGGAGTGAACTACCAAGGACTGCTCGGTTTGTTTATGCCCATGTTGAAAATGCTTCAATATTTGCTTATTGAGCTACGCTTGAAATCACTGACAAAACACAATGGCCAAATGTGTTGTTGACCATGCAACGAGCCAACGAACCAACCAGCCAACCAGATATGTTCTCTTCCTTCACTTTATCCCTGCATTTCTCGTTCCTTCCATTGATTGCTTTTTTGCTCTACTTGCTTCAGTCGAAAGCGTAATTACTTGTCATGACTACCAAATATTTGAATATCAAATTTCACACAAAAGCAGCTTGAGTCATTGAATCACATTTTTCCCTGTGATTTAATTGTGAAAATGTAGAGTTTTCCATGTAAAAAAACAACAAACACATTGATGTTGACAGTTTTTTGATTATTAAAATTGATATTTAATGTGAAATGGCTTTGTTCAATTTGAGCATTGGATATATTTTAGTTACTTGCCACAATTAAATGGTTTACCCAGTTCAACTTCAAATTCGAAAGTCATCTTGAATATAAAATATTTCAACTCTTTGTTAATTCAAATAACAGAGATACACAAAGATGAATTAAAAACTAATTGTAACAGCAAATTATAAGAATGACAACCCCTTTTGGAGTACAATACAAGTCTGATCAATATATAGATTTAAAAACAAATATAAATTATACCGAAATAGTTGTTTCGGAGCTTATCGGAACCGTTATTTGTTTTGATTTGATTCACTGGCTATAACTTAAGTCCAGAATGGATATTTGCACTACAGAGATTGTGCATATGATGTATTGTATTACTAAAAATTGTAAAATTTTTCCAGTAATATACTATAATACATGTTTTTATTAAGCTAGCTATTAATATTTATTTGTAACTATTCAAAATAATTTATGTCGAATAAAATCCGCAGGCTATAAGGTTTTACGAAAGAAGAGATTATCATAGCTCTTGTGACAAGTATCAAGAGACATCAAAAGATTTTGCTTCCCCGAAGGATTTGTTACCATAGATTTTATAGTACACTTTTTTTGCAATAAAGTTTAATATGTATGTATCAATTTCAATTTAGCTGTACTCACCATTGTGTCCCATGTTTGTGATAATAACCCAAAAATCAATAGTCTTATCAGGGCCGAGTTCTTCGTAGTCCCACTTCTTTTTGACACGCACAGCGCCATTTGTTTCCACAGTAACCCAGGGATTATCATCGCGTATTTTAAATGTTTCCTTATCCGTCTCCTTCTCCAACTGAAACACGGACTTTCCCTCAGTGTCGCCATCGGCCTCAGTAAATTCAATGCGTTTGGTGGGTCGAACGGCGCGTGTCACGCGTCTCTTTTCCCGATGATGTGAATGGGCATTGACCTCATCGTGCTCCAGATGCTGCATTATAAAGGAGACAGGTTCGGGAGCGAGGAACTCGAGGAGTACCTTGGCTGGCTGAGCGCTCAGCAGACTGGGATATCTGAGATCATGGGCAATCACTTCGAGGAGCAGCTCATTGGAGGTGGGTTCCCCGGCCAACATTAGCTCTCCTGTTTGTGGCACAATGATGACCACATTACTTGGAGACTTCAAGCGATAGGCAATTTTATCGCCATCCGCATCAGTGGCCTCCACTTTGCCCAGTATGGCAAATCGTTTCCAGGTGATGCTATTGTTGCTGTCCATGCTGGAAGATTTCTGACCCGCAATGGCGAATTTGTAATCCTGTGACTTGAAAATCGGCCTATTATCGTTTTCATCCAACACTGTGATTTGTATCTTGGACACGGTTTTATCCAGGCCATCCACATCGGATGCTTCCACGGAGAGATCGTAATGAGCACGCTGTTCACGATCCAAGGGACGATTTGTGACGAGCCAAACACCCGACTCGTCATCCCCCTCGATGATCAGAGATTTGGCATTCAACTGAACATTCTGATTTGCCCGACGCTCTTGCAACGCAAATGCATCATCCACATTGCCATCGATGATGGTATAACGCACTTTCTTTGGCTCAGCGAGCTCCTCATCCAATATGGAGCCACTGAAGGCCTGCATTAAGGGTACTCCCCGCACTCGTGTGCCCGCTGGATGATTCTCACGTACCTCGCCACTGGCATCCAAGAGGGAACCGGAAAAGCGCAACATGTCATTGCGATGCATCACAAAAAGTTGCAAGCTGTGTGTATTTGTGACATTTGGTGTCTGTTCCACAACCACCAATTGAACGGGTCGATTGACCAGCGGAGAGATGTCGGCCGTGGTCATTACCACACCATCATCGAGGACTGTAAAATACTTGGAGTAATCACTGTCCAGCATATGATAGGCAGCACCTCCTTCCCCTCTACCTCCTGCTCCTGCAACATGATGTGCTGTGCCATTCGCTTGATGCAATGGACGCGTTTTAAACTTTTTTATGCTAAATCCTGGATAAGTGTCGTGGGGCAACACTAGCGACATTTCACTGTGCTCTCCATTATGCTGATGCGCCACTGTGCTCTCCACCTGATCACCTGGACTTCCGGCCAACATTCTGGCTGCATTGTCAGCACTGAGTCCGGCATAGCTGGGAGTTGCCGCCGTTGCAAGAAGACTGTTGCTGAGGTGCAACATCAGCAGCAACAGCAACATGTGATTTCTGCATGAGGTGAAAGCATTACGTTGCCTTTCTGGTTGGAGTCCTCGTCCTCGTCCTCGTCCTCGCGCTGTGGGCGCCAACAGGCAACGTCGTGCCAGCATTTCGCCTGTGGCACGCGTTGAGCGTTCCTCTTGCTGCTTACTGTTGCTGTTTCCTTTGTTCTTTATTCTTTGTTAATTATTAAATTAAACTTTGTGTTCTGTTCAGCTTTAATTGTGGACTTTACACGTAACTCTTATGTAATACATGAAGTTTTCCTTTGTATTCCTTTAGTTTGTACTCATGTAAATTGTTTTAGTTCCTTAACTTATTCAATTCATTATTGTTATTAAAGCTGTACTGTTGATGTGTTTGTTTTGGCTTCGGCAGGCTGTAATTAAAAAAGAAGGCAAATATAAAGTGGATATTTTGATGAGGTATAATAAAATAATTTTTTCATGCAATTTAAATGTGTTGCACAAGTTGAGTGATAAAAGTCCTTGTCCGAAAAACCTTTACTACTCTAAGAAATATTGTCAATATTTAAATATTCAATTAATTTATTATATCTAATACAATTTTTTTCATAAAAATCCAATTATAAATATTAAAATCATGTTTCTTTAGACATTAAAAGTTATAATTTAGACAAATTTTGTATTTCCATTTTAAATCACATTTTATTACATTTTTTAATCTTTCTCAAAGTTGACATTAATTTGTATTTGACGAAGAAATAAAACAAATTTCTTGATAAAAATAGTCCATTATTTTAACCCTAAGTATAATTTTTTTAATAATTGAAATGACTTTAACTTATTTTAAAAGTCTGATTAGAGAAGAAACTTTAAGCATTATATACTACACAAACAATCAGAAAAGACAATCAAGTTTCGTTTCTATAATTTAAATTAAATTTTCAGCCACAACATTTGTTTGCTTTTTTCGTTTGAACTCTGGCATAATGAAAGTATTAAAATATTCTCTCGGAAGTGCATAACGACCATTTCTAACGCCATCAAAAGAAAATTGTCAACTTTTTAGATTTTAAATTGGTTGTCAGTGAACAAAGTGCATGTAGAAAACAGAAAATGTTGCACAAAGCAAAAACTTTTTAATGACATTAGCAGTAAATTTTAAATATTCAAGATATTTAGCACACGAACAGAGAGAAACTGAGAAGAAGAGAATGACCGAGAGAGAGACAGGAACATAGAGGTAGACTACGACAAAATGTCGCTGTCAAGGATTTCGCTCAGCATTTGAAATTTTGCTTGGCCCTTTGATGCTGCTGACATGCTTTACAGACAGTTTGGGTTGATGCATTTCTATTTTTTTTTTTTGTTCTTTTTTGTTTTGTTATAATTTCCACCCCATGCAACATGTCCAAATGTGTGCCACACATGGCCGCCCTTGAAAATTGTACACTGAACATTATTTTAATTACCCAATGTACTACTTATATGCACGCCAAGTCGCCGTCACTGTGCCCAGGGTAAACCGGGGATCAGAGACCCGGCACGCACCCTGTCATTTTGAGCCCTAACAAAGGTTGCAGCCGAGGGCAGGGCAGGGCAGAGCACACATGGAATTTACAACAGCTGCGCAGGCGCCGCCACAGACGTCAAAAAGAGGAAGGAAATAATTCCCATTTTTGATATTAGCCGTTTCACGTTTCCAGTTTTATGACTTGCCAATGTGTTGACAATAGTTTTATTTGCTTTTTACGCGTAATTATCGAGAGGATTTCGGGTTCAGCAAAAGCACTTTACAAAGTAAAAGAAAGAGATGGGGAGAGGCAATGAGAGAGATAGACAGCTGAGTGAGCATGTTTGTCATCAATCTAACGATCTTCTAACAAGGTATGTTAATTATTGACTTTTTCGGGTACTGAAACTTTGACAAATTGCCAGGCTGATTGCGCAAGTTGTTGCTAATGAAACTTACTTTCGAGTTGACATATCAAAATGGTGGAGCATGAACATTGAGTATAAAAATTATGGGGAAAACAATGAAGTATCCGTTGATCAATTACGAAAAACGATTTGCGGAAATGGAAATCCGAAATAAGTAAATTAATAAAATATCTTTCGATGATAAAAATTAAAAAATGAAGAACATTTGAAAAATATATATTAACGGTCGATCCAGAAATATAGTCGCAATAATTAAAAGGGAAAACGGGGAAAAGCTTGCAGGGAAAGTTATTACAATCTGTTTTTAATCATAAAATGAAAACTAGTTAAAAGAGTTAGGCTTTCATAACTTTATTGCGGATATTTTGTGCTGTAAATATTAAATATTCAAAGCTTTAAGAGTAGTACTCATCCATTTAATCTGAATTTAAATGTGGCAATCAAATTTGTGGTCAAAGAAAGTTCCAATTCAAAACTTTTTATGTGCATTTGGCCAAATAATAGGAGCCCCGAAATGAATAAAAAAGTAGACAAAACAATTTTATTTGTTTGCTTGTTTGTATGTGCGGGTGAAGAGCTAGTAAATACTCGTAAATGCCACGAATTTTAATTGCATGCCATTGGCTACAACATGACAACAACAATAAAATCAATAAACAAGAAAACACAATATTGCCTATCTAGTGACTATAAAAAGAAAATAACAACTATTAAAACTTCATTAGGCAAGTTTTCGAATACCCTGTAAGTGTATAATAAACTTGGAAAGCTTGTGCTCACTTTCAAATCTTTTATTCCTATAAATGACAACTAAGTGCCAAATATAATTCTATTGTCTTCTCATTACCCAATTCAAATATATTTATTAATATTTAATCATATTTTATGTTTATTGTAAAGAATACAAATTATAATCCGAATATTTGGAATAGACTTGGATGCCAAATTTGTATCCTAAATAGTTCTTATAATTTAATATTATATTTAAAGCTGCAGTTACATATATGAGAGATTTGAAGTTCCATACTTTAATTTACAGAGTATCTTATGTTTCTTTTTTGGCATTGAGCACATGCAGTTAATAACCAAAATATTTAAGCACTTTTCGGCCGCGCTTTTCAAATATTTATGACAATCACAAAAGAGCTGCCAGGCACGCGTTAATTTAATACAGCGCTGCCTTTTGTGAATACAAAAAAATTAATAAATAAAACAAAATGAGGCCTGTTTTCTGTGTCTTTTCTGTTGTGCTACTGAAACATGTTAAAATGCTGGCTACATTTAAAATTCGAATAAACAATGTTGAGGCAACGCCTTGAGTTTTTGTCCAAAATTATTGCCAGAATGAAACACAGACAGTCGACTTGACTCTTCAGCCAAATCTCAATTCAAGTCCAATCCCAAGCTTAGGGCACAGCAGGTGGTCCCGGCCGTCGATTTTTAATCGATTTTAAATTGCTTCGAGTGTCGAGATGTGGAGGAGTGGTCGCCAAACTGTGCTCCAAGCTTGCCGCTGTTGCCCTCGTAGGCGTGGCAAAATATAACAAAATGTACCTTAATTACTGTGCAGGGAAATAAACAAAACTTGAGTATAGAATCTGGTATAGTCTGATTTATCATATATTTTAGAAGATATATAGTAATATTATTAATATAATATAATTCAAATAATAAAAATGCTGAAATCAAAAAATGTATTTTCCGGTATATACAAATTACATTTTAAGTGAAATTATTTGTAATTATATTAAAATTTATTTTTAAGATAGAATACAGATAATATTTTATTTGTTAAATCATTTAAGTTTAGTATTATAAAGTAGATTGCAGAGCATCTCAAATTCGTTGCATACACAATTTTCCCAAATTTTTCTTCTGACTGTCTTGTGGCTAACATTACGCATCAATCATTTGAATGGATGTATAAATACATATAAAAGCATATAAAATTCCAAATATACAAATAATTTATTCATTTATGCCAAATTGTAGCGCATATACGAGAGCGCTCGGCATTTTTTCCAACTCTTTTAAAAGTGGTCTTAAAGTTGATTTTGTATTCGCTTTATCTTCGCTTTTAATTAAGTGCCACTAAGCAATTTGCTTATTGCGTTTCCAAGGCGCAAACAAAAAAATCGGCTTAGTGTTGATTAATTGAAAAAGCTGCGAATTTCCAATGAATTTCTACACGAATCTTGAGATGCTGCTGCAAAATGCTAGCCAATCGAATTAGTTAAAACAATGAAATAATTTAGTTTTTACGGCAATACTCAAACTTGAAAGTGAGACAAACTTTTATAAAGAGACACAAACAAATGGTAAATGATTTATAATCTGAGATCTGTGTCTCTCAGCTGGTTATGGCCAACCAATGGGTTTATTAGCGGCAAAAACATCAGGTTATGCAAATCACAGCACTTGATAATTTGTAGTGGTAGCTAAACCAGTAGACGACTGATTAGTAGATCGTAGAGATACCATTCCAAAGAGAATATTGGTTTTCAAGAGTCTGTACCGTTTTATGGTATACATTTTCGTAGCTAATTGCAATTAAGATGCGATCCGCTGATAAAAGGTGAGAAATAAATATATGTTGACAAAAGCAAATGTCATTAAATGTCAAACCCTCGAAAGCGTCGAAAGTGCGTTTGGAATTTAAGAAAGCACAGCTCTTTAATAATATTCGAATACTATGAAGAATACAATTTAATGAATTTCTTTACTAGGTATGTCAGCTGGAAAATAGCTACTGAATCACTGCGGACTGCAGTTCGCGCTAGTGACGAAAGCAGCACGAAGGGTGCGAAAGGTGACTAGCAATATATACAGCTACTGCGAAAAAAGTATTTTTTATTGTCGTGATAGCTCACCCTTTTTGCGCACAGTGGCGAATGCCCATATTCTTTTTTTTTAATTTATATTTTTATTTAACGGCTGGTTTTTGAATGTCTATATAATGGTTTGATAACTATATCAGAGATATTTTGAAGTAAATTGTATAGAAATTAATGACAAATTTGAAGATATCTATTTAATAAAATTTATGGAGACATTGAAAAATCGGATCTAAATGTTTTATATTAAACTATATTTTGTTCGTCACAAAATTGGATATCACAAATTTTGGGGCTAGAATATGCTTTCGTCAGTAGACTTTTACCTAGTGTAGGGGTTTTTTTGTGTGATATTGTAGAGACGAAGAACATGAAAAACAGATTGTATTATCAATTTGTGTTAAATTTTGTATTAAAGCATTTAAGCTACATAATAGTAAATAAATTTGTATAAAAAATATTCATATGTAAGTTATCCAATCCCGTGAATTCTTTCCGAAAATGCACATTCATTTTCATAAAAGGTATGATGTTCCTAAATATAGATAGATATAGATATTTATTTCGAAAAGTCAACCAGATTTTATACACTTTTCTCTGTATGTAGATCATATTTTCCTTTGGTAGATTTCCCCTATATTTGAAAACTCCAAAATGTTTAAGCAATTTAATAATATCGGCAACAATATTTTTTTTTAAAACACCCTTAAAGTTAATGTATTCAACGGGAAATGTTTATTAAATATACAAAATTTCTTGTTTTTTATATTGCTCGGTGGAACTGCGGGCAACCCCTACGAAAATATTATGTAAATTGAAACTAAGCATTTAGCAGGCAATTTAAGGAATACAATAGAACACATTGTGTCTGTTCGGTATTGCATGAAATATTCAAGCGCACTTTATCAAAGGCGACGACGCGCTTACGGGGTCCTGTCAAAGGGAGATTCCTTTTTTATATGTAGCGCGTGGCACTCGCAATCAGACAACGACAACAACAACAACAATAAAATCCCCTACAGGGAAACACGCGCAAATCTCCTTACAAATCCCAGACACACACACACACACACACACGCATAGATATGTATATATTCAGGTAGTCAACCGCATTGGGCATTTCCAAATAAATAGAATCCAGGGCCAGACTGAAAAGGGGGAAATTGAGGCTAAGGGTTTAGGGTTTGCTTTTGTAACGGCGCCTATTTCTGGTTCTGAGGGTTCGCCTAATGCTTCCGGCCGGGATGGGATACAACAGACCAAAACGAAGTGCTTCATCAAATATGAATTGGGGAAGAGGAAGAGAAACTGGTAGCAGGAACACCAAGCGAAAATTCAAGTTGTCCCATTGAGGCTTTGCGTTGGGAAAATGTGAAGCGTTATCCACATTTTGGTGACACTCAGAGATTGACAAGACAATGATTAATTGAGCTGATCCTTGGCTATTTAAATTCGAGAGAAATCCACGTATGGTCAGACTACACATATTTTAAATCTGAAAAATTTCCGAGAAAACTCATTAATGCAGGGCTTCTTTATTGGCCAAAAGGACTGTCAACACTTGTGAATGCGAGAGAGAGAGAAGAGAAGAGAAGAGAAGAGAAGAGAAGAGAAGAGAAGAGAAGAGAAGAGAAGAGAAGAGAAGAGAAGAGAAGAGAAGAGAAGAGAAGAGAAGAGAAGAGAAGAGAAGAGAAGAGAAGAGAAGAGAAGAGAAGAGGAGAGAGAACCCCTTAAACAAATACGCTCGAGGCAAGAAGAGGCCGACATCTCGGAACTGACTTTTAAATGCAAATATTGGCTGAATTACACCTCGGGGCGATTGTCTACCCGACAAGCCTTCCCACTTCCCATAAATAAAGTCATTACGCACTTTTTGTACCCGTGCCAAAAGGGATTGACTTAAACAATGCAGCCTGCAAATATTTGCATATTATGTGAAGACCCAGATCAAGGAAAAAAAAAAGAATGGGTAAACACAGTAGCCAGACCCGACACCACACCGGACCCTAGACATGGCATCGAGTCTTGTCGCGGCACGCACAGGTAACGCGATACCTCCGACTTTGACTTTCAGACTCTGAGACTCGTTTGCGGACTCCTTGTTATGTTCGTCTGGGCAGCTACAAATTATGTGTTAACATGGGCATTTGGTGACACGCCTACTGTAAATGCTGGTAGGGAGGTTGGCTTGTATCTGAATGCAGCTACCAAAGCAGTTGCCGCTAATTGGAAACTCAGCGATAATGATAGTCGCGGTGTCTGAGCTCAAAACACCTTAAGATTGCTCTTTAAAGAGACCCTAGTTCAGCAAGTTGATTTTCGAAAAGGGCGCCAACTCCGAGAAACTAATAAAGCTCCATAATGTTTAGATTATTACATACAAATTGGGTTATTATTGAATACAATAAATAAATAAATTCTGAACTAGACAATTCAATACTTAGCTGCTAATCAAGCGATTTTGTTAGAAAAAGTTTCAAGTACGTCTTAATATGGAAATTTCTTATAGAAGCTCAGCTTACATAATTAAAATTTAATTTAAAATTTTATTAAATTTTGAAAAGAAATTTCTGTACATGACAAATAATTGTTTCGACAAATAAAAAGAAATAAAATTAGAATTAAATATGTGAGAATTTTTCTTTGTCAAAACAATTACTTGAATTTTTGTACATGTAATAAATACAATAATTACAATTTAGGTCTTGCAAATTTTTGGTACAAACTTAGTCAATGGAAGAAGTATTTAAAGTTTAATTACTAATATCAATCGATTTAGAACTTTGCTGTTATTGTAAATTAAGTTTCAATGTATTGATGTAATTTTGAAATGTCTTTATTAACTGTTATAATTTGTCAATATTAATAAAGTCATTGTTTAAATACCACGAAACTGTAAGCAATTTCGGAGAAAACAATATTAGTAGACAAAATTGAAGAAACTACAATGGACGTTTATTTGTAAATATGAAAAGCAATTTCCATTATAAGCTCATTAACTGGGCGCCCTACCCCAAGGCACAACACGTCAGTGTGTGTGCGTGTGTGTGTGTGTGTGTGCTGTAATTCCAATTCTGTTGAACTAAACAAACCTTTTGGCTACATACTCGTATCTGAAATAAGCCATTAAATTGAAATGTAAGAGCAGCAGCTGAAACTCCAGACTTCGTTTAGCTTGTGCCGCCTTTTAACTGGCTTCCAGGAAAGTGAATTTCTGGAAATAAGCTTTTTTCTCTTTTTAATAATAGTGACGCCTGCAAGGTGTTGACTAGAGGTAATAACACCTTAATTAAATTTGCAGACAGACAAGTCTGTGCGTGTGTTGTTGGCCCAGTAGTGGACTAACTTGGCCAATAGTTGATTACATTCTTATATTGCGTTTAGCATGCGATATTTTTAAGAATCGAGTCGTCGTGACGATTTGAAAGGTTTCGGAAGAAGCTACACAAATTACAAAAAAAAATATGCTATTCAATTTCCTTTTAATTTTTTTTTGCCATTTCTGTTGAATCAAGCATGAAATGTGCCAAAAAAAAAAACTAAAATGAAAAAGAAAAAAGAATATATATAAAGGTTATTCGCAGAGCAGCAACAAATTGCAAGAACAAGAGCTGGCAATATGCCCAAACAATAGCAACAATAACAATAACAATAGTTGATGACTGCAACTGTTGCCAAACTGTCTGCACCGCCCTTTAAGGTTGCACGTTCCCACTGTTTGTTGCCACCTTCCTCCGCTGGCAGGCCGCACTTCCGGCGTGCCGTTGACGTCGGCAAAAAGTGCAATGCACTAAAATTGAATTTAAACAAAAAGAAAATATACAAAAGTAGAACGCAGTATGCTCAGTCTCTCTTTCTCTCTCTCTCTCTATCTCTTTGTCTTTCTCTCTCTGTGAGTATTGTGAGATTCGCCGCGAATCAATACAAAATGCATTCTATAGTTTGTGCTGCTGCAAGGGGAGGGTGACTCACGACACAAGTAAAAAGGCCATTCAACTTGCAACATACACACACACACTCGCACACTCATGTGTGTGGCATGTATAACTAGCATCAAGGTTAAATATTTGCATTTCTGTGCCCTGTTTGTGCACATTTAATAGCATTTTGTTTGCTTTCCATTCAGCAGCTTGTTTATTTGAATTTTCTCACTCTCTCTCTATCTTTTTTTTGCCCACACACGCCTTACACTTTCATTTGCAACATACTACGTTTCGTTGGCACAAAAAGGCGCTACAACCACCCCACCTCCCCTATTCCCAGCTCTACTAATTTAATTGAAAATCGCAGCCGACGGCAATTGCGACGAAAAATTAATTGGTATGCATTGGGGCTATAAAAACACAGGAATGTGACTAAAGAAAAATACACCAATGGGAATAAAAGTGCCTAAACAAATAAAGAAAATAAATAGGGAAAATGTATACAGTTTAAGCAAAACTTTAATTATCCCACAATATTTTAATAGGAGGAAGAACGGGATGGTAAACTGGTTGGAAACAAATTATTACATATTCAGTAATGCACTCTTTGAAGTGCATAATGGGCAATACTCTGCTATCTGCCTATCCTACAAATTTCTTAACAATCGGACAATAAATAAAGAAGTATTGCAATAAACAAATTTTCATAGTGTGAAATTTATAATCAAGGGAATCCAGCTCTGGCGCCATCTAGCGATGGTGGCTTTGCAAGCCTTCTTATTTGTTTTTAAAACCTTTCATAATTCTTACAAAATATTTAGACAGGGAACATCATTGATTATCCTCCCTCTCCGACATCTTTTTTTTCATATGCTATATTCTCTTTCTCACTTTTAGAGATTTGATTCTTTGTCCACGTATTTATGCGCAGTCATGCTGTTGCTGTCATTTCTTCTTCATCTTTTTTATCTTTCGCTCTTCTTCTTATTTATATTTTAGCTTTGTTGTTGCTCCGAATGAATTTTACATTTTTATAGCGCCCGAGTTCAGAGTTTTTTATATGCCGGCTACGAGGGGTGTCCCAGTGTGTGTGTGTCGTATCCACTCATAACTTTTTTTCTGTTCAGATTTGTCACAAGTATTTCTGCACTCAGGTTGCTATTTGTCGTCGCCACCCCGCTCTCCTACTTCCACCCTTCTTCCCAGTCTCCCCCTCGTCATCAGTCTCACACACCCTTCCTTCTAGTACAATAAAAAGGATGTGACGCGCGAGCGCACATAAATATTGCATGTGAATTGTGTGTCCTGCCAAAAGGATGCTGAGACACACACACACACACAGAGACTCATATTTGTGTATGTGTGTGTGTACAGGCGGGATATCCTCTAATACAACCGCAGAGCCGGCAAAGAGGGCAATCACCCGGCACAGAGAGTTTTGCCTTTCCTTTGCCTAGCTTTGATTTTTCGCTTGGGGTTGCAATTTCCATCGATTTTCATTTTTGTTATTGTTGTTGCTGCTGCTGTTGCTGCAGTGCGTCAAGTTGCAATTTCATTCATGTTCTTTCTTTTTTCTTTTTTGTTTTGGTGCAGAGTTAATATCTTTCTCTTTGTCTTTCACTTTGCCACTTGTCACTTGCAACTTGTATATACTTGAGCAACCCGCAGCTTCAGTTGCCGCAGCTGGTGTCGCCTCCATTAGCAATTTGTTGCAAGTGCCGCTTGTCGCAAAAACTAACTAAGAACTGACGGCACAATACGCAGATTAGCAGCTAATTCCCCGCTGCCAGCCACATCAATGCTGCCTCGCCCTCTTCAAGCTGCCGCTGCCTCCATTTGAGCTTGATTGATTGTCGAGTGGACG
This sequence comes from Drosophila innubila, assembly GCF_004354385.1. Classification (NCBI taxonomy): domain Eukaryota; kingdom Metazoa; phylum Arthropoda; class Insecta; order Diptera; family Drosophilidae; genus Drosophila; species Drosophila innubila. The sequence goes on along the minus strand of NW_022995372.1, from coordinate 8,143,927 downwards.
GACGCACTAACTGGCTTTGGGTCAGGCAAAAGACTGAGTTCCCTGTTTTTTTTGGGCAAGGCAAATTTCAATATGAATATATTGTGAAATTGATTTTATTTTTAAATAAATCAATGTCACTATTATCTATTATCAGTCTACCAAAATTCAGCAGCGTATTTAAAATAATACTGAGATATTCATTGAACCGGTGCAAAGCTTAAGCAAATATCTACATAATATCTACAACGCTCAGAATAACATATATATCGAAATATCGACAACTCGATTTCGATAAGTCGAGTTCAAAAAAAAAATCAACAACTCACTGGGGATTGTTCATCGTAGTTAATTTGTTGAATTTAGAAAAATAAGATTTATAGTAATGTATTTGTGATTAAAATTGCGTTTTCAAGTTAAGAAAATTTGGTTGAGAAAACTCGATATTTTCAAATCGATCTAATATTTTCCTATATATCGACAACTCGATACTTGTTTGTGTCGATTTTCTATTTCGACATAAAGCTCGATCTAAAATTTGGATTAACATCACTAGTATAAGCCCTTCGGACATATGCACTCTAGTCAACTCTCCAAAATAAATTTGATGCCTTTTGTTTGAAAATTAAAAAATCTTCTTCGTTCGGAGCGAGCAGAAATTGTGTGCGGTTCTTGCATTTAATTGCTGTTGCCAGCTAATAAATTTTAATTGTCGTCAATTAGCAACGGAATGCAACGGGAAATGTACAACAAAAGCAAAAAAAAAAAAGCAAATTGGGGTTTCAACTCATTGTGAGGGGCCTTCGAGTGCACCAAAAGGCGGAAGTTGCATATGCAAAATGCGAAATTTAATGAAATTTTATTAGAAATATCACATGTTGGTACCAAAATATTATGCTTAAAACTCAATTAAAATGGCAAAAAGCAGACACAAACAGAGAAAAGAATTCTGCATTCTTGAAATGTGAAATGTCAGCAAGAATCCCACAGCAAAGACACATACTCGTAGTCAAATATACGCAAGATGCCGATCATACGAGTTGCCCATCTGAAGTTGAACTGAGAACATGTGTGAACCGCATGTGTGGACAACGCAGCGGTCGAGACGAATGCATTAAGTAGAAATTTCATTCATAAAGATTTCATTTTATTATTTCGCCAGCTCAAAGCGACCACAAGTCGGACAGGGCAGGCATGCAAGCTGAAACCAAAAATAAAACGCACATGGACCTGGCTGGAAATAAAGATTTATTGCCATTAAGTATGGAAAGTCCACGCCCATGGAATGTCCAAGAGGCGTACCCAAACTGAAGCTCATAAAATTACAATTTCAGAAATATGCACAGCATGCAAATATTTGAGAAACCAATGAAACTCTTTCATATTTTTTAAGCAGATTGCGAAATAAAAAAAAAAGGATTGAAGAAAGATGAAACAAATAAAGTTTATCTACTGGTAAAAACGTATTTTTTAACGCAGTTTGAATTTTGTAGTTATAGTTCCACGTGAGATCTGTTTGTAATATAAATTTATTAATCCCATTAACTAATTAAATATATGTACTCTTACAATTAATATAAATGATTTTCTTCTTCCTTTTATTCATCACTTCCGATAAAAAAATTATCAAAAACTATTTAGTTTTCAGTTAATAGAATCTCATTGCCTTTAAACAGACTGAAAATTAAAATAAATTTAATCATGGTAATTTGAAAGGGAAATCTATTTAAAAATTGTGCACACTTGAATAAAACCAAGCACATTTTTAACGTGAATTTCGTCAAGCCTTTGGAGGTCAGGATAGAAAATATACTTGTATTTTGCAGTGTAAACAATAAAAGAATTAAATTATGCTTCATCAATTCCAGCACAACGAATGCTGAAAACGTGAGCACAAGAATAAGACGTGGAACATCAAACATGGGTTAAGGTTCAAATAAATTGCATTTGCTTGGACTCTCTTCAGCTTCAGGGGGCTTGACTTGTCGCTTAAGCGGAAAATTGCCCTAAAAAATATAAATAACTGAATTTGTTATAGACAATTTGACGCAAAAAGAGAGAAAAAATTAACTGCATATTGCGGCGTGAATTATAAATATAATTGCAAAAAAAAAGCGGAGACTGTTTTCAGAAGGAAGTTGGCAATCTCCCTACGCGTATTTTGCATACACATTACAATGGATTTTTTCTGTTTTTATTTTATTTTGCTTTCAATTCGACCGCAAAGCAGGCCCCAAGCCCAATCAATAGTTATGACCCAATATTTCACGTGTTTTTCAGTTCGATCAATGAATTTTGTTATTGTGCTCATGCAACTGCGAGTCGCGACCGCAATAAGTCAAATACGGGGCCATCGAGCTTTATTATGTGAGCACAAAACCGCAGAAGAGCCTTCTTCTGGGCCCTCTCCGTAAGCAGCAAAAACAACAGCAACAATGAAAAGAACGACAAGCCGAAAGACCGACAACTTGGCGTCATGGTGCAGGCCAAAGCAATGCTGCAGATAAGTCAATTATATTGACTTGGCCAACAACGAAATTATGCCCAAGAAGAGGGGAGTATCAAAGCTTTGAGGTGGCAAGCAGTTTGGGTTTCTCATGTTGTTTTTGTCTTTTTTGTTGCTTCTCAGAAGTTCCCACCGTTGAAAGTCAGCGGCGTTTTGGTCCAAGGCGATAACATCAGACCAGCTGCCAATGGTTGTCAATGGACCAAAATGGGGCACAGTGAGTCAAATATTATAAATTGTTCAATTTAGTTAAACAATATTTAAAAATTATTTATATTTATTTTTTTATCATAACTTTATTTATTCTTACATACACTGCGAAAACTTTGACAAAATGTAAACTTTATTAAATAGCATTCTCAACACTTTGTACCACTGTGCAGGGTGCCACACTTGGCTCATACTGCTCTGTCTGCGTCCCAGACAAGGCTTTATTATTTTCAGATTGGCACGTAGATTTATGTATATATTATTTTGATTTTTTTTCTTCCATTTTTTGTAAATCATCTTTGAAACGCTTTGAGGCTCTGTCTTTTTGTTTTCTTCGTATTTTTTTGGCTCAAAGTGTAGACGCAATTTACTGATTACATTATTGCTGGCAAATTGCTAGATTATAGTTGTTGTTATTGTTGTCAAATTATAGTTAATAGCTGTCATGTTTTTCAATCAAAAAATATCTTAGATATTATTTGCGAGTTAATTTATGTTTTTGTATTCACAAAAATTACAATTATTTAATGCAATTTATTAAACTAAAAATTGCAAAAGTTTATATGAAATTATTGAATGTTTGCAGCTATTTAAATAATTATAACTATTTATGACCATAGTTTAAGCATTTTTTAGACGCTTTCTCTCACTCTCTACAATGCGAACAAAAGCAAATAGGAAAGCAAACAACAGAAAACCGGCAAGAAAGGCTAACCAAAAGAAAAGTGGCAAGAACAAGCGCAGCACATGGTAGCAGAAATTGAGAGAAAGGAAAATTGGAGAGAAGCGGAGACAGAGAAAGCGAGAACAGCAGCTCTGAGAGCGCAGGGCATAAATCTGCAAAGTTCTCTCTCAGCAGCGCCAGCTGCGCAAAAAAAACACCCCACCAAAGCTCACAAAGTCAAACACACACACACACACACACACAACTACAGTGAGTCAAATACAAATACTCGCTCTCGCACACACATGGAGTAGTAGTTGTAGAAATTTTGCAGACAGTGCTGCCAATTCCTGTGCATAGTACGAATACTACGAAGGAGTTTTTAACTGATAAGCGGCAGCCGTTCTGAGAAAGCAAGGGGGGAATTGGGAAGAGCGGCCGCACATAATTGTAGTGCCAGACGTAAAGCGGGAGCACATCGATCGATTTTTCATGCAGCAGCAGCAACGGGAGCGGGAGCAGAAAAAAAGTGCTGCATACGCACAGGAGCTGCTTTTGGGGCTGCCAGAGCCTCGCTCTATGCTCTCCACACTCACAAACACACACGCACACACACACTTACAGACTTGTGTGTCTGTGGGAGACGTGTATGTATATGTCTAAGGTGTGTTAACCTCAAATATGGGCACACACACAGTGTAAAATCGGATAAATAGCAATTGGTTCTTAGCATTTTTTGCACGCTTTCTACAGGTACGCTCATAATTAATTAAAATCAATTGTAATGAATTAAAAGCATTTCACATTAAGCATTAATGCTTGCAGCTTAAAAAATCTATTTTCTGATAATAAAAAAAAAATTGGCATCAGTTTTGCTTAGTTCTCTACATTTATCAAGAGTCGTTAACTGTTGTGCACATTTGGCAAACTTTTGAGCTTCGTAAATAATTTAATTCATATTAAATCTATATTGTTGTTATTAATTTGCTTACTTTGTTTTGAATCCTTTCCCGAACTCTAAACAACAGCTACTAATCCAAATTATTGATTTTCATGGAGTGGCGTGTGGCTTTTTTTTTTTTACTTTTTCCTCTTCGCTTTTAAAACTTCGAAGCGAGTTTTTCTTGGACTTTTTTCGCTTTCGATTTGGTTTGTTTAGTTTTCACAATTTTCACGACACTTTGCTTCTTCTTCAGATTTTCTCTCTGTATAATGATTTTGTTGTATTTTTTTGTTGATAATTTGATATCGCCAGCGTCGTTTTTTTCAGACGTATTTTCTAGGGGGAAAAACAATTTATGGGCATTCGATAAACATTTTTATTTTGACATTTTGCTTAACAATTTTTCACTGTGCCCATTTTGCCCAGACACAAACACACGAGACGTACACACATACACACATGCATACAGCACGCGACGCGAAACACACGCACACACACATACACTCTAGCGCCTGTACATACAAAGTAATGGGGCGGCGATGGCGGAGGACGGTGTATGTCTATATATGCTTTGCATTCAGTCGGTGCGCGCGGTCGCTTTGCTAAACTGCCATCTGAGAAGTCAACACTCCACACGAGATTTAACACTATCCGGCACCGTTGTCCTGTCACGAGCAACTCAATCGACACAATGAGCGTGCAGCAGTCTGGAAAAGTCCTCAGAGCCGATGAAAAATTGAAAAACCTACTCACTGCCTAGGCCAAAAAATAAAATTTCCCACCACCAAATGCGTGCAGCGAGAGAGCAGAGAGAGAGCAGTCTCTTCCACTCTGAGAAATGAGAGAGCTGCAGTTCGAATTTGCTTCACAAGAGAGTGTGGGAGAAAGAGATTGCTAAAGGAAAACAGAGAGAGAGAGAGCGAGAGTTTCATCATCTGTTTATGAGACTTTGAGCATCCTTAGAACATCCTGCTGTTATTCACAGTTGGGTCTCATGCCAACCGCAGATGAAACTTCCTGACTTCCTACATTTCGTTTATTTCTAGTTCCTTACAGCTTCAGCCTATCCTTCTCTATGTTATCCTAGTTGTTGTTGTTGTTGTCTCTTAGGTGCTCGCTGTTTATCTGTATTTGTGTAATATCCTGTATTTTCATGAGTTTCCGCCAGACTCTCCTTACAGTTTGTCTGCTCTTTTATTTATTATTGCTATTTTTTTTTAGTTGGTTCTATTAAAATGTGTTGGACACTTGCCTTTGATAACTTTGTGAGACTGTTTGCCAACTTATGAACTGGGTCCATTAGTACAGATGATTAGAATGGTCTGAGCAAATATTGGACAGTTAAACAAGTTAGCCAAGTTTGTATTGAGTTAATTAATTAACAAAGACATAGCAAGCGACTTGGATGAAAATTATAGAGTGACTCTACAAATTAATATTACGTATCATAAGACGTTTACAATAATATTCAACTATTACTTCAGACTACAAATTTTAATATACAAGATATTAATAAGATTATACACAATTATCTAAGTAATTCATTTTATTTTACATTTATGCTTAATTTATCTAATTAAGAGAAATATATTTAATATAAATAGTATATGCGGCTATAACATTTTTAAAATATGTATTAATGATGTAGTTAATTAATTAGTTCATTTTGTACAAAAATGTTAAGTCAAAACATATTAAAAAATTCATAAAAGATAAAAATATATCAAAAAAAAATTTGTCAATCCAAAATGGTATTTGATTCAATATTTGCTCAACAAATAATAATAAATTTATTAAATTGATTTTTTAGAAATTGCCAATTTATTACCCAAACTTCATATTGATTTCTAAAGCTAACCGATTGCTCTCATTTGTTGCTTGTTTATAATTTATGTTTCTACACTTCCCAGAAGTTCATAGCGGTTTTCAGCCACATGTTAAACCACACCCTGTTTAGAGGCGGAAAGAGGGAAAGGGGGAACGTCACGCAAAAGCGCAGTCCAAGTCAAGCTCATAAATTGTGATTTGCATGAATGCAAAAACATAAAATGAATTTTGCATTTGACTGCACAGAGGGGAACGAAGCGCAGCTAAAAATTATAATTCGCCACAATATTATACGCATTTACGCATTTATGTGCAGTTATTTAAGGTTGCCATATATACACACTCACACTCCAATACACTTTCGCACAGAGAGAAATATACAGGTCCCGGCAGCGACAGTTATGCACACAATAAACGCTCACATAAAGTTGGTAAATTTAGCATGAAATCAACGCGATGGCAAAAGGACGCGTCAGAAAGTTGGCAACGCTGAGCGGTAAAGTAGCAGTTGGTGGGGAGAGGGGAAGGAACCTAAAGGGACACGCAAAACGAGCGCCATATGATGAAGTAAACACCCTCACACACACACACTAAGGCGCTGACAAAGTTAACCCAAGAAATGACAACAAAAAGGGTGGGCAAAAAAAGTGCAGGCAGCGAAATGGGAACACGCCAAGTGGGAAATGCACACACACAAACACACCCACAGATGTCCTGGAGTCTGCGTTGTTTACAGGCACTACAACTACACACACACACACACACACACCTAATAGTAAGACGTACCGTTACCGTCGCACAAATTCCAATCAGACGAAAAAAAGACGCGCACCGCACGCGACGCCAGCAAACGGAATTCTGAGTGGAACTTTGTGTTTGCGGCTCGCAAGGAGCGAGCGTGGAACGTTTTGGCAAATGGAACATGCAACAGCACATACACACACACACACACACATACGCTCTGCAGACAGAGGTGGCAAGAATACACTCCACGAATATCTGTAATTAAGCGTCAGCTATGCGTAAGTTTTTGGCAAATGCTTCTAAAAGAAAGGTTATCAAATTGGTGGAGCAAACAGGGGAAACGGGAAGCAGGGGGACTACAATTTTGGGTTAAGGCTGTTTTAATTTGAAATTTAAAAGAAACGCAATTAATTACCCCAAAGCGTTGGAATTAAAATGTGTTGCAGTGGCAACGAGTAAATGTGGCAAGTTCATAGAATAAATCGAGCGTGGTGTCGGGAAGCAGGGTAAAATGAAAGCTGAACTGGCTAAAAATTTGTGGTAAGCGACAGGTAGACATAAGTTGGGTATACAACTTAAAGGCTCAGTCAAAATGAGGCTGTAATTAGCCAAAATGTTCCAAAAAGTGAAACGAACAGCGCAATTTAATCAAATACTTAGAAACAAATTCGTAAGTTGAAGTGGGAAAAATGTTTCAAATTCATAAAAGTTGTAGGGAAAGCGAAAGCTAGAATATGTGATATATGGAAACTTAAGCTGTGCTAATATAAATAAAATAAAAAGAGTAAGAAACAAACTTTCTTCTAAACTTTGAAGAAGGTTAAAAACGTTATTATTTATTTATTGGACTAAGTCAGATACTGAAACTATTATGTTCTAAAATAAAAATTTAGACGTAGTAATCATATTTCAATTTTTACTATATTGCTCTTGTACATTTAATCGAAACCAAGAAGAAAACATATTGAACAAATTTAATTTGAATTCTGAATAAATTTATAAGCCAAAGAATTATCAAAATGACATTCCGCTTAAGTTATGAATGTTTAAATGTTCCAAAACAGTACCGTAATGTGCCATTTTGGTTTTTGGTTTGTGAAAAATAATTTTATAATGAAACGGATAGTTTCCCTATCGGTATTATTTGCCGCCTAATATATAATCTTTGAATTGCCGATCCCACGCTTATTGCTTTCATTGACTTTCCATAGGTAACATAAGGTGTCAATATGTGCACATAAATTAGTGATAATTTGTTGATATGTCCTCTAGAGTTACTATCCCTATCATCAGTGGGGCAGAGGGTCCTGAAACAAATTCGATGACTAATGAACTGCCGACAAATGAAACTGTCACAATAAAGCGACAAATGAAGCGCATTAAATGAAAAAGTTGAGCGCAACTTATGCTGACATTGAGCTGCACTAAAAAAAACATCAAAACGAAAGAAACCGAAAAATTCACTATACATACACTTGAAAATACCCTATAAACTGGTAAAAACAAATAAAAAAAATTTGAGTAAAAGAATAGACAGAAAAGTAGATTACTCGTAAATGGGTACAAACACATTTCAAAAGTGATTATTATATTGAATGGCTAGCATAACAGTTGTCGAGGCAATTATGCAGGGTATCATATGTATATTATAAAGACAAAGAAGCGACAACAAGAAGGGCAAAACAAAATGTGACCGACGACACGCCAGTGGCAGAACTACTGCAACAGATGTTGTGCGAGTCAAGAGTGAAGAGATAGATAGAGAAAGAGAGAGTAAGAGATATTTTAGAGTCAAATGCTATACCTACGCTCCCCTCTCTATAATTATGCGATCAAGGGGCAGCCTCATCACAACACAACACAACACAAAACAACACATCACATCACATCACATGCCACAGCCACAGGCGCAGCTCAAGTCAAAGCCACAACCCAAAACCGCAAATGATGCTGGTTCATGAGCATTGGGCTCATCCAATAATGTCATCATAATCAGACGAATGAACGACCCAGGCATGTTCCCACATTGTGCAGTTAGAGAAGGGACAAACAGAGGGGGACAGCATTAAATGATGGATAAGCATTTCAGATAAAGTCAAAATAATAAAAAATAATGCGAGCGTGTGCGCGTGCGTGAGTATCAGCCAGAGCCATAAAGATCCACAGAGAAAGAGAGAGAAAGTGTGAGGGAGAGGAAAAGACTGCGCCAGAAAGGTCAACTATTTTATTAAATTCAACGAATTTGAACCTTTTGTGAGGGCAAACACCCATATGCTATGCCATTGTTTTAAAATTTCAAACCCAAGAGAGAACTCACTCCTGCCCCAACTCATATAGGAAGTGCAAGTTGAACATGTGCGTGCAATGTGTGCAAGATGAGAGAAGAAAGTAACGCAAAAGAAGAAGCAAAAAATACCCATAAGATAGGGGATCAAAAGATCAGCAGGATATCATATAAACAGACAGGCCTGACACAATTTGTAATTACAAAACACAATCTCAGTCTCTGAGGTTCAGGTTGAGGTGTTGATACACCGCAATCGAATTCTTATCGATGACTTGAGAAGAATGGTGTTAAAAAAGCAATTAAAAATTAACTTGTTTTGCGTCTTTTGTGGAATTTTAATGAGCCAAATTATGCTGAAAGAATGTTCAACCGCAAAGTATCCCAAAAGAATAAAAAGAAAAAAGCGAAAAATTGGTTGCAAAAGCTACAAGAAAAAACTTTATTCTCGCTAAAGTAAATAAATATTTTTTGTTTGTTATTGTTGTGGTTTGCTCGATTGCATCTTTTAATAAAAAACAAAACAGAACACGCTATGAATACAAAATGTGAAATATAGATTTTATGTCTTTTTGGGTTACGCAGCACAGAAACAAGACTAACGATTGGGCATGAAAATCTATTGTCGAAATACTGCAAAAAACATAAGACAACAATAAAAAACACATGCAAGTTTAAGAAATGTATCAAACTTTAATATTGGCTTTGGTTTTTTGGCAACGTTAAAATATGTATGCAAATAGATTGGAAAGCTGTCTATGTAATAAAAAGGTGGGAGAGTGTTGCTATACATAAAAGTATTTTAAAGAAAGAACACAATCAACGAATTTTTTCATTTTTTAAACATATGCAGCTTATTTAGTTGTCAAATAAAAGTTATTTACTTACTTATCTATATATGCGTAACTTCTAAATTTTCTCGCCTATCTTTATGAAATTATTGAATTAGTCTTTTAATATAAAACAGGATTTAGTTGAGAAAAAAGTTTTAATAACATTATTTTGAGATTTATATTTAAATTTAGTTCTTTTTGTAAAATCATCTACTTTAGATTTCAAAGATTTAAATTTCTTGCCGTTTATATTTCTATTATCACATAAATTTTTAAGGAATTCGCAACAATTTTCTTCGACATTTATTTAACAAACTAAATAAATGGAAATGTGACATTAAGCCCTTGTAATGCCAGCTGTTTAAATAATATTATCCTGCTACTTAGGCTAGCTTATCATATGCATATCTTTCAGTAATATAATACCATAATGCCATTACAAAACTTTCCTTCTCGCATACGAATAAAACATAACTCTAACTATCCAGCTCATGTCACTCATGCGATACTGTGTTTCCGTTTGTACTGCCAACATACATACGCCAGCATTTCAACTTTACATTTAAACATTTATCTTCATTTCAGAAGTAAGATACAGATGAAGGGAGAGAAAGAGGATTCCCATATCCTAGCAAACAGAAACAGCAACAGAAACAGAAACACAGAAACTGAAACAGAACAACAGGCCAGGCAATGGTCATGTCTGAGACCTGGCTGTTACCAGCTAGACACATGCTCCTGGCAGATGAGCGGGTTTGACCTGACGGCAGAGCATGTATCTTATTGCTAAGGACGACATGCTCACCGCTGACATTTTCGGGTAGGAGTAATATCATTTTCACCAGCAATCTTCTCCATCTGCAGTCTAAGTTGAGCTGAGCAAAGAAACACGCCGGCCACATCAGAGTCGGCGAGTGCGTGGCCTGGTCATGTCCTGTCCTGTCCTGTCCGGTATCCTGCTGGCTGTTTGGACCATCTCAAGGCTCTCTCTCCCCCTGCGGTTTCACACTTGAGTCGAGTCACGTACGTGTCGGACTATTCAAGTCACTCACCAGATCCGTTGACATCCCCAGCTTGAAACTCAGGACCATTTTGGGTTGCTCAAGTGTCGAATTTTGTTAATACGTACTTGTTATTTATTTATTTTATGTATTTTTTATAGAGCTATTTTAAATTCGAATTGAACGTTTTCATTAGCCATTGCAATTTCAACACAAATCAACATAATCAATTGCGCACAAAAATAAATTTTTTTATTTTTATTTTACTTTCAACTTTTTCCTTCTAATATTAACTTGTCTATAATTTTTGCATGTTCTTAATTTATAGACCATTTATTCTTTCCATTTATCTTTGTCATTTTGTATTTCTTCGCTTATCCTTTAACAAAGCCTGCAGTTGTCGCTTTTAACAATCTCACCCGCAATTTGTCTGTTTAATTTTGGGATGTCAAAAGTTTACACGCCTCAATGCGATTGTTTTCCCCCGGAAAAACTGCAAAGCTTTAAATATATAGCAATAAAAGCAATGCAATAACAAAAGTTTTTCTAGCTCCTTTGGCACTTCTTGCGCATTAAGCAATATAAGCAATTTCTCCGAGCAGTTTTAAGCTCGACAGTGTGTTAGAATGTCGACAAGTTAATACTCTTTTGAACATGAAAATTAATAGAAATTTTAAATTTTGTATTTGTTTTACATAAGTTATTAAGGTATTTTAATTGAATAAATTTTATTTGAAAATCTATTTAAATGAATAAATAATCCTAAATAAAAAAAAGAGAGATGGAGAAATTTTATCTTCAGTCCGATTCTGAAAAATATACTTAATGTAACATTTATCAACACAATTTTACTACCCAAAGTAAGGGCGTACAATATATAAGTAGAAAAATTAATACAGACATCGAGGCGTCATTCTACTCATATAGTATTTGTTTTAGTTCAAAATGTGATGGTAACAAATAATGACAATTGATGTGTCTGGCATTGATGGTTCGCTTTTGAACGAGCTGAGCCACTTGCATCTTGCCACCAATTCTTGCCTCTTCGACTGTCAGTCAATCAAGATGTCAGTGTGTGAGAATTTAAGAAGTACTTGCTGTTAAGATTGTGGCTGTGTAGTAGATTTGAAAATTTAATTAGAACTACAAAATGCTTGCTGGCATTTCATAACTTTCTTAATTAAAACTCAATTGGTGAATGCCTCGCAGCTAGAGTCGAAACAATTTTCTTGACATTTTCCTAGAGCTGCTGTTGAAGAAAGCTCTGTGCAACTGCCACCGAAAATGATGTCAACGCACAATATCAAACAAATGCCAGAGTTTGAGAAAACTGTAAAGTGAAATAATTTGGTAGGTAAGGAAAATTCTTCAATTTCCTTTGTTGCTCCATTTTCATGTTTTGGGTATGTTTTTGGTTTGTGTTAAGAGTTGGGACTTAGTTTCAATAGCCTATCGCTAACACTTATCTATGGGCAAGTTGCCAGCAGCAACAACAACCAAAACAACAACAACTAATTCATAAAGGCAACTGCAACTTTTTGCAGAATCTTCGACTTTTGTGGCACGATGGAACAATAACCAAGTAAAACTGCTGCGCTCTGGCAAAACTTTCTTAATAGATTTCTACCCAGCGATAAACTTTTTTGCTATACGTTTATTATTGTAAGACACACACACCCCCTAGACACTCCCGCACACACTATCACACACATAACGATTCCTAGTCAAATAAGTATTGTGCTTTTTCTTCCGTATCATCCCTGGCAAAATCAGTAAAGTTACAAAAATTGATTTTCATTTGTGCAGCAGCTTGTCTACTTACTATGTGTATGTTATAGATGATTTCAGAGAGTTTAGTCAACACTGGCGAGGGAAAAGTACAGGGGGGATTATTTGGGAAGCAAATGGAAAGAGGGGCATTAATGGAATAATGTGCCGAACATTATCAACAGATTAAATAATGAACTTACTACAAAGGAAGCTAACTAACAGTGTTGGGTAGCGTTTGTGTAGTTATGTGTAATAGAAAAGTACAACTGATCTCTTAATATGAATATTTATGGACGATTGATGTACATATATATAATTTTGGACTTTCGCTTCAGAGTCAGTGTTGGTCAACTCGCAAATGCTGACTATAAGTTGGGCTTCTAGAGATGCTGTCACTTTTTTCAAGATTTAAATAAAAGCTGAGCATGAGAAACAAAGATGCACAAAAAGGGAACTTCGGCCCCTGCTCGCTTCGCTCGTCTATCCCCGAATGCACCAACACAAATGCACATTCTGTCAATTTGGTTAAGATATCTCAAGAAACATAAAACCTTTTCATACTAAAACTTCATTTTCGACATATTGTTTATATGACAGCTATATGATATAGAGGTCCGATCCAAAAATCCAATTACCAAGTTTGAAGTCTCCAGGTCTTATGGTTTCTGAGATCGACGCGTTCAAACAGACGGACGGACAGACAGACAGACAGACAGACAGACAGACAGACAGACAGACAGACAGACAGACAGACAGACAGACAGACAGACAGACAGACAGACAGACAGACAGACAGACAGACAGACAGACAGACAGACAGACAGACAGACAGACAGACAGACAGACAGACAGACAGACAGACAGACAGACAGACAGACAGACAGACAGACAGACAGACAGACAGACAGACGGACAGACAGACAGACAGACAGACGGACAGACGGACATGGCTCAATCGACTCAGCTGTTGATCCTCATCAATAATATATATACTTTGTGGGTCTGCCACGCCCCCTTCTGCCTGGTACATACATTCTGCCAAACACATTATACCCTTTTTTGCCCATTTTCAATGCTATAAAAATAGTTACTCGTATAAAAAATACTTATGTCTAATATCAACAATCGACAAAAAAGAAAAGTAAGTGGTATTAAAATCAAGATATTTTGTTTACTTTCAAGACTTTTATTTCTTTTAGCAGTCGAAGAATAATTAAGATGCCAGTCATCTACGATTGTGTTTGTGTTACTTAGGATTCCATTACTAAGCTAGTGTTGCTAAATTAATTAACTGTATCACTTTGAGAACCGTAAGTTAAACATCTTGCGCTTTTAAGCCCAATGTTCCTTAACAGTTTGCAGTATATCATTACTCCTTTGCCGTCAACCGAAAGCTCAACGCATATCCTGCAGAAGCTTAATCTTCATTTTCCTGTTGGCTTTCCATTAAAATGCCATGCATCAAACTGAAACGACGACAAGTGTGAGTTGCAGCCTTGTTTCCTTTTTGAATATACTCCCTCTCTCTCTCTCTCACTCTGTATTTTCCTGTTTATATCTCTGGTGTCTGTCACGTGCTCACAAAACTCAATTAGAATGAACGAGTTGGGGGAAAATAACAAGCTACTAGTTATAGGCACCCACATATGTATGTATATGTGGATAAGATCGGAATAATCCTGGGAAGGTTAATCAACATCACAGAGGCGAAACAACGCACTCATAATTATAACTGTGGGAATTGACAGCGGAAACTTGCCACTGCCACAACTGACTTCAACTTTTTGAATAGGCAGGAAAGTTGTAGATGCAAACTTGAAACTAGGGAGAGTCCAAGTCTGCTTTAGTTTTTTTAATACGTTTGTGCTCCATTTAATAAATTAAAGACAAGGAATTTGTGGAAGTAACATTGTGACAATTGCAATTAAGGGTCTTCCCTCGGCCAAGAGTCGGAAATGAGTTCTTGATGGTCTCAGGACGATCACACACAAGCACACACGCAAAACTCAGAGGCAATTGACAATGTTTCGGCCAAAAAAGTTGTTTCAAGTGCCTGCGGCTAATAAAGTTCTGGGTCTGAGTCTGTTTCTGTTTCAGTTGCAGCTGCTAAATTAAATGAATGTTGCGACACTTGAATGCGTCTGCATAGACTATTCACATGCCTCTATCCAGAGTCAATTCTCATCCCGTTTCCCCCTCTTCAACTGTTTTCAATGTCAGACTCCGCTTGTCTGTGGAAAATTTATGTGTCTGCGTTTCATTTAATTTTGTCGCAACAAATTTTCGCATACAGCTATTTCAACTTTTTGGTAGGCTTTTTACAATTAGCCGCAGATAGAAAAAAAAAAACAAGATGAGAAAGAGGGGAAAAAAACAACTCGAAATGAAGAGAAAATAAAATTGTGTTTAATAAATTTGCATGGGTCATAAACAAAATGCCGTTGGGTTGTTGGCACTCAATCGCAGACATCGCCGTACATTTTAGCCATTGTGCGAATTTTAACTGCAAATTGATTATAAATTGAATGCACTGTGCAGCAGATGCCACAAACATTGCAATTTATTGCAGATATTGAAGAAATGTTGATTATAAAAATGGAAAAAAAGAATAGTTATAAAAGTGAAAGCCGAAAAAACTATCATATTTTCTATTATTGATATTGGAAATCCACATAATAAACTTTTTTTAATAGTGAGTAACTCTTTAACAATATGTTACGATTATAGAACTAACTTTAAATGTTAACTTTAAATAGTTTATGTATGTGATTGTCAACTATTATAATAAATAAAATACGTTTTAAAACTATACACCATTCAATAGAATTAAATTAGTTCTCTTTAGTAACCAAGTGCAACAAGTCAGTAAAATGCATTTAACAGCAGTTCACTTTTAAGATTAGAGCTTTAATGTGATTTTGCAATGGTTAAAAAACAAATAATATCCTGATGAAAATCAATCACAATCACAATCAGCAGGTTTTTGAACAGGTAATCGCTCCTTTACTTGTGATGGATCAGTAATCAGTTCCTGCTGAATGACGTGAAAAATCTCCTTTCATCGTTCGTAATAAACAATCAGTATCAGGTATCACACTATTTGTACGATACATTTTTTGTGATTCCGCAAAGAAAAATTTTATAATTTTGATTGTTAAAAATGTCCTGCTGAATGTGAAAAGTAGTAATCCGGTATCATGATTGATTATCAAAATTACCTGCTGAATGCCCCCAGTGATTACCAAGAAGACAACTTTTAATATTTAACATACCTTTAATGAGATTTTAAAACTGACTAGAGTAAGTTTATTATTATTATTGTTACTAATAGTTAGATTTAAGTTATAAACTAACTTAAATTAAAGAATGGCTCCTTCTTGGCCTACAGCTAGGAGTAAGTTTATAAATAAATAACTTTCTGCTGGCAATCGAATGCAAACACAATCAGCACACATACGGAAATAAGTTTGATTAAGTATTTTCAATTTAACAGAAACCTCGAGACAATGGAATGCATTTAAGACTATTAAAATATGTAAATGCCAAGGACGTGGACATGCCACAGAAGAATTGCACACTCCTTATGGCAAAAGTCAAATGCCAAAAGCCAAAACTTTAAAAATGTCAAAGTTACAAAACAAGTCAATTGAAGGAGGCGAACGATTTAGGCAAGGAGGTACATAATAGTTTGTTTCTTGTATTTTATATTTAAACAACAGCAAAACACTGAAAAAATACCATTAACATTGCTGAAGCTACAGCAACAATAAGAATAATGGCCGGTAATACTTCTTATGTTATGGCCAAAACCACATACACACTCCAAAACTATTCCAGAGCCAAGGCCAACTGAGTGTAGGGAAAAGTTAAGCACGTATCCTGCTGTTGTTCAGTCCCAGGACGAGATGTATATATACAATGTATACATACATATAAGTAGATATATTAGTATAAGTAAACGTAAATTAGTTATAAATAAGTTGGTAAGGTTACAGCCAGCTATAGAGGACCTTTAACTATTTTCACTTGCCAAAAAAATTTAATAAGTTTCATTTCCAAGTCCAATACCGAGATGCCAAAACAATGGCGACCACTTATGCGTTTATTACTTAACAAGCAGAGTCCTCTCTTCCCTCCCTCTCTTCTCCTCACTTTCTCTCTTTCTCTCACTTTCTCTGACTCTTTCTCGGGTTTTTCTTTTGTTTATTTCCCTTGACCTCTCACAACCTGCCTCGCTTGCGTGCAATGTCGAAAAGTTGCTTATTGTTCGGCCAGAGCGAGCTTTGGGCATTAGCCAAAATTTGTGCCGCATATTTCATCTGCTTTTTATAGAGTGTAAAAGAGCTGAGCCCAGAAAGAGGCACGTGTGAAACAGATATAAAAAAAATGTTTTTAAATTAAATAAAAAAAAATTATAAACAGTTTTCAATTGATCCGAATTCTTTAGAGAAAATATATTTATATAAAAAAGAAATAGATAGAGGTGTTAGAGCAGTATCAAGTTATTAGAATTTATTTTAAGGAACTTGTATATTTTATTTATTTTAACTTTAAATTTTAAGCGAAGGAATTGTAAAATATTTTTGCTCAATTTTTAAATATTTATTTATTTATTTTTTGTCTTTCATGACAAATTTTCTTGTTTTCTTTGTGACACACGGTTCACTTTTTTTAATGGTTTTTGTGACACGCTCTCACCTCTAATCCTGTCGACGATATTCAAGCACATAGAACTCACTTAGACGGGTGATGTTTTTGGAGGATTTAAGTCGAAAAAGTTGCACGTCAAATTTGTCGAACTCTGCATTAATTGAAAAACCAATGCGAGGACTAATTATATAAAATAAGTGCCGGATCCAAAAGTGTGAAAATAAAAACCGTGTGGAACTAGGCTAATGATAGGTTCGTGCGTCTGAAAAAATGTGAATTGTGCATAATTGGAGAGCGCCTAAACGGAAGTTGCTGATTGCAATTTGATGCCTACAAATTAATAATTGAGGATGGTTTAATTAATTCGACTAGAAAGAGATAGAGAGAGAGAGCGAGAACGAAAAAGAGAGAAAAACAATATCCAACTATCCGGTTATTAAATGCGGCCTACAATATAAATTAAATAAACTTGTGGGCCATCATAATTAAATGTGTGTTGTAATTTGCTCAAGAAGATGTAAAGCAAATAGCAACAAAATGTATTGGGCTAACAAAAGAGCTTTATAATAATTGTGCTACAAATTTAACTTATTATTAAGAACCATTAAGCTGTGACTCCTCACTAACTGAATTGGAATTACAGTTGAAAGAAATTAATTGAAACTATAAAGTGAATTTTAAAGATGAGTGTCTACTAATGAGCTTACGAATCAAGTGTTAATTGTTACGGATTTTAACACTGGTCAGCTTTTAACTCCGTTTCACACTCTGCACAACTTGTGGGTGTGACATTTGTTTAATTAACTTCACATCAAAGCTCATTTGATTATCTAAATTGAAGCAATTAAAATAAATTTCCATGTCGATGCGCGCTTTTCTGTGACTTTTAACAACACATATTCTGTTAAATGCGACCGCCTACAGAAAAACACACACAGATACTATATATGTATATGTAAAAATTAAAAGCGACCGACGCTAAATTGAAAGTGAAATTAATTGCAGACTTTGTGGGTGCCTTGAGTGAGAAGAGGGATGGAAAATGGCGAGGGGAAAATGGAGAGTGGAGATGAAAGACTTTAGAGTGTTGGATTATACATATTCTTCTTTTTCTCTTAGGCAAGTCAAAGTCAAACGGCAATTGAAGACAATCGCAGAGTACTGTGCTTTCGATTTTTAACGTGCTATCCAAGTTTTGAAGCCCTCTACAAAAAGTAGTTTGCTTCATTTATCAAATTCATTTGCAATGCGCTTCCAAATGCCGCCATATCATTTTTCTTGCCACATTTTCAATGCAGAGAGACGGGAAAACAGGGGAAATGGTCAAGTTGTTGCCATTGTTGGTAGCGCACAGATTTCGCACGGCCATTCAGTCAGGCTGTCAGTCTGAGAGTCAGTCAGTCGGTCGTTTAGTCAGTTTTTGCTCAGTCAAGTTGGCAGGTTTTGGATTTCCGCGCCAGTGACAACGACACTTGACACGACCCAAACTAACTGCGGCTACGTGAGAGGCAAGTTGCAAGATCCCAAGAGCTGCCGAGCGTTTCCATTCTATGCCCTTTCATTTCCTATCATTCCCCACAATTCCATTCATTCTTTCTTTCAGTCATTCATTCGCACATTCAGTGCGAACAAAGGCGCCTCTGGTCAGCCGACTGTTGACATTGCTAAATGAATGAACCTTAGTTAAGTTACAAAATATGAAAAAAAAAAAAGTCGAAAACTAAAATGGGATTGAGCATAACAGGATAGTTCACTTTCCGAAAGCTGAATAATAAATACGCTTTCAAAAGAGACCGATTTATATTTTATGACTTACATATACGCATTTAAATTAATATCATAAAGTAACCTCCATAATTTATAAAATTATTTATCGTTTTCTCAAAAATATGCATTTTATTTAGCAATTTAATATAAACTATCACTACCAGATTTCTGTATCCCATTTTTTCTATGGGTACTTAAGTTCTCTATTAATAAATTTAAATACCGTTTTTCATAAAATGTATAGAATTTTAAAGCCAAGTTTCATAATATATGTTATGCAAAATTTAGCTGAATTATAAAAAACAGGGGTTAGTGTCTTTCATATTATTTTATTCGTTAGAAATTGTAATAGAGAATCGTATATTTCATGTACCCTTTTGAAAGATGAGTAGTCAATACATATTTAACCAGCAGTCTGACAAGTTAACAATTTATTTTAAACGCTTTTAGTACGGAATTTTGGGTAATTTGATAGGTATGACTGATCTGTGAAAGTACCTAATAGTTGTCAAATAGTATTTCTTTTAAACTAAATTAACTTTAATTTAGAATTAATCAGATTTATTTATTAAAATGTATTTCAATAATAAGTGTATATAATTGTTTCGCTATCTATCTATATTTAATATTAGAGTAAATCAACAAATCCAACAGATTTTGATACCCTTTCGACAGTTACTTAAGGGCTTCGCAAGAAGATTCATTTTTATTGTCCATTAGCATTGACCAATAAAAGGAGAAAGAGAGATCTGTTGACACTTCAAGTGCAAATCAAATGCATTAACCGTAACGGTAACTGAGAACACCTATCCCTAAAGCCCAAGCTCTAAGCCCAACCCAAACCCCAAAGACCGATGTGGTTTATTTCTATCTCAATTTCCCTATTTCTACTGCATTTATCCATTGCTAAACTTTTGCTGCACTTTGCACGTAGCCACATTCGAGGGGCAGATTGAAGGAAAGCAGTAGTTGCAACAAAGCGTGGCGTAACGCAAATCCCATAAAAATGAAACTGGCTGAAGGAAGTTTGAAATTGCAATTTAATTTCGACCGCAAACACAGTCATGAAGCAAACCCAAAACCCAGTCCTTTTGCAACTGGGGAAAAACTAATGGCGACTGGCAATGAGAACGTGCATGAAGTTTTCCGATGGATGGAAATGGAATAGTCTTGTTTGGAATGGGATTACTCTATAGAGTCTGTTGTAAAATGAAGGAGAAAAAATCTCTCTCTTTCTCTTTCTCAATATTGATGGCTCGGCATGCATTATGCGTGGGACGCGTGACGGGCACAAATGACCCCATTGCTAACCTTGCTGTGCCACACATGGTTAGGGTCTTTGGATCTGGGTCTTTGGACCGTGTTTGTTTGTTTGTTCGCTTGGCCGTCGCATGTGTGTCGCATTTATCACTGAATCGCATTTTAACCACAGGATATTTGATCTTCTGCCATTTGACATAAGTTCTCAAGATGGTGGAAAAGAGAAGGCAGGGGAGAAAGGAGCAATCGTCCAGTGGAGCGTGCGGCATGTGGATAAATTTGCCAAATGTTTGTAAGTCTGTATGTGGCATATTGCAATCGAAAATCGAGGGGGTAAAATGTTTGTTTTGTATGCTAAAAATCAATAAACTGATAAACATATTGGCCCCCTTTGTGACTGCTGCTTGGCGGGAATTGAATTAAATTGAATTTTCTGGAAATCCACAGCCAGTGCCTCTGACTTTCGCATTGGCTGTGGACTCTGGGCAAAAGAAAATCACATGAAATTTACTTTGGCAATTTATTCTCGTAGTTTTTATGCTCGCCACAATTTGAAGGTAAAGCCACTGGCCAACTAATTTACCCAGTCAAAATAGTTACATATCGGAAAGTTGAATTTATTTGTCTATTCTTTAGTAGATTACATATGAAAAACAAACTAATCTATATTTTCCATAGCAAAACTTAAACAATAAACAATCAATGAATTATTTATTAGCTTTTAATTAAATAGTTGGGCACTTTTATCATGTTTTATATATATATAAAAAAACAAGACTAAAAAGTCTATAATATATAATCTGTATAAGAATTCTTAAAAATAATTTAAAGTTTTTTATATTTGGAAATTAATTCGATAATGGATCTCTTACACTGAAATAAATTACCGGTTTTAAAATCAAAATAATTCGACTTAAATATTTTATTTGTTAAATAAAACAAATTTGGGAGAATAAAAATAAATGTAAGAATTAAATAAATTATCTTGAGAAATTTCGTTAAAAAAATTCGACAAAAATATTTTTCGAATCAAATTTATGGTTTAAAAAACTATCAAGTGAAAAGAATATACACAGAGGGAAAAATCAATTATTGAAGTATTTTCAAACTTAAAATAACTTTAAAGCGCAAAAATAATATAAGAATTAATGATCTCAATTCACTCAATTCAAAATTTCACGAACTTCATATTTTAGTCAAGTTTGGGTCCCGATCTTATATTAATAATTTTCGTACTCACTTCTAGTAATTTAAGAGTTTTACTTTACTCAAGATTCTTTGTTCTTTATACTTGTTTAAAAATTTTTTATATTTTTTTTTTTGAGTACTTCGTACTTATGTCAATTTTGAGTTTTAAGTATCGAAAATACTTAATTCGAGTTCATTCAGCTTAATTTTAGTACGTCTTTTTACCTCTGTGTACCTACTAAAAGAACAATCAAATCAAAGATAGCTATTCTCTATTTTCTAGAATCTAGATCTATTCTTAGTGACACGGACTTGTCTCTTAAACTTACAGTTAGAATTGTCATAAAGGACTTGTTAGACTTGAATCTAGTAGCTCTTAAAACTACATTATGAAAGTTATCAAATTTCTATTGCTCAGCATTACATTAGTTGTAGTAAGCCCGCTTAATCGAGACAAGCAAGATGATGACAACAATCCGTATTATAATAATTTTGGCAACAAGTCAACAATTTGTCCGAAGAATGAGACTTGTTTGGATGGAACAAAGAATTTCCTGTGTGCCAAAAATCCAATGAAATTGTCACCGAACTGTAAGAGGTTTGTTCCCATGCCCGATTCTATGACATCTCGGGCTAAAATGGTGAATGTTCACAATGGATTGCGCAACAAGTTGGCCCGTGAGCATCATTTAGCCAACATGAATTTGGTCTACTGGAATGTTCATCTACAGGCCATGGCTGAGCGGTATTTGCGTCTATGTCGGCCCTACAGTGACACCTGCCTTGTGGTGGGTTACGAACCCACCGTGGTGGGTCACAATTCACTGTTTGTGCCTAGAAGGCGTCTGAAGGTGCTCATCGAATGGGAGGGACGCACGGTGAGGCATTGGTTTCTGAAACTGGGCTCAGAAATCGTCACACTGCAGGATGTTATCGATGATGAGTTCAAGGAGAAAAAGGCCATATCTCAACTTATTTGGCCCTCACTGGAATTCATCGGATGCAGTTCAGCGATTATGTTTGATGGCTTCTTCATCGTCTGCTATTACTATCCGCCCCCAGATACAGACCACAAGCTGAAGTTCACCTATCTGAAGAAGGACCAAACATGCGTCTGTCCCCCAAAGCGTCTCATGTGCTCCCTGGTCTTTACCAGCCTCTGCGGCATAGATCTCAACATATACTCCAGAGCAAAAGGGATGTCAAAAATGAATTGGTCTTTTCAAATGTTTATTTATTTTTTATTTTATTCAAGAAGCAATTGAATAAAGTTGGGAATTGGATTAGATTTCAACTTGCTTTTGTTTTGCCAAATTAACGAAACTTAAATTAATTTAATGGAATTAAAGTCGAAGAGGAAATCCCGACAAAAGCTTGATATTCATTTCAGTTTTGCACAAGTAACCAATTGACAGGCTGACACAAAGATGAAAGACAGACCGAATCATCTCATTTCAAAGGATAGGAAACTCAACCCCAGCCGAAGGATGAGTCAGGGGGAGGGCAGGGAAAAGAAGCTACGTTTTGGCTTGTCTAAATGCCCGAGAAAAGCACTCCCACAAAATTAGCCAATCAACCAACGACGAAGAGAAAATAATCCGAAAGCGTTGACTTTCCTCCCCAAAATTTCCCCTCTTTGATGGAAATTACCCTCTTCTCCTATCTGCCCCCCACACGACCCTCTTACGGAACCCTTAGCAAAAATTCTGTTTTGTTTTAGCATTTTCGGTTGATAAAACAAACAATGTTTTGAGGCGTGCAACTTTTTTTTTCCTGTGGGTTGAGAAGTTGGACTGGGGAGAGGAAAAGTTGACTTCGTGTGGGTTCTCGTGTTAATATATGTAATAAAATATAATGATTATTATGTGGTCGGGTCGGGTCGGATCTGGGGCTGGCTGAAGCCCTAGATGTGTTGGTAAAAATACTTTCTGCATAATCAGGATGGGGTCCAAATCCGAAACAAAATTCCTAGTAGCATAATCAACGGCAATAAAAAATCGCTGCCTGTTTATCAATGATTCAATTCAAGTGTTTGCCCCATTACTGTTGTTTTTGTTGTTGCTGGTCTTATTTGTTGCTTGCTTTTGACATCATCAGCTTCTGCTTGCTCGGCCTCTGCTCCATCATAGCCATCATCATCATCATCATTATCATGATACTGTCGCTTGAATTTTTATGAGAAAAGTGGCCCCATAATCATTACATACGAGTACCATTACCAACCCACCCAAGACAACAACGAGAACAACAAGAAAATGTTTATCATTAACCGCCAGCTCCAATCGCATACTCTTCCGCCTTCCCCGCTTCATCATCACTTTTCTTTCGCACATTTATTACGAGAGAGAGGAAAAGCATTCGAAATTAGAGACAAACTATTTTTATTGTTTTTTGTCTGTAAGATGCTTGCTTTTTGATAGAGCAATTTGTCAATAAAAATAAATGTCTATTTTGATATATATATAACAAATATATATGCACAGTAATATATTTGAAAAATGGAGAATAAGTTTATTCAAATATGTATGCTTTCAAATTAATAGAAAAATTAAGTTTATATACTATTTTATACCTGAGAAAACATATTTTTATAATAATTAATTATAGGTAAAGTAAATATGATTTAAAAATATAACTGAATCATTTTAGAAGTCCTATTTAAAATTTTAAAATCAAATTTGAAATATATATAATCTTTTCAAGTTCTCTGTATAAAAATATATTTTGATTTTTGAAAAATGCACAAAGATAAAATTGGAAACTGAAACTAAAGAAACTTGATCAGTTTAATAATTAAAGTCTCCAATAAATTTAATTACAACTCAACATTTTATTGATAAAATCAAAAGTTAAGACATTGCCTTTCTTGCAACTTAAACCACAAAACACGCACATCTGCATACAAAAGTGTGTGTTTGTAAATTAGTGGAAAAGCAAATGTTTGCTAAACCAACAGGAAAGTTATACCTCAACGCATATATGTAAGTTCGTATTTATGTGGCCATTAACAATTATTCACAGCGCAAGACAGTCAGAGGCTGGCCAATAGGGGGCCGAGGGGGAGTAGTACCCCCCCCACCCACCTCTTGCTGATAGCGCGTATACGCCCTGTGGCACTGGTAATAAAATTTAAATATTGATTTATTCGCATAGCATGCGTTGTCGTTTGCGGGTCAGTTTTATGTGAGGCTCCTTTGGGGCAAAGTTTATGAGACTGGCTTGCGCCAGTACTGGTAAAAGGCATAAATCCTACTGCTTAATTTGCTAGCCTGAATTGAGTCATTAGCGTTGATTTTAGAGTCCCATAAAAGCGCTAACGATTCCAGCCGGCTAAGTATACTCTGACTACGCTATAAAATCATTTAGTTGACTTGAATTTCAATGTTTCACATTGAAATAACCATTCACAGCTGCGAGTGACTGAGAAGTGCAGACATCAATTAAAAAGCTGCACTCATAAACAAATTTGCGTATAGAATCATTTATCATATACTATATACATTTTTCTTTTTTTCTCCAGCTGTGTCCATTGTGTGCTCCACTTAGGCACCGTCAGCAATAAACAAAAAATTCATATAAATAAATAACAAACTGAAAATGATTGTGAGAGACAGGGAGGGAGAAAGGGAAGGAGATTGGAATAACCGAATGGATTATCCAGGATTGGAGTAGTCAAAAGACCCGCTGAGTTTACCAATAAGTGCTGCGGTTAATTCATAAGCTACACAGACCCATAACTTCCCCAGCTAGCCGCAGAATTCTCAAGAAAAGAATCATAAATAAATGGTACTAAACAAGTGTCGAGAGTTGCTTTAGTTATCCTCGTTATGATTATTGCGACTTTTGTTGTTAAGTAACAACATGATATCTGCACTTTTTCAACATCCTCGACAGATAAATGAAAAGTGAATACTCGTTATGTAAAAAAAAAAAAATAGAATAACTACACTGAACATGTGCATCATTTATCATGGCCAGGTCCCCTAAATGATGTTGATGAGTTTTAAAAGATTTGACATGAAAAGTTGAAAGTCTTTTGCGCCACATGGAATTACTACCACAAACGCTAGTTGGCTTAGATCTAACACAATTACTCAGCACTTTTCTTGACCTCCTTGACTGGCATTTGTTTCAATTTATGGGGCGGAGCTGTTAACACTATTTAAAAAAGTACTACTCTTTCTCATGCTCAACGCTTCTTTTTTAAATTGGCTTTATTTTTTGTATCTTATGTTCGATCTGATTAAATTTATAAAAAATGAATCAGTTGTACAACTTTTTTTTTAATTAATTATTCAAACAAATAAAATTAATTTTGATCCGTTAAAAAAATTTATTATACCAAATATTGAATATTTAAAAAAAAAAAAACTATGGAGAAGAGCTTTCTTAATTTGTATTAGCATATTTAATATTGTTTTTATATTGAAATGATTTTATTATTACAAAATTTGCATATTCCAATTAATCATCTCGTTATCAAGTGACGAATTAATCATTGGCAAATGCTCAAGGCTTGGCAATTTTTGCAGGATGTGAACACAATATACACACACACATACACCAATACACAAACTCAAATATTAATTAACTGCCACAAGTTTTGATTGCGACTGTCATAAAAGTGCGCAGACATGCAAGCAATTTGTGTTGTTTTAAGCCATTTCCAAGCATGCCATCCCCCGATCCACCCACACACAGAAAGGTGGAGCCATTGTGGAAGCAACACCGCCTAAGACCGCATAATGGCCTCACCCAAAAGTTTTATGGCCTGGACGGAGTTGGTTAACCCTTTTTGGAAAGTTCACTTTCAGCCGGAAGTTGTTGGGCTTGGCAAAGCATTCTAATTTGATTCATTTTTAGTTGTTGCGACGACACGGACACGGACACGGACATGGCCCAGACCAGACTAGACACAGTTCCCTCCTCTCATGTAAGCCACAGTTTCTGGGTTTGGTTTTCTTTTTCCCGTCGAGGTGCTAAGGCGTTGGCTTGTGTTTGTGTTCGCGATTTGGACAAAGAGATTAGAAGATTTATACGCAGATTTTGCACTTGTTAAATGGCCCGATGCTGAGCAGCAGCTTTACCAAATAGCAAATGGAGGTAAGGAGACATGAGGTAAAATCTGTTGTACTGCTATCTAGTACATACAGCTGAGTAATTTGGGTTTTAATTGAATTCAGCAGCTTTGTGTGGCTTTGCAAGTGCTTTAAGTTACTTTCTGAATCTCATTCTTTCATTCCATTGTAAAGACAACTAATTAAATAGCTCTTTTCCTTACTTTTGGCTTTTTTTGAAACTTGAGATTAGTTTTCTCAACTTTCACACAGATCACAGCTGATTAACCATTTGACTCCTGCATAAAGATCAAATTCTTTACAACTTTGTGTTTAATGGATTTTACAATACTTATTTTCCACACCTCAACATGCTTTATTATCAAAAAAAAAAAAAAAACGATAACTTATCAAACAACTATACATCATAGGCTTAACCGATATCGTGTACAAAAAAATAAATAAATAAATAGTCGAAATCAAAAATATTTATCATGCTGTATTAATCAATTTCATATGCTTCAGTTTGGGGCAAGCGAAGGAGCCATCGATTGGAGTCTAATAAAAAGCTGTCCCGCATTTGATATACTCCCCTGATAACAAAGACTCCAACTGAAGTCATTATGGATGTGGATATGGATATAGATATGCGTTTGGGGCACGCATGCAATGCAGTTTGCTTAACCCGCACAACGGCAGCTTGAAAGCGGCTTCGCTTTTTGTATTTCTCGGGCCAACAAACAATTTGAGATTTAGGCACGCTAACCGTAACCAGAAGTGGAAAAAGATGGAGCTGGAGACAAACCCGTGGTCGAAATGAGGCCAAGCCCTAAACCCAAAAAACTCATCATTAACCATTAGCAACGTCATCGATTGTTGTTGTTGCTGTTGTTTCTTTTGTTGCTTTGCTGTTTCACTTAATTAATTGTTAATTAATTAACATACATACAATATGCGTGTGCTTGGCAACATTTTCACGGCTGCCGTTTTGTTGTTCTTCTTATTGCCATAAATATTCTATCATAATTTTCGTTCTGTTCGAATTTGAAATTTTTACGGCTTTTTGTTGCATTTACAACAAATAGATAAAAATAGACGGAGCAAATACCGTGCGGTCTTTCAACCGCAAGCTGCACGCAGCGACGCCAATTTTCAAGCTCTTTGTGGTTGTTGTTATTGTTGCCACAGAGCACACAAAACGCAGCAGCAACAACAACAACAATATAAATGTTTAACAACAACCCAAAAATTCATTTGCGTGTTTCTCTCTTTGTTTTCGCAGGTGCCGGGTTCGACATTCAAATGCGGAGTCCAAAGTGGACACACGACACGGACAAATGGTAGCACACACAAAAAACTCACACATACATACATACGTATAAATACAGGTATACAGGGAATCAGAGTGTGTCCCACATCAAGACAAACAACAAAAATGTATTTTGGCATTTTTTTCCGTTTGTTGTGGCCAAGTGACGAACAAATTAGCTTAAATTGAGAACATGAATTATACAATATCTGACGAAGGGCAGACAGCTTGGAATTTCAGATGCGCTAGTTAACGTAATGTGAAATGTCAAAAAATTTTAACATATTTATAGCGATACAAAAGGTGAATGCAATACATACTTAAAATACATATTTAGCTTTTAATTATGATAAGGGATGTTTAATTATGATTGGATTATGTATAAGAATCTCCTATTGGTTAATAAGACACATATATTCTTATAAGATATGCAACGTCAGCTGAACTCTTTTTTTTATTCCAACATTTATTTAAAAAGTTAGTATTCACAGTATTTACTTTCTTATTTTCAAAGAAAATATGACTACCGACTTTATATACAAATTTTTAATTTTTACAAAGTGAAAGATAAAAAGTTTATCTTCAGATAATCCAGATTAAAACTGAAAACTTTTCTAATATGCAAAATTTTTTTTCTGTTAGTACAAACCTTCAAAAAAAAAACCATCTTCACGAGGTAAAAGTCTAGTGATAACAGTCTAGATGCCCCAAAATTTCTGATATCCAATTTGGTGACGAACGATATTCAATTTAATATATGTAAAGTTATAAAAAAAAATTTTAATTATAATTATAAATAAAAATAGTTATTCGGCAATCGGTATATTGCGCAAAAAAACTATTTTTGGGTAGAAAGAATGATCGAGGAATCAGACTAGTATTTTTATAAGAATTTTTAAAAACATAAATAAAATAATAAAATTTCAACGAAAGGCTCCATCGGCCACATTAAACTGCCATCACTAAACCCTTATCTCATGATCCAGGTGAGTAAGCAAAAGTCTAAGTATGCAGTATGGTTAGTTAAGATTAAACCTTATGATCGGTAATTACCTCGATATGATCGGATAGTCGTAGAAAATTTTCCATATTGATGTAAATATTGCTAGTCACCTTTTTGCACCCTTCGTGCTGCTTTCGTCACTAGCGCGAATTGTCGTCAGAAGTAACATAATTTCTATATTTTATTTGCATTATCTCAGGCCTTAGAGACTTGCGAAACTTTTCTATAGCAAAGATTCTTTCTAGACCAACTTTATAAAGATCCTAGCCAGAGGTATCATTATCATAATCACATTCAACAATTTGTTTTCACAACTAACACACTTTGTGTTACTCTTGAGTATCCCCGTAGCAACAATTGCAAGTCATATTCATTAGCCAAGTTGAAGTAACTAAGTGCCTCTCAAAGAAGAAATAAAATCAAGTTAAATAAGTGCAACGCGTAGCAATTTCAAAGCATTAACCGCACGCAACATTCAAATCAACATTTGGCTCTTTGACCAAAAAAAAATCAGTGACTGAAAAACCAGTTACACATGTATGACACAACAACAAACAGCGGCAACAATAACAATAGTAACAGTATCATCATACATATAACTGCCTATAACTGTAACCAACATGCAGAAAATGTGCCCAAAAGCTTGCGGTTCAGAGCTATCAGCAAGAGGAGAAAGAGAAGAAGAAGGAGGAGGAGGAGCATCAACCACAGAGACGGCTGAGATACAAAATTGTATCTATGTATCCCAGTGTGAGTGTGCCACATATCTAGTTATTATTGAAATTAAATTACCTCTAATTGAATCTGAAATGGTCAATAAAATCGCATGCCATACCAAATAGTTGGTATGGCTTTGATAGTTCCCGACGGGCGTTGTTGCCTCAGTCGCTTATATATGTTGTTTTTGTAATCGTTGTTATTGTTGTTGTATTCAACAATTTGTTTGGGTTCTCAATTTGCATATGCATGGCAAAAATTTCATTTTTCTTCTCTTCGGTGGCTTGTTTTATTTTAAACAAATGCAAATTGAATTAATTGTTGTTATTTCCCTTAGATCGGCTATCGCTTAATGTGGCAATTTGTCTTTGTCTGTTGAATGGGCCCTTAGATAGAGATCTTTCTTTATGATATGTGGAAATAAAACATTTTTTTTTTTTTTAAACGAGTTTTTGATAGTTGGAAAAACAGCACAATATGATAAGATAAATGTGGATTATTGAGAAACTAAGAAATGGAGATATATGGAATATAGTTAACTTTCATAAAGAGATCTTCCAACAGTTTAGTGGAACAAAAAATATAATTTACGAAAAACAAAGTTTCTAATAAAACTCACATTCGATTCTTAGCATTCTCGATTCTCAAATTCATAGCTGAAATTTTTTAGTTTGATTCTTTGAAAGATCAACTCATATTTATTTATAGGTCAGTCAGCTTTTCTAAGGAGATAAATCTTAAGTGTTCCATAATTGTGCAGGAGCATATCGCATATAATATAATTCTTATTATAATAAGATTATTTGATACTTGATCAGATTTATATTTTCTTTAGCTAAAGATCATTCTTTATGATAAGACAAAAGCTGACTGTTACAAAACTGAGCAAAACTGTATAGTAGCAACGAGTACAAATATGGGAATAAATCAAGTGATCGTTTGATTCTCAGACTGATCGCTAAACACTTCAACTGTAATCGAATTGATCGTTGGTTGTCTGTTTGTCGGACTGCAATAATTGCTGGCTTGTTACTAATTCCACTTCAATTTCCATTTAATCACTTACAGAAAAAGCACGTTTTATTTCTCATGAACAATTGACGCGGCGCTGATCGTTTCGACGTGAAGAAGATCACTCACAATCGAAAGGCAGGCCAACATGAAATCAGCGACATTGACAGCGACATCGACATCGACAACAAGCAAGTCAAAAAGCTAATTAGGTTGGAAAATACGATTGAAGAATAAGAGAGCATGTAAACAGCAAATGATCAGCACAGATCAGTGATCGTAAGGACAGACTTACAAAGAGGCACAAGAAAATTACATGCGAACATGAAAGATGCAGATAAACATGCCAAACAAAATAAAACTCATGACGATCATTAGGCCAGGCCAGGTTAAGACAGAAAGTCAGCGAATTGATGATCAGTCAGTGATCTATCGACATTTCTACTTGTTCCTCTTCTCCATCTTGTTTGTTGTTGTTATTATGTATGCCAAACAAAGTCACAACATGTGGACAACATGAAAAAGGCAACAAATAAATTGTGCTACATGGAAACGATCATCATGATGATCATGGAACAAGTCGCATACACGAGTGCAACCTGATTTGGTATTGGGCAATCTGATATCTGGAATCTGTCTGCAAACTGCGCATAGTTCGGTGTGCCTTCAATCACAACGCATTCCATGGAACTGTTTAGCGTTTAAAGATCTCAGACTCAGACTCAGAGTCAGTCTCAGTCTCAGCCACAGTCTCGAATAGGCCTAGAGACAATTCGAAAATTGGTTGAATACTGAATTCTGAACTCTGAAATCCTCCATAGATGGTAAGACACGCGCAAGACTTCCTGTGTGCGATTGAAAACACTTGCATCGCAGCCATGGCCCCTTTTAAGCCAAGAGTGCAGACAGAGTGCAATTGTGGCAAAGATTTATTTGCACGCCCGCGCTAAAAGGGCCACAACACATACATACATACATTCATATAAACAGCTTGGTTTGGCGCAAAATGCATTCTTCATGTGCTTGTAAGTTGGCCTTAACTCTTGCCATATTTTGGCCTCATCGACAGACCAAAGCAACAAAGCCACAACGACTACGACCTCCGCTTCAGGCCAAAAAATCTTGCGCGTGACTTTGCGTTTTCTTGTTTTTGTTTTTTGTTTTTTTTTTCTCTCCTTTTGCCAGTTGGTTCCTCTTTTGTGGCAGCAAAAGATTCTCACGATACTTTGCCCAGCGGCTTTTCAAATTGGTTGACAAACTAGCAGCATCAGCACCTTCTTCTACGCCTCCTCGACTACCTAATCTTCTCTTCTTCTCCTACCTGTTTTAAGTAATTGTATTCCGTATGCCGTCTAATAAGTTTATTGGAGTTTCAGTTTGGAACAAAACTCGATTCTCAGTCAGAAAGAACGTGCAGTGCCTTGAGCTTAGGTTTCTTCTAGTGCAAATTAAGTGGTAGCCAAATGTGTTTTAGCCTGACGACTGCAACTTGGAGAACTACTTATGCTACCCACTGTACCACCAAGTGGTTCGTGGGTTAAGCTGTTGTCGAGGCTTGAATGAAACAATTAGTCTCAGAGCTCGCAGCACCTTTTAATCGTGGGAGAATTCAAAGCGAAATTCAAATTGTTTGCATATTGATGGAAACTAGATGGTTTCTTTTAAATCTCAATAAAATGAAACTCAACTCTAAATATTTTCTAAACTATACTTGAACATTAAACACAACTCATCATAACATATACGTTTATTAAATTTCTAGCAAATTGAAACACTAATCCCCTTCAATCCTCTATTCCCTAACCAATACAAATTGGTACAATTTTGCAGCCCTCCCAATAAAAAAGGAAAATTTATTAATTTTGTGGTCTTTTCAAGGGAACTTGTTAAATGAACTCGAAACATAATACAACGTTGAAAATAATGCCTATTAATAAATACAAACATCCTCCTTAAGGCCAGTTTTGTGAGTTTTGCAATCTGGAATCGTGCATATGAATTTAATGTGTTCCATCCCGTGACTCCAATGTGTCCCCTGACGAACTTCATTAAGCGTTGTGACATTTGCAGAAAAAAAGAGAGGCAGAGTTATGAGGCACAGTTGATTTATAAGCACTTAGGGGGGAACACTGCGAGGGGTACACGGGGTAGGGACTGAGGCACATCCTGACAACTGACAATCGGCGACAATTTCTCATTTTCGAATGGAAGTCAGAACGAGAGCGAGAGCAGCTTAATATGACGAGCAATTGTGCAACGCTAGGCGGCAAGACTTTACAAGTGGAGTGTAGACTGTGAAATGTTGACTGTGGCAGGGGCAGAGTCAGTTTTGAGAGGTGTAGAGGTGTGAAGGGGGCAGCAACAGACATTGACATGAACTGCCGGCTAATCGACAGACCCTAAAGAAACGTGAATGCAACGAATGGGGTATGGGTAGGGGGGGGGGGAGGGGATATGTGGGGTCAACTATGCCACACACTGACTGCTGTAAGTCGACTGACAAGGCGACCCATTTGTTGTTTTCACTTGTGCAACATTTCACAGACACTTCACGTTGAAGATACACGGTCTTACTTTACTGTTGTTGTTGTTGTTCTCATTCCTCCTTGTTGTTCTTGTCGCTCTCGTTGTTGTTGTTGTTGTTGCACCGCCTCCAAGAACATTAAACGTGCTTGTATGGCACTAACTTCTATTGCTATTAGGATTGCGTTGAATTCGAAAGGTTCTACTTGTCGTTATTGTTGTTGTTGTTACTCTTGTTGTTGTTGTTGCTGTTGTTGTCGTTGTTGTTGTTATTGTCTTGTTCAACTTTTTGCGGCGGCTTCCTGCAAGTTTTTCCACAAGTGGAGCTGGAGCTGAAGCTGTAGATATGGTTGTCCATGTGAATGTGGATGTATCTGTATCTCAGACTGGGACTAACGACGTATTTATGCCAAGCGACAAACTGTGGGAACAAATAAAAATTTAGCGAAAATGCCAGGGCGACAGTCCCAACAGAGTGGGAGAGAAACTTGCCAACACAACTGTATACCCAGACAGCTTGTCTTGGAGATGAGCACATGATACGATTAATAACTCCACATATTTGGAATTTTCTTTAAGGCAATTTAATTTAAACAAGTAGTTTCTGTTTTAGAATTTTTATCATTTTTTTAATAAGTCAAAGTCCTAGTGATGTAAAAATACATTGAAATATCGAAAACATTAGCTAAATTATTTTTTTTCTATCAATCAAATAATAAATCTATTTTCATGAAAAATCAAGACCTCAACTATAATTTGATTCGGTTTCAAACTTTCCATCACTGTCTATTTTTTATCATACTTTCCCCTTGACGATTTTCCGAAAACTTCAAACTATCATAACTTTTTTAAATCTAAACGGATTTCCTTGCGAATGTCAGTTTTTACATTATAGTATTTGGCCTCTAAATTGAATCCGCATATAAATTTAAAACTTCATTTTTTCCATTACTGTCCATAGTTTCCAGGTTTGATATTGGTAACTCGATGTATTATTTACCGATGGATTGACAACTAGATTGTATTATTTAGAATTTTTTTCATTCATTTTACTATTTTTATTATATCATCAATAAAAACTCCTTTGCCAAAAAAAAAAAAAAATTGCAGAACATGGAACAATTTTTGTAACATACTTTCCAGTTTCATTTCAACGAAATTTTAAACAAGATTTTTATTTTTCCATCTCTAGCATATTCCACTTATCTTGTCTTGCTGTCGTTGTCAAAGTTTTTCAAAGAATTTCTTGGCTCAACTATCATTAATGTCAAAAAAATAGCGAACTGACAATATTGTGAACCCATCGATATTAAAACATTTCAGTTGTCGCCCTCAATTTGCAATAGTTTGACATTTGGATTGCATTCCTTTGGAGTCAAAACTTTGTTACTCTGTTGCTTTTATACAAGGCAAATTTCTCACTGTCATTTGTTGCACTCCCAATTGTTTGTTGTTTTTCTTTCAGTTCAGACGAAAACAACAAATCGCAAAATGCCTCCAAAACTGGCTCTGGGTAAGTCACGTTTTTCTCGCGCGCGCATCTTCATCATCATCTTTCTCCCAGGCCCACTGGAAGATTATCACTAGGAACTCCCCCTCATTCTGCGGTTTCTTTCATTCGATTTGCTGGTGTTTTTAGGTAATTTTTTCTCGATGTATTTTGCCTGTCAATTCCAGCTAATTCAGCGACAGCACCATAACCACCGCATTCCCAATTCAACTCGGCAATTTAAACTTTACTCGACTTTGGGAATGTCCCTATTTAAATTACCAGCAAATCGTTTGAGCTTTACTTTTAACATATCTAATTCTCTAAGATTTTACTAACATTATAATAAAGTCAATGTACAGTTGTCAAGTTAGTGTATGGACAAATGAAACACGATTGTGTACCACGATGTTGTAAATAATTCAATTCCACAATCAAGACAGTAGAAATACCAATTATCATCTTTGAAACACTCCTTACTGCTTTACTAAAGATTTTCTTAACTATCGTTGTTGTTATTGACCTTTTACATATGTTTATGATAAGCTTAAAGATTATTGAAATGATTTGAGCAGCTTTTTAGAAAGAATTTGATATTTCAATTTTTCTCTTGATCCGTTCAGATCAGGTAATGTTTTAAGCGGGTTTTATGCCGAATTTAATTTATTTAAAAATTCTGGGCCTGAAGCTAATTGGTTGATAAGAAATATTTTAGTTATAAAATATGTATATATTTGCTAAAAAAAAATATCCACTCACATAATTCGCATCCTCATAGGAAAAACAAATTGTAGCAATTGTATTCAAAATTAGATGCTTCTTTGGCGGCTGCTTAAGGAAATTTGTTCATTTTCTTTGTGTTATTGTCTTGGGGCCATAAATGATTTTTATGAACGAGTTTACATTCTTCAGTTTACGTCGACAAGTGCCCACTGGGTGTAGAGTGTATTTGTGTGATTTGTTGCAGTTATCAGCATTTTTCATTTTGAAAGCCATTTGGCAGTTGGCACTGCGAAAAGAGGATGAGAGAGAGGTGCAAAGAGAGACGACATATCATCAACAGTAACTGTTGTGACCTGCCCAGACCCTGTACCGGTACGCTTCCCAACGTCATCCCGCCCATCAAAGGCCTTTGAGTGGGCGTCATAAGTCAGATTTATGTGTGCAAATAGTTGGCGAGATCTCAACTTGCCTTAGAGGGGACGCTTCGAGGGTGGCAAATGGGTTGCAGAGCGAGAGAGAGAGAGAAAGAGAGAGATAGAAATAGAGAAGAAGAAGGGGCGCGGCAGATGTCCGCCTTGTTATTTTGTTATTGTTACTGTGGCTGGTATGCAACATGATTTGTGAGTTTTTGTTTTAAACTTGTGCCTCAAGGCGGATTTGGGCTATGATGCAACTTGACAACGGGCAACCGGCAACTGTTTGTGTTTTAAGGTTGACATTCTCTAATAACAAAAGAAAAATTACTGAAAGCCAACACGAAATAACATGAAATGCCTCACTTGACGTTAGAAAGCTTCGAAATAGATCAAGTTGAAGTGCAAGAAATAATATTTAACAAGGCGACATTAGTTATTAGTTGAAAATGTTTTTATAAATAGAGAATAATCAAGAAATACGTGAAATTTATATGGGGTGAACTTTAAATAAAATATCTAATTTCTAAAAAAAAAATTTATTTCTTGGGGATAACTGGAGTTGATATCATAACATGTTTCATTTTTTTTGGTTTATTTCACATTAGTTTATGGCAAATAAAATAATAGTAATAAGCTTAGTACACATGCTTATTATTAATAATTTTATCACTCTTTAACCTCAAGAGATTTTAACGAACGAGACTCCTAAGTAATTCCAGTAATTCTCAGGTTCTCATAAAAATGAACTGTTAATTTAGCAACATAAACGTGATTTACGTAAACCGTACGAAAAAAGATACATCTACAGGGAGTACAGGGAATCAGAAATGTAACGAAATGGAAGCGTTATCTAAGTGGGGGAATCACACAAATTATAGTTCTACAGCAGCCATTAAATTGGCCATTTTTCAAAACACCAACGCCCGCAAGAGAATAATGTGAAATGTACTCGATACTCGGAATATGCAACTGCATAAATCACAATTGCCAGAGGGTGAGCGAGAGCAAGATGTAGAGAGATAAAGTTCAATATCGAAATTATGTATCTGCGAATAAAATGCTGTTATGCTTACCACATCCATTCGATGGACTGTCGCTGCTCCAAAGATAATCCGCAGTTGCACTTGGCAAAATAACAAAAATAAAAAAAACAAAACACTCAGTCGACTTATTGTATGGGCATTCGACAAGAACAACAATTCACTTGAGAGCCGAAAATAAACACTTCATTATTAGAAACACATGTGAGTGGCGGGGGGCAATGGCAAAAGGGTGGGACCAAAAATAAATATGCTTCGAGTATTTCTCACTTTATATTTTCTCTTCACAAAATATTTTGCACTCGCTGCGGAAATGGAGCGGGGAGCATGCTGCAAAAATGACTGTAAATGCCTCTCGGATCCCCCGATGGGTGGCAAATGCAAATGTTCCGTTAACGCTCCAAACTCCCGACACGGAACACGAATTCAAAGGCAAAGGCAAAAATGGAAATGAAAATGAAAACGAAATCTAAAAACTCCAAAAATAACTTTACACAGACCGTTGCTCAATGTAAGCAAACAGGAGCATTCAGTAAAATTTAAATTTATGCGTTATTCTCGCTCCTCTCGCACTTTACTCCCACCGCACACGCTTCACTAAGCTGCGCATCTATCGCACTTCTTTACACACTCTTTAATCACTTTCATTGCAGACGCGCTGCCGAATTGTAAATTGTACGTCGTGTGCGCTTCGCGTGTTAAAATCGAACTGAAGACCAAATGCGATGATCGCGTCTTCCAATGGGATGCTTTCGTTAAACTAGCGACGATCGCGTGACCCGAACGCAGACACGATCACGAACACCAAGCCAAGAGATTCGTTTGTCTCATGTTGAGAGTATATACTTATTTCATCATGGTTTGTCTCATCGAATTCGTGCTGCGTTGAGCAAAGCACGGTACACGCACATTCCTAACAGCAATGTTGTTGCTGTTTTCTTTAACGAGAGAGCGCGCCAATGGGAATGAGAGAGAGAATGCATCGTGCCCCCCTCACAGTTGTCTGTTTTGTTTTGTGGTTGTTGTTGTAGGTGCCGCTTTGGGCTGCACGTGCTTGTATGATCAAGAGAGCGCGACTGTCTTCGTGAGAGGCACAACAAGAGAACGAGATCGCAAGAGTCTTTGTGGATTCATTTGCGGCGATCAAAAAGCCGGTAAAATGAACGCAGCTCTGTTTTGTTTATGTTTTGCATAGTGTGAGTTCATTTCGAGAGGATTTATTTGCAATTGATCAGAGAGTCTACTGATGTAAAAATACATCGAAGTATCGACAACTCGAATTTTCCGAAAAGGATAATTGGGCTTGTTCATCGCACTTAGTTTGCAGAATTAAGTTTGATCGTTATACTATATTTAATGAAAGACCGAAATAAATGACCTACAAATTTGTCAAAGTTTGAATAAGGCATCAAAACGATACAAGAAAAAAAAGATTTGTAATAAAAGTACGCGTGTGATTATAATTGCGTTATCAAATAAAAAGTTATTTTTTTTAAACACTCAATATTTGCAACTCGATCTATTATTTTCCGATATATCGAAAACTCGATACTTATTATTTGCTATTTTGTTATAAAACTCGATATGAAGTTTGGATTTACATCACTAAGAGAGTCCAAAATATCAAAAACCATCTAAACAGAAAAAATAAAAATGTATCCAAAGTTCGGAGTTCTTTCTTCAAACGATTTCGAAATACTTACTTAAAGTGCACAGCAAATATTTTGATATTCGCTGTTCTTTAGAAAGATTTTTTTTTTGAATCAGATACTTTCGAATTCAATTTTCGAATGCATATTTTTTGTAGCAATGCAATTTTTTATTTTATTTATACATAAGTCATTTGCATTTCTTATCTGTATCCGGTAGCAAAGTTGAGAAAGGTTCATTTTGCACGTCACTTAATCTCAAGTTAAAACCGTTATTCTAAGCAACCTTGGAACATTCCAGTCGTTCTCATAAGTCCAATGATAAAGCAAATATATGATTAAAAGTACTAATTATAAATCAAAAGATGACGCCGTAAAATGTGCAAGCTGTGGTGATCTTAAAAAAAAGGGGAGGAGATGCACTAAAATGCGCTAATGATAGAAAAATCGTTGGGGTCCCACAGACTTGACCCAAAGAGCCAGTCAGAGAACCAGTTTCAGTACATTTTCTTCTCTCTGACTCGTTCACTGTCCCCTCTTTGTCTCATTATTGAAAATGTGTGACAATTATGAAAGGCGATCGGCGGCGCGATATTAATGGTTGGCGGAGAATAACAAAAGAGCCTAATAGACGGATCGACAGAGAGACAGACAGCGGCCAAAAGAGAATGAGAGGGAGAGATAGATAATCATCTCGAAAAGCTTCCAATAATACAAAAGCGTCGACAAAACAAATAAACGCAAAAAATTCTTTTCAAGCGTAACGGAAGTTGTTGAGAGTTAAACGGTCAACGGGCGAACGGATCGCATCGGATTGATATTGGAGTTGAAGTTGGAACCGCTACCGGATGCAAGCCGCCTAAAGCTGGGATGAATACTGTAACAAGCAACAAAATGCAGCAACTACAACAAATTCGTGGCATGCTTTTTGAATTGTTGACAATCGAAGAATAAGCTTAGATAAAATAAGAGCAGCTTAAAATTAGTTTTATTTGAAAGCATTCATCATTATGATCCTGATTTCTTCTTTCTATGAAAATTATCTATTGGCCAGTATTTACTGAAAGCGATATACACGGAATAAGAGTCATTTTAAAATTCTGATCATTAATTTTTTGATTAAGTGTAAAACTAGGAAAATATTGTTTCATTTTATTTTTACTAGAGCATATCACTGAGAACCGTCTTCTTGTCCTTAAAGCTCACCTATGATCCTGTTTTTTAAGTTCCTATAGTATTATCGATTACTTGATTTAAAAGTATACTTAGTGTATAATTCAATAGTTCTTGACCATATCAGTCACAAATATACAAAGGCTCTTGGGATTGTGCTTTTAATACTAGATTTTTCGCTGTACTCTCAGCTTGTTACCTCTCACATAATAATGACATAAATTTCAAGGAACCTAAATGGCCGAATCTGAAGTGATTAATGGTTTAAAAGCTCCCAGCTCACTGAATCGAAGAAATACCAATCCGCATAAATTTTACAATTGTTCAACAGATTTATTTGTGTCTGTCTTTTTTCCTTCGTTTTCTCGCAACGCTCGAAAACATTTGCACATAATCCGTCATAAAGTGGAAAATCAAGTAACTAAGTGATTAAAGCAGTCCAAAAAAGGAAATAGGCAAGGAAAAAAGTCAAGAAATCAAATCAAAATTATTCAATAGGCTTTGGCTTTGACTGTGGATTTGGATTTGGTTTTCGTTTTGGTTTAGCTGGTGATTGGAGCTCCACAAAATGCATTTTGGTTGTTTGCCAGTTGCGTTGTGGACGCTTTCAAGATTTACATAAATAAGTGCGCACCAAAAAGGGGGATAAGAAATCGTCATCACATTTTATATGCATATATACTCGTATTTCTTTTTATTTGAATTTTTTTCTGTTTCCAATTTGGTGAAATTCTTTTTCAGTTTGATTACCTTTTGTGAAGCTATTTAGACAAACCGCAACAAATTTCTCGGCCTTTATCGGGATTTAATTAAAAGCTGCCGAAGTTTTGATTCTGTTTCGAACTCCACACTTAATGAGAAAACAAAACCGAATGGTAATCATATCTGTACAATTTATGAACTCATAAATATGTCTAATTATTTAGATAGGCTCGGACTATTTTGAATATTAATAAACAAATTGATTTGTTCAGTTGTGAATTTTGAATAGAGTAAACTTTTTTGTGTCAATGTTAAGTTTATAGAAAACCAAATCGAAATAAACTATCCATTATAAGTTGCCGATTTTAATCCTTTACATAACATTGTACAAGACTAAAATTGAATATGAATTACAGTTTTTTAGCGAAAAACTCAAATTACATGCAGCTCTCTACCTAAAATGATCTAAAATTTCATATAATAATTCAAGATTAAATTTAAAGAGCTTAAATTTTAATTAAAATGTCTCACGTTTTTTATTGAAAACATGAAAGTTATTGACTTTAAAACTCGCTGGTGCGAAGGTACGGTTACAGGGCATCAGAAGAGTGGGGAGTGGGGGAGGTGGGGCAGCTAACCGCAGCAACAAGAGGAGGTAAACTCATAAAAAAAAGAGCCAAAGCAGCACGTGATAAACGCACTTAACAGGTAACACCCATTTAAACGAATGATGAATTAACGCACCGACATACACACAGACACACCACACTCACACACACATACACACACACACACACACAGTCGCCTGTGTGAAGACCAGACACTTGGGACATGGGAGACCGCAGCTAAATATCTTAAAAAGCTTCCACTGCGCGTTTTAGTCTCCGTCTCAGACAGAGTCTCAGTACTTCTCCCGCTCCCCATTTCCATTCTCTTCTCTCTCTTTTTCCTTTCTATTAATGTGAATGAATGCCGTTTAGAATTGTCGGTCTGCGTGTATTTTGTGGTCGCCTTTAGTTAGTTGCTTGTGGCTGTCCATAAACTTCTGGCAGCAGCCAAAATCAACTTCACTCCAAATGTATTCATCTCTCTCTCTCTTTCTCTCTTTTTTTCTCTACCTGTCTTCTTTGCCTTCTCTGCAATTGTCTCAGTTGTCTGTCAGACAGAGTGTTTGAGAAAGTTGAGAAGCGCAGAAATTGGTTAGAAAGACGTGCGTAAGGTGTGCTTTCAACAGTTGCTTGCAACTTGCTGGCAACAAACAGCATCCCTGACCAAGACTTCGTCTGACACTGCCTCAGATCTTGACTCCGTCTCCGACACGTGCGTTTGTCAGCCTTTCAGTTTGCCAGCATCGTCGTCGTCAGAGTCATTAAAACTGACGCAGCGTCCGCATTTAAACAAAAACTTTTTGACCACTTTTGGACCCGAACAAATTTGTCTGCAATTCTCGACCACCAGCGCGATAAAAGTGTCAGTTGCAAAAGTTTCAGTTTCAGGTAAATACAAAAAATATAGCACTAAAAAAATGATGACTGCTAAAGTTCCATAAATAAAAAATGAACATGGCAATATAAAAATTCGTTGCTATGGAACAGCAGTTATTAAATTGGGTTAAATTAAACTGAAAATATCAATATATCATTACTCAATTAATAGTAAATTAATTTGTTACAAGCTCGAATTATTTTATTACTCAATTAAAGGTAATTTAATTGGTTGCAAGTTTGTATTAAAATACATTTTAAATTAGCTTAAAATGCACTAAAAATGACACGTCTTATATTTATAAGAAATAACACAGGCCAACAATGAAAAAACTTTTTCAATAATTTTACCTAATTCCTGTGTAGTTTCGTGTGCTGATTCTGAAAATAATAATAAAAATTTTGTATCACCCACCAATTTCTCACATTTTAATATTAAAAAAAATATAATATAATATAAGAGTTAATACAATTCAAATACCCCTCCAAAATGTAATCAGTAACTAGATGGCACTGTTGTCAGTACAATTCAGTACAATATGACTAGGCAGTCTA
This sequence comes from Drosophila innubila, assembly GCF_004354385.1. Lineage (NCBI taxonomy): Eukaryota > Metazoa > Arthropoda > Insecta > Diptera > Drosophilidae > Drosophila > Drosophila innubila. The sequence continues at coordinate 8,101,450 of NW_022995372.1, read as the reverse complement.
GTACATAATCATTTGTGTCTTTGCTGATCAAATGTTATAAGGTTGGTAGTTCTGATAAATGACACCGCTGTTTGTTTTCTTCCGGTAAATATAACCTCGCAGTGCGTTTGTAATCTTTATTAACCTAAACGCTCTAAGTCGTGGTTGACACTAACCTAATAAAACCTATGATTTTTAATTTTATGTATCAAATTTTCTCAATATTGAAATATATAGTTGATGTCATATTGTGAGAGAACTGTGGGTGATAAAAAAAAACTGATACTAAATACGGGCTCAGCATCCAAAAATATGTAAGATTTAGGTGAAATGGTTCAAAAAGTTTTTACAAAGTTGTTTTTTGTTGGCCTGTGTAATTCTTAGGTGAACATTAATTTTTTTTTAGTTAAACACCTAATGGAGTTGAACTTTTCTTTACAATTAAACACAAAATATTTAATTTGATGTTCCAGAATATATTTTTTAAATTTATTTAATTTTCTTACTGTCTATCAAACACTTTGCGCTGATTTTATTAAAATGCCCAATTTTTTAATTTTCTAAACATTCCTTTTTAATCTTTGGTACTCTTTAAATTTATTTTGTTAAGATTTATTATATTTTACCATTTAATTTAATAGCAATAAGATCATATATATATTTTTTCTTTTGTTACTTTAACTTACTTGGAATATTTTCTTAGCTTTTTAAAGATATTTATCGCTCTTCATTTAAGCTCTCTTCGTTATCGTTTAAAATATTTTAAACGACAATTAACTTTCAACTGCTGCCCCGGCAAAGTCATTAACGAAGTTTTTTGGCGCGTTGTTCAAAAAAATGCGAATCCACTTAACGTGTTTTAAAGGCAGTCGGAACAACAACAACTACAACGTGGCATAGGAACTGCGGTCATTAAGAAAGGTCAACGTTGATGCCACAAGCGGGAACTAAAACAACAAACTCCACTCACACTCTTCAGTTGACAGTTCATTATTGATTTTAAGCCGAGAAAAATGGTAAAGATTTCAGTTAAATTTTTAACAGTAGTTTTTGCTGGCTTATTTTTAATGTTTAACAAATTGTGTTTGTTGATTAAATAACATCATTAATAAAATATTTACACATTTTTCCTTCAGCTTTTTCTCTGTTTTTAATTTGTAATTTGAAATCAACGCTAGTTTTGAGAGTTTATTTATTATTTTTTTTATTTGCTGTCAGCAGAGAATTTGATGACAATTAAAAATGAATGATTTATTTACACTTTTTTTTTGGGTCTACTAATTAAAATTAATATTGTATTGATTAAATGTATTTAGTTTCGTGTTGCCAAGATTTTTGGTAGCTTTCAATCTTATTTCTACCTCAAATCTTCATTGTTAAACCTAATAATCGAATGATTAATAGTTATAAACAACGTGTGGTCCATCAAGTTGTTCTTCTCTCTTTTTTCTTTACCTCCGATTTTATCTTTGTGGGTTACTTTGCGGAGGCAGCTCCACGTGATGCTAACAGGCATCTCCGCTGGGAGTCTCTTGAAGACCAATCGCGGCGTGAGAATTTTGCGTAAGCGTTTTTTGAATGAATTGCGGCTGATTAGTTGCCTTATTTTCGGCTATCGGAGTGTCAATACAACTGTAATTTGTCGGGTAATAAACACAGATTCTAATGTGTGAAAGCTTTGCCTTTGTTAATTATAAATAAATATTATAATTGATTCCCTATACGAAAAATTTTACGCAAAATACGAAAGCTTGGAATAAAAAATTGGGAATCCAAAAATACGATTACCAAAATTACAAAAAAATTGGGAAAACAAAAATTAGGAAACAAAATTTGAGAAGACAAAAACTAGGAATAGCCAAATTAAAAGTATTTTTGTCTTTCTAATTTTGACTCAGAATATTTTTCATTGAAGAAATTTCTAAATTATGATTACTGTATTTGTCTTCCTTATATTCGATTTAAAAAAAAATGGAATTCTTTCAATTTTTTTCTTTTTCTTTGTAATTAAAAAAATTTTCAATTCGTATGAGGAATTTAGACAAAATTTTGCGTTCAACTATACAGAAATATCGCTTATATTTTAGGTAAGTTAGGCAAATTGCATAGTAGCTTTTAGTCAAACACCATTAGCTGTAGCTCTCTACCTTTTTCTCTCTCCTTAAAAAATCTGATAATGTTTTAACAATTATTTCTTCTTTACTGAATTTTTTAATTATTCCGCATAAAAATTTCAACAACTGCAGAAAATCATCAAAATTGTCGAGAGAGAGTGCCAAAAATAAGGTTCGCAAAACAGAGAAAAGTGGCGGCAAGAAAGTCAATCTTACCGTTAAATATTTAAATTTACCTTTATAAGCGGTTCGTGTACACACTAAGATACAGACACTGTTATACGGATTTTTTGGCGCCACCTTTTGTGTGTTTTGTGAAGCTTTTTTTTTGTGCCACCTCTTGTTTGTTTTGCGAAGTCTTCTTTGGCACTCTGGCTAGACAAGTCTGGCAACATTGAAAGTTTTCGGCATATTTTTGTTTGACAATTTTCAAACGGATTAATTTGAAAATTCAAATAAATTGCTAAATAAATCAATTTTAATAACATTAAATTAAAAATAATCGTTTATGTTTCACTTTTAAGACTATTTTTAATTATGATGATGATTAACTCCTAATAGTTAAATTTTTTTAATTAAAATATATTTTATTACTAGTATGTGGCGCCATTTGTTTTTTATTCAATAATTTATTGTTAGTTATATTTAGAACGTATTATTATACATTTAACAGCTCCTCTAACAAATAAGAAATTGTACGCGTTTATTTTATTTATGTTCGTATTTGTTAATTCTTAGCTCCATTAGCCGCAGCAGCAATATCTTTTAATTGTTTTATATTAAACTAATAACGTCAATAATTTATACTAAAATCAAACAATTATTGCAGGTGAAATGAGAAAAAAACACAACAGCAACAACGAAAAAAATGACTACATAATTAAATTTTATGTTTATGCGATAATTTATATTTAAATTCAACGCTAGGAAGCGTCTAATGCCGCTCAGTTTTGGCCATTTACGTACAGCTTTTGGCAATTGTGTTTAATGCCAATGCGGACCCGGAGTTCGCTTTGGGGCACTCGGCAAAAAAGCCAATTAGAAATAATAACAACAGCCAAATGTTGTTTTCAATTTGGTCCAAGTAATACCCATTGAATTGAGCTGCTAATAGAGTTGGCTTAAATGGGATCGGGAGAGAGAGAGAGTAAAAGAGGAAAAATATGCAGAGAAATTAATTCGAATAAAATTTCATAAATATTGATACAAATTTTGCTGCAGCATAAAAATAATTAAATTAAGTGCATTGTGTTCAATAATTTAACAGTTGCATGTTATGGCAAACGAATTGGGCCAAAATCCATGTAATTTGCATAAATTGCATTGCTCACGGCTGTGCAGAAAACGGGGAGAGAGAGAGTGGATTTTTCCGCAGAATTTGCATTGATATTTTCCAAATAAAAATGAAATTGCATTAATTTGGCTATAAATTAGAATAATTATTATTAAGTCATTCGAAGAAAATAGTTCAAAATGGCCTAATGGAATATGCCGAATACATATGCACATTCCGATGGCCTTTGGAGGTTTGGGTGATAATTATAAAAATTGTGGTTTCAGTGTTGTTGAATGGATATTGTTGTTGCATGCTGCAACAGTTGCAGCATTCGTTGTTTGCAAACATCAATTAGCAGAATGTTTTCTGCGTTGTCTTTCGAAGAGCTTCATTAACTCGAACAACGTGACTTGTTTTATTTTCTCTCTTATGCTTACTTATACTTCTTTATTTATTCTGTGTTTTGATATCCGTTTAATGCACTTTTATCTTGTTTTAAAATAACTGCATTTGAGTGTGTGTACTTTTTTCGAAAAATTCGGCTTGGCTTAATTTTTAGAGACCTCACGATGAGATTTAGTTTATTTCCAAAAAAAATATTATATCTTCGGAAAAAATTAAAACTGTAATCATATGTAACTATTATTTTCGTAGGCTTTTTTTATCGAGTTTTAATAAAGTAACTTAATATAATTATTTAAATTTTAAAATATACTAAAAACTATATTTGTTATATGGGCAATTCTCCAGAAATGTCAACCGCAGCCAATAACGTAAAACTGATCAAAACTCACATCTTTAAAATATCCTTGCAGAAACATTTTCAATTTACTTGTTTAAACATTTTACACATTATTTAGTTCATTAGCTTGAGCATACCCACTGCATCTTTGAATAAATTAAGATTTCCGTATTTTTGCCGGTTTTGCCAAAAGTTCACTTCCAAAATGGAGTGTTTGTATAATAATGATTTTTCGACGATATCTTTCTTTTAGGATCAAATAACTAATAAATTTCTTTCCGACTGCTTTTAGTCGTGCATAAATAATAAACAAATAAAACAAATAACATAAAAAACATAATGGAACAAAATGTCGCGCGCCAAAGTGATTGGAGTTAAATTAAAAATAAGCCACAATATTAAGATGCATCAATGCACAACATTTTAAAACTTGTCGCATTAAAATACTCCACCAGGTTCCGCTAAAAGCAGAGTTGCATGCGAATGCCTTGGTTTTTTGTAATTTTTTTTTAAACTAACCATTGCCCAAAATCAAAATTAACAGCACTTACAGTTCTAATCAATAGCTATAAGTTTCGCGGTTTGTCATAATTTGTTTTCACTTTGAATGCGTAGAGAATTGCACATATATATTAACACTAAAGTGCATCGATTTTTTCGAAAAAAAAAAAAATGGTAGCCTATATTCGGAATCTACGGTCAATTCTAAGATGTTTTTTTTACAAAGAAACCATAGTTCTAAAATCAATTCCTAGTCCCCGATTTTTAAGTTGAAGAATTTTGCGATTTTATTCCATGCAAGAACAAAAATTATGCTTGAAGGACAATTTGCTTTTGTATTTGAAAGTCCTGGTCGTAACACACGTTTTGATACCAATCTTTTCAGGATCGGAATAAAAATACTTAAGATATGCTAATAATTCATTGAAAAATAAAAAAAATCACGTTTTTCAACTCAAAAAGCGGGGACTAGGAATTGATTTCGAAACTATGGTTTCTTGGTGAGAGCATCTTAGAATTGAACGTTGATTACGAATAAAGGTTACCATTTGATGAATGGATTTAATGAACATATTTTCTATTTAATTTTTTTCTTAAATTTTTGATAGAGCACAAAATTGCTCAGTAATTTCTTAAACAATCCCAAGTTAACTGAAAATATGCTATTTATATGAGTCATGTATGCATAAGCCTGCTCAGTAAATTGTAAAATCATTTGGCAAGTAACAACACATAATCCACACACAATCCACATAATACCACATACATTTATGGTTCGTGTTATCTTTAAACAAATTGAGGCTATCAATTTTATCAACAAATTCTGGCTCGATTTACACAGCTCTCGTATTTCGTATCGATATCACAAAAGCTGCCTCATTTATTATGCGCCGAAAAAATGTTATCGAAGCAAATCACAATTGGCCGGGGCAGGAACCATTTGGGTGACAAGGACGCCTGCCAGACGGCCGCAGACCTTAAAGGTCAGGTCAGGCTTCCTTATGCCTCTCCTCTTCCACTGTCCCAATGGCCACATTTTGTTGTTCTGGTATAAAACGCATTGCATGTTTGGCCTGTCGCCTGTCGCTTGCTTCGGTGAGTTCAGTTGAGTTGAATTTAAATTCGCTGTCCCTGTAAATTTTATATACTCCTTTAAATAAAACAGACGGGGTATGTTGTTTGGCAAACCATTCTGAGATCGATGATGAGAATAATCTGAAGTCGAGACATCAACTTCTAGAATAAGAGCTGATTAGGAGATATCGAGCTTATCGAGTGAACTTCTAACAATATCCTTTTGTTTTACATGCCAGGAATATTTTAAACAGATGCTAAATAAATCATGTTTTATTTTTATAATTGCAGGGTATTTGCCAGTCCATTGCATAACATAACACTTGATATTTACCGAAATAGTTTGCTTTTTCTTAACTCAAATTTTGACGCCATATTAGTGACTATCGATAAGAGGTAGAGAGAGAGAGGGAAAGATATTCGGCGGACAAGGATCGTGAATTAAAGGTGGGTAAAAATGCCTTTTCCACCTTTTCCAGAAATAGACATTTACAGCATTTTAAATTTTATTGTTTTTATTTTTGGGGGTTTATTAATTTTTAAAAAATTATGCTTAAGTGCTAACTACTAACAAATTGTCCATTAACTAATGTAGATTTAATTAACGTTTTGTATCGCCATGTAAATATTTTAGTTTAATACATGTTATACAATTTTACTATTATTATAATAATTTACTTTACTCTTCTGTTTATCGTTTTCTCTTGCTGTGTCTGTTCTTTTGTTTTTTTTTTTTTTATTCACCACTAGTAAATGCAGAAATATGAAATTGTTTTTTTTATATCAATTTTGTTTCGCGTTAATTAAATTTAAATTTACTTTTAATTGTAGTCAATTAGTCTAGTAGTTGTTTGTGTATGTGTAGGTGTGTATCTGTATGTTTTTTATTTTTTATCCCATACCATTTGTAATAGGAGATTCTGCTTCCACTTGCCTCATAGTTGGAATCTTTTATTTTCAGATTAAATATTTAAATTACAGAATTTATTATGTACAAAATTATGTTACAGTACTTTTCAGTTTGCTTTAAATTTCACCAAAGTTTCGAGCAGTGTTCCAGCCACTGCCGCTGCCTCCGCTTGTTGCAACATCAACTTTTCGCTGGACACGTGACGCCTGCAGCAGGTGCGAAATCGGTTGGCAATCGGACACGTGCTTCTGTCCAGAGCAAAGTCCAAAAAATCTCGAGTGGGTTGCACCCAATGTTGCAGACAAATGTATGGGGAAGGAATGAGGAAAAGGTGTTAAGGGAGCGATAATTTAATAGAATCGAAATGGGGGTCTTTTAGTTCTAGTTTTGGTCTGTTGGACCGCAACTTACGTGCTAAAGTTAATGCCGTATTTATACAGGGTGTTGCAAGTTTTATAAACTCTTTTCTTGTAATATATTAATTATGCTTAATCTAAGTAAGTTTTGGTAATTTTTCGATTGGTATATACCTTACATTCGGGTATATACGCTGTAGTATTCGTTTTGTTTTCGATTTTAGTTTGATTCACGGGAAAAATACCACAAGAGACTGACAGTAATGCAGTATTGAAAAACAAACAAAACTAGAAAAAATAAATTGGAGAAAATGTGTATTCCTGATTGGAATAAACTCTGGCTAAAATGTATTTTTGATTTTGTTTTTTAGTAGTTTCAATGCTGTATTTTAGTATTTTTTGTTGTTGGTATTGGAGAAGTAACGGTACTCGCAATGGCGTATATGAACCTAACCTAAAACAGACACGCACACTCACTGAAACACACATTTATATTTAAAGATAGATGTACATAGATATACATAAGTTTGTAGTTGAGTGCTGTAGAATCCACAGTTCACAATCCACACACAATCCACATATGCTATGTAATGTGCCACATCCTGGCGTAATGCTTACAGCTGAAACATCATTTTTAACTACAACTTAACTATTTATGTCTATTATTTTTATAATACAACTTTGTCCGGGTCCATTGTGGGACTGGCACCACCAGCACCACCGCCCGGTCCGGCACCGCTGCCCGTTGCAACCACGGCCAGGCCATTATCCGCTGGCGTGGCGCCACCTAGTTGAGACTCGTGTTGTTGCTGTTTGGTTTTCGCTTTATCATGCACGTACATCGCGGCAAGGGCATTGAAACGTGGACCCCAATTTTGTAAATAGTTAAAGTCTTGATTCTCATCGTCTGTGCCTGCAAGCGAGAGAGAGAGAGAGGGGGAGAAGTGGGGTCAGGGGTCAGTGTCAAGTTAGACTATAGATTCGCCTCACCTGATGCCAACGAGCTGAGCGATTCAGCAATGCTGCCACTCCCCTCGAACGTAAAATTTCGCAGGTCATCGAACGGCGGCGCATTGGGATCCTTATCGATGCGTTGCTTTCGCTCCTCCATCAGATATGCCACATTCAACTCCTGACCCGGTGGCAACAGCGTCATCACTGGATCTGTTCATAGTTCAAGCTCTCAGCATTTTCTTCTCAACGGAACGGTGGCACGTGGCATGTGTTTACTTACATATTATGGGCATCTTACAGGCGGCAATGTCCGGTGGCATTGTGCCTCCTCCTTGTGCACTGATGGGTATTTGCAATGGTGTTATATCGAATGCCGTCATATCGTCCTCACCGCCTCCTTCGTCCTCGTAGCTAATCACCGTTTCGCGCACATCCTTCTCGGTGCCGGAACGCTTCTTCTTTTTGCTCGTCCGACGCTTGCGATTATACAACACGAATATCAATGCGAGAACTATCGGAGATGGAAAATTTAAATACATATTAATGAAATGTTGGTAATTTTAAATTTAATTTAAACAACAAAGACAAACAATTAAAAGTCGTTCTAAAGTTTGTTAGGATTTTGTGTTAAAGTTAAGAATGAATTTAATAAAATTAAGATAAGAAACAATTCACTAGAAAACTTAGTTGAGTTATAATACCCAAGCAGCCCATTTACTATAATTGATTGCATACTTTTTACCGACTTAGAAATTTTGAAGAATATATTTGCAGCAAATTTGTAACATTTCCATCAATAAATTAGCAGTCTACCAAGCTACACTTTTTATACAGAAAGTAGTCAAAACTATGAACTCGGCTTTAATAGTTGAAAAATAGATTTCAAATTTGCTGAAAACCAAAATCGTTTTTGCATTAGGAGAACAACTTATTTGGTTAGATAATTTAAAAGTTTTATTATTTAACCAAAGACAAAATAAAAAGGCACTTTGCAATTGTCAAACTGATAATGAACTATTTCTGGTGACCAACTTGCAGTACTTGTAATTGTGAGGTTAAACTTTGTCCTAAAGCGAGACTGAAGATAGGGTATAGGGAAAGACAAAGAAGGGGAGAGATAGTTGTGCCACACGACACTACGCATGTGCCTGTTGGTGCCGAACAAGGAAAAAGAGAAGCACTCATACATGAAAGAAGCAGAAGAAGAAGCTAAGCGGATTACGGGGCCAAAAACGGAACATTTCAAAAGCAGCAAACTTGTTATGCTCTTTATACCCGTTACTTAAAAAATATTTAAAAGGGTATATTGTGATCGTTAGAAGGAGGCATCTGCGACCCTATAAAGTACAATTATTTTTTATGGTAAATTACGGTATCTATTAATATTATCTATAATCTCACTTAACCGCAGCAAGATTGAACATTTAGAACGGGAGTATTAGCTAACCAAAGTTATTAATAAAGTTATTACTTCAATACAATCACCTAAAAGAATACAGTAGTTTTCATCAGGTGGTAATTTTTATAAAGAAATTTTGTATACATTAAAATAAGTAACGGGTATTCCTATGGTCGGAATCTCGACTATAGCCTTTCCCACTTGTTTTTACTCTTTTTGTGTTAAGTTGACTTAAGTAGTATCCACTTATTAATAAGTTTTATGCTTCTCCAATGCGAAACTACACTCGACTCCAGTTGCAACATGCTTCCAGTTTGTGTAAACAACTTGTCACAAAAAAAAAAATAAATAGGAAAGGAAAATAGAAAAACAGACTAGCCGTGAAAAATAAGTGCATTTTATCATTTGTGCCTCAGTTGACAGCAATATTAACTGGGTTCAGTCTTGAGAAAGAGCCCTCTTCGCAAACATGGCAGTCAAGTAAAAATAATTAAGACTCGGTTTCAGTTTCACTTTTCAAATGGCGCGCCATGGCGCTGCAGCGTGTTGCAAGTTGACTTTGGTTAAGCGGATTCATTAGTTGCAACAACTGGCAGCTGCTTCTGTCTGCTTAAGAAACAAGAAAAGGCCAAACACTTGGCCAAAAAGTTCATTAATATAAGCCAAGAGTTTGAACTTTTCAGCGACTGTCATTATTATTATGATCTTCAGTGTTTTCTCCCGCTTTATTCCCTAAAAAATTCTAGCTTCATTTATATGTTTATCTTTTCATTCTCTTATTTTATACTTTATTTTGCAGCTACATTTTTCTTTATATTTAATTAGCCTCATTAAACGTAAATGAAGTTGTTGTTTTATCCACCATGCCACGAACATTTAGCCAACTGCGTCACTTTGTGTATATTTTTCATTCTTGTCTCACTCAGGTTTTAAAACAAAAAAAGCCTGAAGGCATCCTTGAATCTAAGTTCTATACTATGTAACAGGCGGTGGTAAGAGTTGCTTTCATTAAATGGTACTTGGGGCAAGTTGCTGAAATATCAGTGGAATTGAAGGCTAAAATTATACAAATGAGAAATAATAGAAGTTGCAATTGAAAGTATTTTAAAATTTTCTACAGTTATAGTGACAAAATGCAAGAAAAGTGTACAAATTAAATTAATTAAGAAATTAAAGTGTTTTTAATAATCTTCGATTTAAAAAAGTATTTTTTTTCTTATAAAATTATAAGTAACAATATTTAATAATCTTAAACTTTTTAAAACAATTTATAAGCAATATTGGTATTCAATAAAATATAATTTAAAATTAATAATTAATGATGAATAAATCACTTTCCTCATTTATCAAAAACTATTTAATTTTTGTTTAGCTTTTTAAAGCTTTAGTTTTTTGATATTGTAAATTTTTCTGCATTTTTTAAATTTTCCTTCTAATTTTCATACTTAGTCTCCTATATACATAATCTACAAAAGTGTAGTTGAGCTTTAAGTACACACTTGATAATTATTGTACGTCGACCATTTGTGAGGTCAAACATTCGTGCAACTAGCAAGAACAACACAGAATGCCGAATACAACAGACAGGACTAAAAGCCAAGAGACTAACCCTAAAACTTAGCAATAATTGTAACATCTATGGGCACAAAAAAACAAAAAACTAAGTACTCCAGTTGAACAACAAAGCCCGTTGTTTGGGTTGTTTCGGGTGCCTTTGTTTACATTTAGCTATACTACACATTTACAATGACTTTTTTCTGGACTGGTTCTTTCTATAGTTGCCTATTTTTTGCCCAAAACTTCAGGTTAGTTGCTGTTGTAAGGAAGCTCATCAGTATAGTTTTACTTATTTTTGTATCATTTTTTGTTGGGGTTTTTATCCCCCATTTGACTGGGAAAGGCACTAGAAATTTTATGCCAAAAATACAGTTCAACGATTCTGAGATTACACAGGACACAGACAAGAGGCATCAGAGAGCTGAGAGAGGGAGGAAGCGTTGACTGTAAATAATGTTGGATAATTATTTAGTTTGTTTTTGTCTTTACGCCACTTTAATGCAATAACAACAAAGGCGAAATTGGCCTTCAGTGTGTTCGTTAGTTGTTGTCAGTTTCTTGAAATTTTCACTTCATAAACGGAAAATGTGTGAGGGGAGGAAGTGAGGGATGAAGGAAGCCTTCCTGTTGTGCCAGAGCATTCGTTTGCGTTTATTTATTGCGCCTATTTTGCGGTTTAGCGGTTTTATGGCCAACGCTGCGTATGCGTACGAAAAAGGCAACACCAACTGTGTAATTAGCTGGCCCGAAACGCCTAATTAGCTTAAGGCATTTTGCCATTGTTGTTGTTACTGTTGCAACTTCAAACCACACGCCTTTCTCCCATTTCCTCTCATTAAAACTAGCCTCGATTATTTTTGTCAGGCCTGCTGCCTCATGGATAAATCAGCTTCAGCTTTTAAATATGGCTACAAATAAATTGTCGGCAGCTGGCCTGAACAAAGAAAGGGCCATATAATACCAAAAAAGAAAGACATCGAGAGAGAAAAAAAAATAAATCTACGCTAATTGAAAATCCTTTGAAATCCCAAACGAGTCAAATTGCCTACAACCGACGACTAAAATAAAGTGTCGCACATTGCGTATACGCCAGAGTGTACCATTCGCAATTGCCATCTCACATTTGTGTGTAAAACTTTTTGGAAAATGGTCAAATCCACTTAACGCCGCTCGTTTGCTCGCTAGTACATTAAGTGCCAGTGTTGATAAATGCCACGCAGCTCAAATTGAAATACTATGAAATCTTGTACTAAAGTAAAAGCCAAATTTTAGAAAAAATTTCATCAATATAAGGAAGAAACGCAAACGGTTACAAATAATAGAAACTCTTCCCGTAACTCTGCTGGCAATAAATTTAAAATATTATTTTTATCGATTTTAATTGCTTAATATCTTAATTTCTTGAATAAACAAATAAATAAATTATGTTTTCAATGACAGTTTGCTTTAAGGTTCATCGACTTAGTCAAAATGAATAATTAGCTAACAGTCCATTAGCAAGAAATTGTAAAAGCTATTACTAAAGGTACATTCCATTTGTTATTTACTTACGATATATTCATAAATGAAATAGACAAAAAGAATCAAAATAACAACTTTGGGTTTTTTTTTTTGCTCAAAAATAATCATTGTTTTATGAGTAACATTATAAAAATCATAAATTTGAAGATCATTGTGAAATTTCATAGATTACCAGTTAATACAAATTTAGCTATATTTCACGCTCTTTTAAAGTTACTAGAAGTGAATGATTTTTTTCAATTGAATAAAACAAAATAAATATTATTTACCGTCCCTGGTCAAAATCTTTTTGAATTTATCTTGAAACAAATAAGTGTTTGCTATTTATTTTTTATACATGTTTTTATTTTGTTTTAAAAATTACGATTGCTATATTCGCCTTTTAATAAATGTCAAATATTATTTTATAAAAGTAGAAAAAGGTCAACTATTCCCATCAATATTTCGTAGTACTTTTTGTAATTGCTTAAATATATTTCATTGGGTTGCTGGATGGGGTTTTTTAATTAGCCATCATGCAATCGTCGAATTTCGCTAACAAAATAAATTGCTCTTGGTTGGCGTTAAAACAAAAAGAGGGCAAGAAATGTGGCACTTTACGAGTGTCCCCCAATTCCCACTTCCCCCCTATGGAAACAAATGTGGCGGGTATATTTTTTCTCGCCGGAATTTAAGTGCAGCGTGTCCAACCTACTGAAAATTGCATTTACATGTTAAAACAGACAACTAAAAACAACACGCCACAGTTGGAGGCTGTCCTCAGAGCAACAGAAAGAGGGAGAGAGAGAGAGAGGGAGAGAGAGATTGCTCCTATGCGGATGTGAATGCGGCTTAAGCCGCTTTAACTGACACACATGCATGCGAAATTGCAGGAGCTTAGCGAGGTGTTCCTGCTTCCCTTGCGCCATGGAAGGGAGGGGAACTGCGCAGCTGCTGCTGCTGTTGCTCTCTACAGTACTTACTCAATATGATAATCAGGCAAACGAATATAGCGCCCAAGGCGCCGATGCTAAGCTTCAGTCGCTGTCCCTCCTGCACCAGTTCACAGTTCTCGCCCCAATATCCCTCGGGGCAAATGCATCGATATCGCAGACGCGGCTCCAGATTGATGCACGTGCCACCGTTTAAGCAGGGCATGTCTAGGCATTCGTTGCGATCGACACAGCCTTTTGTATCCGTTGACATGATGCGTCCTTCGCTGCAGCTGTATGACAGAAAGAGGCGAAATAAGTAAGCGAATAAGAGACAGAGAGAGAGAGAGCAGACATTAGTTTTAGTGTTACGTTTGTAAAATTCATGTTGTGCATAACTTTTTAAAAGCTTCCAACTTTTTATTTGGACACAAAAGTTGCTGGCCAGTTGGTGGAAATTCCTTAGGGAAAGAGGAGTGTGGAAAGCGGAAACGGAAAAGGACTTGCTGTCGAAATGGTTGTGTATTTTTTTCTGCATTAAGCATTAAGCGCGTTAGCTCTGCAGGGGAGACAAAGCTCAGCTCCCTAAAGGATTAGTTCAAAGTTTCTAGGAGTAATCTCTATTTCACAAGCTAAAACTAAAATGTGTTTGAAACATTTTCAATTACATGCTCTTAAATTTTTGATAGCTCCAACAAAATATTTTTATCATGTTGTTGGAAAAACTCAGCGTCATTAAAGATACAAAAAGTATTTCAGATGGCAATGCGCCTTAGTTAAAAAATGTATGAAAAATTAAAAAAATAATTAAGATAAATTTATATGTAATATAAATTTTAGTGGTTTGATTAATTTGGAAGTCGTACGATGATAAATTTTTTAACATTTTTTTTATATCGAAATCGCAATAGTTTTGATAATGTAATGAGAGTTAGAAATTAATTATGACTATTATTATTGCTTTAAATAATCAACTATTATTATGATCATTAATATTATTGCTTTAAATAATCATTGTAATAATTTAATCCCACAAAAAAAACCTCTAAACGAGGTAAAAGTCTAGTGACGAAAGCAATTTCTAGACCCAAAATTTCTGATATCCAATTTTGTGACGAACAAAATTCAGTTTAATCTAAAAATTTTAAATAAAAATATAAATTAATATAAAACTAAGCTAGTCGGCCGGTGCTACAGTCGAGCATACTCGACTGTCGGAGACCCCGTACTTACTATCCAAAATCAGTCACTTCTAAAAACTAAATAATATTTAAGATTACCATAAACTCTTATATATTAAATTTGTCGCCGCTCGAATTTGCTTCCGATATAATTAAAAATTCTAGTCACACAAATTATCTTAAAATGGAACACTTGGTAACACAACAAAATCAAATTTCAAAATCACTTGTACACAGCGCGCACAAAAGAGTTGAAAAAGAATCAGTTTAAAATCAAATAGACATACATATGCATTAATCATTAGGAAGAGCAGGACATCCATATGTGCAATTCAAAGATCTGTTAAGTGCACACATACATACATATGTTGGCACGCGCCAAAACAAAAGAAGTTTCTAGCTAAGCATTCATATATATAAACATGCGTTTATGCATATTTGGCTATGTTAAGCATAAGTGAAACCTTAACAGAGAATAAATTAAAACTGCATGTTAAACATGCTAAATGTTAAATCAAATAGTAAAATAATTGAAAACCAAAAAAAGACAAATTTACTACAAACATAAATTTACACAGTAAATTTATAATAAACATGAAATTAACATAGAATTTTAACTTAACGTTTATATAAATACCAATGTAAAATTATTTAAATGAAATTTTTAAACATGTATTCAATATTAAATGTCAGTATAACATTCATAAATAACAATTTCAATAAATTGTACAAATTAAAAAAAAAAGCTTAAGTTCAGCTGGAAAAAAAGTTGTTCCCGCCGGGAATCGAACCCGCGACAAAATTGCAAAAATTTTCAAAAGACAAAGGCTCAAAGTGTTGAGCCACTCTTGCACTTATGTCTTTATCCTCCTAAATGACCATATTGCTTGTTTTAGTGCTCAATTAAAAAGTAAAAGAAATAATTTATATTTTAACATTTAATGTTACATTTTAAATAAGCACTGAGTTTGTTTTAATATAAAATGAAATTGAATTCGAACATAAATAAATTAAAAATCTTTCGCCCACGGCAGGACTCGAACCCACGAGCACTGTCCGACTCCGCGACTCAGTACACTGCGCCACCGAAGCTCACGCCTGAATGGACGCCAATTTGTTATTTAATATGTTAATATATAAAAATTTTTTGTTTTATCAAGATATTCAAGTTTTAATTACTGCCAACGCGACATCAACGAATTTAACAGCAAAATTTATTATTTGAATATCTTCGCTATTTACTGTGCGATCAGAATGAAATTTTCAGCAAAAATTTTGGACAATTATATCTTCATCTGTGCAAAATCTGGAATTTCTGGCTTTCAAAATGCTCTTATAATTTGGATATGAAATTTTCAATGTCGATTTGCAGGCGGTTAAGGGGGCGTGGCTGATTTTTGAAACAAACTTGATCTGCCTGCAGTATAGAGGAACCTACATACCAAGTTTGGTGTCTCTAGCTCTTATAGTCTCCGAGATCTAGGTGTTCATACAGACAGACAGACAGACAGACAGACAGACAGACGGACAGACAGACAGACGGACATTGCTATATCGACTCGACTATTGATGCTGATCAAGAATATATATACTTTATAGGGTCTGCCACGCCTCCTTCTACCTGTTACGCACATATTCGGTAAAACAAACCCAATAGACCCCTGTACTTTTTTTAAGTACGGGGTCTAAAAACGAAAATTGGCATTGTGCACTGTGAGTAAAAAGGGTGATCTTCTTTGTACATAAAAATAACTTTTTGCGCAGTGCCGAATGCCAATTTTCGTTTTTTTATATTAATTTATATTTTTATTTAAAATTTTTAGATTAAACTGAATTTTGTTCGTCACAAAATTGGATATCAGAAATTTTGGGTCTAGAAATTGCTTTCGTCACTAGACTTTTACCTCGTTTAGAGGTTTTTTTTGTGGGATATCAGAAATTTTTGCAATTGCTTTTGCTTTTGACATTGTAACTTTATCATTAATGCAGGCAAATAGTAAAATATAAAAATTTAGTTGTTGAACGTATTTCATATTTAAAAAATTTTTTTTCTTTAATTATAAAGAAAAACTAGGGGGCCCCGCCCCCTGCTCGCTTTGCTCGCGTTGCTACAGCCGAGCATACTATACTGTCGGAGACCTCGTACTTACTATGAAAAAAAAAGTTTTTCATACTAAGACTTGGATTTCACCCGATCGGTCCTATGACAGCTATATGATATAGTGGTTCCGATTAGAACCAACTTTGTTCAGGATATATAAGTCTTAAATAAATGCATATTCTATTAGTTTGGTTACGATATCTAGTAAAACAAAAAAGTTTTTCATACTAAGACTTAATATTGGACCGATCGGTCCTATGACAGCTATATGATATAGTGGTCCGATTTGAACCAACTTTGGTCAGGATATATAAAACCAAGTTAAATGCATATTGTATAAGTTTGGTTAAGATTTCTCATTAAACAAAAAAGTTTTTCATACTAAAACCTAATTTTGACCCGATCGGTCCTATGACAGCTATATGATATAGTGGTCCGATTTGAACCAACTTTGGTCAGAATATATAAAACCAAGTTAAATGCATATTGTATCATTTTGGTTGAGATATCTCATAAAACCAAAAAGTTTTTCGTACTAAAACGTGATTTTCGACCGATAGAAAAATGTATTTATTCACTTAACAAGTAATATCTTCCGAACCCCTCAACCAAAATTTATGTTTCATATACCAAAAAACGCGAAATTGTACGTATTACAACATATTAAAATTTAACAAAAATCGTTAGAGCCGCTTTGTCAGAAATCGCCAAAATGTAAGCTAAAAAACTTTATTTCACCTGTAAAATGTTACCTGAGTACTTCAGAAAAAAGTTTAAAGGTACGCCTAAAAGCCCTCAAACACACCTTTCTAATGATATATAGAACATATCTGTAGCTTCTATGGTTTGGAAACTGTTGAGAATTTTGGCGGGATTTAGCGTTTTCCCGCTAAACTAGCGGGAAATTGAAAAAGTCGTAGAACAAACATTTCTAGATTTTTGAAAAGGAATCAATCCCCATCATTACATTTAAGCTTCTTTAGCGCTTTGATGCAAACAGACAAACAGACAAACAGACAAACAAACTGACTTTTCATTTCATTTTGAGAAGTCCACTAAAATTTTCAAATTTATTTATCTTTTGAACCAGTTATCGGATTTGGGTGATTGAGGTATCAATCGACGCGTATTTTTAAGTAGAATTTTTAAAAATTTTTATTAAAAAGCCTTAACGGCCCCATAAGCTGCAATTATCAAAATTTTTCCCCTCCCACTTACACCCCCGTATCTCATGACCCAGGTTGGTTAGAAAAAGTTTTAGTACGCCATTTTGTAAGTTAGAACTAAACCTGTCGATCGGTATATAACTCGATCTGATCGGACAGTCGTAGCAAATTTTCCAACTTAGCTGTATATATAGTTAGTCGCCTTTCGCACCCTTCGTGCTGCTTTCGTCACTAACGCGAACTGCCGTCCGCAGTGATATATTTAATATAGTTTAATTTTGCTTGTTCAGTAACTATAGAAGCCGCTGTCAGAGAAGTCCTTACATTAATGTGGAATCCTTGAATCTTATGTGCTTTTAATGTAGAACTACAAATTCGATATCACATTTTTTTTTGGGAAGCCAAGTTAAACATATATTTAAAGCAACAATGTGGGTCAATTCATCTTGTTATGAAGCGTGAAAAAGTGGGGAAGATAGAGAAAGAAGGAGAAGAGAGAAAGTGGCAACATTTCGCCAGCTGACACGAATCACAGCTCCCGCAGCACAATGAATTTCGAATTGAGGGTAAAGCGGGCATAATTTATGGAACGTCGACACCTGGACAAACTCGTAAGGCAACGTTTTGTGTCCATATCCGTGTGGCACTATTTAAATTTGCTTAAAGCGCCAACCGACTCTTCAATTCGTCTTACAAATGGGTCCAAAAGTGGGCTGCCATTCACAGTAAATGCTGCAGCTTCCCACCCGCTGCTGATATAATGGCAAAAGTAAATGGAGCACGAGCTGTTGGCACAGGGGAGCGGGGGAACTGTAAAATGAGAGGGGGCGACATGGAAAAAGCATGATAGATAGGACGAGAACAGGTTGGGGGCGTCTGTTTGTTCTCAGTGTGGCTGAAATGGAGTCACTCGGCAAAACTAATGATGTGGAAAATGTGCTCGCTTCTCCGCATGGAGTAGGTGTTGCAAATGGCAGCTGGCAGCAGCAGTCAACATTGTGGCAGGATCGAAAGTCATGTGCTGGCATGCAAATACGGGTTCTCATGGAAACACTTTTCCATATAATAAGAAAATAATATTTTTATGTTTATTTTATATATATATATATATACTATAGATATTCTTGTGGTGGCATTGCATCTGGGATATGTCACGACATGCTGATGACAATTGATATTATTTGTTTTGGCTTCACTTTCGATTTATCTGCAACACCTCACACCCCTTTCAGTCATCATAAGTTGCTGCAGGTGTACCTGAGCTTAGAAATAGATATAAAAAAATATAAATGTGAAACAGACACTATGTGGCACCTGCCACAGTTAATGACGCATTGTTGCGTGCCTGTTTGTGGCAAGTAAACCTAACTCAAATGGTTAACGAAATATTTGTGTACTTACTTTATATATTAAAAAAAAATTAATTGATAAAAAAAAATTAAACAACACAAAATGATTTAATCAAAAATAAATTTACATTAGAAAATTTACATGACACACTATAATAATAAATATGTAATGAAAAATGGTAAATTCTAATATCAGAGCAAACTACATCGACATTGATGCAACAATGTCTCTTATAACCTCTAAAAACCTCCCTAATAACCAAGAGAAAACGTATTTCGAAGGGCCAAAAATGTTCATTGTTGAATACGATTTTTGTTCAAGTGAGATTCACAATGAGATCACAAAGTGAATGGGGCAAGTACATTGTATGCAATTAGTGCAGTTCGAGTACATATCACATATGTGCAACAAAAGAAGGCAACCACAGTGGTGGCCTGTTGCAATGTACACAAAATGTTTTATGAAAAGGAAAAAGCCCGCAAAATGCAGGCAACAACATGAACACTGCACAACACAACACAACACAACCCAACACAACTCAACTCAGCACATATTCGACTGTGGTGCTAATTACAACAATAGAAGAGATGCAGAGAGCAAGTGGGAGGAAGGGAGACAGAAAGGTAGTGGCAGGCGTTGAGCTGTACTTACGTGCACTCGTACTCATTCCACAAATCAACGCAATCAAAAGGATCCGGGCAGATAACATTGGAGCACGGTCGATTCGAGGGGCAATTGCGTTCCACATTGCGGGCCATCGTTGCCTGCCCCCATTGGGTGCCATTCATGGCCGGTGGCAGTGGCAGATGTTTGCCATCGAGTCTTCAAAACAATTCAAAAATAAACAACAGCAAATTGAATGCCGCATAATTAGCATAGCAGCTGGGAATGAGAATGTGAAATGTGAAATGTGTGTGATACTCTACCTGATGTCATCGAGGCAGCTTTTTTGAAAGTCCGATTGCACCTCAAACGTTTTGACGCCCGTATATTCGGCCTTGCCGCCTGCATAGACACCCTCCTGCTTGTCAATGCTCAGCCACTGATGTCCTTGATAGTGAAAGGATTCATTGTATCGTCGTGACTCGCCACCGTCCAGCTCCATAATGGCTGCCGAGCCATATCGGCTAATTCGAACCACATGCCATTGGCCATCATTGACAGCAATTGCTGTCAGCGTCAGCAGATGCTCCTCGTTCCTCAGCGAATTGAGATTGTAGCGGAACTGCAGTTGACCACGTCGCAGCTCCAGAATGGCATATTCCCGCTGATGTTGATCGCTCACCCGGAAAAGTTCGCCCGCCTGTTCACGGGTTCGAAACCTCAACTGAAGTTGAGTGCTAAACCGATCGGGTTCGAAACTCAAGGCGAACTTCACGTAACTCTGCGCTCTGAATGTGGTCGGCACGGTGGGAACATTGCAGCCTGGACCCATCCAACCTGGCTGGCAATGGCATTTGGCCTGAACCAAGCTGGCCACACAATTGCCATGATCCCAACAGCGTGCCGTGTGCTCCGTCTTCAAACACACCTCATCCGTTTGCGGGCAAGCGGGAAAACTATTCCGCGATAATGCCGGAAATGCCAGATCATAGTGCTCGGAGTTGTGAACGACGTTGCGGATGCAACCATCGAATCCCTTTGAGCTGAATGCATATTGCCAATTGTAGAGCGTCTGATCAAAGTGTTGCCTGTACAGGCCGCCCAATTGCAGCGGCTGATTCAGATTCAGTGTCTCCGCAAACGGGGGAATCTGTCCACGTGCCTGGCAGGCGTTGTCATCAAACTCTGGCGCCGTGCCATCCTCCAGCTCGGCAACGAGGGCAGTACGACAAAAGTCGACCACCATGCGTACATTCTCCGCATCCCAGAAGATGTCCAGACGATGCCAGACACCGTCGTTCAGTGTCTTTTTGGTCTTGACACGCAACTCCAGTGTGCCAGAGCCAAAATCGATAAGAAGCCGTGGATAGCCCTGTTCCAGTTCAATGGCTATGAAGTCGCTGATAACGGGCTCGCCTTGCTTGGGCGGCACAATAGGGCCGTTGTAGAGTATCAGACCATCCGGTTCGCGTGTAATAAACTCCAGACTCAAATGCGACTCGGCGCACAGCTCCAATGGAGGATACCAAGCCCAACCATTGCCACGAAAGCTCCTCGTCGATTGCTGACAACGAGGTCCTCCATAGCCGACGGGACAGGCGACACAGCGTGGTCCATTCCGTGTCTCCACACAGCGTCCCCCATTGAAGCAATGATGGTAGCGACAATTGTAATCATGATCCGTAAAGTTTCTTGCCCGGCACACACACTGCGCACTCAACTCCATTCGAACTCCCACCAAGGCGGTGCGATTTACACTAACCGTGTAGGGTTTCTTTCCAACATCAACGCGGGAGGTGCAAGAACCGCTGGGACATTTGCCACGACCCTCGTGCAGACATTCATCTATATGCACCATGGTTATATTCAGTCCCACCTCCTTTTCAATCTCTTCCCGATGCATCTGGACAACCCCATTGAGCCGAACCGCCTTGAAGTATGGCTGCTGTGTCGCGGAGCGGGCAGCAAAGTGAACATCGGTCAAGGGATGCGGAGATTGAGAACGCAACTGTACACTGAACACATCCACATTGTCGCGATCAGTGTAAAGTAGCTCGGCAAGTTTGTTGCGGAAACGTTCCAGCTTCGAGGGTTCTACCTGTTGCTTCAGCGGATTCCATGTGCGCACAAAATCCTCATCCGTGATGTGGGCCAAGCGCATGGATCCCGCCTGCTGCACTGCCTCAGCTGTGATATCCCTCACAGTGACACTTAGATTCGACGGAATATCCTCCTGACCATGCTCTCGATCGTACACCTAATGGAGGCAGTTAAAAGTTAAAGTTAAACTTAAACTTAAACTTAAACTTAAAGTTAAAGTTAAAGTTAAAGTTAAAGTTAAAGTTAAAGGTTAAGTTAAAGTTAAAGTTAAAGTTAAAGTTAAAGTTAAAGTTAAAGTTAAAGTTAAAGTTAAAGTTAAAGTTAAAGTTAAAGTTAAAGTTAAAGCTAAAGTTAAAGTTAAAGTTAAAGTTAAAGTTAATGTTAAAGTTAAAGTTAAAGTTAAAGTTAAAGTTAAAGTTAAAGTTAAAGTTAAAGTTAAAGTTAAAGTTAAAGTTAAAGTTAAAGTTAAAGTTAAAGTTAAAGTTAAAGTTAAAGTTAAAGTTATAAAGTTAAAGTTAAAGTTAAAGTTAAAGTTAGTTAAAGTTAAAGTTAAAGTTAAAGTTAAAGTTAAAGTTAAAGTTAACGTTAAAGTTAAAGTTAAAGTTAAAGTTACAGTTACAGTTACAGTTACAGTTACAGTTAATGTTAAATTTAAAGTTAAATTTAAAGTTAAAGTTAAAGTTAAAGTTAAAGTTAAAGTTAAAGTTAAGACCAACCTTGAAGCGTAGTTGATAGCGACCACGTCGTGTGCCAGCGCGCATTGTGAGGATGCCCGTGTCAGTGTCGAGCTTGAATCGTTGATGCTCCTGCGCCTCCCAATAATACTTTTTGTCCGGCACATCCCAGTCGTCGGGATCGTTGACGTACACCCGTCCGATGGGCGTGTCCTGCGACTGGCCCTGATAGTTATAGACCAACACCGACTTGCTGCCGGACTGCATTTTGTTGTCGTTCACATCGCCAATGGTCACCGTCAATGCGCTGGTGCCCGTCATGGCAGGGGCCCCGTTATCCTTGATCTCGATGGGTATGGTAAAGGATTTTTGTAGCTCACGGTCGAAGGGACGCAGCGAGGAGATGATGGCCACCCCATTCCCATTGTCGCCTCCTGTTTAGGGTTTTTGCCGTTTAATATTGTTGTTGGCCAAGGCATTCAAATGGATTTCATTTAGGGTTGTTCGTATTGTCGTTGGTTGAGTACATGAAAACAGCAAAAGGGGGAAAAAAATAAGAAATTTTTGTGTAAGGACGAGGAAATTCAAGACTTTTCTCTAGCTTATTTAAAGCTAGCAAATGATATTTAAATGGAGCCAATTTCAGTTGTAAACGGTTGTATTAAAGTTCTGTAGAACTATGCAGGTGCCTTAGATGTCTTGAATTTTAGCTGTAGTAATTGCATATTTAGTAATTAATTATCTTTTTCAAAATTTACCTAAAATTCTATATTAATAACGTTTTTTATTAGTTATTCAAAAAATTATAGCTGCTTTTCAAAGAATATTTTGTCACGTTTATTAATTATTTAATATTGACAAGTAAAAGTTCTAGTTAATAAAATATTGAAAATTATAAATTAATATAGTCACTGGACATCTAATATTGTGTATCAGCTTTTTTTTAAATTTAATAACAAAAATACAAAAAATATTTATTGATTGTAGAGTAATTTCATAAACAATGTTTGCGTAGAAACTTGTCACCTACAAAGTTGCATAATGTTAATTGAGCAAAATGTTAAATAATGGTTCGACATTTTGTGGCATTATTAATATGAAACTCACTAGTGATTATCGAATTAAAATGTGGTTGCTTTGATATGCAATCAATATATGCATATAATAAAATATTTAATGCATTTCAATTGAGTAATTTGTATTCTTTTTTTGTTTGGTTCATTGGCAGCAACAATATCTGTATACTATATATGTACATAAGAGTCGCTATCATTTATTCTTTAATTAGGCATAATTAATGATTATTTAGTGTGAGCTGAACATATGTATGGCTAGTTGGAATGGGTTTTACATTAGCTTGATTCACAATTTGTAGGCTCAATGATAGCTGACCACGTATAAATGGGGACTTTTTGTAGTAATTACTCAACTCATTTAGGTAATTATGCAAATTAATAATATCGCTTTTGGGACACAACAAATCCCCTTTAATTTTTTATTTTTTTTGTTTATACCAAAGAATTTAATCGGCTTTTCGAATCAATTATTTATTTTGCAACGTCTAAAAAAATCGATCTTGAAATCCAAGCACGCGCCGACGACCCGTAATAAATGGTTAAAAACAAATTTCAAAGGAAAAACATTGTGAACCCTATTAGCTTATAAAAACCAATTCACAAAAAACAAATACTGCAAAGGTTGTCAATGTCAGGATCCTATTAAAGTGACACCTCAAATTTCTTTTGTTCACCTCCCGATTTTGTTTTATTTCTGTGTGTTTTTTTTTTATAATGGATATTTCACCAATTCAAATAGCTTTCCCAACCAAAGGCAGCAAAGCTGGGAAGACCAATTTCATTTACGCCCCGGAGAAAGCAAATGAAATGGCAAATAACACAGAGATAGAAGAGTCAATTTGAGAGTGTCTTGGCCAGAAACTGGCCTCCATTTAACTCCCAACTCTCCCAATTTGGCAGTTTCCTTTCTCTTCACTTTTCTTTGTTTTATTCTTTTTTTAGTTAACTAACTCTGTACACAAACAATGCTGATGATGCTGATTGTCTGTGGCGTAATTCAATCACCATTACTATGCAAACACACTTTGGTCTAACGTTTTTGATTCTGATTGTGTTGAATGGAGTAAACTTCGTTGCCAAAACCCAAAAGCCAACTTGACTTCAAGCGGTTGCATGCTGCATTTGGTTGCCTCTGCACATTTGAAGTGTGCCTCTACTTTTTATTTTTCTTTTTTCTTTTTTTGCACTAGATTACTACCGAGGGAATCTCTCGACTCAGTCAATGCACACAGAATTGCGATTGATAATGAACTTAAATTGACCTGTGGTTGCAACCCAAAAAAGATTCATAACTGAGCAAACTGTTTGCTCTTCTCCTTAGGTAATAAAATCGGCTAGTCAAATTTGGTTTTGAATAGTTTTTATACTCGTTTCTTCAAAAATAAGTAACAGGGTATATAGTATTCGTTGGAATGTATGTAACAGGGAGAAGGAGACATCTTCGACCTTATAAACTATTTATATTCTTGGTCATCATCAATAGTCGAGTCGATTTAGCCATGTCCTTCTGTCCGTCCGTGTGAGCGCCTAGATCTCAGAGATTACGAGTATAAGAGAAAAAGCAACCAAATTTGGCAAGCAGATCCCAATGGCGTTGGAGCAGGTCAAGCTTGTTTTAAATCTCGAAAAACCACCACACTGACAGTTTTTAAGACAATATATTTATATCTAGTGTCTCAATTAATCGCAGCAAGAACGGACTAGTAGAACGGCAGCATAAGTTAATCAAATTGATTAATAATTATTTCAAAACAAGCACCCAAAAGTATGCAGTAGCTATAATTAGGTAGTAATTTCTATAAATTACTTTAAAATATATTGAAATAAGTAACGGGTATTCTATGGTCGGGATTTCGATTATAGCCTTTCCGACTAGTATTTTATATTTACACTTGGAAAAATCTTCTAGCAACTTTTCGGGCCTTGTACTGAAAGAATGTCTCTGTTTGTCCTGTATATTGGATAAGATGAGAATAAAGTTCTCTTATTCATAAATGCTATGTAAAATGTATTAACATTTTTTTCATAAAAAATAAAAACTAATTATAATTTTTATTTTGTATATTAAACATCTAAAAATTACTTTTAATTTTGATTTTATTAAACAAAATTTGGATTGAATTGTTTTCCTGTAATTTTTTTTTTTTTGTTCGTAAAATATGAGTTAAAATTAAATTTTAGAAGTCAATTAGCTCTTTTATTTGCGATCACTGCAAATTAAAACAAAAATAAATTATATCAAGTATTTTTTCTGAGTTTTCGTTGAAGAGATCCTGTTTTTGAGCATTCAATTTCATCTAGCGTTCCTTAGCATATTTTTAGCTTGAAGCTACATTAAATAATTTCATTATATGTCTTCACTTACGTCGATCGTATTCCACTTTAAAGCCCACACGTATCTCATCACTGGCCAGCGGATCGAGTCGAAAACTGAAAGGACCTCCATTGCCCCGCTGTCGATCATCCACATCCTTGGCAGCCACCTCAACAATCTTGCGGGCCGAGACATTCTCCGGCAACGTTGGCCTGTAATCCTCAGCCAGCGTAGGAGCATTATCATTCACGTCCTTGACAACAACTGTAAGTGTAGCTGTGGCTGTGCGTGAAGGATTTCCATCGTCGCTGGCCAAGATCTGGACATTATGACGATCCACAGACTCACGATCCAGGGGTCGTTGTATGATAATTGCGCCCTTGTCGCTAATGGCAAACTGACGTCGCCGATTGGTGGCTCTCACAATTTTATAGTTGACTCTCGAGTGCCCACCTTGATCGGCATCTGTGGCCCGAAACTGTTCGAGAATGGTGCCCACTTTTGTGTCCTCATAGATGGACACCTCGATGTGATCCCGCTCAAATCTGGGCACATTATCGTTGATGTCCCGCAACTTGACGACGACCCAGGAATATGCCACATGATACTTATCGCTGCCACCATCCTCCCCTTTATCATTCACTTGGATGCGAAAGCGGAAGCCGCTGCTCTGAAGAGGATCCTCAAAGTCCAGTGGCTGTATAATCTTCAAGGAGCCCGTGCCATCGGCATTTCGGACCATGGCAAATTTGTCAGAACCAAATCCACTGTTTGGCACCACTTTGTATTGGAATGTGTTGGTTTCATCCTCATCCTGCACGGTGACAGTGAGAATAGGAGTTTCGGGTATGTAGGTGCCATTCGTTTCATCCACCTCCGTGAACCACTCATCCTTGGTAAACTGTGGTGGCATATCGTTCAGATCCTTGACACGTATGGAGGCGGTGCCAGTGCCTGTAACAAAAGGTGAGGAGGGAAAAAATCAAAGTCAGACATTCGACAACTGTCGGGCATACGAGTGCTTGTGTGTGAGGTAAGAGTGTATTCAGGAGTACAGACCTTTTAGGCCACCGCCATCCATGGCGACCACCTGGATGGAGTAGTCCGGTGTCCGTTCACGGTCCAAACAACAAACGGCTGTCTTGATGCGGCCTGTTTCGGGCTCAATTTCAAAGATGGGGGCACCCGTCTCCTCCTCGATGACGTTCTTCTCAATTGAGTAGATTAGTTTGGCATTTGTGCTCTCGTTGGGATCGTCATAGTCAATGGCAGACATTGTCATCACCGGGCTACCGGCTGTGCCATTCTCGGTGACATTGCCAAAGTAGACGCCCTGCGGAAACTGTGGCGCATTGTCATTGATGTCCTTCAGATTAACTTGAATGTCCGCATAGCCGACCAAACCCTCGCCGCCCTCATCCTGGGCAAATACTGTGAAACGCCATTGCGGCCGCCCGTTGGGCTGATCCCGGTCCAATGGCTGCAATGAAGAGGAGAGAGGAAAGTGGAGAAGATGGAAGTGAGTGAGAACCATTTGATTTGCCAGCTGTATGTCTGTTTGTCTGTTTCTCTGTCGTTTTGTCTATTTGTTTGCAAATTATTTTATGCCAGTGGCAGGAAACTGCAACTGAGCCAACAGAATCAGACAGTCATACAGTCGGACATATATCTGGGATGTCTCATTGTCAGATTCAGGTCCTTGTTAGAGCCTGCCTATGTTCTTGATTCGTTTGTTTCTCCCTTGCTGTGTGGACATCCTTGCGGCTATATTTGCTATGTTTCATATTAGATTTCTCTCATTAAATGAGTTATCCACATGAAATCACCTCAATCCCAGTTATTGTCTACACTTCCACTGTCCCACCTCACTCATCGTTTGTTTGCCGAGACGACAAAATAAAAGCCATCAAATCAAATGAAATGTGTTCAATTTCAACAAAATGTGTGTCATACTCGCCCAATTTCCCCTTCCTCCCCACTGGGTGGGTGTTACCTGCCTGTGATGCTATTTAAATTATCCTTAAATTATGCTTACTCAGCTCATTTGGAATTTTGTTGCTGGTATTTCTGGATTAAGCCTGTTTCAATTACATTTCACATTAGAAGCTTCGCAAAATCATTTCGAATATCTGGAATATAAATTCAAAGTACTCGACTTTTCTCATTGCTTTTGCTGGTTTGCTCTGTTTCATATTACTTTTGCTGGTTTGCTCTGTTTCATATTACTAATATCCAATATAGATATGTGTCTCATATATATCTATTTCGATGACTTGACAACACTTGTGACTGGGCAAATTGTCTGAACGCCTATGTTAAAAGTCGATATGAGGCTTATTACGCTATGCTTTCAGCTGGAG